>NC_050602.1:1272857-1909285 GCF_013368585.1 Megalops cyprinoides
AGCCAATCGAAATCAGCAGCGAAGCCGCCAAACAGGAAGTGAGCTTATATGTCTGCAATGTTTTCATGTATCAAAAACAAACTTGGTACATGGACTTGGGACCTCATTGGGGGGATGCACAAGAAATTTGTTGGTATTTTGCCTATAGGGGGCGCTGTAATTATCAAAAAAGTATTTTAGCTGATAACTGTTTATAAGTTGGGATTTATATTTCACATGAAACTGCTTGTGAATGCTTATAGCTATGTGTGACGTAATAACATCACATTGCCATGGCAACTCTGGCCTGCTGAGCTGTTTGGCCCCCTCATTGCTGCTTGCAGCTATATTATATATTGTAACTCTCAGTAACTGGTAGCCATTAAGGTAGCCTCAGTCATAGGTAGTGCCTAATTTTATTGGGCTGGGTGACAAGCACCCATGGAAAAGGGGTTACACTGAAATTCTACATAATTTACACTTGATGCTCCCTATTCATTGATTGGAGCCTGCATGTCCCAGAGGAAGTTGTGGCTATTCAGAAGGTTAATGTTTTGGCATAGAGCTGATTAGATCCGCCCCCAATAACTGAATTTAATTCCAATAAGTAACCAGTATTGTGTTCAATATCTCACGTTTATAACAAACCAAATTTCATGAAAATATGTTCAGAATTAAGGGAGTTACAGTTGATTTTGTAGAGAAATCTGCATCTCTCAATACACATTATATTTGTTTACTAGTGGATCTTGACTGCTCCAATATGGTGACCATGCAGACGCACAGCGGCGAGATACAGCAGCTGCCAATGAGGTAACTGTGTTTCTATATCTATGAGTGTAGCCATGCTGTCAATCCAAGTCAAACCCACCAACACTTCTCTCATCCATCAGTGTAGATCCCGCCCATTGCGTCCAGTTCAACTTGCAAGCAAAATTTTTAGACTCGTAAAACTGTTTGACTCGCAAAACTTTTTGACCTGCAAGCAAAACTTTTTGACTCGCAAGCAAAACTTTTTGACTTGCAGCCAAAGAGGACTGATTTGCAATCAAAACTTTTTGTGACTCAAAAAAGACAAACTTGATTTTTGATTGCAGTGTGAGAAATTTGCTCTCAAAACTGTCTTTTATGCTTGCGTTAAAAAGACACAAAAATAACTTCATAATACATCAGATATGACATCCTATGAAAACCAGTTGTCCAGCTAATCAAGTTATGCAACGTTCAGAGATGCCAATTATGCTAATTTAAAAACCATTACATAATCTGTGGGGATGCTATAATCAAGGAACATATGTTTGTTATGCTCTGGTGGAAAACAACCAGTCTATGATCCATCCCATACTGTTCAATATGACATACGAATTACCTCCCAGAAAGCCCAGTGAAATTGCATGGGTGTATAATGGTGAGAGAGGTCTCTGTAACTATTAACCATTAGTGTTTGTTTTGCTGTTGTGTAGTACATGGTCTCACAAACAAAAATTTTTCAATCTCATTTCAATCCAACTTTCATTTTCTTTCCCTTTTTTTGAGGCCTGCAGTGTTCTTTAAGAGCACCGCTTTTCTCAGCCACCACAATTGTGCCTCCTTCCACCTCCTCACTTACAACTCATTGACAGTTTAGATGGTGTAGTGAATTGAGAAAACAATCAAGAAAGAAAGGAAGGCCCATCCAATCATTTACACTTTCAGTCCCTGCAGGATTTTTTTGTGTTTCAATTGGTGTCATTTATCTCTGCCAAAAAATACAATGGAATCCATGTAAAGTGGTTAAACAAACATACATCCGAAATTATCTGGGCATCATAGCACTTTAATAGTAGAAGATTGCCAACGGGACTTAATTCTGCCCAGCCCGTCCTCCTTTCAGAAGAATATAGCATTGTAATTATAGACAAAGAGGAAGTAGTAAATGTTTGCAGTCAATCACAGTGAAAGCAGAGAATAAACAGAGAGGCTGTCCCAGAGGGCATGTTACTCTAATATTGTGTATTAATTCAGAGATGACACTGCACTGGAGAGGACAGAAAGTCTTTCCTCTCTATTGTTTATGAGTGAGCCATTTCTGAAGGAATGTATATAAGTACAAAGCAGTTTGTCCTCCTGCATTGATCACCCATATTCCCATAGCCTGCCAATCTGGCTAATATGCATTCCCCAAATGTAAATTGTGTTAATTAGTCATTTGTCATTGACTTTGAATGTGTGGCAGTGACTGGTTCCCCATGGGGATTGTGCCCAGCTGAAACCTCTAGAACCTGGTGAGAATGCCTCAGGAGGTAGCTGTGTGTGTGTGTGTGTGCGTGCTTGTGTGTGTGTGCGTGCTTGTGTGTGTGCATGTGTATGTGTGTTTGACAGAGACAAATGAGCTGGATAATTTTGTTGGTGTTCTCCAAAGTGCTATATTCTGATTGCATTGTCAGTTGCAGCCCATCTCATTACACAGTTGGCATTTAATTGAGACAAGTAGCTGTCTAATGGTATTAAACTGCAGGTAAGTCATGGGTTTTCAGTTTTATACATATCTTTCCACTTTCACTCCTTTTGATCATTTAAGTGCATTTTGAGTATAAAATGTGCTGGGAAATGACAGTCCCTTTAGTTTCAAGGAAAACTGGTTTAAATAGAAAAAAGACTGAAAAACTAAGACTGAAATGATAAATTGAAGTGGTGGTTTGTAGATTCCTAATCTATGAACGTAAAATCTTAAGACAAAGGGATAAAAGTCTGTAACTGTTATAGTAATTAGTGTGATTGTGAAGCAAACACACTATTGTTATCCGATAGTTTTATTCTTCGTCTTTTTAGTATGTGCTTCGTATCACAAGCACACTATTGTTATCTGATAGTTTTATTCTTCTTTTGAGTGGGATTGTGATGCGATTGTTATCCGATAGTTTGATTCTTCTTTTTAGGGGTCCAAGTACGTAGTGCTGGAACCCTATTACAATGTTTCCCAAACCTCTCCTGGCATACCCCTTATCCTGCATGTTTTAGATCCCTCCCTGCTCCAGCACAGCTGATTCAAATGATCAACTCGTTATGAACTCCTGAAGCTGCTTAATAACAAACTGATCATTTAAATCAGCTGTGTTGGAGCAGAGAGATCTAAAACATGCAGGACAAGGGGTATGCCAGGAGACGTTTGGGAAACCTCTGATGATAGAACTATCAAAGTTGGTAGATAGGTTCCTATGGTCACCCACTACTCAGGTAAAAAATTACCCTGATTGGCCAGATGGTGGCACTATAGAAACATGTTTTGGGCTATAACTCTTGAACCGTTTGGGATAGAATCAAAATTTTCCCCTGATTCCCTGGTTCCAGATGAACAAAAAAGCCTCTTGGACCAAACTGATGCGCCATATTGGATTTTCTGCTATTTTGATTTTTTTTGTAAAACCTTTAAAATCTATCTCCTCCTAGACGGTTTGTCCAATGTGCACAAAATTTGGTACACAGCTTCTTCAGGCCAATATCTTTAAATATTATATAAAGAAAGTTGCTATGTTAAAAGGTGTGGCCACAGTAAGCCAATGAATTTGGTGTGCGTGGCCTCTATTGATATAATGAGATATAACTCCTGAATGTCCAATCATCACCAAACTTGGGATCCCTCATCGACAGGCTACTAGAGTCAAGCCTACCTAATTTGGTGTAAATCTGTCCATAGGTGGCACTATAGCAAACAAATGGTCATAACTCCTAAAGCATTTGCCAGATCACGTTCAGATTTTGCATTCTGTGTCTTGGTCAAAAGTCCTACTAAATTCTATAAGGACAAGTTGATAGCTCAAACAACATGGCACCCATCAACCAATCAAATTTCAGCAGCACTTAAACTGACTTAACTATGACCTATCATCATGAAACTTTGCAGGATTGTTTTGGATTTGTCAATTAGCAACCTGTATGAAAATTACACAACATTCATTGTGTACTCATCATTCATTGACCCTGACACCTAGACTCAGGTCAACTTTCACTGACCTGAGATGGCAAAAATCATTTGGGTTCTTCTAATGGCAAACATTCTTGCATATCATATGATGACCTATTAAAGTTTACATTACCTGTTACATTTACTTGAGAACTGACATCTATAGGCCAAAGCTCAAAGTTCAAAGTTTTATTTGTCACAAGCCAAGGTACAATGTACACTAAGCAGTGAAATGATGGTCCACAGCAGGGCAGACTGTGCAAAACTCACAATAGAGAAAAAATAATAATTTAAAGAACATAACTAAGGAAGATATACTGTAAAGAGAAGAAAAAAGCTAGATAGGAGTAAAAGCTACATAGACAGCTAGGTCAGAAGTATACCACACTGCAGGATGGTGATGGCCGGGGGAAGAAGCTCCTATGGAGCCTCTCAGTATTGGCGTTGAGGTTGCGGAGGCGTCTGCCTTACCACAGCCACTGAAAGAGTCCTTGGTTTGGGTCATGGGGGTCCTTCATAATCCTACCTGCTCTGGTGCTTCCACCACCTGGTATACAAGTCCTGGAGGGGAGTTAGAACAGTCCCTGTGGTGCGCTCAGCTAGTCACACCACCCTCTGCAGGGCCTTACGGTCCTGTGAAGAGCAGTTCCCATAGCAGGTGTAGCAGAGCTGAAGTGGTTAGCTCGTGTGAGTCCTGCGTAAAGCCTTAGGTAGCGGGTAGCAGGTAGCCGAGTGGTTGCAGCGGCTATGTCACTCCCCCTGAGACCTGGTTAAGTAGCGTTGTCGCCGACAGGCTAACGGCAATTTGCCTTTAGCTCAACTGGCAACGACGCTGGCTTTAAGGGGTTGGCAGCGAGCAGTAAGAACCTCAGTTCGAAACTCGCTCGCTCGCCGACCCACGTAACATCACATTAAAACACAACGCAAGAGACCACCCATTACACAGGCAGTGATGCATCCTGCCAGAATGCTCTCAATGGCACCAGAGTAGAAGGTTTTTAAAATCTATTTTGGCATTCTGAATTTCTTTAACAGTCTGAGGTGATAGAGGCGCTGTCATACCTTTTTCACCAGGGTGGTAGTGTGAGCGGTCCATGTCAGGTCCTCGATGATGAGTACGGCGAGGTATCGGAAGCTGCTCACTAGAGCTGGGGAAAATAATAATTTTTACAATGCAACGCGATGCGAAAGTGAAAGATTCTGCATCAATGCATAAAAAGAAAATAATTGAATCTTAAAAATTGTAATTAACCCTTTCGCGCGTACAGTCACACCGGTGTGATTAGCCGTGTAGCGCGTATGCTAAAACCAGTGCGGTTCTAAGAACTATAAAAATATATAAAAATATATATTTATTACTTATATGCGTGAATTTCCCCGGGATCAACTTGAGCCGTAGAACTGATGAATGTGTATTTCAAGGAGTGTCAGCCAGAGAGCGCAAAAATGAAGGATGGGTTTATTCTAATTATTATATTAGCTCCTTGCGCCCGATTTAAAGGAAAAACAGCTTATTTAATCACAGTATAACACCCAGTGAAAGCATGTTTTAACTTAGGCGCACACATAAAAAATATTTTTAAATCTACCTGGTTTGCAAATACCTCAGTAAATCAGGGGGCGGGTCTTTATTTCTATCACAAAACTGAGGATTAAAACTTACCTACAGAGCAAACTCTCCCGTTCTCTGCTATACCTGTCTTAAACAAATAATTCCTGATCGTTATATTGTTATAGGGCTTAAACCTTTTTCACCATGTTTGCCCTGCACATTTAACTATATTTCATGTTTAGGAAAAATGTAATCAATGAATTATTAATATTGTAATGACTAGAGGAAACTCTTGCTGATTTTTAGCGTTATTAAGCTTCTCATAGTTTTCAGTTAGCATTTGCTATTTTTTAATGTTAAATCGCTGTTTCCTCAAAGCTAAAATTAGCTAGAATTTTTCCAATCTAGTGTTCTAATTGCACCGGTTTAGCATACGCGCGAAACGGCAAACCACACCGGTGTGAACATACGTGTGAAAAGGTTGAAAAAAAAACTTGTCTTTTAAACAGGATTTTCTTGAACTTTAAATATAATTCAACTGAAAAACAAATAACCATAACCGCTAATTTACAATGCACTAAAAACAAAAATGTTTCGTTTACTTTTTACATATACCTTGTGGTAATTTTACTTGAAAAAGATTTTTATGTTGTATGACTTGATATGATTTTTGAAAACAGCTGTTAAAAAGTTGAAAACTAAAAACAGTTCAAATCTGAGGGCTTGTATTCTTGTATTAATAAAAAAAAAAACATGGAGGACAAGATGCATCGAGAATCTTTTTGTAATCGAATCGCTACCCTTTGAATCGTAATTGAATCGAATCGTGAGACCAGTGAAAATTCACACCTCTACTGCTCACACTCTCCACTGGGGCACCGTTGATGGACAGTGGGATGTAGCTCCTGTCGCGTCTTGGAGAAGTCAACTTGTTAGAAAGGCCAAGGACTGTAGTAGATTGCCTTGCGCACATGCGCTTAGTAGTTCAGTGAGTTGGAAGTTATTATAAGTCCTAGCAGCTGGTTTGCCTGCTTACTAAGCCTAGCGGCTAATACAGTTGCAAATCTCCCTTTACCGTTCTTTGGGTGCAAGAGTGTGTGTCACTGACCAATTACCACAACATTATGGGGCGCCAGATGTAACAGACCTTTTTTCGTAGACAGAATGCCTTCTGTGCTACGAAACATATAAATTCATTACAAAACCATGTAACACCGTAACGCCTTTTGTCCACAAAATACACAAACGCGTTAGCATTGTGTCCATGAAATATTGAAGAGAGCACGTACTTTCTTGCACAGAAAACAAAACGGATAATTCCTTTCGTGCACTGAATTGACCGTTGTGCTTTTCATTTTGTGGACAAAAGGCAGAATGCACTTCACACTATGTGTACAAAAGAAACTCATTTTGTAGACAAAAGTAATTCTGTCCACATAACATATGTCCTAGGCCAGCATTTATGCTTTTGCAGACTGGTTAAGAAGGCTAGCTGTGAGGGTTTGATTGAAGGCAGAAAGGAGATGTGACCTTAACTGCCTGTTAGGCAAACGCTGGAATCTTGAATTTGACCAAGCCAAGGCAGCCTGGTGGCTGGCTTCAGGGGTAGGTGGCCAACAGGGAGCTGTGGAGAACCCCAGCGGGACAAAACACGCGCCTTGACCAGTACTCCAGAGTACTGCATAATGAGAAACAGGCGTTTGTCTTGTGTTCCTGAGAAAGAGTCTGCAGAATCTGGTCACTGAGGCAATGTTCTCATTGATGGACTGCAAATGCAAAGTTCTCCACAGTCTAAGAGCGAAGCAGTTCAGTTATTTATAATCCCTATATATGAGGCTAGGATTTGTCTGCTCAGTGGTGCAGGTTTCAAGAATGTAATATTTTGTTGAAAATTATGAAGTATCAAATTAAAAAAAGGATTAATGTGATTGTTATCCACGCAATAGATATCAAATGCTAAAAGATATGAAATGCCAACTGCAGTTAACCATACAACTGTTTCTTTACTCAGTCTAACTCATAAAGCTTGAAATATTACCAATAACTTTATGTTGGCTTTGTAATACATGACAGAATAATACTAGTGCAAACAGTGTGGTTTAGTGGTAAGAGGCAGGGCTTACAAACAAGTGTTAATCAGTGTTTGAGTCCCAGATGCTGCTATTGATGTACCCTTGAGCAAAGTAGCTGCTGTGACTTGCTTCAACAAAATACCCATCTGTATGAATGGTCAATATATTAATTGTTCTGGTTTCAATTCAACCTTTCAGGAAGTAGGGTGAGAAACTGAAAAGATTGGCATCAGAAGGCAAAAGGAAAAAGTACATAGAATACCAGGAGCAGCAGAATAGCTATGCTCTTGAAGCCTTAATGTGTTTCTCCAGTGTGCTGTGTGCCTTATTGGGACTGCAGTATAAGGGACCCCGATTATGCTAAGGTCCCGTTTAGTCTCTTTCCAAAGTTACAATCCAGAAACTTTTTTATTTTTATTTTAAAACAAACAAACCTACTTTCACGAGAGTTTACCCTGACCACAGGATTCTGCAGTATTAAAATTCAAATCATTTTAAAAGCCTCTTTTCTTTTTTCTTTTCTTCCACATCTGCTATGTCATGATGTCAGCTGCAAACAATCCAAAAATGGTTAGCTTTTGAGTGCGCACAATATTGGGAAATTGGGGCGATTCATCTGACTCTTATGACTCATCTGACTCTTATTATCATCTGTGCTTGTGTATGTGTGTGTGTGTGTGTGTGTATGTATGTCTGTGTGTCTGCACTTTTTATCCATTTTTTATCCATTGGGGTCAACACGGAAACCTGATGGTGTCTACTGCAAGAGATCACTTCAAGCAGAAACAGAAGTGATTTCCCACAATTCCTCTGATGGACATGTTCATTTTTTCCTTCTCCTATTTATTTGCTGGTAATTTCTTTCACAACGAGCATCACCTCTTTGCTACAGAGCCTCAGAGGCTCATGGCTGCTGCAGAAGTCTGACAGACAAGTGATTACGTTGATGACTTGCCATTGTGACTCTGGTCTCATCGTTCATTAAGGCCAGGTTCACACTACAACACCTTCAAAGTCGTCAGATCGCTGTACTGTTCACACTACACAACTTGTTGTCTTATAATCGGGAATCTTGAAATCGTTGTGGTTTGCACACTACATGACTGATCAGCGACAGGGGGTCACACATTACAAGATCTTTCACCAGGAGGAATTTCTGACGAGTCTGTCTGGTCTCCAAACTATGTTTTGTCACGAAAACACACGCGAGAAGTGAATGACACGATACCATACGCAAGACAGGGATTTTTTTTTCTTCCAACAATGGCTACTGTAGACAAAGATATTATGCTCTGTAAGCAATATGGCCAAAATCTCATCTCACAATATTTGTATTTTGATGGGGTACTGCTATTATTGATACTGTTTAAGTAATTAAAATTGTAATGTAAGAGTCACAGTCTTAAGTCATGAATTCATATTCAAAGTACTGCAGGAATTTATTATTTTTTGAAAACATCAAAAAGGCATTGGTGCTCCTGCCAAAGTTCAACCAAATTTTCCTCCATTTCTTGGGTCCAAGCAGATCGTGGAACTTCTGTTGTAACCATGCTTGTTGATGTTGTACAACTCCTCCCCCGGGTTTCCCCTCACCCCATGTCTTGCGCTCTCATTGGCTGTAGCTCGTCGCCGCACTCAGTGCCAGTCACAACCAGGTCACAACACTTTTCACACTACAGGATTTGAACTCCCAGACAGGTCCAGATATTTAGCCTGCTAAATATCTGTTGGGCATCTGCGAGACATCGGCGATTCACACATAGCGAAGGAGAGCCGATTTGCAAATCCCGAGCGAAGGCCAATTTGCCTCTGATCTGGTGCTTTTTTGGCGATCTCCAAAAACTGTCGGCGAGTGGAAAATCAGGGCTAAAATCGTGTAGTGTGAACCTGGCCTAATGTGTAGCATTTGTTGCAGATGAGTCCTTTTTCCAATCATGAAGACCCAATGATTTCTGATGAAACAGGCTAGGTGTGGATTATGTGATCACAGCGTCCCCAGTCAAACCAGGGCAGTGGTTTATTGGTCCATGTGAAAGCCTACCTCCCACAGGCTCCCTCCCTCTGTTCCAACAGTGAAGCTTCCCATTGTAGTGGAAAATTTTTGATAAAGTGTATACCCCATATGTAAATTATGAGTATTGCCACTTTCACCCCCCCCCCAGAGAAAAGCGGAGCTTGACGTGGTGCGATTAAGCTTGTTACATGGTGGAAATAAGTTATTGCCAGCAAACACCATAAGCATTGCCAACAGATGTTAGCTTTTGATTTTAACCACAGTTATTGACATATTAACTGAAGTTATTGATATATTACATTAGCTATTTATTTTATCTTTACTGTACATGTGGAGGTCTGGAAGTGTATAAGGAAACCAGACAATCTAATATGTTAGCCTTAAATAATATGTATTCTATTATACTTTGTATAGTGGAAAATATTGTTTGCATTAAGCACTACTACTGAAAAGTAATATGATGTGATTCTATGCCTAAATAATGCTGGGGGTTACCCTAGGTCATAAACATTGCATGTAGGCCATTGTAAGACACCGCTAGGGGGGTAATTTTGGGGGCTATTACAGGACAGTGGGTGACCTTGGAGAAGGAACACTGCCTTCAGCATTGGCCCTCCTTGGAAGTCACCCCAGAACCTTCGTGCACTATGTTGCTGTTCTATAGTCATGCCAACTTCTATTGGTTCATGGTCTACGCTTATTGTATCTTTTTTGCCTTCACTTCTCCTATTGGTTCATAATCTACGCTTATTGTATCTTCTCTCCCTTCACTTCTCCTATTGGTTTACGGTCTACGCTTATTGTATCCTTTTTCTCTGACTCATAGTCATGCCACCTTCGCTTATTGTATCTTCTCCCCCTGACATGTCCCTACAGCGTGTCAGCATGTTTTTGCCTCCTTTTAACATATGCATCCCATTTTAGTTTTATATTTTCTTTTAGGAGTCATACAGCTAGAAAATAAGAGCTGATTGCCTGCTTTGGCCTAGCTGACATCTACTGGCAAATGCTTGCGAACTGTATGTGGATATACTGCAGTTTGTCATAGTTGCCCATCATAGTAGTGCTGAGCCAACGGCCCCCCTTTGCGGGGTTTAATTCTTCTTTGTCTTGTTCCTGTGGCCCGTCTTCTGGGCCGTGTCCAGACGGGGCCTAGTTCTTACATTAACCCTTTGCTTTAAGGCCTAACCTTGTAGCTTATGGCACATGGATATCTGTGTGCCTTCTTACAGTCTGCAGCACCGCGGTCTGGCTAACTGAGTTACTTAACCTTTTTTATTATTTAAATGTGGGCCTGGAAATAATGGTAATATTCCAGGCATATATGCTGTGTATTATTTAATTATGTTTAAAAATCATATAGGTGTGGAGTGGAAATAATGGGAAATTTCAGAAGTGTTACGTTTAAAAATAATATACAATTAATGACTATGGAGTTTATGGGACTTTCCAGGCAGGGTAAATGTAACAGCTTAAAAATTAAATAATGGTGTATTAAAATGGAAAATGGGATGATCTTGAAGGAGGAGCCTGGGAGGAGTTGGAAGTTGTGGTCTGGGATAGGAGGAGTGAGAAAAGGCATAAAGGATGGATGTAGGCTGAGGGGAAGGCGGAGTGATTGGGGAGTGTTTGTGAATGTATACACACCGCATATACACCTGTTGCTCCGCGGGACCAACCCGGTTTACTGTATGCGATTGATCACCATATGCAATAAACCAAACAACCATGATTACATCAGACTCTTATTTTCCGGAAGGCATCAAAATGTGGAGGAAGACCCTCGGTCCATTTGGCCCAGACCAGGGGGATATCCACCACACCATCCCAGTGCAAGCCAAGTTCAGCCCTGCTTAGCTTCAGGAGGTTGGCATGAGAAACAAATAGTGCAGCATTGCTGCTGGCATGAGAACCAGAAATCTTAAGTGTGTGTACTACTCCATCTGTATTGTAAAACATGGCCAGTTCATTTTGGGCCAGAAAAGTCTGAGGTTTGTCTTATTACATGAAAAGAATAAAAATTCAAGTGAAAATGATTCCTTTTAAAAAGTCACTGAAAGTGAAAAATAATACACATTATTGCTCAGACTGCACGTGACTTTCTCATGTGATTTATTTTATGCTGTGTAGTGTTCATGTTACGTTACATGGTTTGTTATGTTTTCATTAGTGTTATTAAGCTTCTCATAGTTTTCACCGCCACATTTGCTATACTTTGTAACGTTAAATCACTGTTTCCTCAAAGCTAACGTTAGCTAGATTTTTCCAATCTAGTGTTCTCATCGCACCAGCTTGACTGCACGTGCAAAAGCGCTAATCACACTGGTGTGAACGTACGCACAAAAGAGTTAATGCTCAAGCAAGTTGCAGTCAGCCTGACTGAGGAACCAGCACATTGCCTTTTGGCATCAGGATGAGAAATGAATGCAGTTAGCCCCAGATCTAAAAATGAAGCTGTTCAGCCAGCCAGTAATATTAAAGAAGATGGATTCTTAAGATGTGTAGAGTGAGACAGGTGCCATATGCCTCAGTGAGCTCTCATTAGCTCAGCATTTAGGTCTGTTTTTATGGGCTTCACAGGTCTAAGGAGAGGTCTCACTTAGAAGGTCACAGAGCTTTTAATGATAAAAGATTGCACTTAGAACAACGGATGACAGTCCGTAGTGGCCAAGACTTTAGTGTGATAGTAAGGAGCTGTATGAGAGGATTAAATTACCCACAATCGGTGTTGCTCTCTTCAAGAAGCAAGTAAAACTCTGTGTGCATCAAGAAGACATCATAGCAAATTGATTGTCAAAATGCTTTTCTCTTTTCCCATCTCTGAATAGGGTGAATGGGCATAATCCTGTCCGGTATTGAGCCATCTAAATCACCACATGCCATTGCCTCCTAATTGGTAATTCATTTAAAAAAAAAAAAAAAAAAAAAAAAAAAAAAAAAAAAAAAAAAACACACACAACTTATAAAGTTAGTCTCTGGTTTGAAAGACCATGTTCTCGTGGGAGGATAAGATGTAGATTTTCTATATATCTGGTTGATATATAGAAAATCTGTGACATTACTTTGAGAGTGCAATATAGTTGTGATTCAATATTGGATTATTTCAAATGACCAATAAGATGGAAAATCCAAAATAAGTAGCAAGGGAGATCTAATCAAGGTTTGTGTCAGGACTCAGGCACGGACTCAGACGCGGACCACGAGTGCTCCAATTACAGGCGTTTATAAGCAGAATCCTCAAACAAGCAGGCAGTCCAAAAACAGGCAGGGTCAAAATACCAGGTAAGCAGTCCAAGGGCAAAACGGGGATCAAAAACCGAAACAGGCAGGGTCAACCCTTGAAGGCAGGCAGATCAGGCAATCAGGACAGAAGGGCAGGCAAAAAACGAAGTCGAGGAACAGGCGAGGCAAAAACCAGCAAAATCCAAACAGGGTAAACAGGCGGGAAACGAGACAGGCAGAAACACCGAAACGATCTGGCAAACAACACAGAGACAAGCAGGGTAGATATAGGGCTGGGCTGATTAGGAGATGGGAAGCAGGTGCGCAGGCAGGCAGGTGGAGACAATCAGGTGGGCGGAGACAGGGCGGAGAGCGGGGCAGGGCTAGAACACAAGGAAAACAAAGGCACATGGACAGGGAAAAACAAAAACACAACAGCTAGGAGGCGGGAGCCCTGACAGTTTGTCCCACTCCAACATGTTACAGATTACGCAAAAAATGCTTTTCTATACGTGGTGAATAAAGAAATTATTCATTTACAAAAAGTCATGAAGTTGTCAAGCTGATATTTTAACTGTTTTGACTGCATGATTGATGAGAAATTATTATCAGCAGAAACAACACTGCAGCCTCATCATCCTAAGTGACCAATGGTGAAAGCTCTGTGTGGGTGCAGACAGGCAAGGCTTTTATATCTGAAGAATTAGATGATTAAAAAGAGCATAGATCTGCTATGGTGGACTATCTCCCACCATACTAATTGCAAAGGGCTGATTTTATTGCTTTATTTTTTGCACTCACTATTTGTTTTGATCAATTTTGTAGAAATTTTCTCCTCACCTTGCTGCATGGGTGTCTATTACTATAGAATGGACAAAATGTCAGGGCTCCGCCCCCCTAGCTGTGGTGTTTTTGTTTCTCCCTGTCCATGTGCTTTTTGTTTTCCTTGTGTTCCAGCCCCGCCCCGCTCCCCGCCTGGTCCCCGCCCACCTGATTGCCCCATTACCTTCACCTGCCCGCCTGCTCACCTGCATCCCATCTCCTCATCAGCCCAGCCCTATTTCTACCCTGCTTGTTCCTGTCTTGTTTGCCAGTTCGTTGCAGTGTGTTTTGTACCTGTTTCGTTCCCGCAGTTTTTTGAATGTCTGATTTCTCCGTGCTTGACTCTGCCTGCCCTTCGTCTTCGTTTTCTGCCTGCCGTTTTGTCCCGTTGCCTGATCGTTTGCCTGCCCGGTTCCTGCCCGGTTCCTGACCCTGCCTGCTTCTGTTACCGACCCTGCTTTTGTCCACGGACTGCCTTCTTTTGTTGCGCAACTTGCCTGCCGTCATTAATAAACCCGCCTGGAACCTGAAGCTCTCTTGGTCTGCAACTGAGTCCTTGCCTGAGTCCTTACACAAAATGCTGCCAGCCGTGTATATTCAACAGATCAGTTGTGCTACCATCTTAGAGCTATGCCTCTCTCTCCTGGGGAGCTTGTCATTTATTGTAGGCAGTTTATTTATTTTTTTTTTTGCATATTTCTTAATATGTGATTAATTGCGATAAGCCTCTTATCAGGACAGTAAGTGATTTTGATTAATTACTCCATGATTAGTGTGGTTGCCCGAATGCACACAGGCAACCACACTTTGCATTTTCTTCAGAAAATGTAAAAAAAGAAATCTAGCTATTATTGTTTGTGACGGTCATGGAGAGACCGCACATGTCCGCTGCCTTCCTTAGGCACGAGTTGCCTTTGTGTGAACTCCACTACACTCGCAAACACACACACGCTGACAGACGCCGACAAGAGCCATCAAGCTCAAGTAAACGTGATGCCGCTATTGATGTACTTAATGTTGTTGCCCACGAAATGGACGTTTTACAAGCATAAATGAAAACGTAGAGAGAGAGAGAGGGGAGGGAGATGGCACACAGCAACTCGATAGCGCATAGGCTCAATAATGCACACAGGCAACCAGGCATTGCATGTTCTTCAGAAAATGCACAGAAATGTAGTTGATCATGTACTTCAATGAACACGGGAAATCAGAAAGCATCTTCATTGATTGATCACTGACTGATTGCATTTGTTACTTTGCCTCCTTTTAAAGGATGGTGTATGTCAGGTCAGATGGATCATTCATGTTAACACACATGCTATGATGAGGGTCACAGTCCCAAAGTGTATTTTAAGTGATATTTCACAAGAAGCGGTACACATATATTCTTTAAGATGTAAGCAATAGAATGAAAGCTGTGCAAGATGTGCAATCCGAGCGTGCGTGGGATTGGAGTTGGTTGCCTTAACTACAGGGTACTAAGTACTCAACTTGACTGGCAATTAGCAATTTGTGCTTACATTATGTATACAAGACAAGCAAAATGGTCAATGTCATATAAGATGTTCTTTTGTACTATGTTGACCTCAGGGGCCTCATTTATAAAACATTCTTACGCACAGATTTGATCCTAGAAGGCAAATCCACGCCTTAGTTCAGATTTTCAGTTTTTTTGTGCATACATTCATTTTCTCTGAATCACACGTACGCACATTTCATAAATGTTCTTAGATCAAATGTCGGTTCGTTTCTACACAACTTTTTCATAAATGAGGCCCCAGGTTTAACTATTCCATAAATATTTCAGTTTCAACCTACACTTTACTACTACAAAGCACCACATTAAGATATCAATATCCAAGCTGTCCTTGAGAGAAGAGTTATGCTAAAAGGAGAGACCTTTACTGCTTCCCTCACAACTTGAAATTCTCTGGGCCCTCTTGTGGAAAAGTGAAAATGAGGGGACTATTTGCTGTGGTTGTGAGATGCGCTGTGAGATGCACTGTCATTCCTGTCCTTTTCTGGTTCTGTATGCCTATTTGCATATCTGAACAGCTGCTGAGCCGCGGCAGCTTGGGGGTTTTGTCTTGGTTAAGCAGTTATTTTTGTTCAGAATGGTATAATTGGGTAGTACACGGCATTGTATCTATCTATCTATCTATCTCTATCTATCTATATATACATACACACACACACACACACACATGTATGTGTTATGTATATATACAATGTATGTGCATATTAAACCCATGTCCTCACTTGACTTGTGTTCTGACAAGTCTCCCAGCATAACGCTGTGCTAACTGGTAAGGAACTGTACATAGGTTGCCTTCTGATGGTCTCTATTCATTATCTATTGGACAGGTCAGCAGGTTGCTGAGAATTCAAAAGGTCTCTCCAACAGTCTCATTGATTTCTTCAGAAGTATGGATATCACATTCAAGACATACTCATGACATACTCATGGAATTTTAAAGCGCCTGTTGTTCAAAGCCTTTCAGACACATTGTATCATATAATTTTGCAGGGACAGAAAACAGCGATGTGAAGTATTTAGGCCCAAACAAATGAAAATCATAAAGTTTTCACAATCATGCCCAGACAAGCTCTAAGCAAGAGGGAACCACAAAAAGCCTTCCTGTTCAGCATGATGTGTCTCTCCACCATAGGACCTCCAACAGAGAACCTGAGACATGTTGCTTCTCAAACACACAGAAATCTGTATTACAGATGCAGGGGTTAGGCTTACATGGAAAAACGCTCCACTGTATGTACAACTGTGCATGGAAACATTAGATGTGTGACATGACAAGAAAACATTGGTTTTACAAAAGTGTGAATGCAAGGAGTGTTTTCGGGTTCTATTTTAAAAATATCTTCTTAATAGCAGAAGAAATGTACAAGATTGCACCAGGCAACTGCAGATGCTACTTAAAATGTCAATTATCTTTTCCTTTTCTTTCCTTTTATTAATAGCACATATACTCTCACACCCAGTTCAAAGATACAGAAAATCATTCTGAGTCTGAATATTTTAGTTGTGGAGGACTGCATTTCACTGACACATCTGCTGACCAGCATGGGCTGAGATACCAAAATCTCTCGTGTACAGCTGAATACAATCTATTAATACCAATGGAAAATGTCACAGTGCAGTTGAAAGTATATGCCTGCAGACATTACTCAGCTGGAAATTAATTCAATGTGACTTTTCTATGGTGTGGATCTTGCATTCTGGGTACTGATGTTGTGTGTAAATTTTTGATTTCTATCAATGTCTCTCACACCGTTATTCCTTTTCTATGCTTGAATTATTCCATGTGCTGCATACCTATTGGCATTTGTAAGTAATCTAAGAAGGAGTGGTACCTGGTTCAAATAATGTAGACATAAAACTGGTAAAATGCCATAAATTGCAGTATGTCCAACAATGACGACCCAACAATGTCTACATTGTGCTGTGAATGAATAAAATGTGTGGTTCCAAAATGCTGGGGTTTTGTGTATCCTCATTTCAAGGACCATTGTCACTTCCTTCAGATACAGACTTTTGTAGTAGAACAGGGATTTACATGTGTGAGAATGTGCCAGGCAAGATGTCCTCTGATTGGGCATCTGGCTCCTGCTGCTCATCAACAGCAATGGAGGTACATTAATTAATGTACCGTGTTGGAGTAAGAGAAAAAACAGATATGTATAGCTTATGAATTGTGTGTACCAACACTCGCTCATAAGCTGTGTATTACAGAAGCCTGTGCTTTGAGAATGTGTTGTAGTGCTTGTCTGTCTCTTCCTATCTTTGCTTTAAATGAGGAATTGATAAAGGTGGTTTGGGGAGGGGCTTTTTGACCAGTTTTGTATCCTTATACAAAAAGCTACAGGTGGGAATAGAGATCCTATTTGAGAACATATCATATCTGTCATTGTTATTTGATGATATTTGACATATAGTCATTAAGGACTCAAAATGATCCTTACAGAGATGACAACGGTTGGCTTTGGAATGCATTGAAAAAAATGCACCTTGATCTTGGTATTCTGGAAGCTTTAACAGGAGCTTTGCTAAGAATGAGGAATATGAATTTGAAGGGGGAGTATAACTCCCCTTGGAGGCCCGTGCGCCTCTTGCTTGACCATATCCACTCAGATGAGGTGTCCCCTTTTAAGGGTTTCTAGCTTCTGTGGAGGTATGAAGGAAATTTCTGATGCATTAGCCTAAAGGCCATTATTCGATGATAATGTCAAGGCTTCCACTCAGTAGGGCTCACACTAAGGTCATCATTATGAGATCCTTGGTACACATATTTTATGAATTTTGCAACAGAGATGCAGAGAGGAGACATTTATGCAAACTTCAAAAGAATGCTGGTGGTTAGACATACTGAACCATGCCAAAGGCGCTATTGATCAAATTATAACTGGCAGGAATAAACTACGCCATTGAAGCCATCATCACAGCCTAGACACAAATCATGTGCTCATATCACCACTCTTACATAATATTATTATTACACGTTAATAATAGTAATGTTATATATTTCCATATTCATCTACCACATATTCAGCAGGAGAGGAGATACTGAGAAAAATCCTTTGTAGAATGCGGCCATTAGTTTTTTTCTCTTTTTCATGTACAGGAATGTGCTGTTCTGCTATTAGATTCCAGGAAGATTGTAGGTTAATAGTCAACTTTCTCTTCATTTGATTGGAGCAGTAGATTAGAGTGCTCTGCCTTGACCCTCTATGTCGTGATCCACACACATGAACCTTGCACATTCAATTTTGGTGTGCCACCTACCAGAAAATTTCATGAAATAGATGATAAGGAAAATGTGAGTACTTGGAAGGGCCACATCATCGTTTTTGCACAAAGAACCTGGTGGTTCCTTATTGATCCTTTTTTAAAAAATGGGCTAAACTGTAATAAATTATTCCACCAGTTTTGAAAGCAGTGCCAGCCTCCTTTCTCCTAATTGTTGGTAGTCAAGACCTCTGAATTTTCATGGGTGTTGCATATGTAGCTATTTTTTTATAGGAGCTTGACAGTTGAAGGGCTTATTTTCTGCAGTAGTGAGTGGCCTTTGTGGCAGTCACAGAGCATCTTCGCCAGCAGTTACCACAGTGAAGAGGTGGAAATGACAAGGTGTTTTGGCAAGAAGAGTTGACAGGGGATGGATTGTAACTGTTGCCATGACAGGAGCTGCCATACAGGCAGAGCAGTCTAAGCCCAGGGGACAGGAAGGATGTTGGGGTACCATGTTACTGATATGAGATGGTAGGACAAGATGCTGCTGTTACAACTCCGGTTTCTAGGCAGGTTAGTGGGAAAGGAGTATGACGACATTAAGGCTCATAATGAGGTCACAGTTGAGAATGCCAGGGATGCAGGGCTGTTGGGGAAAATATTCATAATATGCCTAGTATACATTCAAATCCAGAGACAATACACCTTTTAAAGGGTTTGCAATAAAATATATCTTGTGGTGGGAATCTTTGAAGGGATACTTTGAAATGTATTATTATTATTATTATTATTATTATTATTATCATTATTATTATAAGGTGTTGGCTGTGTAAACTACTTTGGTGGGGGCAGGGGCCAATGAGGAAGCATGTATATGTGTTATAATTTAGCATTGTTGATCCTGACTGTTTTTTCTGCTCACAAAGGAAGTTCCACACAGGATGACAGGTTGAGCAGTTGAAACCCAGAGGTTCATTCCTTTGTGTATGCGGTGGAATCTGTCCAGAGGAACACAAGTGTGATGAGGTTGTGTCAAAAGGAGTCCAACCCTTGCAGTTATTTGAAGATGGGGCTGTAGCAGCGACTTAAAGATATGGGGGATTTGCTTAGCTTTCCAGCCAGTTTTGCTTTTTTTCTATTCATCTCCCAAAGCAACATTTTTTTCAGATGGGAGAACACATTTTAGCTGCGCAGGAACAACGTGGTGGAGATAGTGTTTGAGGATAGTGCATATAGAGTGTATGCAGCATATGCTGTATGAAAAACATGTTGCCTGCATGTCTGTCAGGAGACATCCTCTTCGCCAGTGCCATTCGCCACTTGAGTCAAGGCAGTTATAGTTCCCTATAGTTAGGATGTGAGGTTGCACACCTAAGAATGTGACAGGCCAAATGCCCTCTGATGATTTAATAGACAAACGCTCTCCATCTGCAGCAGTGGAAGGTCATTAATTAGCGAGTCCACTGGCAGGTGAGTGAGTGGAAGTGGGAGGCATAATGTGGAGGGGAAAAAAGCTCTTTGAAGAGCTGTCCCTTCTTAGAAGGCTGTTCTATTACCATTATTGCCTTTTATTTTTTAGAGGTCTAACCTTTTTTTAACCCAAATAAATTGTCAAAACCTCTTTACAAATCTATTTTAATCATCCTTTATTTAAACAGGAAAGTCAACTGACAGCTCAAATTCAAAAAGTGGTGGGGGAGTGGATGGGATGTGCGTAGGATAATTGACAGTACGTGGATGATGGGTGGTCAGATGTAGAGAACTGGGAAAGAAGGGTCAGCACTCCTCCTCCTGCATGTGTCAAGGGTGTTAAATGACCACCAGCCAGCTATTTTGCATGTAATAGTCTTGTGAAATTTTATCAAAACATTTTTTAATGAGAGAGGGGCTCTGGCAGCTTTGCGCTTGTGTCACATTGATGTCAGCCTGCCAGCACGGTATCCACAGAGAGTCAGTGTGTAGAATCAGCTCTCCACCGTCAGGTTGAGGCGTTGCCATAAGCCATGCGTCCTGAGTCAACAATCCCCCCTGTGGCTCCAAAATGAACACCACCTACATCCGCCCTCTGTATACTGTTTTTATTTCCATCCATCCCTGTCAACCCCTACGGGATGAGTACAGCTTTGGGCTACATTTATAGAGCCTCAGCAGGAGAGGGTGGAGGACACAAATACGCTCAGTGGTAACAGCTCGAAAGTAAGGAGCCCACTTAAGATGTGCTTCAATAACCTTGCTGTTCCAGTCTGCTTTTGGGCAGCAGTGACGGGGTGGTAAGAAGCAGGGCACATTACAAAAAGGTTGCCAGTTTGAATGCCAGGTGGGTCACTGCTGTTTAACACGTGGCTGACGTGTTTTACCCAATCTGTCTCAGATAATATCCAGCTGTATACATGTATCACAGGTGAAAATGATATGTTCTTCATATGAGTGTTTGCTTAGCTATTGTAAAGTAATGGACCAGAATGCCAGGCTAAAGGCCTTTGCACACCAAGTCCGTATTTTTCGTCTGAAATTGTTGCACATTTAAAAATAAATACGACCTCACGTTGTGTCAGTCACGTTTCCACACTGACTCTCAAACTTTCGTCCGTCATTAAAGTTTTCGGAACAGGTTCCATTTTCTGCATTTTTTCACATCCATGACCATGATATTGTATGTTGCAGCGTTTTGAGGCTGTGCCCTGAATATCTGCGGATCCAGTCGAAAGGCTGATCACCTAGCGCGCACTTTTCCAATGGCAAAATTTGGATTGCCTATTAAACTCATGATGTGTGTGTGTCTACCATACTGCCAGCCACTGTTCAATTGGATCGCAGAAATTCGTGGTCTTCTTTTTAATGTGTGGCTCCATTATTGCTAGCATCGTATCAAACCGGATCATTGACATCCTGAAATAGACCTGGAAATGATCAGGATAATTCCGTAGCTCCTTTATTAGCAGGTGAAACTCTCATTCCTCTTGACGCATTCTCAGCATTGGATGGACCCAATATTTTCTTTTTCTTTATCTACTATCAAGCAGTGCAAGGACCACAAAATCATCCTCACTGCTTGACAACTCCATTTTGTCTCATACTGCGAATTTCCGCAATGAATAGAATAATAAAACGCATTGGACTCAGTGTGCAAGGTTTCTGTGCGTAACGATTTTTATCAGATGACGGATTAAAAAAACGCATATGAGAAATACGGATTTGGTGTGCAAAGTCCTTAATACATGCTCAGGGGTAAGTGGTGGGGCATTTCGTGCTGGAGGTGCAGTTGCACTCAATGTCTTTCATATAACCCCAGAGAAGTTTATTATGGGAAAATAGTGTGCGTGCACCAACCTCCGGGCAGGTCCATCGATTTCTTCCTTCTCATTTTTAAAACACTGAGCTTTTATTTATTTATTTATTTTAACACTCCTGGACATATTCACTTGTAATGCAAAATCCTCACAACTGCCACCGGGGCATGATTGACAACTGGTTCCCCAGTTCTTGGTTGCCACGTCTGAGTGGTGAAAACATACCCTCCAGGTGAGAGTGTGCCTGGCCTTGCCTCAGGCGCAGTGTGCCATTGTCAGAGAGACTGGTGACCTAGCCGAGACAGAAGAATAGCCGGGGGCTTTCTATGTGCTGCTGCAGAGGGGCCCTGTCTTTGCCTCTCATGCAGCCCTGTGCAGAAAGAAACAAATACACAGGACAGCAATAAATAAACAGAAGCATTGCAATCAGCTGAATGTGCATCCTGTCGATGGAATGCAATAAGCAAAGCCGCATGGGTGTACAGCTACCTTTTACAGGCCACATAGCCAGCAGCTCATGGTCGTTCATATTACTTACTATTCAATGTGCTTGGTAACGCCTTTCTGCCACAGTTCATGAACCACTTCTCAAAACCAGTAGAGAGTGCCTGTGTAGATGAATAGAAAAATTTAGAAACAGACCTGTCTCAGAGTTTTGCTTTACATCTCTGTCCCTCTCACAGAGGGAAGTGTATTTTCATAGAATCCCAGGTATGTTCATTGACTTGAGACTTCAACCCTCACAGGATGGCCATTTCTGAATGTAGTCTTCTGAGCTAGCCATCTCTAAAAATGCACTGCGACTCCATTACACAGGCCCCTTATGATGTCATAATGGAAAATTGGAACGGGAAGCAATTAGCATCTCCCAGAGTGGACTGCTGTGGTGCTGGAGTTTTTTTTTTTAATAATTCAATTTAAAAAAAAGATTTTTAATGATAAAAAACAGTTGCTACACTTTGGAAATTAAAAATTTAAAGTAAAAACTGGAAAG
The DNA here is from genome assembly GCF_013368585.1 of Megalops cyprinoides. Lineage (NCBI taxonomy): Eukaryota > Metazoa > Chordata > Actinopteri > Elopiformes > Megalopidae > Megalops > Megalops cyprinoides. The sequence goes on from NC_050602.1 coordinate 1,295,490, forward strand.
TAAAAATGAAACTTGAAACTTGAATTTTTGGGAAATGCCAATTAAAATCAAATAGCAAGTGTCTAGGGTAATGCATATCTTTAGACATCTGAAAGCAATTACTTTCAGTTGTGCCACAAGCACCTACAAATAAATGGCCACCAGTACAGTACAGATTGCTTGCTGTTTTGAAATGCTAATTTGTTACTGGGCCACAGAATAATTAGTTATCACAAATAAACATTCATTGTTAACCACAGCAGATGGGTTAGCTTTCACTCACAAGCACAATCTCTTCGATGTCTCTTTTTTTCAATTCATAAATCAGCTAGCTTTGAGTTCTAGTGAAGGAATGGCATGTTTAACATTCATTGGGGTAACTACCTGTGCCCATGTATTTTCATGAAGGTAATATGGCTTTATTGATTGTGTTTATGTTTTTAAAGAAATGTAGGTGTATCGACGTGTATTTAATGGATTTGGTTCATGGTTTCAGACAGTATATGGCCATATTTTTATTATGTTCAACAGAGAGCATTAAATCAAGCAGTCCTTGGTTTCCACTCACAAAGCTGAATAGCATGGAGTCTGGAGCAGCATGTCACTCACCCAGTTACAACCAATGGAGCACATCCTTGTTTGCATTGTTTGATCTAAATATGTCAAATGAAAGCACATTGATTGTAAATGTGAATACTCGGTAAGTTATTTCACCTGAGTTCCTTTCCTTCTTTGAACATGTTTACCCCTTACAATAGGTGAAAATGGATTTTTTTCCCCACTTTAAATTCACTTTACACGGCAAGGTATTTGACATACCCTGACATCTGACTGACACACGTAACTTTAAGCGGATACAGGATTTGATAATGGAAACAAATCCCCCTCACGGTTAACCTTGACAGGCGCCACTGTCCTTGGTTTTCCTTGCTACATCTAATAAACACCATCACCTCTGTTGTGCAGCTTCCAGTGAAATATGCAAAAACAAGTACAGTCTCGCCTACTTTCATGTTTGACACTGTACCACAATAGTGCTCTGAAACTTGGCAAAGCAACAGTGCCACTGACAGTGATACACAAACCTTGGTGGTCTGAGTGAGTTTATCGTATCATTCTATTCTAAATGGGGTTTCATGTGGTATACTGTATGTGGTATATGTCACTATACACAGTGTTTCTTCAATATCTGTTAGCATAAATGCAACCATCAACTCCATCAGCTCTATTTTTAACAGATACATGTCTCCGATTACTAACTAGTTAGTCTTATCAACACAATAGCATATGCTGTAATATTCAAAAATGTATCAGAATCCAGGTGGTTGTAAGACTCATTTACTTGATTGTCCTATCAGGCAACTGAGGTATTGGCCTATACTCGATAATGCCATTAATAAAACCCCTCGTGTCAAGTTTGCAGTTTTATAACATGGTTAACAAATAGGGTGGGCTTACTCTCCGGTGAATTTAGAGGCATCCTTAGGGGCCCTCTGTGAGGTGAAAACAGGTGTTAGGTTCATTATGGCCATTAACTCGGTATGCCCTTCTAAGCACTCTCTCAAGAGTACATTTTCCAAGTACTTTGGTGATGTTTTCTTTTTCCCAGAAATCTGTTTATTTTAAACTCCAATTAGACATGCCTGTTAAAAGGTAACTGTAAGGTCTGCTAAATCTTTCACAGGAGAGCCCTTGGCAGCTTTTAAAGGGTATCTCTTTTCAAAAGGAGCCTTGATCTTGGCCGCCCTATTGAAACTCTCTGATGATCAGCCTCTCCATTAGACTCTCTCAGGGGAGCAAAACTGTCATGAGTTCCACGCATATTAAAACTACCATCAAGATAAAGAGTCTGAGATGCTACGTTTGCAGTAAAATCAGTTAAATGCTCATTTAACAGCCGAAGGTGGAAGCTGGTAATAGAAATTCGACCACTGTCGCAATCTCTGAGCAGCTGGAGTACAGAATGAGTTTCTTTTGCTGCGGAATGTGCTGCGGAGCTGTCGCAGTATCTATCACCAATCAGCAGATGCAGCTGCTTCACTCAACATTTTTGTTCCGTATTACAAGGCAGTAAAAAAAGGTGTGGGATCATACATTTTCACATTTATCCAGTACTAGTCCTAAAGGTTGGAGACAGAACTCAAATGAAGCTCTCAGCCACACATCTAACATTGTCTCTTTTTTATCTAGAGACGTGTCACCTGCAGGTGTGGTCACCTTGCGACTGCAGTCTGCTTAGAGATGCCTCTTCTTCCCTGGGCATTGTCTGACTTCCAACAGACTGCAGTTCCTAAGCAGTAAATATTATTCATCCAAATATTGGGTTAGCTGTATGAATGATTGAAAAGTGGATTCATGCTAGTGTGGGAAAAAAATAGCGTGGACACTTCTATGTGTGTGCATGTGCTGCTAGGTGAGTGTGTGTGTGTGTGTGTGTGTGTGTGTGTGTGTGTGTGTGAGAGAGAGAGAGAGAGAGAGAGAGAGAGAGGAAGCGTACAGGTGTGTTTGTGTCTGCACAGCTGTTCCTTTTGTGAAATCAGTGCCATATTGGTCATGTGTCTAGAGTTTAAGAGGGAGAGCAAAACATAATGGTACAATGCTGTCATTTTGGAATAATCCAGACCTTTCTGGGCACCTTCTCTGGTCTCATCTCTCAGTTTTAAAATGTACTGCACATCAGAAGTGCCCTTATGAAATACAGCTGAAAATGATAGCGAAAATGCATGGGAATTTGTGATGCCATATCTGACTGAAACACAGTTTCTGGTAGCTTCTCAGAACGAGGGCTACGTCACAGGTAGGCACCTGCCCAGCTGAGGCTGAGTGCTAATCAGCCCAGGCGCTGCTCATTGGCACAGTCATCCATGCTGTATAGGCACTGTTTACTGTCCAAAAATAAATAAAAATTGAGTTTTGTAAATCACCCTGTAAAATGACATTTGCTAATTAAATATGCAATAATACCTCAACATTAAAATGATTATTTAAAAAAATGACCACATTGCTGTGCACTGCGAAGATAGTAGCAGTTTTTACCGCTGTATATAATTTAGCAAATGCTCTTAATGAGAGCAACTTCCAAAAGGTATTCAATAGGGTCAGGCATGTAGCCATACAGATGATGAATAATTAGTGCCATCCTTGTAATACAGTGCTATTGGGGGAAATATTGCCACAGTAAGTGCAGAAACATATAATATTACTGCCAATTTCAGCTAGCATACCTGGACTGCCAGAAGCTTCTATTGCTATAAAATTAGGACCATGGACACTGTTAGACAAAGGCCTAATACCATCGCTGGGGTTTCCCCCTATAATGCTTGTAGGGGCATCTTTTACAACAGTATTAAGAAGAGAGATGGGTTGGAGTGTTTGTCACCAAAGTGTAGTCTGAATATGTGGGTTTTCAGTCTGTGTTAGAACGTGGACAGCATCTGTGCCTCTCCATACAGAAACCAAGAAAACTTTTCCTCCCTTTCACTCCTTCAAGGCACTGGTACCAATGTGACATCAAAACCAGTAGATGCTGTCATTTACATAATTTCATTGGCTGGATTACTAAGATTAGCCTTGGTCCTGTCTTCCTGGTTCCTCCATAGTCCATGGCCAAGGGATAGTTTTTTAAATTTCTAATTAATAAGGTTATTAATAATGGAAAATTACTATTTAAATAGCTCAACCCAGTGGGTTTATGTGTTTACTCCCAAGTGTTTTCAGAGGCAGTGTCTGCATGCACACATCTTCATTGTGTTTACATTTACATTTACATTTATTTATTTAGCAGACGCTTTTATCCAAAGCGACTTACAAAAGTGCATACAGCAAGTATAGCGACAGTACGGGGACAGGATGTGTACAGTTCCACAATGAGACAGTTCTCAGCTGAGAGCAAGGTCTGTTTGAGGACACAGTACTATTAGATTTGTACAATTACAGCCTATAGGGCAACTAATACGATACACTTTCAAACGGCAAACTTCAACAACTTCAAACGGCGCAATGAGCGTCAGGGTAAAGGCGGCAACAAGAAAAAATTTAAAAAGTACAAATAAAAGAGCACAGCAATTTATGACAGCACTGATTGGGGGGGGGGGGGGGGGGGGACAGCAATTGTGTGCTGGGTCAGTCCAGGTAGAGTCTGAAGTCTGGTGCATCTTCAGGCCCCGTCTGAAGGAATGGAGTGAAGAAGCTATCCGTAGTGAGACAGGGAGTTCGTTCCACCACTGGGGAGCGATGTAGGTGAATTGTGTTAATGAGTTTAATTTTCCATACCTGGTTAAAATCTTAAAACAACTCTGGACTGCTGAATTCTAATTCTTTTGAGACCAACAAGAATAAATTCCCCTGGCCAGGTTTTGTCAAGCTGCATTACTCTGCATCCATAGCATAATGCTGGGTAGGATACTTTTGGCCACTGTCTGACATTTTTGTAGATTACAGGTAATCAGACAGTAATGTAGATCACAGGCAATTCACTCAGGTGTGGTGATGCTTTTGTGCTTTTGTGGACTAGCGTGTAACACACTTGCATGTTACAGTTGGACAAGTAGGGCTAGAGAAAATGCATGAGAAGGACCATAACTAGCCACACCTGTTCAGTTAGTAGTAGCTGCAGAAGTGTGTGGCTGCTGTCAGGCAGAGCAATTGGTTGTTTCTGAATGAAGCTCTGTCAGTGTACAATTTGCTGATTTGTATTTGAATTTTAACACAAATCATTCATAGGCAGGGTTGGGAGGGTTACCTTTAGTATGTATCCTACTACAGATTACAGACTGCTTGCCCTAAAATGTAATTTGTAATGTATTCTGTTAGATTACTCAAGGTAAGTAATGCAATCTAAATACTTTGGATTACTTTCTGACCAGTTTTTAATATTTAAAAGTATGTAAGTAAAAGTGTGAATGTGGCATATACTGGTTGGGTGATTCTCACGAAAGAGCAAGATGGAATCCGAAGAACGTTCTTAAAGGTTTTTGAAGGTCTCTGACTAAGGTTCTGAAAGGTTATTTTTTAGAATGTTCACTTAGCATTGTTGTAGCTAACATTTTGGCACCCCCATGTTAAGTCTATAAGCATTTCATCACAGTTTCTTCAGAATTGTAAATGTTAATTCAAAAACTGTACATTACTTGAAAACATGTTAGAAAAGGCACGAGGCACCCTAAATACATTGTGAGTGAGAAAGGAGTATCTTAACAATTTAATGTATAATATGCAGTGTAAAATTGTTGGAATAATCGCAGTTTTGAACGTGAAATTTCACTTGTTTTGTCACTGTATCTACTTGTTAGGTAGTTAGCTGTAATACTATACCTACTAGCCTACTAGCTAGCTGAATAGCTAATCTAGTGCAGCCAAACTATGTAAGATAGCTAGCTAGCGATCAATATTAGCTTAAATAATGAAAACGAGAACTTACTTCAAGATGCTTCTTCAGGTTAGAGGTCGACTCTTTTAAAGCGGATAGCAGTTTGGTTGCTGGCAAACACAGCTTGCATTATACTGTTATGTTGCGACCTTTACCAAATTAGTAAGTAAAATGGTCCCAGTATTTCCATGATATAAACGTGTTGTGCTGGTTGTTTTCTGTCTCACTCTCCATTCTACTGTCTTGTGCGTCAGGCAGGCTGCGTGTTTTTTTCTTTGTCTTTTTTTTTCATGAGGGGCATATGGGAGACACACCCCGGAGTTGCCTATCATTAGATAGATTTTCCAACTGAATAAACACTAAATGAAAAAAATAAATGAAATTAAATGAAAAAAATTCAATGTAATCCCTTCAGTAATCTAAATATTTTTAAAATGTAACTGTAATTTGATAACCATCAATTTAAATGGTAACTGTAATGGAATACAGTTACTCATATTTTGTATTTTAAATACGTAACGCCGTTGCATGTATTCCGTTTCTCCCCAACCCTGTTCATAGGTTTGTGAGCTGCTGTTTTTGTCAAAAGTGGAGTAACCAGTGATAGGTTCCCAGTTTTATGTAGCACCATGTGTATATCTTACATGTAGTGTATTGTGTCTCCTTTTCACCCATTACTACGTCTGTGATTTGTCTGTATAACACCTCTGTAGTGTCTGCAGCAAGGATGTCACACATCCTTGCTGAATGGCTCTGCCAAGGTTCCCCAGGGAACCAGACTATTTTTCTCCAGCCTGCCACTTAACTCAATCCTTTGATATGTATGACCATGGACTGTATATCAACACACCACACAACCTGATTCTTTAGAGATTCTCTCGGTACAGACAGCCCAAATGTCCTGAGTTTGTCACTCCCTTGCGCATTGAATTAAACATCAATTCTCTTAAGAGAAGTCGTCAGCGTGTTCTTCATCGTCCTGCATTGAGCTCCATGGAGACGGGCAAAATACCCTAACACCAGTATTGTCAGAGTGGTTGGGATATGGACTATGCTGAGGTTTGAACACTGGGCTGCGTTAAACAGCTCCACACTATGGTGCTGCACTTGTTGGTTGGTTCATCGTCATTAAGAATAACGCAAATATGAAGATAATTTTGACATTATACCTTTATCCCGTCAGATGTAGTCATGCAAACAGGAAACACCGTCATGGAGGGAGTAGAAGAACTGGGAACTGCATAAGCACAAGCACCTTCTGAAATGAAATGTGAATATCTGAGCCATGCCTGAGCTTGCTGATGCTCTGTAAATCCTCCTTCATTTCAGCAGGTTCCCCAGAATGTGATGGGAAAGCAGAAGGCAGTCAGAAAGGTGAACTCCCGGGGAAACATGAAACTAACATCTGAACAAGAGGAAATGATCACTCCTAAGGCTGTCAAGGGCTCTAATCTAGTTTGCTGCTGATATTTCAATGTAACAGTTTTTGGGAATCCCACGAGCTAGGGGACATATTGTTTGGTTTTATTTTAGAGTTTAAAACCATGTGTGTTTGTGGTGTGTGGGGGTGTGGGGGTGTGGGAGGGGGCAGTGAAAGCCACTGGAACCACTCCACACTGGTCAAGATATAAGACTTCAGCCAGCATGGACGAGAGGCCTTAGGTCCATGTTTTCACAGATCCCCCCAGCCCGCAGGACTGGAGAATAAACTTAGAAATGACTCATCTCAGGAATCTCATCTTGTTGGCTGGCACTCCGCCTGCGGATAACATTAGGAGAGTGGGAGGGAAATGGTGTGGTTCCTGGCCCTGTCTATATTTAATAATATCAGATTTACAGCCCACATTTACAGAGCAAATATGTCTATCCTGAATTAGACATTTTTTAACAGAATCTCCAGTCAGCCTTGGGAGACAAAATAAGTTTACTTACACTTCACCAGTCTTGGGAGATAATTATGATCGACGGTGGAGGATAAGTGTGGAGGTTACAAGTGTTTCTGCCACATAGGAAATTCTGATGCTGCAGCCCTTTATTCAGATTCAACGCACCAACCTTGTCGGCTATCGTACCCTGCATCAAAGTTTGTAGCCTTTCATTGTGCACCTGAAGGCCATGGGGAGACAGCATGCATGCACAATTAATTATAAGCACTAGCAAACCTACTAATAAACACACTGCACCAGGCTCCCCAGGACTCAGCCTGACCTGACCTTATCATTGACTCAAGGGAACAACTGATTGACCTGCATACCCAAAGATGGATGGACCACACCAAGGCTCCACCATGCCAAATTTAGACTGTAGACTGTAGACTGAGAAAATGTGGAAAAAGAAGCTTCTCTTTGTCTGCGTTTTGGAAATCCTCTGTATCCAGAGATGGGAGTTTGTGACAGGTTCAATTTTAATTATGGTAGAGGCACAAGAGACATTGCCTGGGCTTCTGCGTCACATGACTGTGAAATCTGACAGCTGTTAGTGCCATTGCAAGAGTGTGTACCGAAAATAACACCTATGAACTGCTGTTCTTTGCCATTTGATTAATTAAATGCGTGTTGCAGAAGATACAGCACGATGGTACATTTTGGTCTCTAATATTAAAGGAAAAGATCCATTATATCCATTCCCAACTCCCTTTTCATGAATAGTCATGTAAGCAGTCATTATTTAACAACTTACTGTCTATTATTTAGGCTATGTGCAAAGTGGGCATCATGTAGGGAGTTAAAATGTGCTGGGGGTAATGGGAAATTGTTGAGGGGTGACGTTAAGTGTATAAATTGCCTCTTGAATCGATTCACACAGCCTAATTGCTCTCACTTTATTTAAAAGTATGTTGAATTGCTGTTATTGCCGAAAGTAATGATGGAAACTTGTGACTAATATCTTGTGCTTAAAATAATAACAGAAATGTGGTGTAGCACTTCTGTATTCATGATTGAGATGTTTATTACCACACCATGTGACAGACTGACACATGCTCAAATCTGTCTTTTTTGTGTATTCCATTATCCATTTGCCCATGTTTGTATGCATGTTGCCCTGACTGGCAAGTCCTTCTGGATGAGAACATCTGCAAGTTGACTCCACGTACATTATTGAGCTTGCAACCTGAGCAGGGTAAAAAATTTGAAAGGACAAACAGTAACCACCAGTTTACTAAGAAAGCTGCTTTGTGCAAATTGAGATAAAACTGGAACACTGTGTTGTGATGCCTCACCCCTGCTGTGAAGTTAGTGTCTTTTTCAACTGGCTTTCTATTTGCTGCTCAATGCTAGCCCCCTAAACAGGCTCTAATTCACAGTAATAGGTACAAACACAGTCACCAGTGTGGCTGATTACTGATAATTACCGAGTAATAAAAACAGAAAGTAATTCCTGTCAGGTTGACATCACCTTGATCTTGTTTTTATATGAGGAATGTGAATACTGGGCCAGGAGAGCAGCAGGGCTGTGCTCCAGGGATTGCTACAGCTCTCTTTATTAGCTACTAGGGATATACCCGAATCCGAATACGTTATTCGGGAAAGCACAAATAATGCGATGGAAACAGATATTTCTTCTACCCGAAGTTGCTCGTTATTATTCGGGGAAAAAAAGCCATGGTTGACATGTCTGTGCGTCAGCCATTATGTTTCTTCAAATCGATTCATATCATTGTGGATGGCCACAAGATAAAAATGCCCATTCTGTTTGCAACATAGAACTTTGATTTCACTAACTAGTCGTTTCATTTACTACACATTATTGAAAAGTGATTGCTATATTCTGTAGTCACCCCCACTGAGTCAGGTGCGGGAGCTAGCGAGACAAAAGCCTGGTGTGGCACCTAGATTACCCCTGCAACCTATACACCAAAATCTGTAGTCGCCCCCACCGAGTCAGTGCAAAGCAGGCAGCGGGCTGAGAGCTGACAGTTCCCAGCTATCACTCAGGGAAACTCCCGCATCGAGGAGGAGGCTTCATGTGCGGGAGCTAGCAAGGCAAAAGCCTGGTGTGGCAGCTGGATTTCTTTCAAACCCCTGCATCAAAATGAAGCTTAGAACTTGTAGTTTTTAGCTGTATGTGTAATTTCCTCAATTTAAAAAACCTAGTCGAAATATTGAAAAAAAACGACATTTTACCTTGTATTAATCAATTTGATGCTTTGACGGCACAAAAATTGCATTGCCAATGAATATTAGGTTAGAAAATACAAGATTTGCCCGATTTAACATGACTTCCGGTATAAATCACATAAGAACATATGATGACGAGAACAGGCCATTCGGCCCAACTAAGCTCGCCATTTCTTAATTAAAGAGTATCCAAAACTGCATAAAGTCTAGACTTGAACACAGCAAGGGTCTCTGCCTCAACTACATGACCTGGCAACCTATTCCATGTATTGATAACTCTTTGTGTAAAATAATATTTCCTTACATCAGTGCGGAACTTACTCTTAACTAGTTTCCATTTATGTCCTCTTGTTTTACAGATTGAAGTCATCCTAAAGAATCTATTATAGTTAACCTTATTGATTCCTTTTATAAATTTAAATACCTCAATTAAATCACCCCTAAGCCTCCTCTCGCTTAATCTAAATAGGTTAAGTAACTTGAGTCTTTCCTCATAGCATTTATATTTCATGCCAGGAACTAATTTAGTTGCCCTTCTTTGAACCTTTTCTAAAGCTTCGGTATCTTTTTTATAGTGCGGTGCCCAGAACTGCACACAGTATTCCAGGTGCGGTCTGACTAAGGCATTGTATAATTTCAATATAACCTCTTTAGATTTATACTCAATACTTTTGGCTATACATCCCAGCATCCTGTTGGCCTTTTTTTTACTGCTACAGCACACTGCCTAGATCCTGTTAAGCTTGGATCAACCATTACTCCCAAGTCCTTTTCAAATTGAGCACATTCTAGTTTTTTTCCACCCATGAAGTAGTCTTGTCTAAGGTTCTTATTTCCTACATGCAAGATTTTACATTTATCTAAATTGAAAGTCATCTGCCAGGTATCTGCCCACTTTTGGATGCTGTTTAGGTCTTCCTGTATTACCTTAGTTGATTCTATACTGTTGGCTAGACCCCCTAGTTTTGTGTCATCTGCAAATTTTACTATTTTACTTCTAACCTCTGCATCAAGATCATTTATGTATATAAGAAATAGCAAAGGCCCCAACACCGATCCCTGCGGGACTCCACTTCGTACAGGACCCTGCTCTGATACAATTCCTCCCACAGTTACAGTCTGCTTTCTATTAGACAGCCAATTTCGAACCCACTCGGTGATAGCTCCTGTAATTCCCGCAGACTCACGCACACTTCCGGTCTACAATCCGAATACAGATACAGAGACAGATAATTCTGTTGGTTGAACAGATACAGATAATGACGTCTCTGTACACCACTATTAGCTACCATTGGTTCTGATCCATTTTGAGAACCCGGTGCCAAGCTCCTGACAGCCCGCAGCCCATTTGATCCTGAACATTGACCTTGCATTAACAAATGTGTTTTAAGGGAAGGAGGGCAACATAACTCTAAAACAGCCATCAGAGACAGTAAAGAATAAAATCCTTGAGAATCTTTAAAGTGATGTCATTTACATACACACTTCTACATATTTTATGCATTATATCTGTACCTGTACAAAAGTGTACATAGCAGCCCTTTCGCGTGTACCATCAAACTGGTGTGATTAGAACACTAGATTGGAAAAATTCTAGCTAACGTTAGCTTTGAGGAAACAGTGATTTAACATGATTAAGTATAGCAAATGCGGCAATGAAAACTATGAGAAGCTTAATAACGCTAATGAAAACATAATTAACCATGTAACGTTACACACAGGCTACATAGCATAAAATAAGTCACATACAAAAGGGTTAATAAACTTTGTGTATATTTTTGGCGTATATAGTCAGTGTTGTCATATTTTTATTTGCTGTTAATGTACACATAGTACACTACAAATGTGATGCATAGGCTTATGCATCACATTTCTGGTTGTTTTGTAGCCTACTATGTTGATTTGTCAGTATTTATTAATAAGGACTTTATTCACGTTAAAAGGAAATGTAATGTCAACATTAAATAAATCGTATGTAAAATTGCAGTTGTGATAAACAAGAACTGTGATACATTGTGAACACCTAAAATATGCTACTGCTAAAAATATAAATATAAAATAATATTGCAGGTAGATGAGCAATATAATATTTGATATTGTTTTTAATTCCTATAATAATGTCACGGAAGCGCTCTGATTCCTTTTGCATCGTCACAGTCAATGGCGGATGTAACCCAGGCCTGCTATACTGAGAACTAGCAATTCTGGCAACACGTAGTCACCAGGTCTTCAGTGAATCTTTGGAGTCCGAACGAACTGGTGAACTGAGGAACTTGTCAACAGTTCAACAGGTCAGTAGGTGGAGTTTAGAGTCTTTGTAGTCACCGGATCTTTTGCATTGTCCCACATCGTCAGCTGTGCCAAGATGGCCAGTGGGAGGTGCTTTGAGAGTTTTAGCATTTCAGCCATTGGCTAGTTGATGTCATGAATGTACTGCTGATACAGTTTTGTGATATGTGGTCTGTCCACAAAGCAGCCTATCTAATATCCACTGGAGGGAGAGTTATAGCTGCTATGCCAGCTAATCAGCGCGCATGTTTGCAAAGAGGAAGGAACGAATCTTTTAGACTAGGGGTTCAGTACACTCAGTTCACCTCAAAGATTCGATCAAAAGGATTCGTTCCTTCACGAGCTGCACATCACTACAACACAACAGAGGCCAGCTGGGAAAGGAAAGGGAAAGACAGGCGTGAGACTGGTGGAGCGGCAGAGCACCAGGCTGGGCAGGAGGCGGATCGGGCGGTGCCCCTGAATAGTAAGGGATGTGACTGGCGGTGACCATGGTGTGTGTGTGTGCCCTTTTTAAACCTGTCCAGCCTAGCAGAGAGGGTGATCTGTGCCGCGTGTGTTCTTTCCCCCCAGTGCGGTTTAAGTTTCTGCTGCGGAGCTGCGCGAGGCGGACAAGCAGCGAACTTCAACGTCTGGAGGCCGCGGTCTGGACCAAGAACACCAGCAGTACTCCGTCCTTTTTTGGGGGTTTTGTTTTTTTTATTTTGGGGCACAAGTGGCGGATTGGGGGAACCTGTGCTGGGTAGCGGGGGCAAGCATTGGCGTTTGTGGCTCCCGATGGATCCATTGGGAAACCTGTGCTGGGGTAGTGGTGGCCAGCGTTGGCGGCTCCCAACAAGAGCAAGATGTACAGCCTATGTTTTCCTATGAAGAGAAGGAAGTATTAAAACAGACTATGTATGTAGAACTTCATTGTACGGGAGGTACAAAAACCTGTTTTTGGAAAGTTATATGGCTGCCAAAGTTTCTATTATGGCCTGTCTTCCCATCTAAGCTCTGGAAACTGACCCAAAACTCTGGTAACACCAGTTGTAAGGTGAGGGCCTGCTGTTCTCACGTGTAGTTACAGTATGTCCAGTTTTCCAAGGCTCAATGAGGTGCTTGTCAGCTGTCAACGTCCAGATAGCAGCCATTCAAAAGACAGGCAGAGTATGGTTGATTCCCTGGTAGGTGCTTTGGTTCAGATGATCCTTTAATCCAAGGAGCCTTGTGTGGCTCTCCTTGTGGGCTCAGGATTTCTGTGTGCTGGGATTTCCAAAACTCCCATTCTCAGAAACAGCTGCATGTATGATCTGGGACTTTTGTGGCGGGGCAGTCTGGCCCTGCAGAGTGAGGGAGGAGAGCTGACTTTTAATGGCCTTTTCTGGTTCTTTCACATCCTGTAGGAGGGCTCAGCTCTACAAATGCTGATAGAATGCCTGCTGGACCATGGAGACTCCTGTTTGCATTCAGTATACCGATATGTGCTCATTATATAATATGCCCATCACCTCACAGCTGCTGAATTTGAACAGCATTTTCTGACCTGCATTCTGAGTGGGTAGACAAGATCAAGAAAGCAAAAAAAAAAATCTTCAAATGTGAATCTATTGCAGATAAATAATCTTTTAGTTTATAGGTTTACTGCTATGGGTATAGAAACAAGGACTATTTCAATGTGAGTGTAGAGGTAAACTTCACAAAGTTTTGCATTGCTAGGGTTTTAACTCTAGATTCTGGTTCATATAAATGCTTGAATTTCTTGGCTTGGTAAGTGTATAACCTATCAGGGACATAAGTGTATAACCTATTAGGAACATAGGTACCTAACAGGTATAGTTGATATTTGCATTTCATTTTTGAAATCCAAAATCCAATGAATGTTTGTTACAGGTACTTGAAATTATTAGAGGGAGAGAGATGGCTGGCAATCAAGCAGGGACATATGGATGAAGACTTTTTTACTTTTCTGCCCATGAGTACAGCTTCACCATCATACATTAGCACCTGATAATTAAAAAGAAATTTATTTTGGATTGGTACACTGCCCCCCAATGGATGGCGCTTAGATATATTTTTACCCTTGCAACTTCTCTGACCAATACCCTGAGCTACAAATTATTAATTAAGTTATTAATTAACAACACATCCCCTGAGAACAAAAATATTTACCTTAATATTTGTAAACAATAATGTCTGGAAACTATTTCTAAAAAAGGTTTGCACATTACGGTAAGACAAATGATTCAAAGACTATCATTGGCTCCTCTTCTTCAATTTACTTTTTATTTTGCACGCACTCACTGAACACTTTCCGCAGCTAAGGTCTTGCTTTCGCGTTCACTGGGCACAGAATGCAGATAAGCCTCCTCTTTGGACTTTGTACTGTCGATACAGAAAGAATATTATGATGCAGTGCAGAGAAAGGTCTGCTTCCTACTAGGGGTGGAGCCGAATCCGAATACGGTAGGCCTATTCGGCAAAACACAAATAGTGGGTTTTCACGAATATTTATTTCGTACAAATATTTTTTAAATTATTTGTTTTCGGAAAGAAGAAAAAATGTCAAATAGATGGTGTTCCTCATAACTGTGAGTGCGGTTAGGGTTATTTGTTTTTCAGTTGAATTATATTTAATTCACTGAAAAAAATCCACTGTTAAAAAGACACGTTTTTTTTTTTTTTTTTACCCTTGCGCGCCTACAGTCACACTGGTGTGATTTACCGTTTAGCGTGTACGCTAAAACTGGTGCGATTAGAACACTAGATAGGAAAAATCTAGATAATTTTAGCTTTGAGGAATCAGCTATTTAACATAAAAATATAGCAAATGAACTGAAAACTATGAGAAGCTTAATAACGCTAATAAAAACATAAATCAGCAATAGTTTCCTCTAGTCATTATAATATTAATAATTCATTGATTATATTTTCCTAAACATGAAATATAGTTAAATGTGCATGGCGAGACATGGTGAAAAAGGGTTGATAACAATATAACAATTAGGAATTGTTTGTTTAAGACAGACATAGCAGAGAACGGGAGAGTTCGCTCTGTAGGTAAGTTTTAATCAATTTTTTAATCAATTTTAATTTAATTTGCGATACAAATAAAGAATACAAATACAGATAATTTTGCTGCCTCAACAAATACAGGTACACATAAAAATAGTGGGCTCTCTGCACATGCCTACTTCCTACCCCTGTTACAAACATTAGATACTATCTTGCTTTTGGTCACCAGCTTGACATCTCAAGTGTCCACCATGACACTTGATGAATGTGTTGATGTGTGGCTCAGTTTTGAGCATGTGGTGCTGTCTCCAGTCAGTTGGAGGCATTTAGTGTCATGTCAGTCTGCAGCTGCTCAGATGTCAGTGCCTGGTGTGATAGTGCTTACGTTCATCATCAATGGCAACACATAACATTTGTATCATTGATGGAGGGGGAGAAAGATGAATGTATGCCATGGCATCATTGGGACAGAAGAAAGATGTAACACATGCCAAAGATGTGCCCTTTGACTCTATGTGGAACACTGCAGCTCACGCTTGCATGCTAGATGCTGTTGCTTTTATCTGATTTTATTTCATGTATTTTTTCAGACAGCTTGATCCAGGGCTCATTGAAATATGCAAGGTTATAAATATCAAGTACAGCCTCTGTGCTGAAATGAAAGCATAACTAATATGCAAGATGGCCAGCACAAATTGGAAACACTACAATCAGCAGTATATTTTATGAGAGAGACAGATGGATCATTACAGGGGAAAAAAATCACAGCTTATAAAGAAACAAGAGCAAATTAAATCACTGCATTAAATGGGGTTTTGAACAACAGGTAATTTGAAATGACAAGAAACAATAGCAGAGGAAACGCAGAGGTACAACCAGGTAATGGAGGCTGTACAGTTCTTATGTTGTAGGTGAATCAATCGGTGGACAGCCAGACATAAGGGAAACACTTAAAATGAGGTTGTACTATATCAATGTTTATGTCAAGGAAGTCAGTGACAAATTTGCTTATGGAAGACACGGAAAGACAAAATGGCAAGAACTGTTTCCAACACTGTGATTTTATTAAGTGCCAGTAATTTCTTCAGCATTGACACATCTTGTGTAATGAACTGATCTAAATTATAATGGAAACATAATGACGTCCCATAATAAATATTTCATCTAAGTGCATCATGCTCCAATACCCTGAGATGCAAAATCATAAATACAAACCTGCTCAATTAAGATGGGATGTGGCTTACTGTCTCAACATAATTGTTTTATCTGTGTCAAAATTAACGTGCATTTACACACAAGCCTTATTTTGTGAGCTGGGAGTGCAATTTTCAAGCCTCATAGTATTGTGAAGTCATATTCAAAGAAGAAAAATAATTAAATATTTTTCTCTTTTAGTTTATAGTAATTGTCTGTCCTGGAATATTGGTGATAAGACACATTTTAACAATTTCTTTCACTGAATATTTTATATATATATATATACACTATATGGACAAAAGTATTTGGCCCCACCTGTTTTTCAGGGTTTGGGCTAGGGCCATCTCCAGTGAAGGGCAATCTTGCGGAAGGGTAATGCTTCAGCATACCAAGACATTTTGGACAATGCTATGCTTCCAACATTGTGGCAATAAAATAATTGGGGCTATTTACCTAGCTATTAAATAAGGTAGGTCTGATCTGCTCCTAAAGTTGAATCTTTTGTTGCCATTAGGGGCAGAGAGGGAATTTTCCACTATTTTCCTCCGTCGAAGCGTTATCCAATGAGTTAGCTCGTTGGCTAACGCAGCTAATTCGGCTCTAGCCGACGAGAGGTTTTTTTGTGGTTTTTCACCCTCTCAGGAGCAAATCTTTAAATAATTAAGCAAACACTTTTTCAGCGTCAGATTTTAGGATATTCTGATTCTGGTTGTGTTAGCACGTCTGCTGAACTGTAAACATAGTTTTATTGTATTTAGGCTAAGTGGCATTTCTTGTGCTTGATTTCTGCCTTTGACTGTTCTGAGCCACCTTGGTGCTTTTAGCAGTTTTTTTAGCCGGTAATTCTGTCTCGGCAGTAAATCTTTATTTAGGGAAAGCATATTCAGTTAGGAGAGAAAAATGTGGCCAAAACTGTGCGTGAGTTGCTGGATGATCGGATTTCTGGAGGAAGACCTCCAGGATGAGTTCATCTGCGACCGTTGCCGACTTGTTGAGCACTTGGAGAACAAGATTCTTGAGGCCCAACTAGCTGGACTCCACAGTAATCCTGAATTGTTAGAGTTCCAGGAACTGATTAGTACACCCTATAGAGAGATAGTGTGCTCACCCAAGCCGGGTAGGGGGAAGATACAGACCATATAAGGCAAGAGGGCTGGGTTACAGTAGGGTGTAGGCGTAGAAAGGGGTACGCAATTCCAAGAGGGGCGGCATCTCCGGAGATTGCGGTGACCAACCGTTTCATGCCACTGCAGGACGAGTTGACCCAGGATCCTGAGAGTGGGAGGACTGAAGAGCCCCAGGGCACCCAGGTGGCCTCATTCTCCAAGAAAAGGGAGTTAGTGATAGTGGGGGACTCAATCATTAGAGGGGTACATAGCATAGTGTGTTCGTGCAACAAGGAGTCTTGCATGGTCTGTTGCCTGCCTGGTGCCCAGGTTGGAGACCTCCTGGAGAGCGTGGACAAGCTCCCGCCTAGAGTGGGGGAGGATCCAGTGGTCATGATCCATGTTGGAGCCAATGACATAGGAAAGAGTAGGTTCAGGGTTCTGCAAGAAAAAATTATTGAGCTAGCGGGGAAGATTAGGAGCAGAACCTCCACATGCAAGCAAAGGCTCAAGTTACTTAACCTATTTAGACTAAGCGAGAGGAGGCTTAGGGGTGATTTAATTGAGGTATTTAAATTTATAAAAAAGAATCAATAAGGTTAACTATAATAGATTTTTTAGGGTGAGTTCAGTCTGTAAAACAAGAGGACATAAATGGAAACTAATTAAGAGTAAGTTCCGCACTGATATAAGTAAGGAAATATTATTTTACACAAAGAGTTATCAATACATGGAATAGGTTGCCAGGTCATGTAGTTGAGGCAGAGACCCTTGCTGTGTTCAAGTCTAGACTAGAGTTTTGGATACTCTTTAATTAAGAAATGGCGAGCTTAGTTGGGCCGAATGGCCTGTTCTCGTCATCATATGTTCTTATGTAAGAACAAATTGGAGCTATCTTTTTACAGACTGCTGAAAGCTAAAGAAAAGAAAAGCAAAAGGATCGCTGCAATTCACAGAAACAACTGGAATCCAGGCACCAAAACGTGGATTCACGGTTGCCATTTTGTGTCAGGTATGTTGGATTTTTGGGTAAAATCATACCTTACGTTATATACTGTATTGACTACTCATCAATTAAATATTTAGCATCTTTCAGTTATATTCTGTGTAACTGTAAAGTTTTTGTCAGCATTTATTAAAAACATCCATGATGATGACCCTTGTGTTCTACAAACAAAGGGGGGGGGATGGTTAGATAGTTTTAGTTAGCCAAGACAAACCCAGTTTTCCTCTTAAGGGGGTACTCCACAAAGCAGGTTTAGACAGATAACTTTAAAAGTTTCTACAAAATAACAACAACATACTGTTGTTGAACAGCTGCAGGAGGGACAGACTGCCACTATCAATAGGCACTAAACCATTGTTGGTAGCTCTCTGTAGAGCCACTTCATTACTATGGCCCTTACAGGAAACCACACTGAAATTTCTCATGTGCAAATTGCTGTCAAGATAAAGGGCCACAACTCTTTCCAGAACTTTACCTAGGATGGGGAGATTAGAAAGTTGGCAACAACTTTTAAAAATGCAATGAGAATCAGTGTTTTCTTTCTTTTAAGAGAGGACACAAAGCTGAGGGACGAGCAAGGTGTTTTTATTGAAGAATCAGCAGCAGTTTGGTGTTGTGGTAAATTGCAGGTTTGATTTCTTGTACCCAGAGCCGGCCCTGACCAAGTTGGTGCCCTAGGCAAGATTTTACCTGGTGCCCCTTGCATCTACCACCAATCATTGTGTTCATGCACTGACACAGAAACTGCATACTTTATGTCTTTGAGATTTTCTTTATTTTAGAAACAAAAAAACCCACCAAAAAACAGTATGAAAGAAACAAGTGACATAAAACGAATTATAAATACAATATAAATAAGGTATTGCACAAAATATGATATTAAAGAAACCAGTGCAGATATAAAAAGATTTATAAATATAATATAAATAAGAGTATTGCACAAAAAAACTATATTACAGAAACTTCAGTGCAATATTTGCAAGGTGCTGAGGTGGAGGGGGCAGGTGAACTTGACGCTGTATCGCTGGAAGGTGCTAAGGTGGAGAAGGTGTCTGCAGGTGGCCCAGAATTTGCAGGGGTGGGATTAAAATATTTCAAAAGTGGATCTGAAGGGAAAAGAGGAGTATATGTGACCATTGGGTGTTACATTATATTAATAAAAAAAGCTGCTGATGATGAAACCCAGCCAGTAATAGCACCTAAGCCACATTATAGCCTATAACATACTAAACACAAACAGCAAGAGTAACTAAAAAAGTGCATTTCCTGAAGAAAATGCAGAGTGTGATTGCGACCCGGCAGCGAAAACATGCTAACGTATATGAGACGATCACTAGGATGTGGCTAAGTGGTTGCTAGGTGGTTGCTAGGATGTTGCTAAGTGGTTTCTAGGTTGTTGCTGGATGGTTGCTAGGCTGTATCTAGGGTAAACAATATGGTCGCTGGGGCATTGCTAGGGCGTTCTTAGGTAGTTGCCAAGGTGTTGCTAAGTGGTTGCTAGGGGGTTGCTAGGTGGTTTCTGAGGTAAACAATATGGTTGCTGGGGCATTGCTAGGTTATTGCTGGGTGGTTGCTAGGGTATTGCTAAGTGGATGCTAGGGTAAACAGTATGGTCTCTGGGTGTTGCCAGGGCGTTGCTGGGTGATTGCCAAATTCGTGCTAAGTGGTTGCTAGGTGGTTGCTAGGGTGTTGCTAAGTGGTTGCTAGGGTGTTACTAAGGTAAACAATATGGTTGCTAGGGACACACCCACCTTTGGTGAGTGTTGGGTCACATGACCCAAAGCACCAAATCAGGTCCCGTGGCTATTGGTCAAATGGTGAATAAGTGGTAAGACTTTGAAAAATGAACTGAAGTGAACAGGAGGATGGAGGGATGAGTGAACGACAAAAAGACGAGTGTGGGTTAGTATGGCTTCAATGAGTGTTGGGTGATTTGACCCGAGCCAGCATATGAGCTACTGTGACCATAGGTTGAAAGGTTAAGCTTGGTTTATGCTTCTGTGTCGTACCCCCACTGTCGCTTTGACGCCGTCATGAGCCTTTCAAAGTTCTGCGTCGGGGTTGAATGCGTTGCTCTGCGTCACTGTGCAATTCACCGCCATAACGCTAGGGGATGTGTGGTTTCTGAAGGGTCAATCGCGAAACTCGTTGATTGTTTAGCTTCCCGCTTCGTTTTTCTGCTCACAGTGAACAATGGTGACCAAAAGGGAAAGAGTGTTGTTGGAGCTGGAGATGACTTTAAAAATGGACTTTAAAAATGGCGGTATAGCAGGAGGGAGAAACCGGAAAAACTAAATGCCGGAAATAATGTACTGAGTGGACCAATCACAGCCCTTGCGGTCTGCATCACCTCGATGCGAAGTTACAATTTTTTGGAGGTGCACATCAGGCAACAGCGGAGGGGTACGCGGCGACACAGAGGGATCTGCGGGGGTACGCTGTCGATTCAGCTTACGCAGAAGCACAAATCGAGCTTTACCAAGCGGCAAGACCTTAAAAGTGAGCTGAGGTGAAGGAGAGGATGGAGGGATGAGTAAATGAGAAAGATGAGTGCCGGTCAGCATGGCTTTCAATGAGTGTTGGGTGATTTGACCTGAGGCTGCATATGTGGCACGGTGACTGTTGGGGCAAAGGTGACAGAGAAGTATGACCTTACAAATGAACTGGGGTGAATGGTAGGATGGAGGGATGAGTGAATGACAAAAAGACGAGTGTGGGTCAGTATGACTTTCATTGAGTGTTGGGTGATTTGATTCGAAGCAGCATATGTGGTACGGTGGCTGTAGGCCAAAAGTTGGGCCAAAGGTGACTGAGCGGTAAGAATTTGAAACATGAATTGAAGTCAATGGCAGGATGGAGGGATGAATAAATGAGTAAAAAAAACCTTTAAAAAACATTTAAAAAATGACAAAAAGACAAGTGCGGGTCAAGACAGTCTTGGATTAGTGTTGGGTGATTTGTCCTGAGGCAACATGTGAGGTATGGTGGCTATGGGGTGAAAAGTGAGCGAGTGGGAAGGCCATGAAGTGTGAGAGGGGTGATTTTGAAAATGAATGGGAGTCTATGGGAAAAAAGGGATGCAAAAACTGAAGAACAAGTGCAGGTATGGCTAAGCTGTACGCTAACAACCTAATCGGGGTCAGACCGGACGGATTACAGTTGGTTTGGGGTCGATATCTCGAAAACTGTGGGAGGAGAAGCGGCACAAAATTTGGTGGAATATGAAGAAGAAGAAGAATAAAACTCAGATAACAATAGTTTGCTTTGCACTGCTTCGCATTGCAATCACATTAATAAAATCGGATAACAATCCACCTTATGTATTGAACGTTCTATCTCCCATGATACATTGTGGCTCAACGGACACGTACGGTTTCGTATTTCCGGTCGATGTGTTGTTTACGTTGAACCTGTATGAAGGTTAGCGGCTAGCGCATGTGGTAAGAGGCACTTTCAACTTCATTAAGCCTTGAAGATGGCACATAAACGGTGGTTACACACCACCAATGAATTAATTAGCGATAGACGTGATATCAGAGGTCAGCTCATTAGTGTTCCGCACCCTTCTAATCTAGCGAGATGGGTCGATGCTATGAGGCTATGGCCAGCAGTCAGCTACATTGATATCATCAACTACTTTGTCCTGTCTGAGGGAGTCGATGGTGAAGAACTTCGCAACTACAAAAGTACTGAGGCATACAATTATTTTCACAGCAATAAAGTGGGACGCGTTTTAGTACACACACATTGTAACTACATGTTTTTGAAAGCGGAGGTAGAGAGGAGCCAAAGCATTAGCCAGGCTAAACATAACGCTTGGGCTATGGTACAACAAAGTGGAGTAGTGGAGACAGTTGGATGCTCCTGTATTACCGGTTTAGGGAGGTCGTGCAGTCATGCAGCAGCTGTTCTGTGGAAGGTATGAATATAATATTGTAGCTTTATATATTTCCCTGTATGAATTATGAATAAAATGTACATAATTGAGACATTTTTCTGCATGGTGTTTTCCTGAGTATGCTCTGAGGTGCTGAATAAGATGATACATTGGCCATCAAAATAGGTTCCCTTGCTGTATTGTTACAGATTGAGAATGCAGTGATCACTGGAAAAACAGGGCTTGCTTGTACCGATACGCAGCGCAGGTGGAATGAAGGGACAGTCAGAAATCTTGAGCCAAAACCACTCCAAGACATCAGATTCAGCCACCACAGGGCAGGGAGCGAATTTGACAACAGTGTCTTGCAAGCACACCCTCTACCCCCCAACCCACGGTATCTGTCTCATTCTGAGTTTAAACAGCATGTTGATCGTGATCCAGCACAACCACTTTTCCTACTAAAGAACTGTCTGTTGGGCAAGTGCTACAATGTTAATCCTGTTGCCCAGCCCAACCTTGCAAACATTGCAATTGATGCCTGGTTAGTAGGACCGCATCAAACTCACGACTGTTTCTCTGTAAGCCATGCAAAGCCTTCTATGAGTTGTTTGTGCAGGTGAACAACACACAGGCGGCTAGGTTGGAGTTGGAGACAAGACAGCAGAGTGCTTCAGAACTCTGGCACACTGCGAGAAAATTGAGATTAACAGCAAGCTCTGCTAAAAAGGTTCCATCAAAAGCATCCACCAACCCTGATAAATTTCTGGCAGAGCACCTGTACCCCTCATTTCGTGGTAACTACGCCATAAACTATGGAAAGGAGAATGAGGTGGTTGCCTGCAACATTCTTAAAGAGTAGGGCATGAACATTACACACAGAGGGATTGTTGTTAGTGAGAAAGAGCCATGGCTGTCCGCAAGTCCAGATGGGGTGATCGACTCCTCTGTTCTTCTGGAAATAAAATGCCCAGTCCCCAACAAGCTCTATTCCACCCTCTTGGATCAACTTACCCAAAATGGCAGTGATGTGAAGTTAATAGATGGAATACCACAACTTCAAAAAACAGGCATCCGCAGATACTACATGCAGGTGCAACTGGGCATGTTTTGTACCGGCCTTAGGATGGCTAAATTGTTTATCTGGAGCCCAAATGACACCATTTCATTCTCTGTACCATTTGATGAGCTCTATATTATGGAGAGGGTAGGACATCTGAAAAGGTTTTACTTTTCAACAATGTTGCCTCAGCTTGTCAATGAGTTTGTTGGTCAGCGACTGAATCTGCATAGCACATATGCAAACATAATGAATTCCTAAGGACTGCTCAGACACTAAAATCTCATAACAAGAGCACCCTCTCAATCAGTTTAATTGTTTTAAAAAATGAAATGTTAAAAATATGAAATTATTAAAAAAAACAATATGCTTCACTAATATTTACACAACTGCAATCAAACGTACTTTAAACATGTTGAAATATGAACATATGATGTATATTAAAGATTTCATTGATTTAAAATATTTATGTAACAAGATATTAATAATTACCTAAATGTTATGAATATACATTGAATGAATATATATTACACAACTGCAATCAAACTTACTTTAAACATGTTGAAATATGAACATATGATGTATATTGAAGATGCTATTGATTTAAAATATTTAGGTAACAAGATATTAATAATTACCTAAATGTTATGAATATACATTGCAAAACAATTTTTTTTGCAAAACAGGGGTAGTCACTACTGCTGCTGCTGCAATGACATGGGCCAACTAGGCCCAGCTGACAGGGAAAGGGAAAACAACAGGGATGAAATAAGGAAGGAGGGTGTAAACACTGCAGTCAGTACAAATGTGTTTGTAACGATTTGTCAAGGCAATCACAATGGTTATTCACCAATGAGGTCATCTCTTAAGTTGGCTAAGGCAGCACAGATGCGGAGGATTTTGTCCATTTTCTGTGACATATTTATGGGTACTACCTGAGACAAGATCTTGTAAACTTTTAATTGCCTAATTGCTCGTTCAACGTGAATTCGAACATTTGCGATTCTTCGTGTGCTGGTAACCTGTTCCTCTGTCAACTGACCACCACCTTTGGTGAAAGCAGGCAGAACCAAGTTCACTCTTCTTTCAAAGAGAATGTCCCGAATTACAAAGCCTCGATCTGCCATGACTTCATCTCCAGGCCTTAAGTAGTCCAGGATACCAGAGTTCATGGTAATGTACTTGCCACTGGCGCGTCCTCCATAGGCAGATGATATAAACATGATTAATCCACATGGGGCAACAGCAACAAGGTACTTGATTGTGTTATGGGAATAATAATGACTGTAGGACTCCCCTCTAGAGTCAAGATTTTGGGCTTCTGCAAAATGCTTTCACTACAGTCAATGACACAGGTGGTATTTGGGAAAAAATTCTGAAATGAAGCCGGCATTGTTGCCTTGATGGTTTCTCTTGGTAGCCAGACAATAAGGGGTCGCAAGCCTTCCTCCATTTTATCAATCCAGTGTGTGATGATTCTAAAGGCAACACTCTGTGACACATGGAACTGTCTACTGAGGTCTCCCAGCACATGGTTTAATTTCAGTTTCATGATTGTCATAAGAATTTGATCACGCACTGATAGAGCTAGAGTCCCATTTCCAAACCTGTCTAATGTTGACACAAGAGTGTTAAATGTGTCAAGTGGGAGGCCAGTGTATAGGTATGACTCAGCATCACTCTGGAGCATGAAATGGCTGAAGTCTCCAGATTGTGTTGCTGCATCCGTAACCACATGATTCTGTATTGGTGCGTCCACTCCCTGGCTTCTCGCATAACTGTGGTCCCAGAGTGAAGGGTCTTCCCATTGTGTGGCAACAGTCCTGTGTGAAGACTCTGGCACCTCAGGAACTTCATCCTCCTGGCTCGCCTCTGCTACTGCTGTAAAACATTGCACACTCAGATTAGTTCACAAACTTCTACACCATGTCACCCATGTTGTATTACATTAAGCTGCATTAGATGTTAACAAAAAGACATTTAAAAATGGTTAATCCATAACAGTGTTTAATGGTTCGGTGCACATTTCTGACATTTAAGAGATGAGTAAATAGTTGATAACAATGCAAAAAATGGCAATTGTACTTCAAAGCCAATAACCATGTGTTGTTGTATCACTACTAGTATCACTACTACAGCAGTATATTATTCTCAACTACACCATAGGTTTGACTGCTACAATAATATGTTTGTAACAAGTGAGCGAGGCTCCAAATGTAATGAACAGCCAGTAAGCAGGAAAATCTTAGGATGGCTACTCTGTAGTTGGGTTTATAGCGATGAAACAACACAATTTTGTAGCCAAGACCGTATGCCTGCCAAGCCAAGTGTAGCCATGCTTTAACGTATTACCGCTTTAAAACTACTATATTGTTCGCAAAAATGTAGATTACATTGCTGCTGGCATCGCACATTTACGTTTGAGAGAAGCCAGGGAGGCTGACAGCTAGGCAATATCTGGTAAACAACTGGAGCCGACTGTCGCCAACTAGCTAGCTGCGTTAGCAGAAAACAGTCGCTAACCGGTTTAGCTCCTATACTGATATTCACTTACCTGATGTTTCCCCACGAACAATTGGCCGCCACTTCTTATTGTGGCGAGTACAAAAGGGGGGGGGATTTAATAGTATGACCAGGGAGGTACCAACTACGCCACCCTGGGACTACTACCCAGGGAAATATACACCGGGGTCGACACCAGTTCAACCAATCCTAGGAGGACATGCCAGACACACAAGTTCGCTCACTGAGAGAGGACAGAGACGTGTTTCCAAAATACAACACTTTTATTTGTTCGTGCTATGGTACAAGGTTAAAATTTTACTTTATTAAAAGAGTACATTAAAATGCCAATGCGGAGAGGGCCTCGGTCAGCCACGGGGAGGCAGACTACAGTAGTGTGTATCCAGAAGTGATACTCACGCCAGCGCTTCAAAGAGAAAAAAAAACAGGTGTACCTTCTGTGAACTCCAGTGCAACCTATAAGCAAACCATGCAGTGCCAGGACCTCACCACCGAGTGCCTAGCCTCCCCCACAGGAGAACCTCAGCACCTACTCAAAAGAAAGAAACAAAAAACCAAATCAAGAACAAACCCAACATAATACAACTCAAACAGAAACTCCAAAAAAAGACCAATCAGCTCACAGCTCCGTGTTTGCGGGAGTTGCCATTTCATAAGGTCAGGAATGTTGTTAGGAGGGGGGGGGGGGGGGGGGGGGGTACACACAAAGTCCGACCCAGCTAACCAAGGTAATTATCGTTACCCCTTTTTTTCTTTAGGTGCCGACAGTTGCGATCACCAGTACCGAAATACTAGCTGCGCCGATGAAAGGGTTCTCCCCCCCACGCACTCGCTGCGACACAGAGGAGATGAGCTGCCGAACACATCAGCCCAATTGGGTTTAACCAATAAGCACAACAAAACACAAAACAACCCCACAGGCACATATACGAAAATGGGGAAAAATCATACGAACAAACGCAAACAAAACAATACACGGACCAACCCACAAAGGCACACAATTTGTTTAAAGGACACAGTCTAATAGCAACGAACACTAACAGCAAGGGCAATATTCAGGGCATGAAAACTAACGAAAGGCAAAGCAGCAGTGGCAGTCTTCCTGTTAAGACAACAACATCCTTACACAGGAGGTAAAACGGGAGGCGCCAAACAACTCATGGTACTGCTGCTCTAGTTTTAGTTTTACCTGCCCGATGGGCTTAGCTGCTCCTATGGAGAGAGGCAATGAACCGGGGTAGGAAAAGGGGAACAGCCACCGCAAAACTCTTCAAACTCAGGATACCAGCAACGACCTGTTGAGTGCAGTATATTGTTACCGTGGAAGTAATGGAAGCCTGCCCACAACACCCGATCAACAAACGCACGTCAAGTCAGGAACCTACCTCAGATCAGAAATATGATGGCACATAGACACCAAAGGGATGCAGAGGAGCAGTTCAGTTCCGTGCATCTTACCTGGCCTATATATACCTGCCTTGTGTGGCAAGTTAATTGTTTGCACGGCTAACTTCCGCAGCAGCATAGCAGGGGGCGTGATCGCAAACAAGCACTACGGTGGCTGCAATGGTCATTCCATTCTGCCGGTTACATTATGTACAGGTCTCTCGTAGCCAAGAAAGAGTTCAGGATTTGGATGTTCATCAGTGGGTCCCTTGTTCACGAAGTGGTGCGAGCAAACGTACACCTTCTTTGGAGGATATTTTAGCCTTAGCGCCGCAAGCCATTCCAGGCACCTACTGGCTGGCATGGAATGTAGAGAGTACGTAAAATCTTTTTGCTATTGTTACTGCAACCAACAACCGAACAAGTAGAGCCTGAACTCATGTTGCCTAGTATGTCGTTACCAATGACGTCCAGTTCAGTGCTCGCTACAGCGGTGACCGGAAATGGGAAACCGGAATGGTCGTCATGGCGCCACACATTGTTACACCGCACATAAGGTGGATAGTGTGCTTCGCATTGCAATCACATTAAATGTGGCTGCAAGCGGCGATTACGGGGTCCAAGCAGATCAGCCGAAAATTGAATGGGTGATGGCTGCCATTGTTTCTGAGTCATCAACTTATCCTTGAATACTTTAGCAGGACCCTTGACCAAGATGCAGTATACAAATTTCTAACTTTATTAGGGAATTGGTTTAGGAGATATGGCAATTTATTTGCTATAGTGCCACCCATTCATGGATTTACACCAGACTTGATCACCTTAATCCTATTGTCCTATAGATATCAGTTCTCATGTAAACGTGACAGGTAATGTAAATGTTAAATAGGTCAATTTTTTGCCATTGTAAAATACATGTATTATATGCAAGAACGTTTGCCATTAGAAGAATCCAAATGATTTTTGCCATCTCAGGTCAGTGAAAGCTGACCTGAGTCTAGGTGTCTGGGTCGATGAATGTTGATCTGGGTGTAGCCGTCTGGAATGTAGCAAAGTGGGGGAGTGACTGGGGGAGTGGTGGAAAGTGAGTTTGCCATGTAATTTCCATACAGATTGCTATTTGACACATCCAAAACAATTCTGCAAAGTTTCATGATGAAAGTCATTAAGTCACTTTATTTAAAGATATTGGTCTGATGCTTGTGTACCAAATTTTGTGCAAATTGGACAAACCATCTAGGAGGAGATAGATTTTAAATGTTTAACATAAAATTCAAAATGGCGGAAAATCCAATTGGTGCATCATTTTGGTCCAAGAGGCTTTTTTGTTCATCCCAAGCCAGGGAATCAGGGGAAAAAGAATTTTGATTCTGCCCCAAACGGTTCAAGAGTTATAGGCCAAAACGCATTGTGGCCTCCTATACCACCACCATCTGGCCAATTGGGGTAATTTTTCTAACCTGAGTAGTGGGTGACAATAGGAACCTACCTACCAAGTTTCATGATGATAGTTCATAGTTAAGTCAGTTTAAGGGCTGCTGAAATTTGATTAGCTGATGGCGGTCACTACGTGCTTGGACTCCTAATAAAGGTCAGAACAAACACAATCAGGTTCCAGCACTATGTGCTGGGACCCCTAAAAATCAGAACAAACACAATAGGGTTCCAGCACTACGTGCTTGGACCCTTATCGGATAACAATAGTGTGTTTGCTTCGCAATCACACTAATAAAACTATCGGATAACAATTACAAAAGGAGATGGAAAAGGAAATGCATTTTAATTGACTTGAGTTTCAGTTTCAGTTTATGAAATGTAAGTTTCGTTTTCATAAAAATATGATCAACTTGAGACTACCAACAGACAGAAGCGTGTTCAGAAAAAATTATTTGGTTTATATGAAAAAAACAGCTACTCTATTGCAGAAGATCGATCATTTCAAAAACTAAAGCAGACAGCAGCCTTCGGCCAACCGCCTACTTCTTCTTTTTCTTTCCTGGGCACCAGAGGGCTTTGGTCTTTTTGGCATATTTGAATTAGGCTACTGATGTTAATCGTATCATGTTTCATGGTCAGTGTCACTCACTAGTTCAGATAACTCGCCCATCCCCCACAATCAGGTAAGTCTAACTAAAGGGGGGGGGGGCTATTTAATAGGCTATGTAGTTATGTTGTTGTGGGCTCTTTTGGTTATATTTTGAAATAATAGTATTAAATAGTATTAGTAAAAAATAGTAAAAGTTAAAAATTTAGATTTTTTTTCCCTGTCATTTGGGGCGCCCCTATGGATGGACGGCACCCCTAGCATTCGCCTATACCACCTATGCCATGGGCCTGGTCTGGCTGTACCTTTGAGTGAGGTACTTAATATTCATGCCTCCATGAATAACTTCAAAAACCCCACTGTGTGAACAGAAAATGTGTAAAAGGTGTAAGACATGTATGTCATTCTGGATAAGAGCATACCTTAAGTTAAAACAAAGAAGGAAAGGAACTGTGCCTGTACTACCTATTGAATTGTGTTCTGTTGAGACAGCACTTCCCAATGTGAAATAAATTGAATTGGAGCTCATGGGAAGGGGTGACTGCCAGATTTCAGTTTTTTTTTTTTTTGAAGAACACTGTCAACTGTTACAGGTAGTAGAGTTAGAGATACAGGGTCATTTAGATGGGTTCAGCTTTGTACCAGTTTGGAACCAGTCTTTAGCATTATGGTGATTATCATTTATAAGACCAGAGTAGCATTGGATCTGGGCTAACTGCGATCAGATGTAGATTTTCATATATGATATTTCCTGATATTCTTGTGTTCTGTTATGCCAGTTAAAGCCAGTTTACCAGTTGGCCACATTCCCCTTTTCATGACCTTTTGCTTAGGCTTGGACCACATGAATCACAATGTGATTTTGGAGAAATTAACTATAGCTCATTACAAGAATCCTCAATACACTTGGCAAAATCAGCAATAATATAATGGTGTAATTTCAATAGAATATGATGTTTGACCCTGTATTCACTGAACAAATTCAGGTCAAGTTCCTTGCTTTAGGCCTTTAAGGGCAGTAGTGCCCCACCCAAACCCAGTTCCATAACGAGTATGAGAATTCAGACATATTTTTAAATCAGTGTATATTCAACAGGCCTTATAAAGCAGCTCCAAGCAAATGCTATGCATTTTCATTGTACATGGTTTCAGTATTTATAACATACTCTATATCCCTTATTGTCAGCCATCTTAAAGCAATGCAGCTGTTTATATAGGCATTAATAATGTCATGCTCATGAACATTTTATGTACACTTTACAATAGCCTCATTAGAAGACTACTGTAAATCATTAGTCATCATTAGTCATTAGAAATGTAGAATGACTTATAGTTCAAAGTTATGGTAGCCCTGACAGACCTTGCTGTCAGTGATGATAAAATGGATTCAATGGGCTTAGCTTTCTGCTCTCTTGTTGGCCATCACAGTTGACTGAATGCTGTTGTCCTTGAGTGCTAGATTGCAGGTTACCATGCCCATTACTGCTCCCCTGCTGATCATAGGCAAGGATGATAATTTTTCTCTAGAGCAATACTACTGGCTTGTTCATGTTATAAATGTCCTCTAAATGTAACCATAACTTCTTATTTTTCTGAGGGTAAAGCACTCTTTTACAAACTATTAAAGATGTACCATGTCAAAAACATATGTTGTCCCAAATTTGTGCTATATCAAGTACAGCTTGATTGACTGGTTGATCGAGTGGGTAAATAATGCTGAGGACAACAGTTTGCATTACATTATAAGAGTGTACCTAAAGTAGACTTTGCAGTGTCTTAGATTACTTTCACAGCCCTGTGACCTTGGTTTTTGACGTTACTCACCAGCCAAAAAATAATATGCTGTCACAGGTTATCTGTTGCTGAGGCCAGAGGGCGAGGTACATCCCATGGATATCTAATATGTACACTTAGCCAGCTCTCTGGTCCCTATCCTATCTTATCTCTCCAACACATGTTCCACAGTATCACGTAGCACCACAGCTACCAAGTGACCCCTGACCCTGTCACTGGTCGAGCAGGTGACCTCCGCCCCCCAAGTCCAGTGTCTGCTGGTGACTAAAATCCCACATCTTTGATTTGATAAAAGATAGGCATTCATACCCTGCATCCACCCCCCGTGTTCACAATAAACCAAGACCGGAATGGAGAAGCTGATCACGGACTTCACCAGACCTCCCCAACCTGCACCAAATGCTAAGGCTGTCACTGCGTACCAATGAGCTGAATGGAGCACTCAGACTCTGCCTCAGGCCAGCAACTGATTACACCAAAAAAAAATCTGAGTGTAAATCAAATCAACGTGCGATTATGTGCACATGAACGCGCTTAACGTCCACTCCCACAATTGTTATGGACCGAGACACACCTTCAATTTGTTGAATTAGCATATTAAAGATCCCAGGTAAATCTGCGATAACACTCATCAATGAATGACGCAAGACCCATTTACTTGCATCACCGATAGTTGCTCTTGGAGTCGCTAATCTACAAATTACAAATTTTATGCATATGCCACCTCGAGACCATGCGCAGAGGTATGCATGCTTTCCCGGGAAGTATCTTTTCATAAATACTGTTTTATGTGTAGAAAAGTGCTCAGCGTTTTAGTGCATACGTACCGTTGATACATGTGGCCCAGAGTCACCCCTAGGTTTATTCTGTGAATAAAAGGCTCCTTTGTAGGGTGCTACATGAAATCAGTTTAATTGGTTTAAAAATAACAGTAATATGCAACTAATCTTTCCCTCCTGCCAAACTTTGGTGGGGCTGTGCAGTTCAAAAAATTCTGTGTTTTGATACCACTGTGCCATGCAGAGCTAGAATCTTAGTGAATGAAGCTCACTGTAATTGTAATTGGGCAAAGTTTCAGTTTTCTATTGATGTCCAAACATGATTACATAACTTCATATCTGCAGCAGTGTTCTTATATGTAGTGTTCTATGTATGCCCAGGGACTACAGATGAAAATTAGCATTGCAGCTAACTGGAACTCTTACATAGATCCATATGCAGAAATGTTGGTTAGTGTGCATTGTCCATGTCAAATAAACATAATAAAAATTAAGTAATTAATGAAAAAATGTAACTTGGGCTTGCTAATATTGCAATGATAGTGTCACACTGCAATGAGAGCTGGACACAAGTGCGGAACAGCAAACCTTTATTCTGGAACAGGGCAGGATACAAACAGGGCACGAACAGAAGATCAGACGGGATACAGGCAGGAATCGAAGAGTTTTGAGAAACCAGGCTTAGCATACCCTTACACAAGAGTAGACTTTGCACCGGTGAACTAAACACATGGGTTTAAATAGGGGAACAAATCAAAGCTAACGAAGTGGAGACAGGTGAGGGAGATAATCGCTGATCAGACCGGTGATTAGCAGGTCGGCAACGCTGAGCGCTGAATGGCTGAAGCCAAAGTGGGAGGGGGTGAGGTCGTTACAGACAGCTATGTTTGAAAAATGAGACAGATACTTGCACATTCATGCAGCATGCCGGTAGTTGAAGTTAGCTTCACATAACTGAGTAATCGTCTTCTTTCTTTCACTGTTGCATGACTCATTTGGATAATCCCAATAGTGTCAGTTTTTGTTCTGATTAAGGATTGTTGACTTCCTAACATTAATTCCAGCAATACTGTTTCATGGAAAAGGGACTTCTACTGTTAAAAGCACAAGGGTTCTATAACTCTCTTATTTTCACCCATCTAAAATGGTTAAGCACCCACCTGCACAGATGTACCCTCTTGCCAAAAACCACACTCCCGATCTGCTGAATATCAATTGTTCAAAGGTGAGGAAATTTTTTGTAGAAACACATATCTTCACAACTTCCCTCTCTGCTTTCTTTATACAGAGGAAAAGCAGCAGTAAGCAAGTATTAAGCTCTCTTTTCATGAATGCTTTGGCACTAAAAGGCAGCTTCGTACCTCCAAGCAGAAACCCACCTTTTTTGTTTCCTCCATGTAGATCTTAAGGGAAATACAGCATGACTCCTGTCAGCTTTTAGTGAAATGCACATTGCATAAACACAAGTCTCTTCATCTCAGATTCAGTGATTTTTTTAAATGGCAAAATAATAACAAAGCACGTCAAATCAGTTTATATACAATGTCACCCACATCAAATCAAATCTATGCAACTTGGATGTTTAGCAGCTGTCAGAGTTTGCTATTCCTCTTGTTGCGGTCCTGCATCTGGGGTAACACTGAACCAATCAGCAAGAAGCACTAAAAGCCATGCTCAATTGTACATTATTTGGCAATAAGTGCTATTTTGAGACAACTTCAGCCAATACCATGCCTGACCCACACTTCTGAGAAAACAGGCAATTTCGCATGCCAATGCAAAGCTGACAACATGGCATTGTGGGTGATGACCATAAGGTTACACCACTTTATTCTTAATAAATAAAACTATGTTTTCAATTTAGTGTGATGGTAGAAGTGAATTTGGTTAGATTGGTCTATGTCATTGTAGCTGGTCATCTGTTTCATTATCACATCTGCACAAGAGACTTCAGAGAGTGAGTGAAGTTTCTGCAGTAAAGGAGGTGATGTCCACTTTTCCACTTATTTGTGTGTGTGTGTGTAGATTTTGCACTTGGATGTTAAATATTCCATTTAGTTTCAGTTATTTCTCATAACAGCTACTGCAGGAAACCAGTCCTTCTCAGGTATTCCATACTGTGGGAAGTGATGAGTATTTTCCACACTGTGACTATGTAAATTTGCTAGCTAAAGTACCAGAAGGCAGGTGTCTGTGACCCTAAATTAAAAAAACAAAAAAAAAAAACAAGGAAAGAAATAGTCATTTAAGCACAAAAAACATTTACTCAATTCAAATTTAGTCAGACCCTCAAACTTTCCACTTTCCATTTTCTACTGTAATATGTATGATGACTTATAAAAATAAATGTTTTATATTAACCAAAAAAACAGCCTAAAACAGTGGTGTCCACTTGAGATCTGCAAATTTCTGGATGTGATTCACTTTAAGGTCCTAATTACTTAAATGGAGCCACTGACTGTACTGGAACTTCAGTTGTTTCAGTTGTTGTCAGGACTGTAGATCTCCAAAGATTAGAGGTGGTGATGATTCCTTGAGGGTACACAAAAGAGAGCTCTTAGCAGCCTTTTTCCAGAGCTTATTAGAGATGCAAGAAATTGCAGGCATTCACAGACATTTGAGTTAGCTTCATAGAATAATAAGCATGTGTGCTCAAATATGAAACTGAAAACTGATCATAGCGGCTTTTTTTTTTTTTTTTACAAAAATAATACATTTTTGTAAAATAATAAGAATGATCCTTTTTTCTTGTTCCTAAGATGCAACAAGGATTGAAAACCTTTGCAAAACCATTATTTACCTGCATCATATAGGACTGCCAGTGATGCTTCACATGCTTGTAATCGAATATCTGGGACAACATCTCAGAGGCCATTTTCATTTCAGAATAATGCACATTCTGTTGATATAGGAGATATAAATTTATACAAAAATCATTACATTTTGTGATGGCTTAGAATAAAAACCCAGATAATGTACTTATCTATTGCAGTCTTCCATTTTTCAATTTCAAGCATGTTAAGTTGTGATAATTGTATGAATTATAGCAGATATGTTAGGAAATGGAAAGCAGCCATTTATTCTCATCTGTTGGGTTCCAGACTTTAAAATGCAATCATTTTTTTGCCTGAAATATTTATTCTGTGGATAGTTTGTTTTTGAATGATGGGACTCAACAAAGGCACACAACAAAATATCACCATTTCCTGTGGATAAGTGATCATAATCAGTTTTGACTACCATTTGTGTTACCAAAGTAAACAATCAAATTAATTTTCAGTTTTACCCATGGCGGTTAAATATTCACATTTAGTGTTGTCATAAAAATAGAGGTAAACAGAATTTATACTGCAGTGCATGTCCCTACTCAGCAGAACATATGGAATCTGAATAACCAGAACTAAAGAGGATTTGAAACAGTGGCTGTTGTCACAGATAAGCCCATGCCATGATTTCATTATTAAGAATTAATAAGATGAATGGATAGGAAAAGATAGACCCAGATTCAATGCAACTGTAATGGGATTTGTACTTCACTTAGAATAACAAACCCTATTAGACAGTATGTCTTTTCAACTGGTTAGAAAAAAATCTGTAATCTTGTTAATCAGCTGTTGAAGTTAAATTGTGCAAGAATAATAATGAAACACTTGCTATACTTGTTTGGATGCCAATGCCAGAAACAACTGAGAAGCCATACAAGTACAGAAAGGCCTGTGCTGATTTCAGGTTATGCTGGGGTGACTGCTGCATTTCAGAGAATGACAAGCAAGACACTGCTTGGCATGCAATTTCTCTGTGGTTTATATCAATGCTGACAGTTTCCAGGAGGGCATAATTAGAGGAGGACCGGCAACACCTGACCCAGGTCCATATGATCTGCAATACAGACCATGCTGTCAGTTCACCTGTTTCCAAGTGACACCTGGATGTTTTTGCACCTGGGGTGGCAGATTGATAGAGCTGGATACACCTGGGCATACTTGTCTCTTTTACGTGAAATGTTAACATTTCATCTGGGTCTGAATTTAAGTAAGGTGCTCTTCCAGTCACTGTACACTTTGCACATCTTCGCACAGGGTAAAGGGGTTCCCTTTTTTTTTTTTTTTTGACGTTCCCTGTTTTCAGCTAACTTACATGCAAGAAGATGACTTGTCAAACTTATTTTCTGAGAGTAAAATTACTGACATTTTACTTGGTCAGGTTTCAGACTGTGTAAACAAGCAAAGTTGTTGGAGCCATTTGGAAAAAAAGAAGAGTTATCGAGAAGTTATCTGGTCAGGTTTCAGCCTGTGTAAACAGACAAGGGTGAACAGACAGGCCATCTGGTGACAGATAAAAGCCCGAGACCTCTTTTTTGTCTGTTTGCTGGTGCAGTGACACCTTCAAAAATTCAGTTCAATTTTGGACAACAAATGATGTGCTGTTCATGCCAGAAATTACAATAAAGTAAATATATTGGTTTCAAGCCAAAAGCATAATGGGCCACAATGGATTTATACAGCAAGCCTTGGGACTTTCAGAGATGGCACTCATCGAACAATCTCTCCTTATCTTAACAATGAAGTGATTTAGTTGTTTGCTTCCCAGAATCCTAGCCAGTTAGGTAGGGACTACTACCAAACTGTGGGACTACTGTGGTGTCCATACATGGATTAGGACAGGTGGGCATCCATAGCTAGCCTGGGGTTTCCAATTGCAGCCCCTGGCAAAAATTATGGAAAAAAAAATTATGGAATCACCACACTTAGAAGATGTTCACCCAGCTTTTTTACTTCGTAGCAAATAAATCACAGATATGACACAAAACAATTTTTGTTGAATAAGCTGAACATTCTGCCTTCGTGAAACATACCTCAAACAAATTAAATTAAATTATTGTAATTAATTAATTAAAAATTATGGAATCACTCAATGTTGAGGAAAAAATTGGAATCACCTTGTAATTTGCATTTCTAAAACAAATACCGGCACAAGTATAAAAATGCAAATTAGTCTGCAGTTACAAGAGAGTGCTTGCAGACCTTAAGAAGCTGTTGAACTTAAAGGCTAACTGAAAGGAAACATGGCCCCAACAAGAGAGTTGTCAATTGAAACCATGGAAAGGATTATAAAACTCCTTCAAGAAGGAAATCCAACACGGAGTGTGGCAAAAGATTTTGGTTGTTCCCAGTCAGCTTTGTCTAAAATTTGGTGCAAGTATAAACAAAATGGGAAGGTTATAAAAGGAAAACATACGGGTAAACCACAGAAGACGTCAAAGCATCAGGATAAAAAACTCAAAGGAATATGCCTTGAAAATAGAGAATGCACAACAAAACAAATGAAAAACATATGGGCGGAAACAGGAGTGAATATTTGTGACAGAACTGTATGAAATCGACTGAATGCAATGGGATTTACATACAGAAAAGCCAAACGAAAACCAGCACAAACACCTTAACAGAAGAAAGCAAGGTTACAGTGGGCTAAAGACAAGCAATCATGGAGTGTGGATGATTGAATGAAAGTGATATTCAGTGATGAATCACAAATCTGCATTGGCCAAGGAGATGATGCTTGAACTTTTGTTTGGTGCCGTCCTAATGAAACATATAAAGATGACTGCCTGATGAAAGCAATCAAATTTCCCCCCCTCATTTATGATATGGGGTTGCATGTCAGGTAAAGGACCAGGGGAGATGGCAATCATTACCTCAACAGTCAATGCACAGGTGTACATTGAAATTTTGGACACTTTTCTCATTCCATTGATAGAAAATAGGTTTGGTGATGATGAAGTCATTTTTCAGGATGATAATGCATCTTGCCACAGAGCAAAGAGTGTTAAAGCATATAAACTCAATGACATGGCCAGCAAACAGATCTCAATCCGATTGAAAATTTATGGTGGAAATTAAAAAAAAAGGTCCATGACATGGCTCCATCCTGCAAAGCCGATCTGTCAGCCGCTATTCGAGAAAGAAAGTTGGAACCAGCTTGATGGAGAATATTTTTTTTCATTAGTGAAGTCCATGCCTCAAAGAATTCAGACTGTCATAAAAGCCCAAGCAGGATCAACAAAGTACTAATTGTGATTTATTTTTTTTGTTGATGTTTCCATAATTTTTTCCTCAACATTGAGTGATTCCATATTTTTTTCCTCTACTTGATTTGGAAAAAATATGCCATTAATTAAAATAATTTAATTTGTTTGAGGTATGTTTTATGAAGCCAGAATGCTATTGAGCTATTCAACAAAAAATCTTTTGTGTCATATCTGTGATTTGTTTATTTGCTACGAAGTAAAAAAGCTGGGTGAACACCTTCTAAGTGTGGTGATTCCATAATTTTTGCCAGGGGTTGTATTAGGGGCCAAGCACCAAAGGTGCAGGGCACCTATTGTAATTGTTAGAATTTTTCACTACTATTATACTTTCTCCCAGCCCGTAGCAGCCCATAGAACCCCCTTGGTGGATTTTTATGAAATTTGGCACATTGATAGAGGACAGTCCAAAGTATCCAGGCATCAAATTTGGGGTCAATTCATGTAGTGCCACCAACAGGCCAAATTTCAAGGTACATTTTTGCTTACAACTTTTTAACTGTTTGTTCTTGAGTTACGATCTTTTTTTCTCCTGAATCCTTGGGTCATGTCGATTTGAATGCACCCATTGCCGTTAAAGTCTGCCATAATGGATTTTCTGCCATTTTGAATTTTTCAAAAAACCTACTTTTGTGAACTAGTCTTACACCGTTGATCCTATCACCACCAATTCTGGTACGTATCATCTACAGAGAGTTCTGACCAAAAGT
Organism: Megalops cyprinoides; assembly: GCF_013368585.1. Classification (NCBI taxonomy): domain Eukaryota; kingdom Metazoa; phylum Chordata; class Actinopteri; order Elopiformes; family Megalopidae; genus Megalops; species Megalops cyprinoides. The sequence continues at coordinate 1,333,805 of NC_050602.1, forward strand.
TATTCACAGAATTTTGCTAGGGCAAATGATATGGCCGCTGTCATCCAGTGAAATTCCATGGTGAACATGGGCGGTGCCAGGTAGGGGCTTGGGGGTGCTGCCCTAGGATAGCCCTAGCACCCCCAAGAAATTTCTGTGGTTTATTTAGAATTTTAAATTTTTAATGAATGGCATTGTAACTGTCGTGGAGCAGGTACTGCATATGTGCGCGCGTGTGGGTACGTGTGTGGGGGGTGTTGCAGTACAAGTTAAACTGTGGCAACCGGCATATTAATTGAAAACCCTACATTTCAGAGCACCCTCACTTGAAAGTCAAGCAACCCCAAAGCATCAGCAAAAGAAAATCTCTGGCGCCATCCCGGATGGTGAAGACACCAAAACAGGAAGTGAGTCATATCCCAGCAGTGCTTTGTCAGAGCGAACATTCTTTGTAGATCATTACATCATTACATGTCAGGTCCTAAACTGGGAAATGAACATAGTTCAATGTCTAAATGGCATGGCTATTACAATCAGTTTGTAGCACTTAAAATAAGCACATCTCCTGAACCTTTTGACCTACTACCATAACTAATATACTAAACACTGTTGAAGAAACACTTGGATTTTCAAAATCAGAATCAGAATCAGAATAGACTTTATTGTCATTGCACGGTGGGGGTGCAACGAAATTGTGTGTGGTCTGCAACAGCAGCGCACTGAGGAACATTTATGTAAACACAGTACAAATAAGGCATAGGAGAAAAAAATATACAAAATATACAATAAAATACAATAAATACAGTAAAATACAAATTTACAAATTTAAAAGATTGACCTGAAGCGCCGTCCGGAGGGCAACAGGTCAAACAGGTGATAGGCGGGATGTGAGGAGTCTCCTGTGATGGCCTTAATTTTACTGAGGCAGCGGGATCTGGATATGTCGTCCAGGGAGGGCAGAGGGCAGCCGATAAATTTTTTGGGCGGTGTTAATAACCCTCCGCACAGCCTTCCTGTCCTCAGCTGTGGAGCCTGAGTACCACACCCCCAGAGAGTATGTTAATATGCTCTCCACAGAGGAGTGATAGAAGGCTTGTGATAGAAGAACAAGGCTCAGGTTGTTCTTCCTGAGGACACGCAGGAAGTACAGCCGCTGCTGAGCCTTCTTCACTGAGGCCTTGGTGTTGGGTGTCCAGGAGAGATCTGCAGAGATGTGGGTGCCCAGAAACCTGAAAGTGGTGACAGTTTCCACACGTTCTCCATTTATGAAGAGAGGGGCGTGGACTTGTCTGTGTCCATACTTTCCATACTGGCCTGAATGTAAGACAGGGTTTTTTTTCTACTTCAGAAATTACATCTGAAAAGTGAGGTTGTCTTGCATGGGAGGACTAGACTTTTTAATGTCATTATACATTAAGAACAGCAGATGGTGCCATTCATCTGTGATTGTTCAGTGGTGTCAGAAATCCCAGTAGACTAGTTCATTTTTATTTTTATTTAAATAACTTATTCATTTGAAAATGTGATTACATTTTATTTTTATTTAAATGTGGCAATTTCATCTAAAAGATGTATATATGTATATAGAAAATGTATCACCGTACCTTGTTTTATTCAGTGTGTTTTATTAAATTGATATCAAATTAAATGATTTCTTTAAAAAATATTTGATCTTCAAAAAGTCTTTTACCAAGAAAAGGTGTTGAAAATGGGGACATGTTATTATACTCAGCTAATATGGTATTACTCTGTCATTTTTCCCACCATTTTGGATTTTTTCAAATACCCAAAAATTGCACTCCTCCAACAGTGTTGCCACTTCTTACTGCAATGTCCCAAGAAGGCACACTGTATTTTATGGCACTGCTTATGTTTAAGCTTGACATATATGTAGTGGGGGGCAGTACGGTGGTGCAAATGGGTAGCACTAATGCCTAACAATATGGAGGTTTCAAGTTCGGGGTGCGTCTGCATTCAGTTTGTACCCTGTCCCTGTGTTCATGTGGGTTTCATCTGGGTATTCTGGTTTTCTACCACAGTGTAAACACATTTAGGTAATGTTGGTTAGAAATGCTATATTGCCCATAGGTGTGAGTATAAAAGTGAGTGTCAATGTGTCTCTTCACCCTGTGATGGACTGGTGTCTTGTTCAGGGGTTGTTCTGATTAGTTGTCTACCTGGTGGCCCTGTGGTGCTTGGCCTCTTCATTGCTGCTTGCAGCTATATTTTACATTGTGGCCATGGTTTGCAGAGCCCTCACACAGAGATGCTGTGAAGTGTGAAACAGAATCAATGTAATCCATATCTAAACATGAGCTCAAACATTAAGTGGAGACAGACCAATTTCTTTTTCCCAGCGCTACGAGGCACAGATGGGAAAATCTCTTGGATTTATTTGATACATTATCCCTTTTAGAATGCAATCATGCTGAATATTATTCCTATTTCTCTGCTTAAATTAAAGTTCACGTTAAGGCCATTCATTCAAACAGAAAGGTTTGTAAATGGTAGCAAAATAACCATAGATGCCGTGTTGCTGAGTGTGGGGACAGGGCCTGAATATTTCAGCCTACACCGCAGATACCCCATCTTGGATATACATCAGAGTGTACATCGCCCCCCACCTGCACCTCCTGGTTCTACTGCTGTTGCACAAACTGCCGCCCTTACTCACAATCAAAATTAATATTAATTCTTCATCAACTTCCCCTACCACGTACTGTGTCTGAGCAAAATAACACAAAAGGGATTTGGGTGAAAAATTATAATAATAATCATAATAACTGAAAGAGCTCACCAAATCAGTTTCTACTCTTCTGCCCCTTTACAAAAAACACACCCTGACAGATACCACCTGTGTTTTATTGAGGAGTTCTTAACAGTGACCTTCCCCCACACACTTTTTTTTATCTTTGTAGACAGTTCCGCTAACAGGCTCTGGAAGGGTTTCTCAAGGGCGTTCATTGACCGCCCTGATACTGAGGAACAACCCAGCACTGCCGCTGTCATGTACTATATATCTGTCATTGTTTTCTACTATGCTTTGGGTGGCGGCCAAAATTTGAATTTGCATGAGTTTATCGAAGCCAGTGCACCGCGTTGTGACATATTTCTAAAATTTGCGTATTTGCAATGAGCAATCTCAATTCGTATGCAGTGATCTCTAAATGGACCAATTACTCTTGCACAGCCCTGACAGTAATTGACTTTCAAATAAACTTTCCCTGAGTACAGGTGTGCAGTAGCATCAAGGCAATTTTTTTTGTCAAGACAAGTATATGTGTTTAAACACCCCAAACTTCCAAATTAAAAAGACTCAAAGCCACAGCTTTGTGGTTGCAGTACTAATCATTCTTCAGAGATGCAGTCAACAATTTCTGACACATTTTATAGTGCTCAGCCTGCACCTCCTTGACTGCCATCTAGTATGCAGTATTATGGCAGTAATAAAAAAATTGCTCCCTCCCTGCTGTCGTAAAATAATATAAATATGTCATGTTAAGGAGGAGACCCTCCCATAAGTAGATAAAATTATGCAGAAAATGCGATGTGATGCTAAAAACACTAACTAATCTAAACACTAAACACTCGCTAAACTTCACTAGCACAACTCTTAGCGTACTTTCACAGCTGATTTTGAACAATGACTGCAGCCTTGGACAACTGTTGTCATCCGCTTCAATCTCCTAGGTTTTCTTATTAGCTTTGAACTGCTTTCGCCAAAGCAGGAAACCAATAAGGTTCCCATCATTGCAGAAGCACATCATGTCCATCCAAATTTAGGCACCGGCAGGGAGCCGGTATAAACCTTTCAGTGGTGGTTACAAGTAGAGATACTGTATGGTTTATAAAAACTATGCCCAGTATGTTTTCTTAATGTTTTTTTTTCTGCCTGTGACGGTCACGGTGCGAGTCGCACATGGAGGCTGTATCGCTCTCACTGTTTCACACTACTGCTGTGTTCCTTAAACTGTGCTCTTTTCTTTTATGAATATGTTTAGTGGTGTTATGTTATGTATTGCATGTTATGTACTGCATGTTAATAATACTAGTTAAAGTGTGTGGTTCGTTCCAGGACATGTCTTGTGGGTGCTTGTGTTATTTGTTATATTTGTACCCCCCCTTTGATACTGACCTTTGTGTAGTCTTTTTAGAGGCAAGAGCAGATGTGATGGTCAGAGACATCTCTTTCCATGCCTGTACCGTTGAAACTTTAGCTCTGTTAAATTTTGCAGTACTGTATTCCAAATTGACTATCTCTTGAAGAGTCAGAATCCAGTACTTCTGCATTGGAAGGTCAGGCATGACCCATAATCTCAGAATTGTTTTTTTTAGCAGAGGTAAAACAGGTAAATATTTTCTACTTTTGAGTCAATGATAGCCCAAGAGAGGAGTCATCATTAAGCAGGCATAGACAGGGGTTTGGTACAAATTGTATCTTTGTAAGTTCAGCTGTAACAGTGGTCACATATATCCAGAAAGTGGATATATTGGGGCAATCCCAGAACATGTGTAGAAAGGTACCGGATGATGTGCTTCGACATACATGACAGTTGTAGTCTGTGATGAGCTTCATTTTAAATCTTTTGTATGGCGTAGCATAGGCTCTATGAATTGTTTTAAAAATTAATTAATTGGTGTGAAAGATTTTTTGATGTGATTATCAAATTTGACCAAATAGATCCCCAATCAGGAGTAAGATTTTGATCTTTAAGTTCCCCATCCCATAGGGATGTGATAGCTAGAGGCTTAGCTATTTTTTCAACTAAATTATTGTAGATCTTTGAAACTAGTCCCCTGGAAGAAATTGACAGGTATATTCATTTCAGCAGAAGATGTGTTGGTAAAGGATGGTACGCCATATGCTTTCATAGATGATCTTAATTGTAAATATAAAAAAATATGATGACCCAGGAAGAGAGAACTTAGCCCTGATGTCTTGAAAAGACTGTAGACCGTGTTCATTAAAGATGTCTTCAAATGTATGTATTCCTTGGGATGCCCAGAATGAATTACTAAATGGTTGACCTCCAGATAATAGATTAAAATTGTTCCAAAGTGGTGAAGACTGACAAAATTTTAATGAACCTCCCATTATCATTTTAACTTTTTAAAAAATGGTGAGAAAATTAAATACAATTGGGCCTAGTTTAAGATTAAGGTTTCTGCTTCCTAGCCCTAACAGGAAATCCTCAAGTCTATGGGGTTTTACTAGTGTCTGTTCTATTGGACGCCAGGGGATCAGGGAATTTGAGTCTATCCAGGTCTGAAGTGCTCGAATCTGATATGCCCAATAATATAACTGAAAATTAGGAACAGCCAAAATTCCAAGCAGTTTTAGGCGTTGTAAAATAGAAAGGCGTATCCTAGGCCTTCTCTCATTCCAAATAAATTCTGAAACCATTGAATGTATTTCATCAAAATATTTTGGTGGGGGTGCAATTGGAAGCATAAAAAATAGAAAATTAAGTCGGGGGAGTATGTTCATTTTTAGAGTGGATACCCTGCCCTGTAACAATATTTCTAAAGAGCTCCACCTTTCAAGATCCAGTTTGATTTTCTGTAATATACCCATAAAATGTTCTTGAGAAATTTTTGAGATTGAAGGGAATATTTTTATGCCTAGATATGTAAATGAACAACCCGATGGGATATCTGGTGCTATTTTTGCTTTCCTGCCTACATCATTGAGTGGCAAAAGTACTGATTTAAGCCAATTTATTTTATATCCTGCAAGTTTTTAAAATTTGTTAAATACATCCAATATATGGGGGATGGAGTGTTCAATATTAGAACAATATAGCAGAATATCATCTGCATACAGGGAGATGAAGTTTTTGTAGCCAAATGTGATTATTGGGGAGGAAAGACTACTTTGCCTGATTTTCTTGTGCCAAAGGTTTGAGGGAAAAACAAAAGAGGGATGGGGACAGTGGACAAACATGTCTGGTGCCACGTTCAAGACAAAAAGAGGAAGACAGGCAGTGTCCTGTCAATACAGAGGATGTAGGGCCATTATATAAAATCTTGACCATAGTGAGAAATTTAGCTCCAAAACCAAAATGCTCTAACACTGACCACATGTAATTCCATTCCAGTCGATCAAAAGCCTTTTCGGCATCAAGAGAAAGCGCAGGATTCCAATAGTGTATCGGAGATAGCTATTATATGAAGCAGCCTACGAACATTGTCAGCTGCAAAACAACCCCGGATGAAACCAATTTGATCATAGTGTATTAATTTCCCTATGATCAGTTTCATTCAGGAAGCTAACACCTTAGCATAGAGCTTTGGATCGCAACAGATCAAAGAAATAGGATGGTAGCTGGCGCAGTCTAGAGGGTCTTTTCCTTTTTTGTGTAATAAAGTGATAAGAGCTGTTTTTTGGTCTCTATGAAAGGAACCTGTCTGAAAAGCGTAATTTATGGAGTCTAAGATCAAAGGTCCCACCAAATCCCAAATTGCTAAATAGAGTTCTGGTGTCAACCCATCAAGACCAGGGGAGTTTCCCCTTTGCATAGACTGTGCTGCTGCTTTTAGTTCTTCTATGGTAATAGGTGTTTCAACTGATTGCTGTTACCCCGATTATTGGTGGAAGAAGCGCAAATTCTCAAAGAATGTTTTGCAGTGAACAGTGCTCGTATCCACCTCTGACTTATAAAGGTTGGTATAAAAGTCTTTAAATATATTATTTATTGCTTTGCTTCTAATTGCATTGATATAAGCTTTTGTTTCACTTTTGTTTCACTCTCTTTCAACTTCAAGGCCTTCAAGTTGACTGGGTCTGTTGCTGTCTATATATATATATATATATCTTTGTCTAGTACGGTGAATGATGAATTCTGTCTTCGCTAAAGACAGTTTACTATGTTCGGATTTGAGTGCTGTGAGATAGTTGGCTCTATCTTCCGTAAAATTTTGTTTTTGATCATTCTCTATGATTCCAATTTCAGTTTCAAGATCATTAAGTTGTTTATGCCGAGTTGAGGTCAAATTAGATGAGAAAGATATGCAGTTTCCTCGTAAATAACATTTTGTTGCTTCCCACATAATTTGAGGGTTTAAACATGGATCGCTATTAATTTGAAGGAACTCTTGTAGTTTCTCCTTAAGCTGCGCTAACAACTCAGAATTTGCCAAGAGGAAAGTGTTAAAACGCCACCTAGTGGCACGTAAACAGGTTTTGGAAGGAGAGAAATGGCATATAACAGGAGAATGGTCAGAAAGCAAAATGGGAAGTATTTCTACTTGGAACATTGAGTTAATTAGAGAAGGGCTAACAAAAATATAATCAATTCGAGAATAAGAACCGTGCCGTGCTGAGTAAGAAGTATAACATTTCTAACCTTTCCATTTTGTATACGCCAGAGATCAACTAAATTCAATTCATTTACAAAGTTGTTGAGAGCGGGTGAAGACTGGAGATTTGAAGTTCCACCTGAAGAACGATCTAAACTTGGATTAAGAATGGCATTAAAGTCCCCTCCAATAATAAGATGGGTATCAGCCAATTTTAACCAGGTTGCAGATATCTCAGATAGAAATACTTTATCAAATTCATTTGGAGCGTAAATTGAAGCCAAAGTTATTCTGTTCCAATTTACAGTACTTGTAATAAAGACAAATCGTCCATCATTATCACCCCCTGATGAATCAACTGATAACTGTAATTTTCTATTGAACAGAATTAGTACACCTTTAGTTTAGTTTGACGCACAAGAGTGTGCCACAAGTTTAAAATATTTACTTTGAAATCAACTGACGTCACTGTTTTTTAAATGAGTTTCTTGAATCAGGGCTATAGATACCCCCTTCCTGTGAATAAATTCAAGACACCTGGTTCTCTTCACCTGAGAATTTAAACCACGGAGGTTCCATGACATAATGTGAAAATCATTCATGGGATCTTAAATAAATATTCAATTTATATGATCGTTAAACAAAAGGTAGTGATCGCGATGTAACCATCACAGACATGCGCAACATGACCTATAATCCTGAGACCTCTGATACAGTTAAAAGGCTGCCACACAACGATGAAACCAAAAATGCAAAAAAGACAAAACTGACCAGAACTATGTACTGTACATAACATTTAGCAAACCGCGTAGAGAAATCTTTCCTACAGGTTTGCCAGAACATAAACCCCATTTGAGCCGTGACACTTTCCGTTGCAATGCGAGTTTCAGCTAAGATCACACAAGCCAACTGACTTAAGCATCCATCAGGCTGCCAAACAGACCACCAACCATACAAACATCACTAGCCAACAACATAGTCAACTAAAACATGTTCCAAAAAATCTCCCTCACAGACTTAACCAGCTAGGTTGGCATTAGCTCACAATGAAATAATGTAATTTGTGAAAACATGGATTATTTTACACATATAAAAGAAATTAAACATTAGCTGGTTATACGTTAGCCGGCAAGTTGTGATTAACATTCGATTCAATTTCCATAAATGAGGGTCAAACAAAAACTAGTATAATATTAAAAACAGACCTAGTTATACAGATTAACAGTAGGTGGTGGTACAGTTTCAAATTATGTCATTCTAGCCAACTAGCTAGCTACTAGTTAAACATATAGAAGTTAGAAGTTAAGACCCAACCCCCACAGAATAATATAAATAAAAATATCGCCCCTAACCTGGAAAAGTGAGATATGTCCAATAATATAGATAATTACAGAAGGGAAAATGGTAACTTATAAACATGTTTACCTTTCTATTTAGGACCCTCGTTCTGAGAGGTGTCCATTGCGGAAATACTTTCCGCCTGGTCATCTTCTTTAGCCATCGTGCTCCGCTGTGTTGCTTGGCACGATAACACTACTGCAGGTTGAAATGATGACTGGAGAAAAACTTCGCTTCATGAACAGAAGTGAAACTGTGTTGCTGGCCATTATGTGTCAGCTTCAGTGTTGCCAGGTAGATCAGAAACGGCCGTAGGCCTAGAGAGATCATTTTTTGGAGGACCAGGTTGAAAGCTTTTCTAGGGATTTTTTTTTTTTGTTTTCCCTTTTGATTGAGTTCTTTATTGATGATTTCAGGCCTCTGTAATATTTTTTTTGACTTTTTCTTTAATTTTTTGTCTTTTTTCATCATTTGGTCCACTTTGGTTTATTTGGGTTTCCAATTTTTGTTATCAGTTGCACAAGCTTTAATAAAACCCTGCAGTTTTGTACCCTCACTCTGTCCTTGTTTCTTGTGGCCACAACCACCTTAAAGAGGGCAACGGTACTGCTCAGGGCAGGTCTGTCACATTGCCTGTGATACTCTTGCCTGTGATACTCATACTCATTTAAATGCCTGTGTCCAAATCTAGAAAGAAATATACCCTATCAACAATTTAACATGAATGTATTTTCATTTAACCCAAAGGTTACGTCAGTAAGAATGTAGAGATGTTAACCAGTGAAGTCATTCCTCTCATCTTCAGAGATGAATAGTAAACTGTTGCTGGAATGAATGTAGTGGAAAGAGATGTACTCTTTTCGAATTGCATAGACAAAAGCACAAAGGACAAAAATACAAATACAAAGACTCCAGGTTTATTATATAAAACCTTATATTCTTTTACCTGTAGGGTAAAGTAAGTCATACATAGATAAGTAACTTCAATAGATAATGGAAAAATGATGATAGTAGCAGTTGAATATAAGGCCCCATTGCTTGGAAGGCTCACAAACTTGGGTTTAAAGAAACCAACGAAAGTCTGTTAGCACCAGACAGACACAGCCACGCTGACACACTAGCTTCGAAAGGTTCGAAGCCTCCTATGCTTCTCTTTCCGAGAGTGACAGTAGCTGTACAAAGGCCTCTGCAGAAAATCCATTCCTCACTTAGATCTTCTGCATTGTTTGCATTCCTCTGGTGTCCTCATTACCAGTAGTAACACAAGCTTCACATTCCGGCTTTAAAAGCCACTGGGAACAGCTGCTCAGATCCCAGCACAGTCCTGCTGTCAAGGCAGGGAGGCAGAATGGTTGTGCCGTGAAGTGGCCAGGGGTTGGAGGTTCACATCCCTCGTGGATGTAGTGCTGTTGTAGCCTTAAGCAATCTGCTTAACCTGAATTGCTTCAGTAAATATATCATGCTGTATAAATCTACGACATGTAAGATGTCAGGAGTGACACTATGCCCAGGTAGTTCGCCCTCCTAGGGATCCGCCCGCCACAGAATGCCAGGACAAGGTGAGTAGGAGCAACTCTTTATTCTTTTTAAAAAACACAAATTTAACAACGCAATTCATAAAATCTGAGACGCCGCTATCCCTCTCCCAGCGAAGCCCTTCCCCCTATCCTTCTATCCACCCCTGTCTGCCCTCCCCGGCTACAAACAGGCGGGAACGCTACCCAGCCGCTCACACCAAAAGAAGAAAAGAAAAAAAGAAAAAAGGAATCCCCACACACACACTTAGCCTCACTGCACACACCCGTGATCTGGCGTCCCCGCCCACCTGGACGCCGGGAGAGAGAGGACTACTCAATCTCACTGCCGAGGGGGAAGTGCTGCCGCTGTGGGGGAGGCTCCTCACACGCACGCACGCACACGCACGCACACCACACAAGACGTACGAAATGAAACGAAAATATAAGTGGGGACGTAGCTCAGCCCGCGCCACACTGCCGGGCTTCGCCTACGTCCCAAAAAAACAAAAAAAGAAATTAAATAAACTCCAGACAAGGCCCCCGCATCACTCCTGCGGGGGCTGGCGGCTCCGGCGGCGACCCACGTCTTCTCCCCGGTAGTAACTCCGCCGGCTCCGCGGGATCGCACTGAGGGAGACACAGAACAGCAGCCGGTCAGCCCTCCCTCTCCAGGTTTCGCGGTGCCACCTCCCTTCCAGCTAGGGGATCACCTCCCCAGCACGCGCTTCCACGGGGTGGGGGCTCCCTTCGGCCCCGGCTGTGTCCGGAACCAAGCGTTGTTTTCCCCGCTCCCTCAGGGATTCACCGCTAGAGCCCCTTCGGTCGCCGCTCTTCTGAAGCCGCCTAAAACACACAAACACACTCGCGCATCTCGCACACCAAAGCAAAAAACCAAAAGAAATTAAACAAAGCAAATTCAAAACCCGCTCTGGGTCGCGACTCCCAGAGCTCAAAGGAAAAAAAAATGGCAAACCAAAATAAACCCTAAACTCAGCCGTGCCGGCACGTTCAAAAGAAAAAAAGAAATCAAAAACCTGGCTCCACGCTAAAATCCCGTGTGGCAACCTCCGTCAGCGTCTCTCTCGTGCTACTCCCACTCACCTGCCTAAATAGTCCCAGCAAAATTACTTACAGACAGGCAACAGGTGCGGAGCACACACCAGGCAGCGAACACCGTCAATTGCCAATTATTCCATCCCGAGCCCCCTCGCTCTCCCAGGGAGTGCAGCGCGGTCATGTCAGGAGGAACTCCTGACAGATTTCCCCCCCGCTTTATGGGTAGTCGTCCCCGACTACACCTCCTCAATGTACCGGCGCGGGGGCTGGCCCCTCGTCTCATGGGAGGAGCGACGAAGGGGCGCATCTTCCGGCTGTGCAGGAGGCCCTGCCACTGCCTCCTGCTCCTGTTCCTCTAGGGGAGCAGCGGACACCACTCCAGGGTTCCGGGCCGGGACCCACACCGGGTTCCACCCCCATACCCGACCTCGCTCCTCCGGCTCGGCCACCCGGCGGGTCTCTTCCACAGGGGGCCCCCCATGAACGTCGCCCACCGGGCAGGTGCGCAGGTTGTTCCGGTGTAGGGTCTGTTCCTCACCACCGGCCTCCGGGCGGACCACATACACCGGCTTCTCCGGATCGACCTGGCACAGCACAACAAACGGTCTGGGGCTCCAACGAGGGGCCAACTTACCATGCTCCCGCCGCTGGAAGTTCCGCACCAACACCCGGTCACCAGGCAGCAAGGGGAGGTCCCGGACTCGCCGATCATACCTCTCCTTGTCCCGGCCCTGTTGGCGCCGCACCCCCTCCAGCACCCGCTGGTACACCCGTAGCAGGGTCCGATGGTGATCCTTCACCCATCCCTCCAGGGTCCATCGCCGCTCGGGGGGCGGCACGTTGAGGGCCAGGTCCACCGGCAACCGGGCGTGGCGCCCTGTCAGGACAAAATGCGGGGCATACCCTGTGCTGCTATGGACCGAGTTGTTATAGGCCTGCAACAGGGCCGGCAGGCGCTCCGGCCAACGGGACTGCTCATCCTCTCGCAATGAGCCTAGGAGAGACAGCAGTGTCTGATTAAACCGCTCGCAGGCCCCATTGCCCTGGGGATGGTAGGGGGTGGTGCGGATCTTTGTACATCCATGCAGCTCACAGAAAGCCGCGACCATGGAGGACTCGAACGCCGCCCCCCGGTCAGAGAGGAGTCGCTCAGGGCAGCCCCAGTGCTGTATCACCGCACCCCACAGTGCCTTGACCGTGGTCGTCGCCGACTGGTCCCTGACAGGCACCGCCCACCCGTACTTTGAGAACAGATCCGTCAGCACGAGCAGGTAGGGGTACGGGTCGCCCGGGCGCCCCAGCGCAAGGTGGTCCATGGCCACCACCTCTAAGGGGTAGGAGGTGGAAAGAGGGACAAGGGGGGCCCTTACCTCCGGGCCGGCCTTGGCCACCACACACTGGCCACAATCTGCCGTCCAATGCCACACGTCCGCCCCCAGACCCGGCCAGTAAAACCGCCGGCGTAAGGCAGCCTCCAGCTTGTTGGCGCACAAGTGACCCAGGGCCTGATGGTACCGCTGCCAGACACCCTGGGCCTCGCCCCAGGGCACCAGCACCTGCCACAACGGCTCTCCAGCAGCCCTGTCCTGCACCCGGCGGCAAAGGACCCCCCCTCGTAAATGGAGCCGCTCCCATTCCCTCCACCACCTACCTTGCTCGGGTGAGGCCTTCCTCCGCTCCTCCCGCCGAGGGGGCTCCCCGCTCTCAAGCCGCGCCGCCAGAGCCCGCAGATGCTCATCCCTCTGCTGTAAGGACGCCCAGTCCCACACACCCTCAGCTGCGGCATCCAAAGCCACCTGCGCCACAACCCCCTCCTCCCCAGGCAACCGAGACAGGGTGTCCGCATTAGCATTGCGGGACCCAGGGCGGTACTTTACCTCCAGATCATAGCTGGCCAACTGTGTCACCCACCGCTGCTCAGTCGCCCCGAGGCGCGCCGTCCCCAAGTGTACTAAGGGGTTGTGGTCAGTGAAGACCGTGACCTTTGTGCCCCAGAGATAGTCCTTAAATTTCTCGGTCACGGCCCACTTCAGTGCCAGCAGCTCCAGCTTGAAGGCGCTGTAGTTCTGGTCATTCCTCTCCGCAGGGTGCAGGCTCCGGCTGGCATAGGCAATCACCCTCTCCTTACCCTCCTGGACCTGCGACAACACAGCCCCCAGCCCGTCCATACTGGCATCCGTATATACCCGGAAGGGCAACGAGAAGTCAGCATAGGCTAGGACTGGGGCGGAGAGCAGGGCAGCCTTCAACTCCTCGAAGGCGCGCTGGCACTCGGGGCCCCACTCCACCCGCTGTGTGCGCCTACCCCGAGCTGCCGTACCCACCAGCAACCGATGCAGGGGAGCCGCGATCTTAGCGAAAGCGGGGATGAACCGCCGATAGTAGCCGGCAAACCCGAGAAACGCCCTTACCTGCCGCACAGTCTCAGGGGCCGGCCAGTCCTGCACTGCAGCCGTTTTTTCCGGATCCGTGGCTACCCCCGCCCGACTGACGATGTGCCCCAGATATCGCACCTCCTTCCTCAGCAACTTGCACTTCTGAGGCTGGAGCTTGAGCCCAAAGCGCCCCAGGCGCTCAAACACCACCTCCAAGTGCCTCAGGTGGGTGGAAAAATCTGGGGAAAAAACCACAACATCATCAAGATATATCAGCAGAGAGTCATGCAGCAGGTCACCCAAGCACCGCTGCATGAGGGGCATTACATAGCCCAAACGCCATTCGCTCAAACTGATATAAACCAACGGGGGTAGCAAACGCGGTCTTTTCGCGGTCCCGTGGATCCACCGCCACCTGCCAATACCCACTGGCCAGGTTGAGAGTGGAATACCACTCTGCCCGCCTCATCCTCGCCAACGACTCCTCGATGCGGGGCAGAGGGTGGGCGTCCTTGTGGGTAACGGCATTCAGGCGGCGGTAATCAACACAGAACCGCCACGCGCCGTCCTTCTTTTTCACAAGGACCACGGGGGCTGCCCAGGGGCTGGAACTCTCGGTGATCACCCCACTCTCTAGCATCCCCTGCAACAGAACCCGCAGCTCGGGATAAAGGCCAGGGGGAAGAGGGCGATACCTCTCACGGCTGGGTGGAGCATTACCGGTCGGGATGCGGTGATACACCGCGTCGGTACACCCGAAGTCCTCCTCGTGGGCTGCGAACACCCCCGCCCACTTCTGCAGCAGCTCCTGTGCCTGACGGTGCTGCTCCCCTGTGAGTCCCTCTAGTTCCGGCGGGGGCAATGGACTCCCCACCCCCAAAGGGGCCTGGACGGTCCCCACAGTCACCTCTACCTCCCCGGGGCGGGGGCTCCGCAGCACCACATCGCACTCACCCTGAATCTGCGAGGGGTCAAGACAGGACAGGGTTGCCAAGGGGCGTCGTCGGGGTAAGGTCAAGGGATGGGGGTGCACATTCATCACACGGAGGGGAACCTTGCCCCCCCGTGGCCGAACCACGGCCCGGGCCACCTGCCACTCACCACCTTCCTCGAGCCCCTCCAACAGGCAGGGCAGGCCCTCTAGGTGTTCACCCCCCTCCACGCGGACCCACTGCACCACCTCGGAGCCGGCCGGCACTTCAGTGTCGTCGCTCCGACCCAGCCGCAGCACTCCACGTTTCGGGGAGAGGGCCTGCACCTGGGCCCGGCGGCACAGGGCAAAAACCCGCTCCCAGGCCCGCCGAGCACGACCCTGCTGAGAGGCAGAAAAGGTTAGGGCACCAGGCTGTACACCCCTCATCACCTCTTCCCAACACTGGGAGATAATGTTCATCCCCAACAGGACGCTATCTGACCCTAAACAATGGTCCTCTACTACAATAACGCCCTTATCAGGGATGCGGACCCCCCCGACTACAAAATCGAAAACCACATACCCCACAAAGGGTATGTCTAGCCCATTGGCTGCCCGCAGGGACAACCACTGCAGAGCACCCGTGTCCCGCTCAGGAAGGCCCCCAAACCACTTCCTGAAGAACCCCTCACTCATCAGGGTGACCTGTGAGCCCGTGTCCAAGAGACACAGCACCTCAAACCCACCTACCTCCTCCTCCACCTGGGGGCATGGCCCCAGGACCGCTACACGCTCAGGGCAGTCCTCGCCAGTATCCCCTTGTACCCCGCCCGCGTGCCCTACCGCGGACGGGGTCGGGAGTTTAACGGCGCACGCTTGAGACAGTGGCGCTGCACATGCCCGGACTGCCCACATGCAACACAAATGGGCTGGCCATCAGCGTCCCACTGAAACCGCGCCGGCCCCCGACCCTGCCTGGCAGAGCGACGGCGCTCCGGGCCACGGGCCTGGGGCTCCCGTTCCTCTATGGGCGGGGTGGCTAGAGCCTGCGGCCACTGCTGTCAAAGCTCTGCGATCAGTGCTTTGCCCAGTGCGGCCACCTGTTCTTGGAGCTCCTGCCGCATTTCAGCCCGCACCTCGTCCTTCCAGCACTCCAGGTCCCCTGCCTGGAGCGGAACAGCCGGCAGCCGAGGTTCCTGCGAGCGAGAAGCACAGCACATTGCCCCGTCCCCCCCCGGGACTCCAGCTCAAGCTCGCGGGCCTCACGACTCACCTGTTGGAAAGTGAGCGCGGGCTGCCGCCTCACCTGCCTCTGCAGTTCCTGTTTAAGGGGGCCCCTCCGCAGGCCAAGCAGAAACTGGTCCTGCAACACCAGGCTGTCACCATCCACCGCCGGCTCCCGGGCCCGCCATTTGGCGTGCACCTCCCGTAGCCGAAGGAGGTACCCATCCAAACCCTCCTCCCGCTCCTGCGCACACTGGAAGAAGTTCTGGCGAACCACGGGTAGCGGTGTGGGGCGGGCAAACAGCTCCTCCAGCATGGCCCACAGAAGGGCGACCGTGTTGCGCTGCTCCACCGGCACAAGCAGCACCTCCCGGCGGGCACGTCCCTCCAGGGCCCCCATCAGAAAGTCAACCCTTTGTTCCTCTGTGAGCCCTTGTGCCCGGAGCATAGCCTGAACCTGTGCCCGCCACTCCCCATATCTGACCGCGCCTTCCTCCCCGGAGAACTTAGGGACCCAGGGCGCGCACATAAACCAGGGGACGGTGACACCACCCGGCGGAAACGCCGCACCTGCTCCTCCCCGCTCATCCATTCTTGTGACAAGGCGGATCCTGCCGACTTACGCCAAATTTGTTAGTGTCAGGAGTGACACTATGCCCAGGTAGTTCGCCCTCCTAGGGATCCGCCCGCCACAGAATGCCAGGACAAGGTGAGTAGGAGCAACTCTTTATTCTTTTTAAAAACACAAATTTAACAACGCAATTCATAAAATCTGAGACGCCGCTATCCCTCTCCCAGCGAAGCCCTTCCCCCTATCCTTCTATCCACCCCTGTCTGCCCTCCCCGGCTACAAACAGGCGGGAACGCTACCCAGCCCCTCACACCAAAAGAAGAAAAGAAAAAAGGAATCCCCACACACACACTTAGCCTCACTGCACACACCCGTGATCTGGCGTCCCCGCCCACCTGGACGCCGGGAGAGAGAGGACTACTCAATCTCACTGCCGAGGGGGAAGTGCTGCCGCTGTGGGGGAGGCTCCTCACACGCACGCACGCACACGCACGCACACCACACAAGACGTACGAAATGAAACGAAAATATAAGTGGGGACGTAGCTCAGCCCGCGCCACACTGCCGGGCTTCGCCTACGTCCCAAAAAAACAAAAAAAGAAATTAAATAAACTCCAGACAAGGCCCCCGCGTCACTCCTGCGCGGGGGCTGGCGGCTCCGGCGGCGACCCACGTCTTCTCCCCGGTAGTAACTCCGCCGGCTCCGCGGGATCGCACTGAGGGAGACACAGAACAGCAGCCGGTCAGCCCTCCCTCTCCACCCCGTGCTGGTGACCCACGTGCTCTCTTAAGGTTTCGCGGTGCCACCTCCCTTCCAGCTAGGGGATCACCTCCCCAGCACGCGCTTCCACGGGGTGGGGGCTCCCTTCGGCCCCGGCTGTGTCCGGAACCAAGCGTTGTTTTCCCCGCTCCCTCAGGGATTCACCGCTAGAGCCCCTTCGGTCGCCGCTCTTCTGAAGCCGCCTAAAACACACAAACACACTCGCGCATCTCGCACACCAAAGCAAAAAACCAAAAGAAATTAAACAAAGCAAACTCAAAACCCGCTCTGGGTCGCGACTCCCAGAGCTCAAAGGAAAAAAAAAACGGCAAACCAAAATAAACCCTAAACTCAGCCGTGCCGGCACGTTCAAAAGAAAAAAAGAAATCAAAAACCTGGCTCCACGCTAAAATCCCATGTGGCAACCTCCGTCAGCGTCTCTCTCGTGCTACTCCCACTCACCTGCCTAAATAGTCCCAGCAAAATTACTTACAGACAGGCAACAGGTGCGGAGCACACACCAGGCAGCGAACACCGTCAATTGCCAATTATTCCATCCCGAGCCCCCTCGCTCTCCCAGGGAGTGCAGCGCGGTCATGTCAGGAGGAACTCCTGACATAAGATATGTACAGTAAGTTGGTCTGAATAGGGGCATCTGCTAACTAAAATATGTAATAATGTAAAAGGACTTTAATTTTGAGCAACTCCTTGAAGCAAGTGTTTTTTTATTTTAGTTATTTTTAGTGTAATGATAGTGTATTTATTAATGAGAAGAGCATGGTATGCTACATTGTGAAATAACAACCAGGTAAGCAGCTGATGCACAGCACAGTTGCACAGTTTTTGTGGTAATGTTGTGCTTTTCATGATTATTTCTCATTGCCTTTGACATTAGTTACTGAGTCATGCAGAGTTGTGGTGTACTGTCGTGCCCTCATTTCTAAAGTAATTACAATACAGGAGAACATCATTAATCGCAGGAGATGCACTCTACAGATCGAATGGTGGAAACTCCAAGTGCTGTACTGCACCAAAATAAACAGGTGATTGATATGTATATATATTTATATATTAGTGTAATAAGCATTTGTTATACGTAGAATAAAAGTAAGAGCTTAGGTGTTTGTGTGGTCCTCTGCTAGGAGCATGAGGTGAAGTTGGGAACAGGGAGGTAAAAGCACAAATGGAGAGTGACTCCTGTGTTGTTACCATGGCATGGGACTAGCTGAATGCACTTTCTGTACCTAGAATTAAATTAGTGGCAAACCACAATGCAATGGGATGGATTTCATGCCCTAGGCATTGTCGTCACAGCTGTCTCCGAA
The DNA here is from genome assembly GCF_013368585.1 of Megalops cyprinoides. Taxonomy (NCBI): domain Eukaryota; kingdom Metazoa; phylum Chordata; class Actinopteri; order Elopiformes; family Megalopidae; genus Megalops; species Megalops cyprinoides. Next base: position 1,352,162 of record NC_050602.1, read on the forward strand.
GGGTGTCGGCTGGAGTGTCCTGTGGGTACAGTACAATGACAGGAAATGACAAATGACAGGAAAAAGTCCTCCAGCCATCTCTGAGTCTCTGTCAGACAGTGATGGGAGACAGGTTAGAGCATCTGTTTACAGAGTGGGCATACGTCCCACTTTGTTTCTGCAAGAACATCTTTATATCAACACAGTTGAAAGTATAATATTCATATAATCTTCATTTCACATTTCCAAGAATGAACTAGACTTTGTTTACTTTAAATACAGTTCCAAATAGACATTTTCCATATCAAAACATTGATCACCACCTCAGTTCTCTTATGGACAGTCAAAATTTTTGGTTACACCTGTAACTGAAATAGACTGAGTATAACCACTTACTCATGCTTTTGAAAGAGGCAGAATGATGCACAGGAATAAATGCCATGATTTTATTTAAAAAAAAAAAAAAAAAAAATAATAGTGATAATGAGCCCCTAATCATATTGACACTGGACTCTTAAGTCAAGCAAAACGGAGGCATTTAATTTAACATATGGGACTTAGGTCAGTGATCTACATGCAGTAAAATGATTCTCACAATATTATATTTTTGTCACGTTTTTAAAAATTTAGAGCTGCTTCTCTGTCACTATTGAGACACTCAAATGATTCATCTTCTGGGACATACTTTGCCAGGCGTCTCTCTGCCAAAGGCCGGGCAATATTTATGAGGTACTAATGACCACGTGTGACAAGCAGCTACCTCCCTGCCTACCTGCACCAGGAGAGCAGCCGAGGTTAGTGGTCATTTATTTTCTGCGAAGTTTGACTTGTTGAGTCCCCAGTGTGGAAACAGCAGTGCCAGTCCCTGTAAAGATGCCATGTGTCATCAGGGCATTTTTCCCCAAGCTGAATGATCCATTCGCACTCAAGGGTTTCTGCAGAGCGGCCACAGGGATCACCAGCTTGTTTTGCTGAATAAAACCACAGACGCCCTCCCCCAAAGTAATTTTTTGAGTTTAAACAGGTTTCTGCCCCTGTGTTCCAGATTGCAAGTCTTTCCTCCGATACAAAATGCAGGAGAAGAGAAAATCACGATGTGGCAAGTCAAAAAAGTGAATCTACTATATCTAGAAAACAATTTATGAATACCTAGAATTTATGAATAACAAAAAATCCTCCCACCCCACCCATGTGAGTGAAGTGCATATTTATTACAAGAAGTACTGTAATTTATTAGGTTGCTGGGTTGTTGTAGGGACAGTATCATTGTAAGTTATGGAGGCCATAGATTACTGGCAGGTAAATGTAGGGATAGAAAGAGAACAGATAAAATATTCTGTATCAGGACATTAAAAAGATATCAATAAATGCACAACTGAAGTTCCAAATCGAGGAACATTTTCAGACAATCCCTAAGCAATTAACCAAACCAAGAAAAACTGGTCCTAGCCACAACTATACAAATCCCACTCACCACTTCCTCTCTGCATCAGCTGTTTACGGCATCCCTCCTCCACACCATCTCCACCATTTTCTTTTCCCTGTTTATGATGTCTCACAACCTTAGTTGATGGCCAGGTGCGATATTTCTGTTGTATTCCAAGCCAAGTAAAAGTACCTCTTTAACCACAACAAATTAATGAAAGTACCAGTCACCTAATTAACTAATTAACTAACCAAATAGTTAATTTTCTTTGGGCAGAGTGTAACACTGCCCCTGTGATCAATAATACAAACCCCAAAACACACCTTACTCTTCTGGTGATAATGTTTATACATTATTTATGTATAAAATGCCTTTTGTGTCTACACACATATGCTCTCTCCCTCACAGCCCCCCTGTGAAAAAAAAATTCTGTGGGAATTTGTGCCCGTTCATTCTGTAGAGCATCTATGAGGTCAGGCACTGATGTTGGACGAGAAGGCCTGGCTCGCAATCTCCGTTCCAGTTCATCCCAAAGGTGCTCGATGGGGTTGAGGTCAGGGCTCTGTGCGGGCCAGTCAAGTTCTTCCACACCAAACTCAAACCATGTCTTTATAGTCCTTGCTTTGTGCACTGGGGCACAGTCATGTTGGAATAGAAAAGGGCCTTCCCCAAACTGTTGCCACAAAGTTGGAAGCATAGCATTGTCCAAAATGTCTTGGTATGCTGAAGCATTAAGATTGCCCTTCATTGGAGATAAGGGGCGTAGCCCAAACCCTGAAAAACAGGTGTGGCCAAATACTTTTGTCCATATAGTGTATCAGATAAGCCCAGATGAAACATGCAGGGCATTCAGAAAGTATCCAGACTTCTCGCCGGGGCTAATTTAGGTTTTAAGCAAATAAACACCCGGGTTACTAATAGATGACATGGCTGCAAAGAAATCACAGAAATATCAGTGAGCTTCAGAAGTCAGTTTGAATACATGCACATTCTATAAATGGTTCAATGAAGTTTGGTCGTTTTGACTTACCTCTGTGTCCAGGAACAAAAAAAAGAGCCTCAAAAATTACCACAGAACAAAATCTATACCCCTTAGGCGGTGGGCCGAAGGCTGCTATCTGCTTTAGTTTTTGAAATGATCGATCCTTGGCGATAGAGTGGCTGTTTTTTTTCATATAAACTATAAATTTTTTTTTCTGAACACTTTTCCGTTTATTGGCAGTCTCAAGTCAATCATATTTTTTTGAAAACTAAACTTTCATAAACTGATTAGGCAAACGGTAGGGAGTACTATACTGCAAACCAATCAAAAACTTGTTCTAGTGTCACCTGACTTGAAGTCTGCCAATGATATTCGTTCAAATAGGAAGTAAACAGAGGAACTGATGACTGAAGCTCAGAAGCTGCGGATACTGCTGTCAGGTAAGGTGTTTAATTTCATATTCAAATTCATGTTTTCTTTTTAATAGTAATATTTAATACTTTTCTACATCTTTGATGCAGTCAATATTGGCAACCTACCTTAGATGGAGAGAGAAATATGTGATGACTGCATGCATTGTAGGTTGCTTGCAGTGTCTGTGGTAAAATTAACTATTTGGTCAGAAGTGATGAGGCTCTATTAGTTTGATAGCTAGCTAGACAGCTATTAGTAATATGACAGTTGAGGAAAGTGCGTGAAAGTCAAATTAGCTAGCAGGCTATCTAGATTTCTACATTGTTTTTTATTGTAGCTAGCTAAGCTAGCTATGATTCTAAAAATAACCTTTCAGAACCTTAGTCAGATGAACATTCTTTAAAAAACCTTTAAGAACGTTCTTCGGATTCCATCTTGCTCTTTCGTGAGAATCACCCAACCAGTATATGCCACATTCACACTTTTATTTACATACTTATAAAATTTAAAAACACAGTCTTCAGAAAGTAATCCAGAGTATTTAGATTATGTTACTTACCTTGAGTAATCTAACAGAATATGTTACAAATTACATTTTAGGGCAAGTATACTGTAATCTGTAGTGGAATACATATTAAAAGTAACACTCCCAACCCTGGGTATAGGTTATAGTTTAGTTATAACTAATAATAATAGAAAACATTAGATTTTGTTTTGAAGTAATGCTCATCCAAGCAATTTAGATAATATGTAAAAACTGTACATATTAGCAGAAGCACCTCAGGTTGAGTACCTTGTGCAAGGGTGCTACAACAGTGGAAACCCCACCAGGGAAATGAACCAAGAACTTGTGGATGACAAATGTCACTATTTTCCAATATACCATACTGCTTCCTGGAGATCTACCTGACAGTCTACAAGAACACAAACAGGTCATTACCACAGAAAATGTAAAACTGTATTGATCATTTTATGTCCTCTGTAACCTAACAGAAAAAAGATGAACACACTGTCACTCTTGCTGTGATTTGCCAAGGTTAGCATGCAAAACCCATTAGCTGAAATATCAGCACTTCAAATTTCATTTCTCTAAAACAGGAGAAATGAATGTAAATGTCGACATGCTGATCTGAAATTAAGGACATTTGCTGGATTTGAAATGAAGGAGTAAATCAAGATATAGAAAAGCTACTACCTTCTTTTATACTTTAAATATCACAAAGGAAAAATACTTATATATTTGTTTGCTAGACTGTGTACAGGTTATGTTGCACCTGTCCCAGCTACACAGCTGAATTTATTTTAGTAAAGTTTAATCGGGTAGATTTGGTGTATTAAATTCATGCCAAAGCTCAGTGTTAAAGAATCCGCCTTTACCATTAGTCATATGATCCCATTTACATATCAGTGGGTTATATCATTTGTAATGTTTTGTATTTTTTAACATCAGAAAAGAAAAACGTGTTTATTGGACTTACAGACTACACCTCCTGTAAATGACTTTTAGAGGTCTTTTACATGTTTTGCGCATGTTGTTCCAAATGACTTCCCTGGGTTCTCTGCTATTCTTTCTGAGAACATTCACATGTGTCCTTTCAGCTGACTTAGTTTTTATTGAATTAAAAACCTTGGGTACCTTGTGTTCCAATCTGGACTCTTTTTCAAGGGGAAAAGGTGTCTAAATCAAATCCTCGCACTTGCCTCTGTCAAATTTCGCCTCCACTGTTTGAGCGAAAATTCACTGACTGCTGCGTCTCAAAACAGTTTCCCCCCTTCAAAGTCACGCAATCACTTTCCCATTAAGAAGGACACTGTAGAACACGCTAGCTCCACTCCTATAATGACTGCATTAGAGATTTTCAATTCAGCACAGCAGGAAATCAGACAAAGCTAATCTTCTCTCTGCAGTATGTCCATGCAGCCATTTTCAATAGGGTAAAAAGGGGTTAATTAATTTAATAAATGGCTACCCCCCCAAAAAAAAGAACTGAAATCACATATTCCCTAAAAAAAATCTCTGCAACACAAATCCATACCAGACTGTGCCTTAAACCGTATATTTTCATAGAATGCAAAAACTCTACACTGGGCGGCAGTGTGGCATAGTGGTTAAGGAGCAGGACTCGTACTCGAAAGGTTGCCGATTTGATCCCCGCTGGGACACTGCTGCTGTACCCTTGGGCAAGGTACTTAACCCACAATTGCCTCAGTAAATATGCAGCTGTATAAATGGATAACATTGTAAAGAACTCTAACCTATGTAAGTTGCTTTGGATAAAAGCGTCTGCTAAATGAATAAATGTATTTAGCATTCTGAAAAGAATTGCCTGTTTGTTTTTGGTGTTTTGGCCTTTCATTGTGTGATCATCATAAACCATTTAATGACTAGCTGTCATGGATGCAAATTGTTTGAGGGGGTGCTGCAGTCCTTTCTGCTGTCTCTCACGCACCTGGAAAGCTTTAGGACCTGAGGCAGCAGCAGCCTCACAGGCACCTGTGCAGCTGAGACTGAGTGCTAATCAGCCCAGGTTCTGCTTGTTGCCTCCGTATGCTGCCTGCATGGTGTTTGTCCCTACAGCAGCCTATGCAGTTGAACTGCCAACAGGCAGGATGTGTTTTGATTTGAGTAATTTTGCTGAAGTGAGTCTGTTTATTTTTGTCTTCCTATTACCCAAGAGTGGAGGAAATTAACAGTTGCTGGCTAAATGCACCATTTCAAACCTGCACTTTTGTCCCATCAGTGCCTGGCAGGGTGGGCTCCACTGTCATCCCACCACAGGGAGTGAAATGCCATCTTTGCTTCAGGGTTATCAGAGGTTAGGGTACTGGCCTGGGTTACCCTAAATAATGGACTCCAGACAGAACCTGTTGTATTGGAAAGAAACAGGGTGGAATACCTTTCCTCACTGTAGGAACACAATGTGTAAAAATAGTTTTTGCACTTGCAAGCTATACTCCTCAGCAGCTATGGCTGCTATATTAAAGAACAGGCAAAGTAAAGCTTTATGTCCAATAGATGTTCATTTGTTAGTCCAACTGTAGTATGTCCTGTCAAATAACAGATTAACAAAAAGCTTTGGAAAAGAAACTATAACATTGTTCTTAAAGAAAATCCAAAGCTTGCAAGTTTACTATTTTTTTCCCTGCATAAGTAATAGTCTATCAATATGAATTACATTCTGTAATTGAAACAACATTGAACATTAAAGTACCAAGTTCCCATTCAAGCTTGGGTTTTTGCATTTTGTATGACATCATAGAGTGGCTAGATCCTGAAGGTCTAGGGCAGCTTCCTAGGCTAAAATTCAAATTTTGTGGCATAAAACGTAGGGTGATCAGCTAAAATATCTGCCATTTTACTGGTGGTTAAATCTAACTTGTAAGATCAATATAACCACTTTTAGAAGGTAGTAGCTGATTTGAATGTGCTGAAATTAGCCTTATAATCTGAACTACTTATATCCATATCAGGGTTTGGAGGGTTACTTTAAAAATATATTCCTATACAATTACTAATTACCTGTTAAAAATATAGTCAGTAACCTAATCCAAGTATCACAATATTAAAGTAATGTAACCTGATTACTTTCCATTACTTTTGGATTGTCTCAAACCAAATATGCTAGCTAGCTAGCTAGCTAACAGGGAAGCAAGCCTTTATATGGAGGTTTAACACGTGGTTACAAACCTGGTGTAGGAAAGAGGGGTACAGGTTTATGGGGCACTGGGACTCCTTTTGGAACAGGGGTGACCTGTACAAGCGGGACGGGTTGCACCTGAACTGGAGGGGTACAGCTGCACTGGGCCAGCGTATGCTTAGGGTAGCAGAGGGTTATTTAAACTAGGGTCTGGGGGGGCAGGGAGTTTATACAGTCAGATGGGTAGGGATAGACAGACTGCCGGAATAGAACACACCATGGCTAAATATCTTATTAGTAGAGAGGAAACGATGCTTGTAAATCAGTCAGAGCAGCACTGTAATAGAGGTGGTTCTGGGCAGTTGGGGGCGGGGGTGGAGGGCAGGAGAGGCACACGTGGTACCCTGAAATTTCTCTGTTTAAATGCTAGAAGCATAAAAAATAAAATTCTCGATCTGGAAACCGTTATGAGTAATAGTAACTTTGATGTTGTTGGGATTACAGAGACGTGGCTTGGTCCAGGGGATGGGGATGAGTACAACGTAGAGGGATACAAGCTGCTAAGAAATGATAGAATCAATAGAAGAGGAGGAGGCGTAGCTCTCTATGTAAAGGATAATCTTAATACTCAGGAAATACCAGGAATGGAGCCCCTTGGTGTTAGTGAAGACATATGGATTAAGATATTGGGGGAAAATGAAAAAGGCCTGAATGTTGGAGTATGCTATAGGCCACCAGCCTCAGACAGCAATGTCAGGAGTATGCTCTTTGATAACATTAAAAAAGCATGTCAGGAGGGTGAGACAATAGTAACGGGGGACTTCAATTACACTTCAATTAATTGGGAAGCTGTGTCAGGTCAAGGTAAATGTGAGGAAGAGTTTTTGGATGTTGTAAATGACTGTTTTTTGATACAGTCAAACTCAACCCACGAGAGAGAACACAATCCTAGATCTGGTTCTGTGTAATAATCCTGATAGAATCGGCAGTATTGAGGTAGGGGAACCACTCAGTACAAGTGACCATAGTTCAATTACATTTGAAGTTTTTTGGCAAGTTAAGTCTGCATTCTCCAATGCTAGAGTATTCAACTTTAGTCAAGCTGACTTTATTAAGATGCATGATTATACAAGGAATATAAACTGGGTACCTCTTCTAGGTGGTAAAACTGTCAAAGAAATGTGGTGCATATTTAAAACGATTATTCTGGATGTACAGCGTAAATTCATTCCCCAAGAATGAGAAGAGAAAGAAGAGAGAAGAGAAGAGAAAGAGAAGAGAAGAGAAAAGCAAAACTGAAAAAGAAGCATCCACAGTGGATGAATAAGTCACTGCGGAACAGTTTGAAACAAAAAAGGAAATTATTTAGAAAATACAAGTTGGAGAGCTCAGATAGTAATAAGATTGAATACAGTAATATGCGAGCTCAAGTTAAGAAAAAAATAAGGGAAGCCAAAAGGTGTTATGAAAGACAAATTGCACTAGATGCAAAGAGCAACTCTAAATGTTTTTTCAATATTATGGTCAAAAAAGGATAGTTAAGGATGAAATAAGAGGTATAAAAAATAAGGATGGGGTTATGGTTTACGATAACAAAGCTATTGCTGATACACTAAACAGTTACTTTGTGGAGAGTTTCGCTAGTGAAGTGTTTTTGCATATGCCTTCAGGTGCAGTCAGTTCTCAGAGACCTATAGAGGAAATTGATTTAAATGATGCAGAAGTACTAGATAAACTTCAAAAACTTAAAACAAATAAGGCAGCAGGCCCTGATGGAATATATCCAAGAGTTCTCAGAGAACTAGCAGAGGTGGTTTACAAGCCTCTGACAGTTATTTTTAAGCAATCCCTTAAAACTGGAGAAATACCAGATGACTGGAAACATGGCAGTGTAGTACCTATCTACAAGAAAGGAGACTGGACTGAATCAGGAAATTATAGGCCTGTCAGCTTAACTTGTATCGCATGCAAAATACTGGAATCCATCATAAGGGATAATTTGGAATTATTCCTGGAACGAAATGGTGTTCTAAATGATAGCCAACACGGTTTTCGCAGAGGGAGGTCGTGCTTAACAAACCTCCTGGACTTCTTTGAGGAAGCTACAGCATGTCTTGACTCAAACCAGGCTTATGATATTATCTATTTGGACTTTCAAAAGGCATTTGACAAAGTTCCGCACGAGAGACTCATATTGAAAATGACATCTGCGGGAATTACAGGAGCTATCACCGAGTGGGTTCGAAGTTGGCTGTCTAATAGAAAGCAGACTGTAACTGTGGGAGGAATTGTATCAAAGCAGGGTCCTGTACGAAGTGGAGTCCCGCAGGGATCGGTGTTGGGGCCTTTGCTATTTCTTATATACATAAATGATCTTGATGCAGAGGTTAGAAGTAAAATAGTAAAATTTGCAGATGACACAAAACTAGGGGGTCTAGCCAACAGTATAGAATCAACTAAGGTAATACAGGAAGACCTAAACAGCATCCAAAAGTGGGCAGATACCTGGCAGATGACTTTCAATTTAGATAAATGTAAAATCTTGCATGTAGGAAATAAGAACCTTAGACAAGACTACTTCATGGCAGTGTGCTGTAGCAGTAAAAAAGGCCAACAGGATGCTGGGATATATAGCCAAAAGTATTGAGTATAAATCTAACGAGGTTATATTGAAATTATACAATGCCTTAGTCAGACCGCACCTGGAATACTGTGGGCAGTTCTGGGCACCGCACTATAAAAAAGATACTGAAGCTTTAGAAAATGTTCAAAGAAGGGCAACTAAATTAGTTCCTGGCATGTAATATAAATGCTATGAGGAAAGACTCAAGTTACTTATTAACCTATTTAGATTAAGCGAGAGGAGGCTTAGGGGTGATTTAATTGAGGTATTTAAAGTTATAAAAGGAATCAATAAGGTTAACTATAATAGATTCTTTAGGGTGAGTTCAGTCTGTAAAACAAGAGGACATAAATGGAAACTAGTTAAGAGTAAGTTCCGCACTGATGTAAGGAAATATTATTTTACACAAAGAGTTATCAATACATGGAATAGTTTGCTAGGTCATGTAGTTGAGGCAGAGACCCTTGCTGTGTTCAAGTCTAGACTTGATGCAGTTTTGGATACTCTTTAATTAAGAAATGGCGAGCTTAGTTGGGCCGAATGGCCTGTTCTCGTCATCATATGTTCTTATGTTCTAGTTGTTAGAACAGGTTGCTTGCAGTGTCTGTGGTAAAATTAACTATTTGGTTAGAAGAGACGTGATGAGGCTCTATTAGTTTGATAGCTACCTAGATAGCTATTAGCAATATGACAGTTGAGGAAAGTGCGTGAAAGCCAAATTAGCTAGCAAGCTATCTAGATTTCTATTTTTTTTATTGTAGCTAGCTAGCTATGTGTTTGTTTGCAAGGTGATATTTGTATTTGTCAGCGGAATGTGATAGTAGCTAGCTAGTTACGTTTATTGTTTTGTCTGTATTATAGCTAGCTAGCTAGATTTGTCTTTGTAAGGTGGTATTTGTACTTTTCAGTTAAATGTGCAAATAGCTAGCTAGCTAATTTGGCTTTCACGCACTTTACTATCAAACCAATACCGCTTCATCACTGCAAACCAAGATATTGACTTCTGATCTTAAGTACCGTTTGCTAGCTAGCTAGCTAGCAAGTTAACGTTAAGCTTTTTCCAGTCTGGGGCTTGTGTTTTACCCACACACCATCCCGTCACCAGCATCACCACCTACAGTCCTAAAATATTTTTCAGTAGTAGTAGTATTGACAGGTTAGGTAGCTAACTAATGTTAACTTTAGCTAACTGGATTTTTGTGTAGTTAACATAAGCAGTTGGTCTTACCTATATATGTTTCTTTAAAATTAGATGTCGAGTCCTTGGATGATGACAGCATTTTCACAGCTGTAAGGCATAACTTGCACTGTACTGTGATGTTGTTCCCCTTTTCTGCTTTTAACTAATAGCGAAATTTCCACCCAGTGAGACCATTTTTTTTTCCACTAGAGGCCATGATAATGAATGGGCAACTGTAAGATTGGCTATGGTTTCACTTGAGGCCAGAGTGGTGTTGTGAGACTTGTGAAGTGTTGTAATGTGTGCACATGTGCATGGTAATATATCGTTCTTTATTTTAAAATGTATTTTAAGATTGTAATCCTGCTAGCAATCCCCATTATTAAATTTTTAAATGTATTGGTAATATGATTACGTCTTTTTTTCTGTAACTTTAACAGAACAGTTACCTTTTATCCGAATTCAATGTTGTACTACAATTGTTAATCTGGAGAATATTCCATAATTCATGTGACAAATTCAGAGATGATCTCACATCTATTCTAACACAAATTATTGGACAGACTGCTGACCTCCTCATTACCCTCTGTTACATAGTGCACCATCTAGTTTTATTTTCAATCTGATCAAGAGCTCATCCACTATGAAGCTTTTTTTTAGTTTCCAGAAGCTTAATCATGGATTCTCCTATGTGGAGGGCAGAAGTGGTTTTTGCCATACCATTTATGCAAGGAGTTGCACTGTTAACAGATGTTAGCAACATATGGGATACGAGGGGAGGCTGTGTGGGTATACATATAGGGTTTTTTTTTTTTTTTGCTTTTGTGAGACTTTTGTGAGAGATTAGTAATGAACAAAAAGGGGGGTGAATGGACTGAAGTCTTTAATGATGCTGTTACACCATAGCATACCAGCAGTAATTGCAACCCACTGCGAGGTGACATATGAATATGCTACATGTACAATCTACATTCATTGTATCCAATTTCAAATGGCTGCGTGGTCCACATAGATTGAACATGCACTTAAAAGATCACTAACAAAAAGGAAAGCTTCTAGGTGTGGAGTAAGAAGATATGACACCAGTGCCTCAGTTGAAAGAGGCAGCTTTGAAGTGAAACATGAGCTGAATTGTAAAGAGCAGTAATCCGAAGCAATGCAGACTCCTCTGATATTGGTTCAAACAAGAGCCCTACTCAGGTGACTGCAAATTCGATAATGATCCAATGCCAGCCCTTGTTTGCATAAAATTCTGTCAATTTTTTTTTAATGGTTTTTAATTTAATGGTTTTCAGACATTTTTTCATGAAATCTAGACAACTTTATTTTATATTGGTAATGTTTAACATGAAGTTGCCCATTTTTGAACCTAAGAACCAAAGAAAGAAGATGTCGCACTTTATCAAGTCTTGATTTGCCACAGTTGTTTGTGTTCCATCTCTCAGTCATGTGCAGGAAAAAAGAGCTTGAGTAAAATGTTTTGAAGCATGCACTCTCAGTCACCCCTAGAAACCACTCTATGTGTAATCCAAGTTGTCAGGAAGTTTGACTCTGCAAGCTCTTGACTTCTATGACTTTATCCATTAATATATGAAGTACTTTGTTTTACTGTGGAGGAAGTGCATATCACACCCTTTTCAGGACTTTTTAATTGTGTTGCTTGTCGGCTGAGGACTCAGAGGTGTGATAACAGGCTTAGCCAATGAAGACCATCAGCGTGATTGCAATAATTTTCCGACAATTCCCTGTGATCCGTCAGACATACACTACATGGACAAAAGCATTCGGACGCCTGACCATTACACCAACAGGGACTGTAATGACATTGTATTCAAATACATATACTTTAATATGGAGTTGGTCCCCCATTTGCAGCCATAACGGCTTCCATTCTTCTTGGAAGGCTTTCCACAAGATTTTGGAGTGTTTCTGTGGGAATTTGTGCCCATTCATTCTGTAGAGCATTTATGAGGTCAGGCACTGATGTTGGACGAGAAGGCCTGGCTCGCAATCTCCGTTCTAGTTCATCCTAAAGGTGCTCGATGGGGTTGAGGTCAGGGCTCTGTGTGGGCCAGTCAAGTTCTTCCACACCGAACTCATCAAACCATGTCTTTATAGTCCTTGCTTTGTGCACTGGGGCACAGTCATGTTGGAATAGAAAAGGGCCTTCCCCAAACTGTTGCCACAAAGTTGGAAGCACAGCATTGTCCAAAATGTCTTGGTATGCTGAAGCATCAAGATTGCCCTTCACTGGAGATAAGGGGCATAGCCCAAACCCTGAAAAACAGGTGTGGCCAAATACTTTTGTCCATTTAGTGTATTTCCCTTGCTGACTTCCATTCGATGGAAGAAAAACAACATTCCTCTTTGTAAATTGAATTTCAAAATCTGCTCCTCTACCATGTTGATTTCTTTTTTTTCATTTTTTTGGCTGTTGGATAGATATATTTATGATTAATTTATCAAGTTCACAATGACCTTTTTATGATTCATGCACCTTACATATCAGAGTGTTTCCATATGAACAGCTCCCTCAGTAATAGGGCTGCATATAGAATTCACCCAGAGACACAGTGGTTTCCATGGCTCTCAGAACAGTGTCGGATACAGCAGCCTGACACTTGGAGCTGAAGGACAATATGGTCGTGTCATCTCTCTCTCTCGCGCTACCTGGAAGAGGGTCACCAGGCAAGTGGACTGTCAGATCTGACAATATGATAATAATAATAATAAAACTGATAATATAGCAATGCACAGTCCCAAATAGCAGGCAGAGTTTATGTGTTCACTGTGTTTGCAAAGTGGACACAGTTGCTGAGAATTCAGATGGTTGGCAGAAGGCTGAGCTGTCTCTTCCAAACGTCTCCCAAAGGGTGACCGCTGACCCCGGACGATACCCGTCAACCTCTGCAGCTCTGCTTGACAGACGGGCCTATCCAATCACACAGGGGGTGAGACCAAGCTATCAGGATACATTCTGAAGATGTATGAATCCAAAAGAGTAAAAAAGACATAAGACTACATGAGTATTAAAACTCAGAAACATGGATGGACTATAGACCCTGCAACACAATGTCAGAGATGAAACAGCACATAAAACAGTTTGCAAAGAAAACGATCCTCGACTCATTTTGCCTCACAATCGATACTCTCTGTTGTTTGATTCACTGCTATCGCCATCTAAATACACAATTACGCAGTTCTGTGTTCTGTGCGGCAGGGTATACAATGATTTGATTCAGTTACCACTGGAGACAGTGACCTTTTACTAATGTGTTTGGTATTTAAACAGCATTTATTTGTCTTCAAAAATGCATTCAGTACTTGCATGAGGCCTCTTTTTTATGAGGCAGAAGTATCAAATGTTACTAATCGAGTGCAATCGGTGTCCATGGCAAGGTGATAAAAAATCTGTGGCTGTGCGTGCAGTGTGTCTGTATTTCACACTTGAGTGCACCAGGCCTTTGAGAAAAGGTCCTCGCTGTTCTATCTGTGCACCAGACCATGCAATGTACAACTTGGAGCAGGTGCATTATATGACACTTGTATTATGTGGTAACCCCAACCTCCCCACACTTGGCCTAATGCTTATCAAAACAGAGGTATGTTCTGGAGTGCCTTTTAGTGAATATTTTCACTTAAATGCCTCCGAACAAATATCATTTGTAATTTAAAATGATAATGGCTGTTAATATTGTGATTTTTCAAGGCCGCATTTAAAAACATAAAAAAACACCCATCATTACGCAGTAGTATTGATTAGATTTAGAGCATTTTAAAATTTACACAGTTTTAAGACACCGCTTTAGTATAAAGCAGGTTGTACTGTCGCATCCCATGTTATAAGCATCACCTTGGATTGGGGGACATGGGGTGATTCAGAGAAAAATCGAGGAATGAAAAATGCTGGGACACTCTGCATTCTGGGACAGCCAATTTGGTCACACTGCCGTACTAATATAAGTACCCCTCCATGTAAGAGGAGCTGGGAGATGAGGGAGGACATGCATGTGATAAGGTAGACCCCAGGGTGGTGGAGGAGGGTTGGTGGAGTGGATGTCTGGATGTGTGGGGGAGGATGGAAGGTCAGAGGAGCAAAGGGAAGAGGAAAAGATCAGGCTTTGGAGTGCTTTTTGTCTGGGAAGAAAGCAGGAAGCAATCTGTGGTCAGGTCAATGGGCTACTTTGTAGGGGCAAGTTCACTCAGGTCCTCTTAATTGAATAAGAGCATAAGAACATATTATGACAAGAACAGGCCATTCGGCGCAACTAAGCTCACCATTACAATTAAAGAGAATCCAAAACTGTATCAAGTCTGGACCTGAACACAGCATGGCTCTCTGCGTCAACTACATCACCTGGCAATCTATTCCATGTATTGAATAAAGTCAGCAGAGGTGTGGATTCAAAGAAAAACCTAGTTTATTAAAAAAAAAAAACGACAAGGCAACCTGCCTCCTCCCCGCAAGTACAAGCCTGAACCACGCACAAATAAAAGGAAATAGAACAAAGCCAATTAATCAAAACAGTAAAACCAATTAAAACTCCTCAGTAAAACTACTACAGTTGGTTTGTCACGTTGGACTAAAACAATTCGGTTTTCAAACTAAAAAGTCACAATAAGATTCGCACAGGGCACACTAAGGGCAAACAGGACAACCAGCACAGACCGTGGGGCCAATATACACAAAACAGAACCACGAAGGGCAGGTCGCACTCAATATAGCTAGCTAGCAAGCTAGTTACTTTAACACAGCACAATCTGCCACAATAGGCAGTACATACAACACAGGGACATTAACTTCCTGTAGGGATCAGATCATAATTAGTATACATGTAGGCACTGTAATAACACCTCAGGAGCCAAATGCTTCCCTACTTTTACAGCTAACATTACAAGTACCTTCATTCACCACAAAGGCAGATTATTATTAGCCAGGCAGCACCACTTAGTGTATGGCCACCTGTAAAACAGACAGCCGTCAGATTTGCACCAAGTGCAAGTAGTATGCATGTTCACAATTTAAAACCTACCTCCAAGACAGCAAGGAAGTTGCACATCACACAGAATGCATAACAGGAACAGCGAAAAGTAAGGCTTTTTTCTTGCTACCACCCATATGATGCATTTATAGCCGCTCACCTTGACTGAATTGTGTGATAGCAAACCAGGTAACGGTTATGTTGTCAGCCCTGCCTAGCATGCTAACTAGCTTGTGTGCGCCAGTGCATTGTATTAGCAATCCTGCTACACAAGATTGAGATGATACAAAAATATTACAAGGGCTTTGATGTGCACTCAAATTTTATATTAAACACAAAACAGATACTGCAACTAGAACATAATTTTAGATGGTTCAATAAAATGGGTAAATAATTAGTCAGTTATATAAAAAAATAAAATTAATGAATGACAGTCTTCATAGGGGCTGATTGTTTTGGTGATTGTGTATCAAACATGGTTGTAGGCTATATCTGCATGCATGTGTGCATTTGTTTCTAGGTGAGAGAGTGAGACAGAGTAAGATTGAAATGAGTAAAACTGCATTCCATTCAGTAACCATTACCACCACCGCTAAAAATGAATCATTTTGTAACTTCTGGAATGTGTTCCTGCACAACATCAACTGTGTGTGTATGCGGCGTCTGGTAATGCAGCAAACAATGCCATCCTTGCATACGACTCATCATTTCACTGAGGCATATTGTTGAAGAATAAATGAAATGAATTAACTTGTATTAACTGGAAGGAAATTCATGGTACTCTCATTCTCTGTTCAGAGAATCATTGAATCCTCTCCATTATCACCACCCATGGCCACCTTAGTTTACCAATATTCATGTCATTTCTGTTCTCTTTTGATGGGCCCCATATTTAATTCAAATCATACAATAATAAGTAAATAAATAAGTAAACCTGTTGACACTCTAGGTCTGGAATGCAATTCTTCGTACACCACCTGTCTATCAAGGTGGATTTTCTTTTTCTTCATTAAAAATTTTGCCTATTAGTTTCCATGGAAGAAGGATGTTCTGCCTCACTGGGGTGAGTGTGAGTCCTAGGCCTGACAGAAATGCGTTGGTGGAGATGTCTGCCTCAAAGTAATAAAGTAACTTGCTTTAAAAATGGTGTACCTTCTCTGTGAACCATTCCACCTGATTTCCCAGGGTAGGGGGCCCATGTGTCCCTTAGTCCCAAGACTGCCATATTATATTTTACACTAATAAAATATAAATAATAACAAAAATGATTTAGTACTGGGCATGCTTCTCCTGCCTTCCAGCAGGAAAGGTAAATTACCAAATATAATAATTTACCACTAACGTGCTTCACATACTCGGAGCCTAGATTTTCTTCCAGGCGCACGTTTTGCTCTCTTACAGCAAATGCCTTTATCGACAAGCTCCCTACATTATACTACCTGCACAACGAAATCTCCTCTAGTTCATGTTCAAACCCTAGCTCAACTGAAATTAATCTACTTGCGGACAGTATTGACTCTACTTTGCGTAAAACTCTGGATGCCATTGCTCCCCACAAAAGGAAGAAAATCACAGACAAGAAGCGAGCACCTTGGTATAACGACCATACTCGTGCTCTCAAACAAGCTATGCGGAAACTCGAAAGAAAATGGCGCTCCAACAAATTACAATTACTGGCATACAATTACTGGCATAGAAGGAAAGTCTCCTAACCTACAAGCATGCCCTCACAGCTACCAGATCCAAATATTTCTCTACCCTTATTGAGAGAAACAAGGACAATCCTAGGTACCTGTTTAACGCCAGATTAACCAATTAGTCCTGCATCAGTTAACCCTACCATACCAGCAATTTATAGTAGCAATGATTTCATGAACTTCTTTGATAGTAAAATCTTAAAGATAAGAGACACAATACAAAAATTCTCATCGACTTCTGCCTCCTGCCTGGCCAGTCCCGTTCCAGATTATGTAAGTATGTCTATTAGGCCCGCCTCACGCTTTGACTCTTTTATGCCCATTGAATTTAGCGACTTTTCTTTTATCAATTCATCTAATAACTCTACCAGCCAACTTGACCCCATACCAACTGGCTTCCTAAAACAGCTACTGCCTGCAATTGGCACACCGCTATTAAATCTTATCAACGCCTCCCTTATGTCTGGACACGTACCTCAGCCCTTCAAAGTAGCAGTTATCAAACCTATTCTGAAAAAGCCTAATCTTGATCCCAATGACCTGTCAAACACTCTAACAACATCCTGGAAGTTTTTCAGTCCGGATTTAGGCCTCACCACACTACGGAAACCGCTCTCCTGAAAGTGCTCAACGACCTTCTACTCTCCTGTGACAATGGCTGTATCTCTCTTCTTGTGCTGCTAGACCTAAGTGCAGCCTTTGATACCATTGATCATTGTATCCTCCTTGACCGCCTCGAAAACCTGGTTGGCATAAGTGGACAGGCCCTATCTTGGTTTAGGTCTTATCTATCAGAACGATATCAGTTTGTCTCCATTAACAACGAATCCTCCGCTCGTTCCAGAGTAAGATATGGTACACCTCAAGGATCTGTGCTTGGGCGTCTGCTCTTCTCATTATACATGTTGTCTCTTGGCGATATCATCTGCAAACATGACATTAATTTCCACTGTTACGCGGATGACACTCAGTTATATATATCAGTCAAACCCGATGTCCCTCTGAATATATCAAACATGGAGGCCTGCCTAACAGATGTAAAGAATTGGATTTCTTTCTCCTCCTTAACCCGGACAAAACCAAATTATTGGTCATAGGCCAAAATTCAATCAGGAGCAAACTCACTCATTTTACACTGGACCTTGATGGTGTTTCCCTTGCCCCGAGTGCAGCCATCAAAGACCTTAGTGTTGTTATTGATCCCGAGCTCTCTTTTGAAACTCACATAACTAACACTTCTAGGACTGCCTTCTTCCATCTGAGAAATATTGCTAAAATCAGGAAAATTGTATCAATTAACGACGCTGAAAAACTAATCCACACCTTTGTAACATCCATATTAGACTACTGTAATGCCCTCTTGTCGGGATGTGCAAACGTCTCATTAAAACCCCTTCAGCTGGTGCAAAATGCAGCTGCTCGAGTCTTAACCAAAACTAAACACTTTGAGCACATCACCCCAGTTCTGGCTTCTCTCCATTGGCTACCTATTAAATACCGGATCGTTTTTAAAATACTCTTACTCACATTTAAGGCTTTAAATGGGCTTGCCCCCCCCCATCTTAAGGACCTTCTTCACCCATATCTTCTGCAGAGAGCCCTTCGCTCCCAAAATGCCGGGCTTCTCATCATTCCGAGAATGGGCAAAACTACTGTAGGCGGTAGAGCCTTTTCCTATCAAGCCCCTCTCCTGTGGAACAGCTTACCCTCTGAGATTCGGGGAACAGTCTCTCTCCACCTTTAAGTCTAGGCTCAAAACATAACCATATAGTAAATCCTTCAGCTGAGGGACATGGCCTGGTGCTGGCGTGGATCATAGAGTTTCTGGTGGACTAAGTGGTCATTGCTTTCATGGACCCTGTGCCGTGATCTGGTGTTGACTGTCTTAGGGTCGCCCTCATGACTATGCCGGTCCCTTGCCTCCCGTCCCCTAGGTATGCTGCCATAATGTTAGCCTGCCGGGTTTTTCCTTGTTGCACACCTTTTTCTCTGCCCCTCCTCTCCTGCCTCTCTGTTTTACATCCCTGCCATTCTTATCATCCACTAACCACTGTTTTCTGTGTGCTTCCTATCCCTGCTCCCGGCTCCTGTCCGGAGCTGTAGCCCAAGCGTCTCATCCCGTTTTCCAGTCCTGCTACCTCGCTGCCCTGCCCATCAAAGCCAACTGCGTTCCAAGAACCGGACCTCCTAGGAGACATTCTTATAATCACTCTGTTGTTAACTACTATTGTCTGTCAATCGTAACTGTCTTAAAGTACATTGCATAACTTGTCCCGATTTCCAGTCCTGCTACCTCGCTGCCCTGCCTATCATGCCAACTGCGTGCCAAGAACCGGACATTCTAGGATACATTTTATAATTACTCTGTTATTTTACTACTGTCTAACAAACTTTAAGTACATTGTACAACTTTGTTTTCTCTCTAACTATCTGCCCAGTGCCGGCCAGAAGCAGAGGGGCTCCCCCTCTGAGCCAGGTTCTGCTCAAGGTTTCTTCCTGTAAATTGGGGAATTTTTCCTTGCCACTGTTGCCTTAGGCTTGCTCTCAGGGGGTCTCAGGCCTGGGAACAATGTAAAGCTGCTTTGTGACAACTTGTGTTGTAAAAAGCGCTATACAAATAAAACTGAATTGAATTGAATTGAACTGAATTGAGTTGAATTGAATTGAATCGAATCTTTGAGTAAAACCAAATTATGCTGATCTTGATTTTTTTCATCACCTCAGATTTATTTTATGAATTGAAAACCATGGCAGTAAATATGCACATCTGAAAAACACTTGCAGATGGATTTTCTCTGATGTTATTTACATTTCTTCATTTAGCAAATCCTTTCATCTGGAGGGAGTAATAACAAGTGCATTAAGCTGGGTTAGACAAGTAGACTTTTTGATTGTCATTTTGAATATAATGACACTGAATCGCCAACAGGGCCATCCTTGAAATATAGTGCCATTGGCACATACGGGATAAGTGATACCACAAGCTTTTATATCACAGTTCTTGGTATTCTCTGGCATCCTTGACTTTCCTGACTTCTCCGTGTAAATGTGTTGCTGCTGATACTCTCTATTGTAGGGCTTTAAATGTATGTGCCTCATCTACCTTTTCCCCATCTGGTATCAAACGGTGTGCTACCATCAACCCTCATGAGCGAGCAACATTACCCAATTTGTAAATTAGGCAAATTAATCCTCAGACTTATCTGTGATGCTCAGTCTAATTAGTTAAGAAGGTAAGATCTCTGCTGGTGAATCAGATTCATTCATGTACCGGAGGAGCTCTGAAGCCGAAGTGATTTCATAACCTTTCCTCTGCTCATCATGACTGCATTCATACCATACTCTTAGCATTGGGTATATTTTCAAGTTGACAGTTGGTTAAGTATAATAGGGTAATAAACCATATGCAAAGGTAAAATAATCCAGGAATATTTGTTCTTGTGAATCCCACTGCCACAATTAATGAAGTCGTAAAAAGGAAAAAAGGCATAGAAATCTGCAACTGTATGATCCCAACAGGGTTTGAACTTGTTACCTCTACATCAAGGACACAGCTCCACTGGAGGGATGCAACCTGCCAGCTGTGCAAGAGGGTAAAAGGCTGAGGTGAATTGCACAAACCCACCAATCAAGTTATTATGTGGACTCCTACTGGTGACGCAGCCCTCCATAAAAAGCTCACACATGCACTTAGCCCATGCAGACACTGGGTCGCCAAGGGATAGGCTGAGGCCTTCCCACAGATCAACTCATACTGCAGGAGCATTCTCTGCATGCTGCATGCACAGAGAGAATATTCTATCTAATATTAATGAAAACACGCACCCCAACAAAAAAGAGGACAGATATCTCAACTATAATGGTGAGACCCATTTTTGAAGAACAGTGCAAACACACTTGAGCCATTCAAACTTGTTGAGGTTTCTAATTTTTGCTTGTGGTGTCTCCTTTTTGTCAAAGAGGTGCACATGAGGTTACCATTTGGCAGCTGTGCTCAAAAAATGGCAACATTCATTCAATTTTTCTTGTAATTCTGAATGGATTTTGTGATTGTGCTCAGAGCTTCAAAGAAAATATTTCAAGCCTGAGCAATGTGGTTGTAGTTTTGCAAAACACTAGATATTTTTATGTAATTTTAGCTACCATTTCAGTTGATTATTTATTCTCCATAAAATATTGACCACTAATTACATTTAATTGTTTTAACTTTGTTCATGTAACAGACAGGCCTGCAAATCCCTGTGAAAATTAACCAGACTTTAAAAAATGTTTTTTTTGTTCTTCTTGGAACTTTAGTAACATGATCAGTAACATGAGTTCATGGAACTCATAAGTGAAACTGTATATTTTTCTGCTTCCTGATAGTTTCTTGACTCTGAGTATTAGTATTACTCAACAAATGTGGACTACCACCACATGCAAAGCATGACACCATATCAAAGTTGGACTTTTTTTTGTTCCTTTACAAACTCAGGAGACTGATCAGTGTGTGTACTGCACTATGTGTCAGAAGATGATTCCATCAATGTTCATTTGCATTTGCAAAATGCAGATCTCTATTCGACCAAGCTCAGATTGGTGTGACTGATTGTGGGTGTTTGAGAAATGCATGGGAAAGACCTCAGCCATTGGATAATGAGTCACACCTGTGCAATTAGCAGTGACTTAAAAAGAGATGACTGGCTGTGCTTGGGCAGTTAAGATACTTCAGTTTTTGCTCTCATTCTGGTCCCTCTCATATTTGTGATCTTCCCGTTACATTTTTCTGTCTTTTTTGGTCACGTTTGTGTCTTTTACTAGTGCATTTAAAGAAAGAAATTGTAATTGCATAATGCTGAAAAAGTTTGGAGAATAATAACAAATGAAAAGCCAAATAAGTAACATTACAAAACAACACATGTATATGGAACATTATGTTACAAAATGATTACCTATTAGACCAAGGGTGCCCAACCAGGTGATCGCGATTGATTCCCAATTGATTGCGAGAAGTGTAGTCAATATAAAACAGAATTGTAAAATAGAGAGGTGGATCAGTGTTTTCCTGCATGCACTCTCCTTTTTCTCCGTGCAACATCTGGTGTCTTATCCTGCCAGATACATTTCAACACGAGGGTGACAACACATCAAATTGCACATACATTAACCCTTTCGCGAGTGCAGTCACACTGGTGTGATTAGCCATTTAGCGTTTACGCTAAAACCGGTGTGATTAGAACACTAGATTGGAAAAATTCTAGCCAATTTTAGCTTTGCAGAAGCAGCAATTTAACGTTAAAGAATATAGCATATGCTAAGTGAAAACTATGAGAAGCTTAATAACGCTAATGAAAACATAACAAACCATGTAACACCCGCTACATAGCATAAAAGTAACTTACGTGCAAAAGGGTTAAGAAGGCCAAAATCATCAGATTTATCATATTTATAAGTTAACACACAAACACTTTAACATATACTATAAATAAGACTTGGAACTGCTTGAACAACCAATCAATAACAAATCACAGTTTTAGCTGTGAATGCTAGGTACAATAGGCTACCAGCTACTGGCCAGCTGTCGCTAGGCACGCTGCGTAGCTAGGGACTTGCTGTCACTAATCACTGTCAGTGTCAAACTGGAGAAGTTGAGAGCTGTCCATGATAGTTAGCTAGCTAAGTTGGCAAAAATATGTCAGAATAAATATGGCAGAAGCCAAAAAATCAAAAACTTATCACTTTCATTCAGACCGGGAGGAGGATTAATTTTTTGTTTACTCAAATTCGAAGCCCATCTCTCTCATCTGCAATGCGAGCGTGGCCTTACTGAAGAAGGGCAATTTGGAGCGGCATTTCAAAACGGTGCACAAAAGCTATGAGACGGATTTCCCTGCTAAAACAGCTCTAGGCACCCGAGAAGTGCGGGAATTGAAGGGTCAGTTAGCAGCACAGCAGACAATTTTCACCAGGCCCAACACTAAGGGTAGGGCTGCAATGATAGCATCTTATTGCATCAGTCACGTTCTTGCTAAACACAAGAAATCTTTCAAGGACAGCGAAGTTGTTAAAGAAGTGTTTGTCAAGGCTGCAGATGCACTCTTCGGTGACTTTAAGAATAAAACGGATATCGTGGCTGCTATTAAGGACGTGCAATTATTCCGGAATACCGTTACACGCTGATGCGAGGGAATGGCAGATGATGTCAAGAAGCAACTGAAGAAGTACACTGATGC
Source organism: Megalops cyprinoides (assembly GCF_013368585.1). Lineage (NCBI taxonomy): Eukaryota > Metazoa > Chordata > Actinopteri > Elopiformes > Megalopidae > Megalops > Megalops cyprinoides. Next base: position 1,375,295 of record NC_050602.1, read on the forward strand.
ATGTGAGTGTTTTTCTCTCCAGTTTGATGAGTCAACTGATTTGGTGGATGTGGCACAGTTTTTCATCAGAATGGTTTTTGGAGACATGAGTGCAAAAGAGCTACTCACCATTTAGCCATTGAAAGGACACACTAGAGGCGAAGATATTTTCCACACTTTCATGGAATTTGTTAACAAGAGGCAATTGCCCCTCTTTAAGCTCCTCTCCAACACAACTGATGGTGCTCCAGCGATGGTAGGCCACATTATTTTGGATTCATTGGATTAAAATATCGAGGCACTTCTCTTGCAATTTGAAATTTCCTACAGCATGGGGGAAGGGGGGTGGGTAAATGGGGGGAGGGCTCTGTCACTGATGGTACTGCCATCTGTTTTAATGATGATGATTTTAAGATGTGTCTGTCTGACTGAGAAATGCCAGACTTTTGTGCTGCTTTTGGATGTTCTAATGGAAGAAATGCCAAAACCAAGCAACAGGGAATAACATTTTACAGGTATGAAGTTATTTTAGAATATTTTGCTGTTGAATGTGATGAATTTGATATATGACAATGTAACGAAAGGCGAGAGCAGTCACCCCACCTGGCCTCGAACCCAGGTCTGCGGGGTACCAAACTGCAGTTTGACCGCAACGCCAAAGAGCCAGGCTCGTTGGCATGACAGTCAGAGTGCATACTCAACTGTAGTGACAGCACTCTGTCACAGACAGTAAGTTATCCTTATTTTAAGCTAACATAAAGTTACCATCCTGATACTAAGTTAAGCTAATTTAGATTATGTCAGGTAAAAAAAAGATGAACATTTTATGAAAGTTATGTATTAGTAAAATGGTGAAAATATTTATCAATCATCATCAATCTTTTTATACATTTAAATGAGATTAGAGCTAAATTTGTATTGTTTATCTGTCTTGTATAAACATGCAGCCCAAGTCCTTTCCCTGGTGCTTTTATTTTCAGTTGTACAAAACTGTAAGATTGGTTTATCACAATGTGTAACTGTCAGACTGCAACTCTGCACAGCCCTGCTGATACACTGGATATATATTTTTTGTACATGATGTGCAACTTAAAAGTAAATTTGCAAAATGTGAATATTTCAATATAAATGTAATTAAAAACATAATTGTGAAGCCTGCCAGAAATTTACTTAATCATTTAACTTTGGTGCTTGTTGTAATTATATCTTTTTTTATTAAATTTTCATTTACTTCCAAAATTATAAAAAAAAATTATATTATGAAGAAAAAATATATACTTAGAAACTAATTGCATAAGGTAAGTTCAGCTTAAATTATAGAACTATTAACCTACTGTTACTATCTACATAAAATAAAAATGAAGGTTTTCATATGAAAATACTTTAATTTAACTAAGTATCCTGTATCATAAATACATGTCTGGCATTTGTAACAAACTAAACCGCTTGAAAATCTACAGAATGTACAGTATGTAATCAACATATTGGTAAATGTTTCAGACAAGGTCACAGCACCAGAGCATCTGGAACCTCCAGTGGACAAGCCCTTTAGTCTGACCTGCAGTGTTTCAAGGGAATGCCCCCGGACCCCCTAGGTTTGGGCTAAGCCCCGAATGTTTACAACGTCTGGCTCCGCCCCTGCTCAGGAGAAAGAATTAAACCCAGATCAGGCTTTTAAAGGTGTTCCACCTTAAAAAAAGGTTGTGTTCCAGAAACACAAGTAGTAAAAGTCTATTTTGAGATCTTTAACATTTCTGTCTGTAACTGGTGCAAACGCAGAAGAAAGTTTTCCACTTAGTAGGGGTGGAGCCGAATCCGAATATGAATATTCGGCAAAACACAAATAGTGGGTTTTCATGAATATTTATTTTGCACAAATATTTAAAAATTATTTGTTTTCGGGAAGAAAAAAAAACATGTCAAATAGATGGTGTTCCTCATAACTGTGTGCATAGTTAGGGTTATTTGTTTTTCAGTTATATTATATTTACGGGGGGGGGGGGAGGGGGCTGAAACACTACCTTTAATCCATCATTACTTTCAACCTGTTCCTCCTTGATTAACAGTAAAACAAATAATTAACAGAATAATCGCGTAAATAGAGTAAGTGATTATGCTTGCGAAATGGCACAAATTGTCTGTAGTGTGCTTGCGAAAGCTACAATGTGTTTCAAGGCAACAATGTTCCAAAACTGAGATCAATGATCACCAAATTTCTCTCTGACATCTCTTGTCAGAAACACTTCCTCCTGTCAAAAAATCAAAACCGAAATCCTATGAGCGTGGACCTTTTTTTAATAGAAGATAGTGTTTATGACGTGAGATGTCAGACAAATTTGGTGATCATTGATGGCTGTTTTGGGACATTAAGCCACATGAAGCTTTTTCCTTATAGTGGGCATCAATGGAGAGGAAAACGTAGTGAGATAACGACCATACTCCTACGATTTCTGTTTTGATTTTTTGACAGGAGAAAGTTTTTCTGCCAAGAAATGTCCGAAAGAAATTTGGTGATCACTGATCGCAGTTTTGGGACATTAAGCCACTTTAAGCGTTTAAGAATGTCCCCTTGATATTCATGATATTGTAAATCTTGACTCCCACAATAGTCTACTAACATTTATTTGTAGAACTACAACACTTCACATATTATTCATAACACCATTTCTCCATGTAATATATTGCATTACACCTTTGGGGCTTGGAAGCATTTGACGTTGCTTGCAAACTCAGTTTGCAGTTCGCAGTTGTTGTTGCCTGTTGTTGCACTTTAAAACCCCACGTAACTTATTTTTCATGCTATGTAGCTTACATGGTTCGTTATGTTTTCATTAGCGCTATTAAGCTTCTTGTAGTTTTCAGTTAGCATTTGCTATATTTTGTAATGTTAAATCACTGTTACCTCAAAGCTAAAATTAGCTAGAATTTTTCCAATCTCGTGTCCCGCCGGTTCGCACTGGTTTTAACTTAGGCGCTAAACAGCTAATCACACTGGTGTGAACGCCATTGGCGTGTGAATGAGTACGTATTTCCGCTACGCAGTTGAGTATGCGGTCCTTCAATGTGGCCCAGGACGCATTTGTGTTCACACTGCTAAAAGAATGTGGCCATATGCGGCCCAGACCACCTCCGAATGTGGTCTGAAAGCGTGCATCTAGTCGGCGTTCGGCATCGGTCCAGGATACGGATAAGCGTATCTTTACTTGTAGATAGTTGCTGTTGTTGTTTAGCTGTAGCTAATAAGATCGTGATTGTGCGACCAGCTAGTTTTGATCTTTTGTTAATTTGTTAATTTGTCACACCTGTGCTTAGATATAGTCAGCTGTGAGGCATTATTGCTTTGAACTAGGTAATTAGCACTCGCAGGTATTTAACTCTAGTCAGAGGCTGCCGGTACGGCAGCCTCGTCGCCAAACTGTTACACCAGCTGCATTTCCTGCACTGCTTTCCTTCTCTTCACTGAACTCACCTCTCACTAAGCTATGTGCTTTCTCCATATCCCTGTTCACTTCTCCCTCCAAGCGATACAACCACCACAGTCGCAACCCGACCAACCTGGTCCATCCCACTCTGTCCTCTTTGGAGGTACTCTCAGTGGCGGGTGGATTCTGAAACTGCCATTGGTCATTGGTCCAGAAAGCAGATTTCATCACTGCCTACGCTGATCCCAACTCCCTTCAGTTCCTGGCTCTCACGGAGACCTGGATATCTCCTACCAACACTGCCACCCCTGCTGCCCTGTCCTCATCCTACTCCTTCACACACACACACACCATGGTCCCCACCAGGCAGAGGAGGGGGCACAGGCCTGCTAGTATCTCCATCTTGGAGATACTGCCTTGTACCCCTCCAGAGCGTCTCCATCACCTCTTTTGAATACCACGCAATAACTGTCTCTCATCCTGTCAAACTCACCATTGTCATTCTGTATTGACCCCCAGGTCCACTTGGTCTCTTCATCAATGAACTCGACACCCCCCTCCGCTCCCTCCCAGACACCCCGCTGATCCTACTGGGTGACTTCAATGTCCAACCTGAGAGCCCTGTGACGGCTAGCGTGCTCTCACTCCTGCACTCCTTCTCCCTCACCTCCTGCAACCCACAAAGCTAGCAACCAGCTCGACCTCTTCCGGGGCGGGGGACGGCCGCTGACCCAGTGCTTCACGTCGGTGGTTTGTTTGTTCGTTTTAACTTTGTCGAGAACGTATGTACTAACCTTGTAACGATAACTGAACAAGCGGACCTTGTGCTCACAAAGAACTGCACCACGGCCCACTTCACAGTGACTCCCCTCCATGTATCCAATCACTATTTTGTATCTTTCTGTCTCTCCCTCCCTGCCACACTCAACTCCTTTGACATCCCCACTACCACCTTCAGGAGGAACCTCCACTCCCTTTCATATTCCTTTCACCTCCACTGTTCTCTCCACCCTCCATCCCCTCACCTCCTTCTCAAACATGCCTCCTAATGCTGCTACAACTGTTTTTAACACTGTGTCAATCCCTAGATGCTCTCTGTCCCCTTATCTCCAGGACATCATGGCCCCTTACGTTGCCCTCCTCCCCATGGCTGACTGACTCCCTCCTGTCCGATAGAGCTGTGCTGCGGGCCGCCAAAGAGGAAGTGGAGAAAATCCAGATCCTCTGATGATCTAGCGTCCTACCACTCCCTGCTGACAGCATTTACGACTGCTACAACAACAGCTAAGTCCCTATTTTTCCAAAACAAAATCAATGCTAACATCACTAACCCCCGCAATCTCTTCTCTACCTTTTCCACTCTCCTCTCCCCTCCTCCCACTTCCCCTTCTCTTCTCTCTGCAGAAGACTTTAAGGTCCACTTCGAGAAGAAGGTGTCTAACATCCAGCACTCCTTCACTCGTCCATCTACCACCTCATCCACGGGAAAGGCATCCAGTCACCACCTGTCCGCTTTCTCTACACTCAGCGACGCAGAAGTTCTTCAAGTCATCACAGCTCACCATGCTACAACCTGCCCTCTCGACCCCATTCCTTCCACCCTCCTCCAGTCTGTATCTGGTGAGATCGCCCCATATCGCTCCTCCATCATCAACTCATCTCTAACCACTGGTCTTGTTCCCACAGATCTTAAAAATGCTCTGGTTACCCCCCTACTAAAAAATCCCACCGCTGACCCATCTGATATGAACAATTACCGTCCAGTATCCTATCCCTCCTGCCATTTGTATCCAAATCCCTGGAATGTGCTGTTCTTAACCAACTGTCTCCCTTTCTCCTCCAGCACAACCTCCTCGATCCCCTACCAGTCCGGGTTCAGACCCGGGCACTCGACTGAAACGGCACTCCTGGCGGTGACAGAGGCCCTCCACACAGCTAGAGCCTCCGACCTCTGTCCTCGGTCCTAATCCTGCTGAACCTCTCCGCTGTGTTTGATACAGTAAACCACCAGCTGCTCATCGCCAAGCTCTCGGAGATTAGCATCTCTGGGACCGCCCTTTCTTGGTTCAGGTCCTACCTGACCAGTAGATCTTCCCAGGTCTACTGGAAAGGCTCCACCTCCACACCCACTCCCCTCACTACAGGTGTCCCCCAGGGCTCTGAATTGGGACCCCTCCACTTCTCCATCTACACCAACTCACTTGGTTCAGTCAATAACTCGCATGGTTTCTCCTATCACTGCTATCTCCTATCAACTATTCTTCTCTTTTCCCCCCTCCACCCTCAGGTCAACGAAAAGATCTCTGCTTGCCTGGCCGACATCTCCAGATGGATGGCCTCCAACCACCTCAAGCTTAACCTGGACAAGACTGATCTGTTGTTCATCCCAGCCAGGACCTCCTCTCCAAGAGCTCTCAGTTACTGTCAACGGTACCACAGTAACTTCCTCCACTTCTGTGAAGAGTCTGGGTGTCACCCTCAACAACAGGCTGGACTTCACCGACTACATCTCACAGACAACACGCTCCTGTCGATTCCTCCTCTTCAACATCAGGAGGATTCGCCATTTTTTGAACACCTACTCCACCCAGCTGCTTGTCCAGGCCACCGTGCTTTCCCGCTTGGACTACTGCAACACCCTCCTCACAGGCCTCCCAGCCTGCACCATTCAGCCGCTGCAGCTAATTCAAAACGCAGCTGCTAGGCTGATCTACAACCTCCCAAAGTTCTCCTGCATCACCCCATTGCTGAGATCGTCGCTCCACTGGCTCCTGATCGCAGCCAGGATCCACTTTAAAACCTTGACTCTCACCTTTTCTGCTGCAAAAAAGACTGCCCCGACCTACCTCCAGGATCTCATCCAAACATACGCACATGCTCAACAACTCCGCTCTGCTACATCCGGATGCCTCGCTCCTCCCACCATCAGAACGAAAGGCCCATGCTCCTCACAATGTTGTTTTTCCGTCATCGCTCCCCAATGGTGGAATGAACTCCCCACCCCCCCCTGAGAACAACCCCTTCAATCTAACCCTTCAGACGTGGTCTGAAGAAACACCTCTTCAGACTCTACCTGGACTGACACCCTTGCCATTTTGACCTTGTAAGTCTAAGATTCTTGGTACGTACTTGTAGCTCTCTCTCTTACCTTGTATTTGTAGCAGGTTTTTGCCTAGGTAGCACAGTGGTACTTTATTGTCCCAATGATTGTGTTTCATATATGTACCCCAAGATCAGATTAGCTCTGTCTCGCTACACTGACCTTGTGCTCAGCCTCAGCACTATCTGCTTTGTATGACATGTACACATCTTGCCCTTGTGCCTATGCCTGTTTGCCCACTATATGCACTTTTGTACGTCGCTTTGGATAAAAGCGTCTGCTGAATGAATAATCGGGTAATAATCGGATCTTGGTGCGTTCACACCTGTACTTAGCACTGTCCACTTGTGATCGGATCACCAAAGACGCATGTTAATACCAGCTGTGAACAGGGGCACAGTCCATATGTTGTCAGGTGCCTCCTGTTCCCACCTTACAAATGTGAATCAAGTTTCATTATGAAACTCTTGATTGCAGCTGTACTGAGAGCAAAACATGTATCCTACTGATAATGGTGCCTTGAAGGGACAAAGATAATAAATTTACATGGAAGGGTACTTTGTTGAATTTCAGCTACTGATGTATATTTTGATTATTTGATATGGTAGTATTGTTCAGATATCCCTACAGAAAAGAACCGCAAGACAAGTATAGTGCTGCTACACGTGAATACCCAACCGAGCTTTTATTACATTTTCATACTTCAGAGTTGATAATAATCATTTACTACTTGCTGTAGGGGGTATAGGCAAGAGCAATTCAAAGAAGTGGGCCTGCAGAGTTTGTCTCAGCAGGGTGTAAGCCTCAGGATGACATGGAGCATTATCTACAAGTTTCTATCAACTCCCTTTAAGTTGCAGGGTAAAATGCATATGGATCAAAGTTGGAGACCAACTAATCTTGCCGCAGTCTTGCTTCAGTCTTACAGAGGTTCATGAGCTCAGCTTTTCTCAGGTTACATTTGTAATCAACACTTATGCGGTATTCACAATGGGTAAACCCATGATGAAATTGAAATTACAAATGAGCCACAAATGTCATGCTCTAAACATTGTTACAGTCTCCATATGATTTCAAAACTATTATCATTATCAGAACCATGTAATCAAGACTTTACTGGGCAGATGTGTAACATGATCATGTCTGTAATACATGATACAGTGAAGCTGTTCGATGCGTACAGCCTGTGACCAGCTGAACGGTTGCTGGTTTGATTCCCCACTGTGGCACTGTTGATGTACCCTTGGGCAAGGTACTTAACCCACAATTGCCTCAAATACCCAGCTGTAAAAATGAATAAAACTGTAACCCATGTAAGCCTGGATAAGAGCATCTGCTAAATGATAGTAATGCAATGCACAGATGCATTACATCTACTTTTTTTTTTTTTTTTTTACTTTTATTGCATGTTTATTCTGTCCTGCAAATTGCAGCCTGCTCCCTTCACCGACAGAAAAACCTCAGTCACCCTGATTCAATTAACTTCTTGTCTCAAACCACAGGCTGAATGTGAGACAGGCACCTCCTAAGCATATGAAGATCCCCAGTGTATGGTATGTTACAGTCTGTCAGGAGGGATCTAGCCAATTCCTCGTATGATTATTGGCCATGTATAATTGCAATGGAACTTGGCTTGTCAGGCAGTGTGATGGCGATCCCGCTTCAGTGGTCCCATTGGATTTTCAGAATGTGGTTGCCATTATGTGTTGAAGATGTTACCAGGGGCATAGATTACCTCCTGCTTAAGAGAGCACCAATTTAACAATGCTTGTTCAAAAAAAAAGTGAATAGAAACCACGGTTTACATAATACCAACACACATGCAGTAATGCTTGACAGCACAGGGAAACAACATCACTGAGTTTTTTAAAAAATAATTTGAGATTTTAGATTTTATTATGCATTTAATTATTGTGATCATCATCATGATTATCTCATATAGGTAAAATGTGTGTACATTTCATTCCACATCTGTATTCCAAAGAAAAAAGAAACTTTTCCAGAACTTGGCTGGGGTAAAGCTTAATAAATCATATCAAAGACTAGTCAATTACATTAATTTAAAAGGTAAAAGATTCCAGCACATGGCCCCCCACTGGCAGAAACTGCTTTGAAGAGAATCAAACAGACATCTTGCTTTGGAGCACAGATATATACATCACATACAGTCCTCTATAAGACAACTTTGAAAAATGTTTTCCTTATCAAAATTCAACACACATAAAACAGCCACACACAGATGGCATTTCAGTTCTTATAAATCCACATGGAATTGCTACTGCCAGGCATAAAAACAAGGAAAAGAGCAAGGAATACTGAGATGTCATTTGATAATGACTGCATTTTTGATGAATTCAGTCCTTTAATGGATTTATAATTAATGCTTGTAAGTCCCTGATGACATTGGGGCCTTATAAAAGGCAATGCTCTGTAACCACGAAGTAATTTCAGACAGTTTTAGGATCAGTGGAGGTTAAAACCAAAAGGTGAAAAAAGGTCTGTTTGCATTGCATGGCTGATTCTGAACATCCTGTGCAGGACTGTCTCTCTCTCGTCTCTCTCTGACCCAGAACGTGTTGTTTATCTGGAGCAGGGGTCTCCAACACGTCGCTCACAAGCTACCGGTAGCTCGCTGCCTGTTTTTGAGTAGCTCGCCAAAAGGTTCAAAGATTATATACAAAAAAATCTGACAACAAATAAATGCACCCTGGTAACCTCTTCTCATTTGAATCCAATCAAATACAGAAATGTGCCACCTCCCTCCAACTAGGGCTGTGCAATATGATGATATATATCGTGTGACGATAGAAAGACATCTATCGTTTCATATCATGCTCTATTGTTATTTTATGCATTAATATTTTATATTTTGTTACATGCTTAACCCTTTCGCACGTAACTTATTTTTATGCTATGGTAGCGCGTGTTACATTACATGGTTTGTTATGTTTTCATTAGCGTTATTAAGCTTCTCATAGTTTTCAGTTAGCATTTGCTGTTTTTTAAACGTTAAATCGCCCTTTCCTCAAAGCTAAAATTAGCTAGAATTTTTCCAATATAGTTTTTTAATTGCACCGGTTTTAGCATACGCGCTAAATATATATGCAATAGTTCCTCTAGTGTTCAACACAAGGAAAAGGAGATGGATCAAAACGTAGTAACTCTCACTCGTGCCGGTGTCATCATGGAATGAACGCAACGGTGAAGCAACCTCTATTTATATGCCTGTGGAGAAGCTAACTGATGCTTCTCCACTGTCCCTTCGTTCCTAAAATAAACGGAGGGAGATCGCTACGCATAGCGAGTGTGCTCAGGGATACGATAGGTGCCTCACTAGTTGCTAGCCGGTTTCCTACAGCACAGTAGTTTGGTACCATATAATGCGGTTCCGAATGATTTCCAGGTGTAGTTTTCAGTCCGTTAACGATAACTGGAGGAGTATCGTTTATCATATTTAGTTATAGTACTTGTTACGTTTTGTTTAGTTTTGCAGTTTAAGTAGTTACCATGTACATGGGTTGTTTGTGTTCTCTCGCTCTCTCTCTCTTTCCGGTCTCAGTGCGTGGAGGAAGCCGGCTGCTCAGGGAAGGAGGTGGTCAGAGGAAGCGCGCACTGACTACATCCCTTTTCTGAGATTTCGCCATAGATTTCGCGCAAACTTCAAGGAAGGTTCATCGTAGGAGGGGGGGGGATATTGGTAGTTTTGTTATATTATTATATGTAATGTTTTATTGTTATTTTGTTGTGATTGTCATTTTGAATATAATGTTACCTTTTTTGTTTTGTTAAACTGTTTTTTTTGTAAAACTGGAATACAATTTATCAAGTTTCTAAATATAGGTCTATTAGGACTCCCCTGTTCAGTGGGTGCTCGAGTTTATATATAGTCAGCATGAGAGACAGAATGGGTGAGTGAGCTGGTGTCTGCGGAGGACAGCATGGTGCAGCTGGTTAATTTGAGTTAATTTTGTTTAAGTTATTAACTTGGTTTTTTGTTCGTCTATTAGAATTTTGTTTTGTTATCTTGTCTGCTGTCCGTATATGAGGAACATTGGTGGCTGCCAGTTTGTCTAAAGTAAAAAATAAAAAACTTTCCCTGGGAATCCTGAGACCTGCTTGATTACTGCTGAGCTGGTGTGGCCACTTAGTGTCCTGGAGACTCAGGTTGTTGCCTAGGTCTCACAATGCCAAATGAACGGCAATATAATGGAGAGAAATCACAGCGGTAGAATGGGAGGGAGATAAAGTTTTCATAACAAAGTGATAAAGATGATCTGTATTTCTTAAGATTATTGGTTAAAGCACAGTGTTTATGTCGATGCAAAAGGTTGCTTGATTAAATATATTTTGAAGAAAGAATATGCGTAATGAACTCTCTTCACTAGTCAAGCAACTGAATTGAAGGAAATAGCCTGTTAGCTAATTCATTTTTCCAATGCCATTAACTTCCTGGCACACAGAGCATACGGTCTCTCCGAAATCCACCGCAAAAGTTCAATTTTTTCAACGCACTCGAAGGCAAATTCTGGGCCTAAAAAAACGGAAGGAGTTTTCCCAAACACATCGGAGATCACGGAGGTTCCCATAGGAATGAATGGACTTCCGATTGACTCGCATACGTATACAGAGCTATATGGAAACGAGGCGTAAATTGAAAATTTGCACAAAGGTTCTAAATAAAAGAAGAAAAATAATCAAATATGAGTAAGTGCCTTTTATTTGTCGAGTATATAATTCAAAATGTACTAGAAATAGGCCTTTCCATGTGGTCATTTTATATGAACTATTTATTCATTGAATTTACAGAAAATGCGCTATATCATGATATTTATCGTTATCGAGATATGAAATGACCTATATCGGGATATGAGATTTTGGTCATATCGCACAGCCCTACCTCCAACATAAAATGATATCAGCTGGCAATCAAATAAGTTAGGCTACTGTCAAGTTTGCCAACACATTGTCATGTCAGTTACCCTGTAGGCTAGCTACTGAGGTAGCTACTGAGCTAAAGCAAGGATTTCAGTGGTGCTAGCGAGCCAGTTATAAAATAGCCAGATTTATGATGAACAAAGAAAGTGGCCAGGCCAAAAAAAAACATGCTATTTCCATGAGGAATGGGAAAGCGAGTTTTTTTTTTTTTCCCACGAATGTGAAGGACAAGTGTGTGTGCCTCATCTGTGGTACCAGCATTTCAGTTGGTAAAAGATGCAACGTTCAGCACCACTTCAGGGACATTGTAAAGCTCTTAACATGAAACGTGGCTTAATGTGCCAAAACAGCGATCAATGATCACCAAATTTCTCAGACATGTCTTGTCATAAACACTTTCACCTGTCAAAAAATCAAAATCAAAATCCTACGAGTATGGATGTTATCTTACATTAAGTGTTTTCCTCTCCACTGACGCCCATTATAAGGAAAAGGCTAAACGTAGCTTAATGTTCCAAAATAGCATCCAATGATCACCAAATTTGTCTGACATCTCACGTCATAAACATGTAATAATGTTTTCTATGACTCTGATGTGAATTTAAGATGTTTTGATATATTATGTGTGCTGCTGTCTGCTGTGGTGGAATGAATCCATTGATAAAGAGGGAATTAGGGCTGCACCATTTTGGGTGAACAGAGATTGACACTTTTTTGAATTTGCGATTGAACTGGTGCATTGTCAGCCACATCTGGCTTGAATGATGAATCCATTTGACTGAAAATGGTTGTGCTCTTCCTGATGGTCATTACTGAGAGAAGAAGCTCTCTCATGTTCCATCATCATGCGGTCTATGATGCTTTGTAAATATCATTCATTTCTTGATCACAGGGTCTTGAATGCAGAGGAAATCAGCTGAAATACTGATACTATTACTATTACTAATTACTATTGCTGTAGATCAAAACCCGCAGCCACACCCATAGGCAAGTGCCCACTTCACATTGCTTTAGCATACAGAAAACACTCGAAATCTATTTCAGGATTTGTATCCTATGGATCATTAACTCTTAATCTTTTCTCTGTCAATGATTATATTTATGATGTACTTATGGTAACATGTTTTCACTGCAGCCTACAGTACATCTTTTAAAATTACCTAAGCATAATGGGGTCAGTCATAACACATTACCCACTAACTTCTCGACTAACTTTCTCTACGTAGCAGGGGCAGTCGATTCTAGATTAATGAACTCCAAATTCTAATTGGCCTGATACACATCACTACTTCTAAACTCACACAGGATTGGTTACAACATGAAGTTTTCTGTGCGTACAAATTCCAGCAGGAAACATACATTATTACAAAACTAAAGAAAAAAAGGGATTGTGGTAATTGTAGTCATTTTCAGTATACACAGTAGATGGTATTAATATCAATTAACATATTATTAATATTGGAAAGGCATTACTAAAATAAATCCTTTTTTAAAGGGCCTTACATGTGTTTTGTTCGTCCTGACTCAGATGATGCAGCTGTCAGTGGCTGCCATTATTTGATCTGGTGTGACACATTACATCCAGAAATCCAGCAAATTCTGATAACCTTGCACATGCAGAAGGCATGCCACTGGGAAATCAGGGTGAGGAAGAGTCATCATTAAACTGACAGATAAAGAGGTGCAGCTGTGTGACAGGATTTCACTCCACTGCAGATAGAAAGCACTAAGTCAATTAGGGCCTGCAGAAGAGACAACTGAAAGCCTCAAAAAGATGTAAGACTTAAAATATTCTCTTTGAGGCCACAAAAGCACCCCTGTGTTTTACACCAAAATACTAAAAAAAAGGCTTCTACTCTCAGGCACCAAACTCCCTTTGGAGCCACTGTCACTTCACTGGAGGAAAAAATGCTATGACAAATACTTTTTGGATTTTTTTGTTTTGACTGGGGATTTGGTGAATATGTAGATTTCCGCATCAAGTCATTCATGTCGAATCTCCCATCCTACTTTCCATCCAATAATTGAATTAAAGGCAGGTGGACACGTGGGCTGATCTTGATTGACTGTATCCACAATACATGTCTTTTTACCTGTTAAAACCAAGACTCTGCTGCTCCACATTGTATTTGGGGAAAAAGCAGTTCTTCAGCCACCAACTCCACCCACCTGCTGATGTCTGGTCCCTGATAGCATTAACACATTAACTTTCTAACATCAATCTAGACACAGGCAATATAATACTATTCTACACATACTGTACAGCATACTGAAATATATAAGCATTCCCCAGAAGGCAAGACAATTACAAAACTTTTATGCAGAACAAGAAGAGTTCAAACCACTGAATGATTTCATGACAGAATTTACAAGATTGACATTGATAAACCAATGTTTCATGTTGGAATGCAATCGCTTCTAACAGATTAGTTAGTCTTTCATGCCCATGAATTTAATGCTTAATCCCACCCAGTATCAAGCCTTTTCTTTTCATAATTTTTTTTTTTATTTGTAGGAATAGAATCTCAAATTCACCCCAGAACAGATGCGCTGGGGTTCTCTTCCTAGAGACAGAAATCAAGAAAGATGGCAACACACAGTCCACCACCAGAGTGCTTGCAAACATACCAGGCCAGTCAAACAGTTCTTTCATTGCAGACATCTTTGCATTGACAGGCTTCAGTACAGAGGAGAGATTCCTGCAGAGATTCTACAGCCAACATGTCGTCTCAATGTCAAAAGAGCCCATGGAAAAGAGCTCTACATTCCCATAGGAACGCCCCCTTACAGCCTCACATCAAACACAAGTCTAATTGTTTGTTTGGTTTTTTAAGCATCAAAGATCCCCTTTGCTTATAGCATAAATAGTATAAAAAGGTTCCACTTCCATACTCGCTTGATAGATGCATGTAGATACAGGACAGGGCTCAGGAAAAAAAAGCCTTGATCGCTATGAAGTACACAGGAACAGGAACATACCACCAGCTTTGTGTATTTACACAAATGAACTGGATGAAAGATAGACTCCACCCCCAGCCCAGGTATTCACTCTGTCTATAAAAATGACAGAATACATGGGTGATGGGACAGCAAGGTTTTATGAACCCTAAAATGGGCAGACTCAGTCAGGACATGTCAGGCATTACTGTTCACTCCCTGAATAGGATCAATGCTATGCTTTGTTCAGACTGCAGGCTATAATGCTCAACTCCGCACGATTGCTCAGATCCTATTTTTTGTCTGACCTCTCCAAATTCATGTTTGATAGTGGTCCATATCCAATACCTGAAATGTCTCGCATGTGTGTACAAACAACAACAAAAGACGTCATGTCTATCTAGTCACACAGAATTATAATGAGGAGGGTATTCTGTTACTTGCAGAATGATGTAAAAATCACTTGGGTTTGCAATAAAATGTGCAATTTTAGCATCCACACATGGGTTGCACGGCTAGATACCCAATTTATATCCAGTTTATTTTCCATATTCATGTGGTCCAAATCAGAATTGAAAAGATATAGCTTCATGGTTTTTTTTTTTTTTTGCTGTTCACACTGTTCTAAATACATCTGACTTGGTTCACATGAGGAAATGATTTTGAATTGGGACATTTTTAGCTGCAGTCTGAACCTTAGTGTTCCACAGTAGAGAGCTGGACCTCGATTACTTTATATCAGTGATTGATAGCACGATAGCCCCATAATGGGACTTGTGAAGCCCCGCCCTTTCATTGCTAGAATTCATCAATTTCAAACAGCAAGGAGATATTTCACCCAGAGAGATCTGGGGTGCCTCGAGTCTTGTTTTGTTTTTTTTTTTTTGTTTTATATCTTACATCATTGGACTGTATTTTTGACTTTTTTAACTACTTTCATCACCATCAAGTGTACTGTTACCTTTTAATCATCGCAAGAGAAAGAGAAATTAAATCTGCATCCATTTTGAGTAATTCACATTTATACAACCATGCTCAGGCATGCACAGAGCAATGTTCACATGGAACTCTTGTCTGTCAGAAATCTCTAAAGTGACAAGTGAAAAGGGTTTCAGAAAACAGCTCAGGTACCTTTCAGCACAATACCTCTCCTCATCTAATGTCACAACGACTTGAACATGCATTGTACATGATCAGTGTTATTTTCTTATTTATAGTTCCTTACGCTCCTTGCTTACGTGTTTTTGCTATTTTTATTAGCTTAGTGGTTTCATCTTTAGTAGTTTAATCTTTTCTGTTGCAACTGTTTTGTCTGTTATGCGTCATTTTGTCTATGTTTTGTGTGGACCCCAGGAAGAATAGCTGCTGTATTCACAATAGGTAATGGGGATCTTAATAAATGAATAAACTAATACACACTAATACACACTTGTTTACATTTCCTACTGCGCTTGAACAGACAGTCAAATGCTCTGTTCTGGGGTAACTCTCCTCTTTACAAAACCTTGTCAACATTGAGTATAATGCCACATAATAGGGCTGTCAAACAAGTCAATAACTCTTTCTCCTGTTAAAATATGCAATTTAAAAATGTAGCTCACTCTATAATTACATATGGCTGTGGGTTTTGGTATATGGGTAGTGGGACAGCTCAATAAAAAATAGCTTCAAAAGATGTAAGTCCTCAGTTATTGATGGTTATAGTGTCCTTAAAACAATAAGCAAACTTATTTTGCATAAATATTTTTAGAATAGCAATGTTTCTGTCAAACTCTTTAGGTGAGAGGCAATTCACTGGCTATCCACTGCAAATGTAGAAACCACAGAAGGATGTAAAGTAAAGTTACTTAAGTTACTTAATAGCTTATTATAACATAATAATGATAATGTGCTTGCCTGATCTGATTATTATTGTATTGCAGAAATGTTTGCATTGTCCCTCTTAACATCAGTCTCATAACATCATGTAACATTAATCATAGGGTGGCTCAGAATGTTTGCAGTAGCTGCCTAGAATGTTTCCCAGACCTGTTTGAACTGTTTAAAAACTATTTTTCAACATAACCAAAGACCCCAAAGCATCATTTGTTCCAGCAGTGTTGTAGCTTTGATATTCCTTTTCTTGGGCCTTTTCATTTTGTCCCCGTGCACCCCCCCTCCACCCATTAAGGTTAGGCCTTACTCCCACTTCAGTGGTTATACTAAACAAAGATATACATGTATAATGCAGAGCGTTTCCATGTCAGATAGTTACTTTAGACAATTCCATATCACCATAGAATGAGATTATCTGGGTAAATATGCATTTTACATTTTTGTAATTGTCCTGTCATTTTAATTCATATTGTGAATGATTTCCATGAATGAGTATAATGCCACATAATAGGGCTGTCAAACAAGTCAATAACTCTTTCTCCTGTTAAAATATGCAATTTAAAAATGTAGCTCACTCTATAATTACATATGGCTGTGGGTTTTAGCTTCAAAAGATGTAAGTCCTCAGTTATTGATGGTTATAGTGTCCTTAAAACAATAAGCAAACTAATAGTTCTCCATGTCCGCACAACCCCTCCATACCAAACAGGAAAAGATTTATCCTTACCTGATGCCTACAGTGTCACTTAAGGACTAAATTCCACTTACCCACAAGGCACAACATAAAATCTCCCATGATATCTGTATTACAGGTAGAATTATGTGATATGTAGTACATATCTTTATTTTATGACTGAAAGAAGCCCAAGGCTATTTCTCCAAAATGTAGCTCACCACACAGATTACAGATTATACAGATTCAGATACAGATTACCAGTAGACCACATTATCAGCAGATTACAAAAAGATTTAGTATCTGCTACATATCAATATCAAATGAACATTTTTAACACATCTCCAGAACAAGTTCATATGAATCTGAACATGAATCCCAGGGGAATTTGAGTGTTGAGTCTGACATGCAGTAATAAGTAGATGGTATTTATAAGGAGTTCCTTATCACTGCAACAGACTCAGCCTTCCACAGTGCCTCAGATAGAAAAAAAAAAAAAAAACATTAAGTGCCATTGATTATCGTTCCTGAATCCAGGGGGTGCAGACAGAATAGACTGGTGGAATTAACAATAATGCAACTTCTGCATTTCAACAAAACCCAGCTCTGGCAGGTTCATTTGGGCTTTTGAATAAATCATTGATTTTATTTCTCAGAAATCAATAAGCCATTTAATGCAAATCTTAACACTAGGGACAGTGTCCATTATCCCCGTCTTCTCTCTGGAAATGGAGCAAATACTTGACTACAGACAGTTACCAGCTTCACTGTTATAATATCTCTCTATACGCCTCATGGAGCAAAAATGTCATTAATCATGGGAAATAACCCTAAGCAGACTAGGGAATTTCTTAAAATGGATAAATTGTGTATGAGAGAGTGAGCCACAGTAATAACTGGTGATATTGTTGACCTTGTATATAAGTTGACCCTAGAGTTGAGTTTATGACGTGGATAGAATATGTCTTTAGCATAACCACATCCAGTAGTTTGCCCAAGCACAAAACTACAATATCACTAATGAAAATCACACTTTCCTTTTACCAATTAACTTGCTAATGTGGGCCATAACAAAGAGAAGCAGGGGAAAGGCATAAATATTTTTAGAATAGCAATGTTTCTGTCAAATTCTTTAGGTGAGAGGCAATTCACTGGCTATCCACTGCAAATGTAGAAACCACAGAAGGATGTAAAGTAAAGTTACTTAAGTTACTTAATAGCTTATTATAACATAATAATGATAATGTGCTTGCCTGATCTGATTATTATTGTATTGCAGAAATGTTTGCATTGTCCCTCTTTTTGTCTATTTTTGTAATTGTCCTGTCATTTTAATTCATATTGTGAATGATTTCCATGAATTCCTGTACTAATAAATCCAATGACACCGATAATCTTTCAATGAATTATATTAACACTAGAACAAACTGGTCTTCACAACCAGCTCATGTTTGTATTAATTTTTCACTAATAATATAAAAAACTCAGACAAAATGTCAGGTCTTATTCAGAGACAAGACATTAAGCACTGTGATTGAATGAGACCTGTTAAACACAGGACCAAGTTACAAGAAAACATTTAGGAAATATTAGGAATTTTAGGAAAATTTAGGAATAGTACATGCTCAGTAATTTTGCTCAAACTGCTTTGTGTAACTTGGCTTCATTTTTATGTGTAATTTTCATGGCATACATATTTTTTCAAATGATCACGCAGATTTATATTGTCAGGGCGCGAGCAAGGACTCAGATGCAGACCACAGGAGCGTCGGGTTTCCGGGGAATTTATTGATAACGCAGGCAAGAACGTAATCGGTGAACAAGTAGGGTCTAAACCAGAAAGGCAGTCCGAAGGCAAATTCAGGTACAGGTAACCGAAACAGGCAGGGTCAAACACTGGGCAGGCAGAAGTATTGGGCGAACAGGGCAGAGCGACAGGCAGGAATCAGGTCAATAACGGGCAGGCCAAACACGGAAAACAGCACAGAAGAGAAACGGCAGGGACGAAACAGGCGAAAATCACACTGCTACGAACAAGCAACAGGACAGGGACAAGCAGGGAAGATATAGGGCAGGGCTGACGAGGGGATGGGAAGCAGGTGTGTAGGCGGGTGGAGACCAGGCGGGGAGCAGGGCAGGGCCAGAACACAAGGAAAACAAAAGCACATGGACAGGGAAAAACAAAAACAGCACAGCTAGGGGGCGGGAGCACTGACATATATAGAATAAATAAGTCTACTTACTATGTGTGAGTATCTTACTGTTTCTGAATGCTGACAGTGTGTTTTTGTTGAGGTTTATTTTGGTACTGTATGGGATTGGTCAGAATGATACAGTGCACATGAATCTTGTAACAAAGGCAATAGAGACAGAGTGCATTTAGGCCACGCCCACACCGTGGAGGAAAACAACGCTGCACTTTCCATTGATTTGCATTGCACAGTTCTCTTTGTCTTAGAACTAAAATCGCAACCATGCCAAACAGCTGTTGTGTGGCAAATAAGATAACTAACCCTGATTTAAGCTTTTACAGGATTCCAAGACGCAAAACGGAGCCAAAAAGACATCATAGTTGTCTTAAAGCTATTAACAGACAGGAGGGCTCCCTAGCCACGGGGACCTTATGGGATCCCGATACTATTCACGTCTATGTGTGCAGCAGAGATTTTGTCATGTAGGTCAAAAAGTTAACTAGTCCTCTATCTAAGAAATTGTTGTTAAAAATGTGTATATGATTGACTCCAATTCCCCAGATATATTAGTTTAGCTAGCTAGCTACGGTAGCTTGCTCTAGGTTAGCTAGCTAGCTAGCTACCAAAGTACTCAATCTATGGTCAATCTTCATGTTTGCAAGGACTAAACGGCTTATCCTTATACCCGTTAGTCACTTTTAATAAACCCTTCTGGGAATTGCATGTGGAGAATAACATTGTAATCAGGGTTTGACATTAAGCTACCTTTGACATTTACTACCAGCCACTGTAGTTAGTGGATTTCCAAAGTTAACATTAGTCGCCAGCCATCATTTTCACCAGGCAAAGTCTTTATGCCTCAAGTGTAACTGCAATTTATATTTTATTTAGATTTGAGCATTTTAGCTTACATGACAATATGGCAAGTTCATACGACATTGATTTAGATTAATACAGAACGAGAGTAATGGTAGTGCTAATAATATGTAGCCTAATAGTAGGCTACAGACTTGAGCTGTTTGATCACAACGCTAGCTAATGTTAGCTATCTAGATGACAATATTGACCATCTTAGTCTACCTGGTGATTCGATCAGGTAATGGTACAAGTCAAAATAAATGATGACTGGCCACTCTGTGGGGTCATTTTTCCGCACTGAATTTTGGGATATAAAAGGGACACTGAGGGAGTCCAATCAGACTTATTTTCTCTACATATCTGGCCCTTTCTTTGGGCAGAAGGGTATTGAAATAGGCTGGTGTTGACATTTTATCTTAAGGCTGTTTCAAGACATGGTGTCCCGCAATTTCCCATTTACTCCCTTTCAACTTCCCAGAATGTTTTCCCCACGAGGGGCGTGGTTTTCCCTCCGATGCCGCATTGCTCCCTGTACTGTTGGTTCAAAAACCAGTTGTGTAGTTTTATATGTAGACATATTTCTGAACTATAGGCTTAAAGGATATCTCCACAATGTAGGTGTTCCATACCAAAGGACCTAAAGCATGTTTTGAAGGACACCTCAAGTTTACAATCAAAGCATGGGCATATTTCTTTAATGGCAGTGCAAAACACACTGTCTTTGCAATTAGCTAATGATCTGGTGACAAAACCACTTGCAGGTGGGTTCTGATGCAGCAGGTGGGTTCTGCTACTCCATCCATAGGTGCTGTGGAGCCACACTGGTGCAATGAGAAACCCCAGTGTGGCTGCAGCTCTGTGGTTTTGTGTAGTTCTCTGTAGCAAGCAGCCTTAATGGCAGCTCCGCTAAACTGGGGCTTAGCTAACTGTCTTTGAAGATGGTTCAACTGTGGCTTAATGGGGGTTGTGATGAAGCCTTAGTTTTTGTAAAAGTGTGCTTACTGTTGCAGAGCACACCGCTCCCGGTCAGATTTTTTACAGTGGATAACTAAAGAAGAGGGGTGTGGTTGACTGTATGTGCCAGTGCTGGGGTCAATTCCATTTCAGTTCAGTTTCAGTCAGTTCAGGGAATGAACTGAAATGCAATTTATGAGTTGAAAATCAAACATTATTTTCAATGAAGATTTTTAATTAATGACTTGATCCATTTTCAACTAAACACCAACTAAACATCTTCTCTTGCTGTTAAACATCCATTCATCTGCTCAGCAAAAGCAGGAGGTGGTGTTGTTCAGTGCGTCGCCTGTCACCTTTAAAGGATGCAGGCATTGACTGGAACAGCAACTAATGTCCACCTGCAGGGGGTCCCATTCTCACTGCCTATTTCTCCTGACATCTGTCACAGTAGGCTGCCTGCGTTGCAGACGTCATGCCTCCAGCTGTGCAGACACCAGGACTGACAGTGTCTCAAACCTATTGTGCCCCCGGGCAGGTCACAACACCTCATGTCCCAGGGAAGTTACAGCAGGATGCACTTTGGCGGGCCCTCTGCATGATCACCACAGCGTGCCTGTACTTCCAGTCATCAGCACGTATGTGCAACTCTCTGCTGTGGTCATTTCCTGGGGAACAAACTCCTCACATGAAGGGGAACACTGACAGGTGCCATTCAAATAATTAACAAAGTGCATGCACACATTGCATTACATTACATGCAGCCATTAAATTTAAACAAGCAACAGTGTCAGACCACATACACAATTCAGACTTCAAATATACTTTGCCCTGAGAAGTTAATTTTCCACAACAGTTTCGATTAGAAATTATTTTATTCATAAATATAAGAAATGACAAATCTTTAGCATTTAGATTTAGATGAATGACTTTTTATAAAATTAACAATAAAAGTTTAAAATCTTATGTTGAATTAGCAGAATTACTTTTACCTTTACTTTTATGCTAAAAGATTAAAATATATTAAATATATATAGTACATATATTTTTTATGAATGGTGTGCTGCTAAAAGTGATTAACTAACAGTTATATGCATTAGAGGCATTCAGTGGTGCACACTATCCTTTGTGAAACTCCTTTGCAAATACTTTGCAAAATTCAATGAATTTTAAGGCCATAGGCTACAAAAAATTATTGTCCTTAAAAAAAGAGGTTTTAGTGTAGCCTACAGTGGTTGGCATCGTCATGGAGGGCTGTGAATGCAGTGTGGCAGAGTTACTGAGCATTGGAAGAACATTTTGACATAGCCTCACATCACCAGTAAAGAGATGGTATGGAGCGAGTAAAATTCAATCAGTTCAATCAGTTGGGTGAAAAATCTTTCTCTAATGTTTAACGTCTTAACTGAATTCAAGGATTTGAACTATTACAAGACAGGGAATTAACCACCTGAAAGCAAGTGTAGCGGGAGTAGTTTTGACGTGTTTAAATTATATGAAGTTCATCAAAATATCAGGTTCCCATTCCCCTGAGTATCCGTTCTCAAATGTTTTACTGTTATTTTCTAATCGGTTTGTGTTGTAATGTCCTCTCCTGGCACGACCTGGTTACCGGCGAGTAGGTTGTCAAGTTCATTGGTTACTTCACATCTCGTTCCTTCCTCTTACATTAGCGACAAGTGTGGTACGTTGAAATACGAGCTCCTGTCACTGTCATATAAAAGATGTCTTAATCATTGTCTTTATAATCATTGTTTAACTGTATCAACAACTTTATAAACATGTAGGCATTACATTAAGTGGAGATCAAGCTATGTAAAGTATCTGTCTCGCTTCATTTATCGAATATAGTAATGCTAGTTACTTGAAACGCTATGACGGTTAGCCATATAATGTTAGCCTTGATAGCTAATGAAGAGTGAAATGACCGTTGCGAGAAAGTAGACAATACAATGATTGTGTTCTATTTTTTGATGCACAGAAACCGGAGACTCGTTACTGACATATTATTGACAACCTACTTGTGCTGTTTATTTGCCAGGTAATTTGATATTGTTACCAAATGGGTTCTAGCAATATGTGTGGCTGTACTGTGTAACATTAATCCTATACAATCACAAGCTCAGTATGTACACTGCAAAAAATAGCCCTTCAAAAATAAGAAATAAAATAATTAATACAATGTGTTTTTTGCTAGTAATAAGTGAAAAAATCTGCCAATGGAACTAGTGGAAATACAGATATTCAAGATGCACCATCTAAAAACAAGTCCTCAAGGAAGCTCAAGGAAATTTTGCTTGTTTGGTGACTGTCTTATATTAAGTGTAAAGACATATTTTGACTTGAAAAGAGACAAATATGCTTGGTGAGATTTGGATTTTTTGCAGTGTACTATGTAACAATTTGGTCACATCTCATCCCTTCTTCTTACGTTAGCGACGAGTGTGAAACCGGAGACTCGTTACTGACATATTATTGACAACCTACTTGTGCTGTTTATTTGCCAGCAACGAGTGTGTGCTAATAAAACACGCGCTGTGAACCCAACCCATCCTGTCTGCCTGTGGTTCCTGCGAGAGTAGCGTCGGTCGGGAATGAGGGGTCACACAGACAGCCTGATGGAAATGTATCTTGAGAGAATCACAAACCTTAAAGAAATCCATGGAATACACATTGAGCAAATATAAAAAGCCCAGGAAGACAGACTGTTCAAAAACACAGAGCTGATCAGCACCAGTAAAAGCCATATACTGTAATTAATCCATCATAGTTTATTCATGCTGTGGATTACATGACATTGGTAGGTTATTCACCACCATGGCAAACAAGGTGGATCAAATTGCATCATAGAGCAATGCAATTACCCATCACAACATACTCAAAAACCTGTGCACTCTGTGAAACTCCAAATGTCAGTCACAAAGATACATGTGTGGGATGTGTGGAATACAAGGCATGTGCAGGACAAACCATTGCAAAGAAATTAAAGAAGTGTATACTTGCCATAAACACACTTGCAGTGAGCAATGCTGACTTTGAGGCTTCAGTAATCACAGTAAAACAGAAACTGTTAACTATGCGACATGCTGCAAATCTTATTTGTGTTTCAATTGTTGGGCCTCCCTTTACTTAGGGGAAACCAGATGAATGCATTATCTGAGATAGAGAAATATAAATAGGCTGAGAAAGAGACGTCAGACAGCCCATTCAACTGAAGGCATGGCATGACAAGAGCAGGCAAAGCAACAGGACTATACCTACTAAGGACCACTTTGGGCATGTCCTTGATTTACCTGTCTCCAGTCATACATAGTGTCAAAGGAAGATACCTGCAAATATTTTTTGACAAAACAGGATTGAAAAGATTGTCTGAACCCTCCATATTACAGATGACTGATTAAGATTAAAGACTTAAATTCCCTGTGTGCACACTTTATGAAAGAAGCTGATGGTAACTGTTGTAATAAGAACTTCATTTGAATATCAAGGAGATCCCCCCCCACTACAAAAAATGAAACTGCAACATGAAATTCCTATTTGGGAATCCCTGATGGATTGCACTGGATATTCATATCTAGCTGCCTTACATTCTATAGGTACAATAAGACACTTGGGGCTCAATTACATAGGATTTTTACATGTAGTCTCTATACAATGTAATCACTGTGTAATCACACAGCATTGGCACAATAAATAAATGGAAGTCCTTGTGTATTAGAGTGATGGAGACTGATTTTTCTTTTTTTGGGTGTGTGGGGGGAGTAAACACTGAAAACCCTTTACACTCCACCTACCATTTCTTGTACATGTACACTTGAATTTGATACATCATTCATGGCTACTGCTTTCTTTCGTGTATCTCTCAAACCTGCCTTCCACAGATATCAATGACATGAAATTCATGAAGCTCTGGAATATGTGAAAGGAACTCATACTACATTATTTATGGCCAAGGAAGCCATTTCACTGCCAGATCTGTTTTACACTCAGCTAATGAGTAGCTGCTGAAAGGCTAATTTTGTAAATATGCTACACGATAAACCGAGTTGATCGGCTGTGCAGAGTAGGTCATTCTCATGTATCACACACCTCGCTTGTGCCCAAAGAATATAAGATGTGACAGCTTAGGGATGACACCTGACAATAGGCAGGATCAGACTCTGGAACCTCCTGTGTCCAAAAGGCTCCATCGTCAGTGACATCTCATCTAAAGTTCATCTTGTTTCCTTGATTTTCATCTTTTCCAATTGGCTTTGACACAACATGCATGAGGGCTAATCACAGTGGAACACGTTACAAGGACATTGAAACTGAAAAGGAAAAAAAACTGCCAATGGTCTTGCACCAAGAATACAGGGAGGATGGAGGACTTGGACTCTGTTTTGCTTTATGGAATCATGAGCAGGTTCTCAGAATGCCCTTTATCGGTGAATCGCACATGAGAGAGCTGTGGCTAGTTGAGGGGGAAATGCTGATCATTCATGTCTAACACAAACTAACACCTCCCTTCAATCACTACTCTCTATTTAAGATTGCTTGCGTTGCATTTCTTTATCTATCCGCTAACCCTCAACTGCCCTCACCGTGGTCGGAAATAAAAAGGGATCAGGAGCCAAATCAGATTTTTTTTTTTTTTATTTGATGTGTCATCTCTTCATCTTTGTCACCTTCAATTAGGTTAGGTGGTTTCCTCGAATAGTGTGTGTACGTACATATATTATATATATATATATATATATATATATATATATATATATATATATATATATATGTGAAGGTTCCTGATTAGCAGATCCTTGAATGTCAGGGTGTTCATCATGAATTTCTGCCATCTAAATTACATTTCAGGTGGAATATAAAGGCTGCTATGAAAATATATGCTAGTTACAGCCTGATAATAATGAAACCATCAGAAATCTGTCTCTGGAGGATATTTTTTGGAGCTGAGTTTCATAATTGCAGAACTTGAAGGTTGTGAAACCATAATTACAGATTTTTACTCAATTTTAATGTGCCTGAGGTGGAAGGTCATTTATTTTTGACCAATTTTAATGAATAAAATGATATTCTGACAAAGGGTACCAAAAAGGAGAATTTTTTAGATTAATTCTGTGCAGACTGGGAAGTGTGACAGATGTGCAACCCATCTCTGATTAATTTATCATGAGTGCACATTGACACTGTTGACACCTTTTGGGACCATGAGGTGTTTCAATTAGAATATCCGGGGTGCAAGATGATAGTCGGAGCTGGGGAGTATGGGAGTTATTTGCGTCTGCAGAGCCAGTGACAGCTCCTCTGCATATATGCGGATCAAGGTGCAACCTGTGACAGGATCTGGGTATCAGCACCCACTGAATTTCAGTGCTGGTGCTGAAAGAGAGGAAAAAATAAACTATACAGAACACTGGAACAGTGGGGCACACAGAAAACATTGTTCTACGCTTTACGTAGATAGCGTTTGTGATGATCTAGAGAGCTTTTACATCCTAAACTCCATCTCCTTGTGTTTTTAAAACATCCAAAGTTACAAGCTGAGCGATTCCTTTCTTGTTCCCCGCAGCAATTTTAAGTATGGCCTTTATGTTAACTTAACTTTAATAAAATATATTACATAAGTTACTAATTAAAGTCTGCGGTAAACTCAGTTTTGCAATAGGAAGGACAATGGCACCCTTCACAACCATTACGCCCAAGGGGGAGGCCTGGGTGCTGCAAGACAGCTTACCCCAACAAGGATGTAACCCACACCCCATACAACGCTGCACATGCCTCCATGCCCTGCACATCATATATCAAGCCATTAGCTGTGGACCCATTTCATGTGTCCAGAGCACACAGCTGTGGTATTAATGTGTTCATTGCCACATTATTTTTCATCTTAATATTCTGCCATTCTGAGGTTCAACTTGGTGATGAATTGCCCATGAATGCTTTCCAACCCCCACTCCCAATTCAAGGTTGCCCAGCCCAATGCTGGTGACTTCCTTGTCGTGTGCACCCTTTGAGCACTTCAGAATGAATGATGCATGCATTCTACCACCAGACGTAATATCAAAGCAAATCTAAATATGTGTGTGTTGAGTCAGACCCAGGATGTGTTGCAGGGGAGATGGGTATCAAAAGATCATTCTGTCCTGAGCAAATATCAGCATAAACATTACTATTGTTATTAACAATCAACATTCATAGTTTGCAAGTAACAATCTAAGAATAGCAGTGCTGGTGTGAGGAAAGCACCCTATGGCCTTCTCCTGCCTCATGATTGGTGCTAAGGGTTCTTTCACACCTCATTTGTGTGGCTGTTTGTTTTGAATAGAAGTGCAGCACAGTGTAATTCAGAGCTCCCAGGAGAAAAAAAAAAAAAGTACACTGAAGTATACTTTGTATACTTCCATGCACTCATGATTAATGTACTAAAGTGTGCCATTTTCAAGTGTACTAGTTATGTACTTAGTATGCTAATGATATCATTAGTGCTACTAAAGATATACTTAAATACAACCAAGTGTACTTGACTACTATTGAGACACCATTAAGATGCACTTAAATACACTTCAGTACATCTTTCTGTACTTTTAAAAAATGTACTTTGTTTCAACTTGGAGTATATTTGAATCCACCTTTCAGATTACTGTTAATGCACTTATATAGGAAATATATTTATAATTCAATCAAAATGTGTGAATACATTGTAAATACACACACACACACACAGTATATACTAACTATACTTAAATTCAGTGTACTTTTTTTTTACCTTTGTATAATTTAATTGCATTTAGAATGAGTTTCAAGTGTGAATTAGCAACAAGTATATTTAAATACATTTTAACGCACCTTAATTGTGTGTCAACACAGTCACTTAAGTGCACTTAGGGTGAAGTGGATGTTAACCGTTTACTTAAATACTTTAACATTAAGGGTCATGTGTCTGGTAGGACTTCCACTTTAAACTTTACAAGAAATATACTACTTTCTTCAAGTGTACTTGACATCTTTAAAATTAAGGAATTACTTATGAATTTAATGGTATACCCTTACTGGTAGAAACTCAAAATTACCAAAAATAAAAATCTGAGATGCAAGACACAAAATGTGACTCAGACATTTGTTTAGTGAAACAGTTGCACACTAATTAATCTTTAAAGCAATACTGTCAAACTGACATGCAATCTAGCCATCTAGCTTCAGTTCGAAAGGGGCTAAACAATAGCATAAACACTTGAACCAGCTTTGAACACTGAAAATATTGATGCCGTAATCTGTGTGTAGGATGGAATTTAAAATATAATACTGGTTGTATATTAAAAAAAAAAAAAAAAAAAAAAGGTTGTACCATGTTAAAATGAACAAGGGTCATGGTTATTCTAAGTAACAATATGCTTCGCTTTTTTTTTTTTGTACATGAAATGCAGGCTCACATCTTTTCTGCCTTCACTTGTTTGAAGCATTCGTCGGTGCATTTCTTGCGTATGATCCTCCGGACATCTTACACTGTTACTTCTTTGAATTTTTCCCATAGCAAGCCCTGTAAAATTAAAGGCATACTGTTACTTAAAATACCATAAGCACTATTCACTTTAAAAGGTCGTGTGTGTGTGTGTGTGTCTCTTGTGGGATTATGAAGCTGTTACAACACCATGTCAAAAAAAAAAAAAATTAAAACACGAAATATCTGCAGTTTCAAATACACTTCCAACGAATCCCTTATTGCACAAACAATATCGAAGTTTTGATTTTTGCACGTTAGTGAGCCAGGCAAGATGAGACTCTGAATACACAAGGATATCAGAAAAGGATTTTGCCTTCAGACTGAAAATAACAAATAGCTATTCTAGAGGCACTCTTGCAGAATGAAATGTTCTCATTTGTTTACTGAAATCATAACGCACCATCACTGATTGAACAGCAAAATAATTAAATTCTAACAAGAAATTCTACACACAGTGCCTTTAATATAGTATAAAATAGTACAGACAGAACGCTTACTTATTTTGTAATTGAAAGTCTAATTAATGCATCCTACGCACTGATTATGGCATCAATCTTCTCAGAGTCCAAGGCTGGTTTGGATTCAAGGTCTTTGTGTGCTCCAGATTGTCGGCCAGTCAGACTGGATACAGCCAAGGTTTCCCTTCCAAACACCAGGACAGCAAGATCTCCAACATAGACGGAAGGGTTCAGGCTGGCTGAAGGGTTCTGGCAAGCAGATACACAAACTGCAGATCCTGGCATTTTGGCAAATAAATATTCAAGTCATTTTGTTATGCAATAAATGCATTTATGTACCTTTGTACAAAATTGTCGTCCTGAAGAACTTACGAGCACTGAATCCCCCCCCAGCAGTTCATAATGCCAGCTATGGTGCTGAGTGGAACAGTCTCCAAAGCATAAGAAATACCCTTTTTAAAACAACTGCAAACCTCCAGTGCAGCAACACATGCCTCAGACAACCATCAGGTCACAGATATACAGCGCCACAGCTGCCTTTACGAACTGCTGGGGAGGAATTCAGCGTTGGTCTTTAAGATTCCCTGGCACAATTGTTAGCACCGGTGATCGGGACAAACGCGGACCGCAGGATGTTCCGGTTCCAGGCGATTTATTGAAAGGGACAGTCAGTTCGTAAATCCAGAGACAGGCAGGGTTCGAAACACAGAGACGCAGTCCGGGGGCAAATCCAAAATCGGGAGTCAGGGAGAACAGGGTCAGGAATCAGGCAGGTGAGTGGCAGCGATCAGATCCAAACGGCAGGCAGGAATCGTGGTCAGGAAACAGGCAGGATCGGCAATGTAGCAATAACTCACAAAAAACAAAGCGCAGGGACGAAACAGGTGAAACACACTGAAACGAACTAACAACAAAACAGAGACACGCAGGGAAGATATAGGGCTGGGGTAACGAGGAGATGGGATGCAGGTGAGCAGGCAGGCAGGTGCAGGCAATGAGGAAATCAGGTGGGCGGGAACCAGGCGGGGAGCGGGGCGGGGCTGGAAGACAAGGAAAACAAAAGCACAAGGACAGGGAAAACAAAAACACCGTGGCTTAAGGGGGCGGAGCCCTGACAACAATGCTCAAAGATGGAGATGGAGAAGGATTATCTGATGCACTGTAGGGTGAGGTGGACCATGACAATGGACTTCGCTCCAGTATGGCTTTCAAAGAACTCACAATTGATGGAAAGTCTTTATAAAGAAGTAAAGGTGAAAAAGAAAGAAGAATTATATTTACCATGCAATGAGCTAGACAATCACATTTACAATGAGAAGCAGTCTTATTATTTTAACAATAATGGCATGAAGGCTCACAACTGTAATATGTTTGGGCACACTGCAGTTTTACATCATGAAATGTTTCTTTCCTAGAGAAATTACCTTTGAGGGCATGGAGGATTTCCTCATAATTACTGACAAGCCGTTCCTTCAGCCTTTTGTTTTCCTCTCTAAGCCCTTTTACCTCCTGCCCTTACTTCCTTCTTGAGTCCTCCTCTTCCTCTGATTCAGAGTAACTGTAAAACTACAACACAAATGTACAGTACTGTAGTAGTTTCACCTAAGCTCACACACCAAGCAACTCCACTAAACTATTCATCATGTAGCCAGCATGCAATCTATCTGAATAACTCATTGAACAGATTTACAATTGCAATTTTGCTACCTAAAATTCAAATTTCAAAAAGGCAATAACATGGTAATGCTTACTTGCTGATCGGAAGTGCACTTCCTTTTAACCATCAACTCTTAAGCTTTCAATCATTTTGTTTGCTGCCTCCTTCTCATGGCAGCGTTCCTTTTTGCCATTTAAAAACAGAATAAAATTATTACATTATTGTAAGTAAATATTTTAACAAATAAAACTACTGGAATTAATTGGTAAATGGCTAAGAATTAGACTAGTACTGATTTATTTAACACATTCAAATATTATGTTGCTGGTAGATTGATCCCTTTTGAAATATACCTTTTTGACTTTTGCTGGTCAGTCTTCTTCTCCATCAAGCATCTTCTTGGGTTTTACCTTCCTTTTGGGTCCATAGGTCCAAATGTCTTCTCCTTTGATGAACAGATCCCGTTTCTCACAGAGCTCGTTGTAGTCGTTTGTTAAATAAAAATAACGTTAGTTAACAAGGTAAACTCAAAGTATCTTGAAAATAAGGCACACACACAAACATGGCATACAGGCATTATAGCTAACGTTACTACCTGGCGATATACGTCAGTTAGCTGGCAAATTAACGTTGTACCAGAGACGACTGTTATAACAATAACTACCGTACCATTAGCTGTAGTTAACGTTATGTTGACAGAACGTATACAGACAGCATTCTTTTAACATTAGAACATCTATGGGACATCTGGGTCAATTGCAGTGTACATAGCTGCAGCCGGTTTCACCAGTAGAGCGTAAGTTCGATCTTTACCTAGTTCGAACGTAAATCGGCACTACGTTCGAGTTTACGAACAACTAAAAGCTGGAGTTTAAACCTATATATCTCAAACGTTATCTAGCTTTCTAGATAGGTCCGTTACGTCGTTAAAATAATTCAAAGGAACTGGTTGATCGAGTTGTTGTCTCCAACTTTCCGTCATCATCAGCTAAAAAAAAAAAAAACACCGCTTATCGTAAGAATCTTGGCGGGATATTCTGTAGCGTTAGATGCGTAGCCTTTTTTTCTGCCCGCGCTGCGCCATCTTGCTTGCACCCACCCGTCGTCCCCTTCTATATATGGACATTAAGTTTTTTCTTTACCAGAGATGCATTGCTGATCTTCATCATTCATTAAATCAGTTCTTCCCACTTCCACAGACGTATCTTGAAGCAAACGAAGCAAACGCCATGCGAACCATAGATTGAAAAACTCCCAAAGACGACGGTTGGAGGGAAAAAAATTGAGACGATTAGCAACGTCACTTCTGTTACCCACGCACGCAGAAAACAAGAATAACTGTCTCGTGGCACTAGATCGTATTACTGGTGGGTGATACAATTGGCTTGCTAGCTGATTTAGTCATTTTCAAGTGTATGTGCTTACATGAAAACCGTGTCATCTGTGGTTGTATGAAGCACTGCTGTGTGCTAGTTGAGGAACTTGTGAAATCTAGCAGGCCACTATGTCAAGATGTACAAGTAAACACAAAGTGTAGCTTCATACACGAAGTGAGAAAGAAAGGAAAAATTTTGCAGTCTGCCCTGATATGATCAAAATGAAATGTGTGTCTGTCAGTGTATGTGGAAAAACCTACATCGTCCCACTGCCAAATCCATATGAATGGGAATAAAGGTCCAGCAGCAGTTTTTCTCTTCTGTTGCATTTGTAAAACATGTTTAAAAATATATTCATTTCCTGTTTGTCTGGGGCTTTCAGTCCTATTACTTTTGACAAAATGTGGAGCAATACAAAATATAATCAATAGGCCTACTAAATGTTTCATCTGACTTTTCTGTATGTTCCATACAAACAATACATACAGTGAGTGTTGTAGCTGAACTGATTTATAGACATTTCCATTAATACTCCAATTGATAATTCTTTAATAGTATAAAAGTATAAACGGCTTCATAATGATTTGGTAGTAATAAAGGTTACAGCTTCAGTAGCAAAAAAGCTTCAGTATGCAGTGCATAATAGAATTTCCTTGGCATGAATACTTAGTATATACAAGATGAATCAAAAAAGTAACTTCTACTGTACAAGTATTTAGACTGTTTTGGTTGTATAATGGAAGTAAACTTACATCCTACTCCAGGATAAATGTATACATTTTTTTTTTCTATTTGGTAGTATATTTAAAAGTATAAAGTGTTTAATAAGTAAACTAGTTTCTAAGTGTACTTCTTGACAGTATATGAAAAGTAAACTAAACTATCCAACTTACAGTATACTTTAATAAACTTCATTATTAAAATGTACATTTTAATTATTAATACACTTATTTTAAGTGCACTTCAAAACTACTACGCTAACATATTGAAAACATATTTTGAAAGTGTGACAAAAGTAAATTTCTTAAAAGCAAGCCATTACGTACACTTGATAATCGTATATGAAAATGCACTAAAATCGAACTTATATTTAAAGCATTCAAAGCACACTATTAAGTAGTGCACTAATAACACATTTCTGTATATTTTGAGGGTAGTATACTTTATCTGAATACACTAAATATCAATTTAAGTATTATTGCTTAGTCTTATATTAAGTACACTGAAGTACTACTGAGGTAGAAATGTACTTGTAATTAGTACATTTGTAATATATATTTTTTGCACTTATATTTAGCACACAAAACAATAATGTGCTAGAAATGTACTTGCTGATATTAAAGTACATTATTAGTACAATAAAATATACTTTATTTTTACCTGGGCTGAGTATCTGTCTGCTGCAAGCAGCACAATTCTACACATATGCCTAATCATGAATGAAGACCACTAGACAGAGGTAGTCTTGGACCACTTTTTCAGGTCCACCAAAAAACTTAAAAGTGCAGTAAAAGAGCAAAGACATTCAAGCTGGACCTTATGCAAACCACTTCGAAACAACCCAGAGCAGTGGATGCAACTCCCCCTGAGGTGATGTTATTGTGTTCTCCTCAGCAGCCTTGTCTCCAATGGAAGCTGCTCAGGAGTCATTTCTGAAAAGGCAGCATCCTCTGCAGAGAGAGACAATCCTGGGAATGTTCTGTGCAATGTGCAACCACAAGAATGATGGGTCATATTTAGCAGCAGTTTGACTACACAAGCTAACTGGCAAGCATTTACACATGAAATCATTTTCTGAAATTAAGCAAATGTAACTATTTTAATGTAATTTAACATTTTTAAGCGCACCAGGATGCAAATCACTTAGTGAGTGAACTTGATATGAAAGTGCCGTTGGATGAAACCAGCTCCACAGCATGGTAATCTGAATGACCAAGGGAGTCCCGAAGGACACTGTTAACACGTTTACACTGATTTTCATCAGTGACACTGTGTAATTAGCAATGCATGCTGCCTGCTCTATACAGAGATTCCACTCTGTGGACCACTCTGTTGCCTTCTCTTTCAATATGGCTGGCATTAAGTGGGGCTGGACCTAACTACTTGGAGACAAAACCAATTGCCTACTGCAGTGATGGCGACAGTCACATGTAGCAGATGTTGTCTTTCAGTTTGCAGAACTAAGGTCCCAACAATGAAAGATCCTGTGTCAGTGTTATCCCCTATGAAAGTAATTACTGGTGTTAACTGTTGACTGTAAGCTGAAATGGCCTTGTTTGGTTAATTAAACATAACTGACCTTCTCATGGCATACTAATTAACAATGAAACTGAGCTGCCATGTGAATATATTAAAACTGCTGGATCACTAACTGACAAGCTGATGTTTATCATTTTGGAAATTTCAATTCTGAATGCAGCTGCACTGCATTGTCAGTTCTTACCTTTTTCATAGGCAAGCCTGCTGGATTCACCATTTCCAGATAGTTGTAGCAAAGACAAAAAGTTGGGCAAGAGACAAATGTTTGACACATTTAAAATCCCTTGGAGAAATACATGTAACCAAGCCTCCTGTAAGTCAGTTTACTTGTCCTCCTAATTGGCTCATCAAGCCTATCACTGAGCAGGTCTAGAGACCCAGGAGCTGCCTAGCTAATCAGGTCTGCCAGTGAGGGGAGACCGGGGCCTACGGAGTTGCTGGTAACTAATTGGCAAATCAGATCTGCAGCTGAGATGGGCCTGGTGCCCCTGGCTGACTGCTGAGCCACAGTTAGAGAGCAGCCTAACTAAGGAGTGAGATCTGAGAGAGGAATCTTTTCCCAGATCCACAGTTACCTCTGAAGTATGCAGATTTAGTGTGCTTATTTCAGTGTTCGGTAGTTTAAAGTTCTTGTTTTATTTCCATATTGTTAGCCATCAGTGAAGAGGCTTGCTGAATCTTACTAACAGAGTTCTATGTCAGAGGGTTTCCTGCTCTAATCCTGGTCCTGCTGAGCAACACTCCAGCATAACTACACTGTAAGAAAGTGCTTTGTCCATCTTCTGCTTTGAACACAGCTATCATGAGACGTTTGCGCTGTGACACTCACAGACGGATCGGTCCACACACGCTCTCAGTGCTCGATCAGTGCACCTCCACTTGGCTTGATCTTCATTTTTTGAGCCTAAATATAGCCATTCACGTTATTTCTGGACTTAACAACCTAAATGCTATCAAGATATTCAGCTCAACATTCACTCAAGGAAACTCAAATGCTAATCTGTTTTGAACTTTTTGCTAAACCAAAATTATTGCTAAGAAATTATGTTTATATTGGTTAGTTTAAAGAATTTATCTAAAATTAATTTTTCAATTTCCAGTTAAAACTGATGTTCTA
The DNA here is from genome assembly GCF_013368585.1 of Megalops cyprinoides. Lineage (NCBI taxonomy): Eukaryota > Metazoa > Chordata > Actinopteri > Elopiformes > Megalopidae > Megalops > Megalops cyprinoides. The sequence continues at coordinate 1,410,582 of NC_050602.1, forward strand.
CTTTATATGCTGTAGCCTGTAAAATTATCTGCAAGATCGGGGGGTGGGGGGGGGGGGGGGCTATATCTGTCATAACATTTCTGCAGGAACACTGACGTATAATGTACACGTGGGAGGTAACAGTGCTGACGCATTTCTTTAAATCGGAGAAATTCAAGAATTTCCCAGCTATCACCATTCATCACAAGATAAGTATATTTTCTTCCATCCAAAAAATGATGCGGTTGGATTTCTTCTCTGTCTACATGCTGCAGGATTAAGCCCTGCTTTTCCATTTTTGCAGGTGAAGGGAAAATGATGAAGAAGCTGGAGCATTTCAAATTTGCCTTCATCTTTGTGCATATGTAATGTATATCTGGGGATCCCTATTGCATGCTTTACCTTGTTAAAGTTAGTTAATGAGGCACTAAGTAAAAGTCATGATGAGGATGTTGATTTCACCCTTGGATGTAGTGAATGTTGAGTGTGAGTGGGTAGATGTCTGTCTTTCATTCTTAAGGAGTATGGAGTCAATTTATTGTACTTCGTTAAAGTGAATGGTCTGAGTTTTTTAATTTTATCTTATTTTAAAGTTGCTCCTGCAGCAGAGCCGTGGACTTTGTGTGTGTGCTTGTGGAGTGTTTATTTACTCGTAAGGTCCACACATTTCAAGTCTAGGTCAGCTACTGATTCGCAGGTACACTCTTGTAACAACGCAATATGCACAATTATGGTCTGCGTGTAGCAGAGATGGTGGTCACATGACAGACCTCAACTTCAATGTTCATGCCAAACAGGGCATGCATCGTGCAGAGAAACTTGTAACCACAACAATCTGAATGAGATAAATTGATTAGGACTGCTGTTCTGTTGTCCTGATTGAGAGTGTTGCTTTTATGAAAATATGAACACACTGATCATCAGCGGGGCTCTCTGTATGAACCTGTTAAGAACACTGGCCACATGATCAGATGGTACACCTGGTGTCTCAGGAAGGCAAATTTACCTCTCTGTAGGATGTTGAAGATACAGACGATGAGGAAGTGTGTGCATTAGCACAATGATCACCACTGTTTTTTGATGGGAGAGTGATTAAGCCAATCAGTCTTTACTAGGTGAGAGTGTCATGGATGCTTCTGTGTTATGGCCAGACTCCTGCCAAAGGTGACTACAGGCAGTCACAGGGCAGTTGGCAGGACAAATACTCCGCACATAATAATACAACAACCCGGCTACTCACTCTTCCGAGTTTGGTCCAGCCGGGCAGAAGACGCAGCGGCGAGTGCTTCGCAGTTGAACTGGCTGAACAGTATTTATACAGATCAGAGAACAGATAGTTGGAGAGATAGCAGTGCACAGGAGTTTTAGAAAGAGTGGTTTGAGAGAGGGAAGAAGGCAATGTGGAGTAGAGAAAAATGGAGATCTGGAGATCGGTGCGCAAAAGAATGAAATAAAACGGTGGGGACCGGCCAGTCTGCAATAGACCGTCGGACCGGCTCCACCGTCCTACCCAAAACAACAAAACCAACCTAGAAAATAAACTCGACAAAAAATGCACCACAGTCTCACGAAGTTTATACATAAAGCTGCTCTTAAACATGAAGTTAGAAAACAACTAAATTCGCACAATATACCACGCTGGTACTCACTCAAATTCCCTGACGACTGTGCTTGCCGCCATAGACGTTTAAATTACCTGAGGTGCACAAGTTCGTGCACCCGTGACCCTGACGTTACGTGACCCCTACCCCTACTTCCGTGCACCCCCCCCTACCTCCTGACGTCATGTGGCATACCCATAACATTTGTGACACACATTTCTTTTTGTCTAGCAGTACTGCACACATGATAATCATATATTGTTGTCAATACAGCACACCTGTTAGGAACCTGTTTGAGATTTCTCATAAGATACTTACTAACTCCCCTATACTGTAAATGAAACCCAATAATAAGGTTTAAGTTGGTTGGTTAAGTGTTGCCTATGAGGGACACCCACAGCTGTAGACAGAAGGCGTTATCCCTTACCTTGTTTGTTGGTATAATTTAATACTTTTCTCTTTAACTTCTTCACTTGACCAGAACTTTCTGTTTTGCTGTGAACGCATAAACAGGAAAAAACAAAAAAACTAAAAATAAAAAATAAAAAAAAATTTTATTGCCTAATTTAAGAAAAATCGGAATTTGACATTTCAGACTTTTATTATTATTTGGGAATGAATAAGTTAAACTCAGTGAATTCATCCTAATTCTAAACTCAGGGCATTCATAATTCTTATCCTTAAAAAGCAGACTTTCTAGACTATGTGTTGTAACACACATGATTAATCAAAATTCGGTCCTCTTATCGCTACTTTTCAGGGTGCAACAAATCATCGCTACTCAGAGATAGTTTGTCATTATGGCCTATTTCACATTTTTCACTAAAACAGTGTTTATTCAATAAATATATGATTAGGCTGCATGAAGTATGCATATTAAATTGCATAACATTTATATTCAGTTGCTTGTACTGGTACAGAAACTAAATTAACTAGAAATGTGCATTTCTTGAAGGAAATTCAGAGTGTGATTGCAACCCAGCAGCGAAAACGTGCTAACGTATATGAGATGATCGCTAGGATGTGGCTAAGTGGTTGCTAGGTGGTTGCTAGGGTCTTGCTAGGTGATTGCTAGGATGTTGCTAAGCGGTTTCTAGGTTGTTGCTGGATGGTTGCTAGGCTGTATCTAGGTGGTTGCCAGGGTGTTACTAGGTGGTTGCTAAGGTATATAAGGTGGTTGCTAGTGTGTTGCTAGATGTTTACTAAGCTATATGATTTGGTTGCTAGAGCGTTCTTAGGTGGTTATTAAGTGGTTGCTAGGGTAAAGAATATGGTTGCTAGGGACACACCCACCTTTGGTGAATGTTGGGTCACATGACCCAAGGCACCAAATCAGGTCCTGTGGATATTGGTCAAATGGTGACCAAGTGGTAAGGCTTTGATAAATGCACTGAAGTGAATGGGAGGATGGAAGGATGAATAAATGAGTAAAGGACGAGTGCGAGGTCAGTATGGGTATCAATGAGTGTTGGGTGCCATGACCTGAGCCAGCATATGAGGTACTGTGACCGTAGGCTGAAAGGTGACCGAGTGGTAAGACTTTGAAAAATGAATTGAACTCAATGGCGGGATGGAGGGATGAGTGAAAGACAAAAAGACGAGTGTGAGTCAGTATGGCTTTCAATGAGTGTTGGGTGATTTGACCCGAGGCAGCATATGTGGTATGGTGGCTGACGAGCCAAAAGTGGCCAAGCGGTAAGACTTAGAAGAATAAATTGAAGTCAATGGGAGGATGGAAGGATGAGTGAACGACAAAAAGACGAGTGCGGGTCAGTATGGCTTTCAGTGACTGTTAGGTGATTTGACCCGAGGCAGCAAATTTGGTACGGTGGCTGTCGGGCCAAAAGTGACCGAGAAGTAAGACCTTAAAAATGAACTGAGGTGAATGGGAGGATGGAGGGATGAGTGAATGACAAAAAGACGAGTGCAGCTCAATATGGCTTTAAATGAGTGTTGGGTGGCATGACCTGAGTGGTTAAATCTGCTCAAATAATGACCAACAGCAGCCTCCCTTCTTTGGAGGGCATTTACAACAGCAGATGCAGAACCAGAGCAACGAACATGATGGAACCCACCCACCCAGCCCATGAACTGTTCACCCTCCTCCCCTCAGGCAGAAGGCTGCGCAGCCTCAGAGCTCAGACAACACGGCTGAGGTGCAGCTTCTTCCCTCAGGCTGTGAGGCTCATGAACTCAGTGCCATAAGTTGCCCTCGGCACTACATCCCAATGCTGCTCGTTTTTTTTTTTTTTAAACAATGTGTTTTAGTTATTTTAGTCTTTTAAGTGTTTTTCAAACCTGTGTGATCTTTTTGGGGCCAAAGTGGTTAAACTTCTTAGCAATTTCCTTGGGGTGAAATTCCCCTAGGTGGTGTAGTCGACACTACAAACCCCTCCTTGCTCCTGTCACACAAACATCAATTCACATTTTGTAAACAGAATTTATGATGGAAAGGAAGTATGATTTTTGTCAGGTACAACAGTACCTGTCTGTAACATCAGTGGTTGACAAAACCAGAGGTTGACACACTGAGCTTTGCTCACTGGAATATTAAGTATTAATTTCTTTTCAATTCATTTTTTTTAATTTGTTTAGTGCTTTTTACAAGACAAGGGCCACATGTATCAACGTGTGCTGAGCACTTTTCTGCTCATAAAACGGTATTTATAAAAAGATACTTGCCGGGAAAACTTGCGTACCTCTACGCATGGTCTCGAGGTGGCGTACACATAAAATTTCTAATTTGCAGATTTCTGACACCAAGAGGAACTAACGGTGATGCAAGTAAACGGGTCTTGTGGCAATCATTGATGAGTGTTATCGCGCCAGGTCCCGGCGCCAGGATGAAGTGACTGAGGGGGAGAGAAAAATGGTGAGGGGGCAAATATATTTATATAGTAAAACAGTAGATTATCATCCTGCTATTGCCTATTTCTGCATTTTTTTTCATCCTGCAGATGGCAATATAGTGGTGTTTTGACTAGATGCGAACAATTCCCTACCTTACCTTTTTCATGTGTTTGTGCGTCATGGCCATAATATGACTTAGGAATATTTGGGGCAGATTGCCAGGTCACCACCTAAAATTGGTCTGGTGGTAGGTTTAATGAAATTCATTCATTTAACCATGCAACAGCTGCATGAAATTAGCTATGAAAGGCTAAATAACAACAACACAAAACTACTGTTTCAAAATGAAATAATACTGTCAGTGCTCTGCCTCCTTAGCTGTGGTGTTTTTGTTTTTCCACGTCCATGTGCTTGTGTTTTCCTTGTGTTCTAGCCCTGCCCCGCTCCTCACCCGGTCTCCGCCCGCCTGATTGCCTGCACACCTGCTTCCCATCCCCTCGTCTGCCCTGCCCTATATCTTCCCTGCGTGTCCCTGTCCTGTTGCTAGTTCGTAGCAGTGTGTTCTCACCTGTTTCGTCCCCGCCGGTTTTCGTCTGTGTGCTTTTTCCCGTAGTTCGACCTTGCCCGTTCATCGACGTGATTCCTGCCTGCTGCTCTGTCCTGATCGCCCAATATTCTGCCTGCCTGGTTCTCGACCCTGCTTGCTCCCGTTTCTGACCCTGGATCTGCCGACGGACTGCCTTCCTGAATTCGACCCTGCCTGTTTTGTGTTTGTGATCCTGCCTTGCGATTTAATAAATCTGTCTGGAACCCAAAGCTCCCGTGGTCTGCGATTGAGTCCTTGCCTGAGTCGTGACAGAATACATTTATTTCACAGCAGTGATGAAGCCAGTATTAAAAGAGAGGCCCAAAAATGAATAAGCGCATACAGGACCAGTGTGTCCGCACCTGGCGCCACGAGGGGGCTTTGCCCCCTCAGTTGCCCCCCCCACCCCCCATTTAAGTTTACGTTCCGAGTGCTCCGATTCCCTAAATGGTGCGAGGACACTCAGGTTTAAAATCTGACCACTTCTTTTTCACCTCCTCCACGGTACGCACCTCTGGTGAAACTGCATTCATAGCAGTCGCCACTTTGAGCCACCACTTTGAAAGGACATTTTTTCTCCCCCCTACCTCATCAACCATCACCTCTATCTCTGTGTCCGAATAATTTCTTTCCTTACATCCTGCCATTGATCCTCAACATCAATCACTGCATTTCACTCAGATTTACCTGGGATCTTTAATATGCTAATTAGACGAATTAAAGGCGTGTCTTGGTCCATATAAGAACAATTGTGGGAGTGGACATTACGCGCGTTCATGTGCACATAATCTCACGATGATTTGATTTACGCTCAGATTTATTAAGACAATCAGGCATACGTGGTGTTTGATAACAAATTGTGAGATTGTACATACGCATGGTCCTATGGCAAGTTGTACACAAAGATTGATAAATATGGCCCAAGTTGTCACAAAGCAGCTTTACATTGTTCCCAGGCCTGAGACCCCCTGAGAGCAAGCCTAAGGCAACAGTGGCAAGGAAAAACTCCCTAATTAGCAGGAAGAAACCTTGAGCAGAACCCGGCTCAGAGGGGGAGCCCATCTGCTTCTGGCCAGCACTGGCCAGATAGAGAGAAAACAAAGTTGTACAATGTACTTTAAGACATTTGAGTTTGATAGACAGTAGTAAATAACAACAGAGTAATTATAAAATGTATCCTAGAATGTCTGGTTCTTGGCACTCAGTTGGCTTGATGGGCAGGGCAGCGAGGTAGCAGGACTGGAAATCGGGATGTGACGGTTGGGCTACAGCTCCAGACAGGAGCCCAGAGCAGGGGTAGGAAACAAATAGAAAACAGTGATTAGTGGATGTTAAGTGCAGGAATGGAAACATAAAGGCATAAAGGCAAAGGGGGTAACAGAGGGGGGAAGAGGAATGCATGTGTATGATAAAGAAAAATCCTGGCAAATAAGCACTATGGCAGCATACCTAGGGGATGAGAGGCAAGGGGCCAGCATGATCATGAGGATGACCCTAAGGCAGTCAACATCAGACCACAGCCAGATCAGATGAACACAGAGTACCCAGGCCATGATGTAGTGACAGCAATGACCACTAATTCCACGTGTCCCTCAACTATCGGAACGTAGAGTTGGTTTTGGAGATTATGCGCAAAGAAGGTCCTTAAGGTCGGCAGGGGCAAGCCCATTTAAAGCTTTAAATGTAAGGAGAAGTATTTTGAAATCAATGCGGTATTTCATAGGTAGCCAATGGAGAGAGGCTAATACTGGGGTGATCTTGGACATCTCTACGTTATCTGAGTTTGGACAGGCCAGGCTGGAGGCAGAATTCGAGGAGAGTTTTGAATTGTGTCACGTATCTTTATGATTTTGCTGTCAAAAAAATTCATGTAGTCATCACTACTATGAATTGCTGGAATGCAGGGGTTGGCTGATGCAGGGCTCTTAACTAGTCTTCTGATGGAGCTGAACAAATACCCGGGATTGCCCTTGTTTTCCTCTATTAGGGTAGAAAAATACGCAGATCTGGCAGCTGTGAGAGCATGCTTGTAGCTTAGAAGGCTTTCTTTCCATGCCAGGAGAAAGACCTGTAATTTGGTGGAGCGCCATTTCCTTTCAAGTTTGCACACAGTTTGATACAGTAGCATGGTTCTGGTCATTATACCAAGGTGCTAGCTTTTTGGGACTTTCCTCTTTTTAAGGGGCACAACAGCATCTAGGGTATTACGTAGTGTGTACTCAATATTTTTGGTGAGTTGATTTATTATAGCCGAACTAGGGTTCAAGCATAACTTTAAATATTCTTTGTTGTGCAGACTGTATGATGAAGGGAGCTCATCAATAAAGGCTTTGGTAGCAGCAGAAGAGATGGTGCGCCTGAGAGAAACTATGGACTCTGAGTTCATGTAACAAGCTAAAGGAAAGTCACCAGGTAATGGTCCGACAGTGTGGGATTGTGTGGCATACTTACTACATTGTTAATTTCAGTGCCATGAGGGCCAGATCCAATGTATGGTTGCAGCAATGTGTGGGTTTATCCACAAACTGAGAGAATCCAATGGAGTAAATAATGGACAAAAATGCTGTTCTGAATGGATCATGTTAATTTCCATATGAATGTTGAAATTGCCTAATACCACAAGTTTTCTGTGTTGACAACCAGATTGGATAGAAAGTCTGCAAATTCAGATAAATTCAGAAAAAAATAGTATAAGGGCAGGTGGCCTGTAAACAATTACAAGGGTAAACCCCTGAGATGCAGTCTTCTCTGGATGTGCAAAGCTATGTACTAGCAATTCAAATGAATTAAAGTTATTGCCAGATTTAAAAGTGGCACAAAGATTAGAGTTATATACAGCAGCAACACCACCACCTCTACCAGTTGAGCAACGGACCTGGTAGTTACTGTAACTGGGAGGCATTGATTCATTTAAAGCAATAAGTTCATTTGGTTTAAGCTAAGTTTCAGTCAGACATAGGATGTTGAATTTATGGTCAGTAATTAATTCATTTATTAGCATTGCTTTGGGTGTTAAAGACCTTATATTTAAGAAACCAATCCAAGGTTCACCTGGTTTCATTTTTATCAAGTTCTCAGGGCAAATGCCCAAATAGATTTCTTTAAACAGTATGGGACCGAAGATCGGGGGACAGACACTGTCTCTATGAAACTAAATTTAAGTGGTGGTCCACAACGATTTGCTTTACACAACGATTTAATCATTAACTTATTTATTTCTGATTGTCTCATATGGACATCATTAGCGCTGACATGAATGATAATTTTCCAGAATTTACTTTTACCTTTACCTTTAGCCAGCACTTTCAGATTTGCTTCGATGTTGGATGCTCTGGCCCCAGGAATGCAGTTAACTATGGTTGCTGGAGTCTCTATGTTCACGTTTCTCAAAATGGAATCACCAATTATCAGGGCTCTTTTAACAGGTTTCTCAGTCGATGTGTCGGTTGGGGCGGCAGTGTAGCATAGTGGTTAAGGAGCAGCACTCGTAACCGAAAGGTTGCCGGTTTAGTCCCTGCTGGGACACTGCTATTGTACCCTTGGGCAAGGTACTTAATCCACAGTTGCCTCAATAAATATCCAGCTGTATAAATGGATAACATTGTAAAACAACTGTAACCTATGTAAGTTGCTTTGGATAAAAGCGTCTGCCAAATGAATAAATATAAAATGTTACTGAGGGGGGAGAACCTGCTTGAAACATGAACCGGGGGTTGGTGGTGCACCGTAGGCTTGTGTTTTCGTCTATTTTCCCGAACCATAACCCACTCGCCTTGCTGCAAAGGCTCTGCCGGGACTGAGCAAGGGGAGGGCCTACCTGATGCATCCGGTACCAAGAAAGATTCAATAAACTCCTCGCTAGCTTTGATCTTGTATAAGGTGCGGATGCATGCCTCTAATTCTGCTATCTTCTCCGTCAACCTAGCATTTAACTCACATTTTGCACAGGTGAAATTAGCGCTACCGGCGGAGAAGGAGTAACTATACATATTACACACAATGCAGGGGAAACAGCTAAAGGGAGGAGAGTTGAGAATAGGCAAGACCAGTGGTGGTTCTAGCTTGTATGGCGCCCTGGGCAAACCCCCCCTTCAGGAAATAAGACAGCCGGCGATCGCCTAGTTCCTACTTTGGGACTCGAACAGAGGGCATAATTTTTCTGTTTGTACACTTACACAAGGGTACTGGACAGCGAATAAAGTTTTCTGTAACTATTGTGTCTCTGCTCATTCAAAATAGCTAAATATTGCAGCTCCGTCAGCAGTGACGGTGATGGGAATAAAACAAGACAGCCAGCAATCGCCTCCTACTTTGGGACTTGAACAGAGGGTGTCATTTTTCTGTTTGTACACTTACACAAGGATACTGGACAGCGAATAAAGTTTTCTGTAACTCGATTGTGTCTCTGCTCATTCAAAATAAATATTTCAGCGAGAAACGTAGCTAGAGGTTGGTCAAAACCATTACGCCCTTAGTCTGACTTTTTATTTTTTTGCAGCAATCAAGCTCCGCTACTAGTTCAAAGAGTATGTACAAAAAATCCAACAAGAAATAAATGCACCCTGGAAACCTCTTCCCATTTCAATCCAATCAAATACACAGATGTCCCACCACCCTCCAACACAAAATGATATAATCTGTCAATCAAATAAGTTAGGCTACTGTCAAGTTTGCCAACATGTCGTCACGTCAGTTACTCTGTAGGCTAGCTACTGAGGTAGCTACTGAGCTAAAGCAAGGAGTTCGGTGGTGTTAGCAAGCCAATTTATCTTATAAAATAGCCAGATTTGTGGATGAACAAAGAAAGTGGCCAGGCCAAAAAAAACATGCTATTTCCATGAGGAATGGGAACACAAGTTTTTTTTTTCCACAAATGTGAAGGACAAGTGTGTGTGCCTCATCTGCAGTACCAGCGTTTCAGTTGGTAAAAGATGCAATGTTCAGCACCACTTCAGGGACATTCTAAAGCTCTTAACATGAAAAGGGTTAACGTGGCTTAATGTTCCAAAACAGCGATCAATGATCACCAAATTTCTCTCGGACATGTCTTTTCATACACACTTTCACCTGTCAAAAAATCAAAACTGAAATCCTATGAGTATGGACGTTATTGTTTTCCTCTCTATTGATGCCCATTATAAGGAAAAGGCCTAACGTGGCTTAATGTTCCAAAATAGCGGCCAATGATCACCAAATTTGTTTGACATCTCACGTCATAAACACGTAGTAATGTTTTCTATGTTTTCTATGCTTTTGATGTGAATTTAAGATGTTTTGATATATTATGTGTGTGACAGATTGCTGTCACTGCGGTTGAGTATGCGCTCTGAGTGCCATAGTAACCAGCCTGGCTCTTTGGCATTGTGGTCAAAGCTGCAGTTTGGTATCCCATAGACCTGGGTTTGAGGCCAGGTGGGGTGACTGCTCTCACCCTTTGCAACAGTGAGCTTGACACATTGAAATTTGAAACATATGGATACAGAACATACATATGACATGCTATTGATGTGAATTTAAGATACGTTTGATCCAAAATGTGAGCTTTGGATATTGACATTTGATACATGTATATACAAAAAGTAGCTTAATTCAGCTGGTTAATGTGAGTGTTTTAATATGCTATGTCAATGTGTGAGCAATATAAGACATGAGTAGCTCACTGCCACTTTCATTTATTCAAAGTAGCTGTCAGATGAAAAAAGGTTGGAGACCCCTGGCTTAGACCTTTTCTTATCCATATGTGTTGACTTGGAACTCAGGCATCAATACATTACCCACTCAAGCATCAATACATCAATACAAGCATCAATACCCATCCCCCCGACACTGTCAACCAAGAGCCAAGTGTCATGACTGCGGCGTCTTAGCCGGTTGTTTTCTTTTCCCTGTCCATGTGCTTTTGTTTTCCTTGTGTTCTAGCCCTGTCCTACTCTCCGCCCTGTCTCCGCCCACCTGATTGTCTCGACCTGCCTGCCTGCACACCTGCATCCCATCACTTCATCAGCCTAGCCCTATATCTCCCTGCTTGTCTCTGTCTTGTTTGTCAGTTCGTCTCAGTTTGCTGTTTCGCTACTCGCCGTCTGTTCTGGTTTGCCTGTTGGTTCCTTTGCTGTGTTTTTCTGGTTTTGGACTTTGCCTGTTTTTCCTGACTTCGTTCCTCATTTTTGCCCTGTGGTTTTGGTTGCCGTGTCTGCCCAGTTTTTGACTCTGCCTGCCCTGACTTCGTTTTGTGGATTACCCGTTTGTATTATTAAACCTGTTTTTGGCATCCATCTCCTCTGTCTGCGCTTGAGTCCTTGCCTGAGTTCTGACACCAAGACTAAACCAATTCACCTTGGTGGTGTGCAGGATAGTTTTATATTATTCTTAACGATTTTGCACAAACCAGAGAAAAATGCAACAATATGTCTGTGAAACTATATAGTCACAGTATTATGAATGAATTGTGGTTTGGTAACATTTTGTAGTTTGACTGATTTTACTAATTGCATTAGTACTGTACAAAGTTAGAGGTTGGCTATTTGATAGTCTCCTGTTCCCCCTACTTCAGGCTACCGACAGTGAAAGGGAGCTCACAGACAGAACACATTGGCTTCGTTCCACCGGGGATAGGGGGTGGGTTGATCGGGCGCCTGTGGTCCTGGTGCCAAAACTGAATATGAATTGTCTTCCTCCAACTCATCTCTGTGCTAGCTTAGCTTGTGTACTGCAGTGTGCGAAAAGAAGCAGTGGCTGACATCACGTGTCTTGGAGGAGGGCACATGCTTGTCCACGCTCTCCAAGATTGACAGTAGGGGTTGTGCAATGGGACCAAACATGACAGATTGGACATTCCAGAATTTGGGGAATTGGCCATTCCAAATTGGGGAGAAAATGGAAAAAAGTATATGTGTGTGTGTGTGTGTGTGTGATGGAGAGAGAGAGTGAGAGAGAGTGTATGTTTTGACTTTTTTGTTTGGGGGGGGTGCAATCATCCAAGGGGGTATTGAAGCAAAGCATGAGAAACCATGGTGTATTCATACTGTAGTTTATCAATAGGATATCCCATTGCTTTTGTCTATGATCATCAATGACTGATTGAGTACTAGTATACAATACATTTACAATAGAGTATTTCCTAAAAGTTTTACTAAAACTGTCCTCAGTTTCCTGAAACCTCATTGATTATTAGTATCATTAACATTAATATTATCACCTTCTAGACTAGTAAATTTGGTTTGGTTTAATGTTTCTGTGCTTACAAGAAAATGCTGATTTTAAATTAAGATGCTTACATCCCAAAAACCCTCAGGAGCACTTGAATAAATCCAAAAGCCTCCTTTCCTACCAAAAGCCCATTCAAATCAGTTATAATTTCAAAGGAGGTAGTAGTAGGATGGATAATTGAATGAGAAATGAGATCCTGCACTGTGTCAGCTGCTGTACCGTACTGCTGTAACTATTCCCACTACCCATAGTAATGAATCTTTTCTGAATGCAAATGCAAGTTTTATAAGAGAGCACTGAGAGTTTATCACAGTTAGAAAGTCAACCTCGGTTCAGCGTAAATTGGATGTGAGAATAATATTGTCTCTTTTAATCCCTCAGGTTTATTTTGCTGTGAAAAAAAGGTTTATTATCGCCATGGGAGTAGACTATGTCAAAACCTGAGATGAGATGAAAGAAACATGGAGGGATGGATGATGCAGCAGTCTGTCTGAGACTTCAAAATGCCATTGCAATGCTGGATCATTTCATCAGCACTGTACAAATCAAGAATAAAGGGAGGATGATCTTTTATTGGGTTTTAGCAGAAGTTCACGCTTATGGGATGGCACCAATTCAGAGACATTTCATGCTCAACAAAAATTGATATATTGACAGGGGAGCCTGTGTGTTCATCTTTCCACTCAAGGTAGCTCTTGTTTGAAGGTTTAGTCTGAAACCTTTAAGCAGGCTCAGATTGCAGTTGCATTACATGACATCGAAGGATAATCAAAAAAATGGATTTCAGCTGAATTCAATCAGAGGCTTTGCCTAGCTCTGACTGGGCGATAACATTTTGACAAAAATTTAGCCCTGCCTGGAAGCCCGACTTCCCCTATTTGCAGAGAGCTCATCCTGCAGGGGCATTAGCACCGAACGTTGTGATGTCCACTATGTATGCATAGTGAATTGAAGTGACTGTTGGATGATGATACATGAGAATAGTTTATCAGGACAGTGGAGTTTAAATCTTTTTTTTTCTTGTGAATAGGAAGATCTTTGTGTGTTGGGTAGGGTCTGGTTTAGTTTTTATAATTAGTTAATGAGTTTCATTTGGCTGGCCAACTTAACTGCTAGCTTTGCTGACTATTTTGACCAACAGGCTTGTGATTTGTGACAGTGCCGCCGGAGTACCTGGACTTGAAGCCGGTCTTCAGTAAGTCCCGCGCCACCTTGTTGCCTTCTTCATCTCCTCCGTAAAGGCCGCGAAGGAATGGCAGAAAGGGATGCCAGCATCTCAGACCGCAGTGTCCCACTCCCTGGCACGTCCCGTCAGCAGGGTAATGATGTAGGCGATCTTCGCCCGGTCCATGGGAAACGTGGAGGGCTGCAGTTCAAAAACCAGGGAGCACTGGGAGAGCTGCCGCGGGCGGCGAGGGGCGGTTATCCTGGCTCAGCTGCAACTGCTGCAGCTGAGACGTGACGCTGGCAAGGCTGGCTGCAAAGCCCTCCAGGGACTGGCCGATGGTTTCCAGCTGGCTTTGGTGGCCCCCCAACAACGCGCCCTGCAGCTCCAGTGCAGCCCTCAGCTGGGGTAGGTCCATGATGTCCGCTGAGTCCATGATGGCTAGTTCATACTGTCAGGGCTCAGGCAAGGACTCAGGCGTGGACCACGGGAGCTTTGGGTTCCAAGTGTCTTTAATGAAATAGTCAGGCAGATTGCAAATCAGAAATGGGCAGGGTCGAAAACCGGAAGGCAGTCCGTGGACAGACTGAGGATCAGGAACCGGAGCAGGCAGGGTCAGGAACCAGACAGGCAGGCAATCAGGCGATCGTGGCAAGGCGGCAGGCAAAAACGAGGTCTGGATACGAGCAGGGTCGAGAACGAGAAAACACGCAGACAGAAGCAACGGCGGGGACGAAACAGGAGAAACACACTGTGACAAACTAGCAACAGGACAGGGACACGCAGGGAAGATATAGGGCAGGGCTGATGAGGGGATGGGAAGCAGGTGTGCAGGCAATCAGGCGGGCGGAGACCGGGCAGGGAACGGGGCAGGGCTAGAACACAAGGAAAACAAAAGCACATGGACAAGGAAAACAAAAACACACCAGCTAAGGAGGCGGAGCACTGACATACTCACTGAAATTAAACCTGTATATGCTTTTTAGTTTTGTTGTGAGCTATGTAGAGATGACTCTAAAACACACACAAATAATGAAGTGAACAGAAAAAAACTCCCCCAATCATTTTATTATTAATGTAAATATTTGATGTTGCAATTTACTCAATAACTATGAACAATGTGAAAACCAAGAGAGTGGTGTAATTCATCACTGTCATAATTACAGTGAATAGCTTTTCTGGCATTTTCTCTCCTTCCTCTAAAATAGCAGCTATTGACTTACAGTGGTGCTTGAAAGTTTGTGAACCCTTCAGAATTTTCTATATTTCTGCATAAATATGACCTAAAACATCGTCAGATTTTCGCACAAGTCCTAAATAAAGAGAACCCAATGAAACAAATGCGAAACAAAATTATACTTGGTCATTTATTTATTGAGGAAAATGATCCAATATTACATATCTGTGAGTGGTAAAAGTATGAGAAACTTTGCTTTCAGTATCTGGCGTGACCCCCATTGTGCAGGGAAAGCTTTGGAGAGACCACAATCCATCATCATAAAGTTCTTTACTTTCAGAAATTAAGCTAAGGTCTTGCGATCCACCAGAGTAAAAGAGGAAGTTTATTTTTACAGCAGGGGAATATTGTTCTATCTACCATATCAGTCAGCAGAATACCAGAAGCAGCTTAAACAAGTTAAAAATAAGATGGAAGAAAGGAATGCTGTATGTGCCCTCCCCTACCCAGCCAAGCTTTGGATTATCACTGCAGATTTTACAAATACCTCTCACCATCAGCTGATTTCCTAGCAGAATTAGACAAATATCTTTCTCACTACCCTAACCAGCATGCTGCCCCTGTGTGCCCTCATTATGTACCACAGGTGTGCGTAGGAGACTGGGTTGTAACATACAGACAGATAAGTGAGAACATGTGGAAGACTGAAAGGCAGACACACACACACATACAACAAGGCAACTCAGCAGACAATGACAAAGTGACACTGACACTTACAGATGGACACGAGTGAGTGTTTTACTGTGACTTGAAGAGTTTCAGGGCGGTCAGGTCACAGTGGTTATGTTCAGTGATTGTGTCAAACAGGTGTTCAAAAGTTTATGTAAACTGGACTTTTTTTTGTCCCTGGCATCTTAATGTTAATTAACAAATGGAGAGGATAGACTTCGTGAAACTAAATAAAACAAGGGGAAAAAATAAGTAAAAAGAAAAAAATAAAAGAGAGACAGATGAATTACAAAAAGGAAAGTAAGCAAATGTCTGTATGTACCTGAGGAGTAATGCACTGGTGAGAGAAGGGACATGTATTTATGTATTTTTAAAAGGGGGTCCCAGTCTTTTCACAGTCTTGCAGGTTGTTTCTGGCTATCATAGGGAGTCTTTCAAATGGAATGTCTTGAGAGACTGGCCAGTGGTTGAGAGACATTATTTTTATTTTCCAGTTCTGTAGGATTGCTGTATAAGTGGTGAGCAGTTTGGACTGGAAGGAGCTAAGGCACAGATTGTGAAGGTCGCCTTGGATCCAGGCACTGAAGGGGGTCAATGCCGCTGCCTGGGATTTGGGATAGAAAGGTAGCTATTTGTTGCCAGAATGAATTGACTGGTGTACGGTGCCAGATGGAGTGGATATAAGTATCGACTGATGTCTCTGAGCATTGATTCAAGGTTTGTGTGTCAAATATTCCCATCAAGTATAGTGTGGTCTGTGTAGTATTTTAAACTGAATGAGGTTGGAGATTATTCAGAGGGACATTGAGCTTTTGCAATTTTTCCAGTAGTTGTCATCTGCTGAGTTGATGTTAAGGACTGTGGGGATGGATATTTTGGTGTCATTAGCAGATCGATACTGATATATCTTAGAGACAATATGTTTTTGTGGTTAGTACCCTGTAGACCCGGGTTCGAAGCTGGGTGGGATGACTGCCAAAGAGCCAGGCTTGTTGGTATGGCAGTCAGAGCGCGTACTCAACCGCAGTGACGGTACTCCGTCACAGATGTATATAAAAATTACTTGAAATTACTGGAAAAATCAAAAGTGGATCTGCAAAGGTGGAACGACTCGCCAGTATTAATGCATTACATTACATTTATTCATTTGGCAGACACTTTTATCCAAAGTGAATTAGTATTTGATGGAATAAATGCAATAAAAATGAATACTCTTCCCACATTGAAGATCCTCAGGTTCTACTTCAAAGACCTCAATAAAGTTACCTCAACCTTTTTTTTTGGCAAGGAAGAACCCCTAGAGTCAAACTTAATACACTGCAGGCTTTTCTTTAAAGGTGATTTAAATTTTCTAATTTCAGACGTTTCTATCATGCCTCCTAATAACACCATAAATGGCTGTTAACAGAGCAATACCAATTGAAATGAGCCCCTCAAGGAGTCCCATTTCTGGCCAATAAGAAACCCTCAATAACCTTTCCTCAATAACTTGAAATACAATCATTCTGAACACTTTTGATGCTTGGCCGGAATTTAACGAGCTGCTTCGGCTAAATATATATCCATAATTATATCCGTAATGGGACAACCCTAAACAGGGATCACAAATGTATTGCTAATGGTTCTTCAAAAAACTGCTCCCCTAAGGGGATACAAACAGCTAGAGACCTCTTCACTCATAATTTATTTACAAGCTTCCAACAACTAACTGAACAATTTGAGACACTGGATCATAATTTCTATGAATATTGACAAACTTGCTGCTCGGTGAAGGGGAACTCTTCAGACATTTTCATTTGTTCCACTAAAATCCCCATTTAGATGCTTCATTACAAGAAGTTGATGACCTCATCCAAAGGCTTAATATCTTTAATTTAAAATGTACTCATGAACAATTTACCAGTTTATGCTCAATCAACTGTTAAACAGAAATGTCTGCAACTACAATCTAGAGGACTGACACAGCTCAATGGGAAGAATGCATCTAATATCAATAAAACATATGGTAGACAAATACTATTCAATATTTTGCATAAAACACATTACACCCCACACAGATAGCATGGATTCAGCAATAATATACCAGCTCCATGTCAGAGGTGTAAGATAGCAACCGGACATCTTGTTTATATGCTCTGGAGGTGTCCAATAATTCCAGAAATGTATCATCAAGATTGCATGTGAAGCAAGGGATTCCCATAACTTTATTTTGCTCGCAAGCATCATAGCTGAAAAATGTATTTCCCTGAAATGGAAATCTGAGACAGTGGATTAATGAATTTAGTGTACCCCTTAAAGATTTCATATAATGTAAAAAGTACACTTGAGATATTTTGAAATTTTGGAGTTCTTTTATTTTATTTATCTTCATTGAAAAATAATGGTCTTCATTCAGCACTTCCAATCTTGTGACTCTGTGTACGGCTTTCGCTTGTGTTGCACTGTGCCTCACTTGGAAGTTTCTTTGGATAAAAGCGTCTGCCAATAATAAATGTAAATGTAAATTTAAATTACTGAGACTGGCAATTATATTTTTTCCTCTCTAATTTTTGGATGTCTTGATACTGCTGTAATACAATGTGATAATGGTGATTCAAGACCTTCAAGGTCTTGTTTAGGAGTTTGCAGGGTTTTTCAAAATGGTTTTGTTTTGCTTGTTTATGTTAGATGTGATGTGTCTTGGCTTATGGGAAAAATATACAAGCGCAATGATGTCATTTAAATATCCTGCTGTGCTTTGCTTGTGTAGTGGCTATCCCCTGGGTTTGGGCCAGATGGACCGAGGGCCTTCCTCCACACTTCGGTGTCTTCTGGGAATAATAAGTTCTTATAGAGTCTGATGTAATTAAGGTCTGGTGTATTGCATATGGTGATCAGTCACATACAGTAAACCGGGTTGGTCCGCGGAGCAACAGGTCACAATGCATTCTACTCCTCCCCTGGTCTGCATCCCTCTTTTATGTTTCTCCCCAACTCCTGCTATTCCAGCCCCTAATTTCCAGCTCCTCCCAGGCTCCTCCTTCAAGATCACACCTTCCACAATTGATACACCATTATCTTTGACCTTGTGCATTCACCCCGGCCAAAAAGGCCCTGGAGTCCATATTCATTTATTATTTCTAAATATAACACTTCTAGCATTTTCCCATTATTTCCAACTTCACACCTAATTGTAAAATAAAAAAGAACTACATAGTACTGGGTCTAACTTATTTTTTAAGCATATATGTGTGAATTGGTACCATTATTTCCAGACCTGTGTCTGAATATTTTTTTTAAAAAAGGTTAGTAGTCTTAAAACTGTTGGCCTGACAGGGGTGCTATAGACCGCAAGAAAGCACACAGATATCTGTATACCATGAGTTACAAAGTAAGACCTGCTGTGCACGAGACTATGAGAAGGCACGTAGCAGTAAGATCCCATGACACCAAACAGACGCCATCGTGTATCATTAGCTACACATAAGCTACAAAGTAAGGCCTGCCAGTGCAGGAACAGCCATGCAGAACAAAGAAGTATTGAACCCTGCAAAAAAAGGGGGGCCGCTAGCTCAGCAGTGTTATGATGGGTAGCTATGACAAATTGCAGTAAACCGATGTACAGTGTACAAACATTAGATGTAAGCTAGACCAATGTAGGCTACCAGCTCTTATTCTTTAGATGTGTGACTCCTAAATGATAGTATAAAACTAAAATGGGATGCATATGTTAAAAGGAGGCAAAAACGTGCTGACACGCCGCTGGGGCATGTCAGAGAGAGAAGCGAAGGTGGCATTACTGTGAGTCAGAGGAAGAAGATACAATAGGTGAAGGTAACGTGACTGTGAAACAATAGGAGAAGGTGGCCTGACTATGAATCCAGAGGGAGAAAATACAATAACCGAAGAGCGTAAATCAATAGGAGAAGGTGGCATGACTATGGAACAGTAACATTCTGAAGATTCTGGGGTGACTTCCAGGAAGGGGCAATGCTGAAGGCAGTGTTCCTTCTCCAAGGTCACATACTCTGATACCAACTGTCCTGCAATGCTTATAACCTAGAATAACCCCCGGCCTTACACTGGCCTCACACACACAGAATTACTGCATATTAATAATAGTGCTTAATGGTTTTCAATAGTGACACTTTAATCAACACTATCATTGAATGCTTATTAATTGCAGTGCTTATGTAGTAAATCAACAATATCATGTAATGCTTATTAATTGTAGTGTTTAATATAGTGCTTTAAGTAACAATATTGCTCAGTGCATTTCAGGGGGTAGTGCTTTAGTGCATACAAGGGCTTTAGGCCTCACATTCTCCACCACACTTGTGTATTAAAAAATAAATAAATCTTTAGAGTGAAAAAGCCGAGAATGAGAATAGAAATGAATTAGATCATGAATAAGATTAAGAATGAGATTTGTAATAGGAATAAGAATGAGAATTAGAAGAAATAGAATAAGAATGGGGATAAGAATAGGAATGAGAACAATATTATGAATAAGAATAGCAATGAGAATAATAGAAGAAATAAGAATGGGAATGATACTAAAAATACAAATGAGAATAAGAGAATTACAAGAATGATGGTGAGAATGAGGATAAAATCATAAGGATTAAAAGGCCACAGCAGCAGCAGACAAACACAAAAATTTCTAATTCTTCTCTTTGTGGCATGTTTCTTTACTGGTAGACATTGTTTCAGCTGGACTACGGGTCCACTAAACTATGTGTCTTGCAGTTCATTGTTCTTGTCTGCTGGTTCCTGCTTACACAGAGACACACTGTACACACTGTATATATAATGTACACACATGCATGTACACAAAGCTTTCTGAGAGCTAGGCTATTAATGAATTAGATGAATGAATCAGCATGCGCTCCTAATCTTAACACTGTGATAATTGCGAATAAGATTTTTTTTCCATGTGTACCATCAACCATTATTTACTGAGATACAGTATGCTTGTTTTTTTATCAAAACACAGGGGCACCCAGTTTTTATTGATGACAGAAGGATAGTCTGAAATGTGTGGACTAAGTATGAAGCTACTGCAGAATGCAACAGTGGCTTTAATATTTGAGCAGAGCGACATCACAACAGGAAATTGACAGGCTTTGAATGAAGTATTATCACAAGTAGTAGAAGCACTGGTGGTACTGTGGGCCGCTCAACACACACATATCCAGATTGACATACAATACAGGACAGAAACACATGAAAAACAGCAACAGCTCCCAGAAGTTGATAAAATTATCAACGAGGTCACATATCATAGCATGTCATACTATGTTTCATAGCAGACAGCTTCAGCAAATTTGTGTACAATACATGACATGGGTTCTTTCCCCATAATACGAATACGACTAAGATGACGGCGCGTCCACATTTCGAGGCTCAGTGTCTTACCAGATTTTGCAAAATAGTGTTAATTTATCTGGTTGCTTCCTGCAAGTTCACCCGATTCAGCTATGCGAACTTCACATACAGAAAACAGACACTTTTGGACATCAACATCAACATCAACACCAACATAGTTTTGGACCATCCATTCAACTTCAACTAACTACCACCGGAGTTAGAATGGACACCCCGGACCTGCGGACAACTCACCCCGACTGCAGCTTCATGTTTTTACGGAAACATGGCTAAACAATGATGTCCCAAACAACTGGAGGGGTGCACAATCCTCAGGGCTGACAGAGCTGCAGCAGCGACAGGTAAAAGCAGGGGGGTGGTTTATGCATCTATGTGAATAAATCCTGGTGCACCAACTCTACCATTGCTGAAACTTATTGCTCTGCTGATCTGGAATACCTGATTATTAAGTGCAGACCCTTTTATCTACCAGGAGAGTTTACATGCATCATTGCTGCTGCAGTTTATGTACTACATGAGGCAAATGCTAAAGTTGCCATGAAAGACCTCAGTGCTGCTATTAGCAAGCTGCAGACATTGTATCCAGATGGAGCCTTTATTGTTTCTGTGGACTTCAATCACTGTAATCTATGTACCATGCTTCCAAGATTTTACCAAAATGTCACCAAAATGCACCACAAGGGGACATAAAACCTTGGATCATGTCTATACAAATGTGGCTGGTGCCTACAAAGCCACTCCCTCCCCCATCTAGGACAGTCTGATCATCTCTCATTGTTCCTGTTTCCCAAGTATAGCCCGGTCATTAAATGTGTGAAATCCACAATGAGGACCATCAAGATCTGGTTGGAGGGTGCTGACTCTGCTCCAATTCCAGCACACAGACTGGAGTGTGTTTGCTGCCCATGCCACCACAGACTCTCAGATTAACATTGACTCATATACTAACTCTGTCCTGGATCACATCAACAGGTGTGTGGACAGAGTGACAACACAAAAACAAATAAAAGCTTTCCCCAATCAGAAACCCTGGATGAGCAGAGAGGTTCGCGTCCTGCTCAAAGCCAGGGATGCAGCCTTCAGGTCTGAAGACCGGGTGGCTTACATCTCAGCCAGGGCCAACCTGAGGAGGGGAATCTCCCAGGCTAAACACACATACAAACAGAGGATCGAAGAGAACTTCAACTCCTTGGACCCCCGGCACATGTGACAAGACGTACAGACCATCACAGACTTCAAACAACCCATTACTGTGCCCCCATCCAGCTCTGCCTCCCAGCCTGACGAGCTCAACCACTTCTACGCTCGCTTTGACCAGGGAAGCAAGGAGGTCACCCACAAAGCGGATCTCACTTTCCATCTCAGATGTTTGTGCCACCCTGAGGGTGAATGCACAGAAGGCAGCTGGCAAGGATGGAATACCCAGCCATGTGCTCAGAGTCTGTGCAGAGCAGCTGGCCGGGGTCTTCACGGACATTTTTAATCCATCTCTGGCCCAGGCAGTTGTTTGCACAAGCTTCAAGACTGCCACCATTGTGCCAGTGCCGAAGCACTCCACTGCTACGGCTCTGAATGACTTCCGCCCAGTTGCACTCACCCCCATCACTGCAAAGTGCTTTGAGAGGCTGGTCCTATCACATCTGAAATCCTGTCTGCCCACTACCCTGGACCCCCATCAGTTTGCCTACTGCACCAACAGGTCAACAGAGGACGCCATCTCCACGGCACTCCACTCTGCCCTGACCCACCTGGAAAGTCCAAACTCTTACGTAAGAATGCTATTCATTGACTTCAGCTCAGCATTCAACACTGTGTTCCCCTCCAAGCTGATCTCCAAGCTTAGCCAGCTCGGTATTAGCACATCCCTCTGCAACTGGACTTTGGACTTTCTGACTAACAGACTCCAATCTGTTAGGTTAGACAACCTCTCCTCCTCCGCTGTCACCCAGAACATGCCACACAGCTGTGTGCCGACCCTTCTTCTGTACTCCCTCTTCACCCACAACTGCGTTCCTGTACATGGTTCTAACACCATAATCAAGTTTGCAGACAACACCACGGTGGTAGGCCTGATCAGAGGGGACGATGAGACGGCCTACAGGGACAAGGTCCAGCACCTGGCCATGTGGTGTGCCGACAACACTCCCAGAAGACCAAGGAGATCATTGCGGATTTCAGGCGAGGTAGGAGCCACGTAACGCCCCCATCAGCCACATCAATGGAGTTGTAGTGGACCGTGTATCAAGCTTCAAATTACTTGGCGTCCACATCTCCAACGATCTCACCTGGTCCCTGAACGCCTCCATTCTGATCAAAAAGGCGCAACAGCACCTTTACTTCCTGCGGAGCCTTAAGAAAGCTAATTTGTGTCCTAGGATACTGGTGGACTTTTACCGCTGTACCATTGAGAGCATACTCACGAACTGCATCTCAGTGTGGTATGGCAATTGCTCCGCATGAGGCCGCAAAGCACTCCAGTGGGTGGTGAAAACTGCCCAACGGATCACCGGCACCCAATTGCCCACCATTTATCACAAACGCTGCCTGGGCAGGGTGAAAAGCATTATCAAGGATGCATCCCACCCTAACCATGGACTTTTTACTCTCCTCCCATCAGGCAGGCATTACAGGAGCCTCCGCTCCCATACCAGCAGGCTCATGAAGAGCTTCTTCCCTGAGGCTGTGACCCTGCTGAACTCCACACCACACTACTAAGCATTATTGCACTCATTACTGCACTGTCTCAGTACTTTTATATTTGCATTGATTCAAGCTGTTTCAGATTACTATTATTTATATTGTACATACAACCATCTGTACATATCTTGTCTATACTGTACCCTTATATATACGCTCCTCTTTCCAACTCTGTCCACTTCACCCCCTATGTATAACACATTTAATATATTATACATATACAATAATCTGTATATATGTTGCTCCCTGCTGTCAATAACACTGTACATACTGTAAGATATAGCATCACTTATACTGGAGTAATTACTCTTAACTGCACTTTCAGTAAATAATACTATTCTTTTGCACTTCTGGTTAGATGCTAACTGCATTTCATTGGCTGTGTACCTGTACTTTGCACAATGACAATACAGTTGAATCTAATCCAGTGTAATCTAATCTAATCTAATCTAATCTAATCTAATCTAATAATGTGATCCTTTTGTCACGTGTCATATGTCATTTTCATCTTGAAAACTTACAAACATTAAATCATTATATATTGTTACAATGTTTTGCAAGGTAACGTTGAATTGTAATGACATTTTGAGTGTTGTCCAGATACGTCTACCTAAATATAAATTAACACTAAATACCAGTATACAATTATGTGAATTGCTGATCAGATGGTTCTGGTGGTGGAGAACACCCTTTGGCAGGGAACTGTGTGTCTGAGAGGAAGGAAAGAAGTAGCATTGAGGCTTTTCTTGAATGCAGTTGCCTAGATTAATGTGAGGAACAAAAAAGGCCAATTTATTGCAGTTAGCCATGACCATCTCTGTATTTGCATTAAACGTTTTTAACAAAAGCCTACATTAAAGTGTAGGGTCTGACTCAATGTGACCTTTGGTTTGCTGTGGTTGCCAGAGCAATTTCTCCCAACAAACTCTTAAGAAGTTGCATTTGTGGTTCAGAGGTAGTTATTTAGAGCAGCGTTTCCCAACCCTGCTCCTGAAGGCACACCGTCCTGCATATCTTCTATCTATCCCTGCTCTACCTACCTGACTGAACTCATCAGTGGCACTTTTGATTAGCTGAGCACACCTGATTTAGTCAAGCAGGAAGGATACATAGAAGATATGCAGGACAGTGTGCCTCCAGGAGCAGGGTTGGGAAACACGGATTTAGAGACTCTCCAAGTCTTTGTGTAACCAGCTAATGGCAGCACTTCTTGGACAAGTGTCTCTCTTTGGCCACCGTAGTTTACCAGAAGCGCAAGTCCCCCCTCCTTACAGCTGTTTCTGTTCCCGCAATTAACCTAGCGTCTGCGAGGTTAAAACAAGGAAGACTCGGCTTATTCGGGATGCGTTCACTCCACTCCACTCTCTATCTGCGGGAATAGACGGGGACTGCAGAAGGGTTGGTCTTATTTGATGTTTCAGTTTAGTTCAACATTTCTTTGAAATAATATTCATGATATATTGTATCCCCAAACAGTTACCAGTTCTCCCCCCTTCCTTGCTCGGCTTCTTAGGCATGCATCAGAAACGGTGACAACGGTATTTAAAGTCTTTTCCTTGTTTAAATATGTCGATTGCGTACGCTCGTTTTTTTAAACTATAAATTATTTTTATAGATTGATGCAGCGTACGAGGGCTACGGGTTAGTGCGTGCCTACTTGAATGCTGGAACGGAGGTATGATGCGTCGGCCATTCACCCCCGGTAAAACTGAATATATGGCTTAATTATTAGCCCCATAATTAAGATTGTGGCTATCTTATGTTAACCGTGTGCTCGTATTCACAGGTGTCTGCCATTGCTGTTTTGCCTGATTATAAGTTTTGTGCTTGTTTACTTTTTCTTGTATTTTTTTTTTGTGTTTGGGTGCCCACTCGGCGCCCCCCCCCCCCCCGTTGGGCTTTGTCGCATCCGGTAGATGCGGTCTTTTTGTTTCCTCTTGAGTTCATTTTTTTTCTCGCTATTGTGTTTGTTTGTTGTATCTCAGGTTATTGTTAATAGAGGTGTTGATTGGGCAATGTTTTAGCTGCTGCCAGCTGTATTTGGGGAGCTCTTTTCCTCCTGGCTCTCAGCTTCCGGGTACTGGCTTGTCACCTTGCTTCAATATTCAGCTCCATAGGATTTTATCATAATTTCTACTTTTCTCGCTTTTACCAGCAGGAGACAGTTAGCTGCGCCGGTGTTTGGGTTACTGGATGGTGGTTCCCTTCTCCCTGCACTGCATGAGGTGAACTAGGCGTAATAATTACAAGCACCTTCACATTATCCTACGGCTTGCTGTGTGTGTGTTTGTGGTGTGTAATCCTAGGTACTGGGACACTTGGAGTGAGTTTGATGAGCTGGCCTCCACCCTTCCAGGTAACTGCATTCATTATTTGCAGTTACCCAGTTTGCCCATATTTATATTCTAGTGCATTGGCTTGTTTTTTTTATTTATGACAGCCAGTACCCCGGTCTTGCGATTTCCATTCTCTGCCCTGTCCCTAGCTAAAGTGTTTTTATCTATAGGATCTATTTTTATAATAAAGGCTTGTTACTAATGAAATATTCCTGTTCAGAATTTGTCATTTATTTAATAAAATTGCCCAGTCAACTGGAATACACGTCTCTGTCTCATTCTCATACAACTTGTCTGTGTGCTGGGGAGCCTCTCCACTCGAATTGCTGCTTACAAATCTTAAGGTGTAAGTCCTTAGGTGGCGTAGTTTGGTGTGGTGTCTTATTATATATTACTTCATAGTGTTCAGTCACATTTGAAAGATGCCAACCAGTTTGCTTTAGGATGATTTTGAAGAAAAAATATAGGCACATAAGGTTATACTGCCCTGGAGAAGAAATAAATACTCTGAATAATGATCACTGATCAGATCATTGTTACATTACATTATGCACTTAGCAGATGCTGTTATCCACCATGACATGCACATCATCCATTTACAAAACTGAATATTTACTGGAGCACTTTGAGTTAAACACCTGTGATGAACTGTGAACAAGCTGACTGACTGTGGGTGTGGCATGAGGTGCACTGAACAGTGGCAGGGGAGTAATCAGAGTAATGAGGTGCACCTGAGAGGTGCTTTTAAGTGTGGCGAGGTAAGGGAATGGAGGGGGTATCAGGACGAATGTGTGGCGCTGGAGGGGTTTTGGAGTTGTTTCTAAATTGGTCGCGGTTGCTAGAGCTGCCGCCGATGATAGTTGGGGACAGAAAATGTGAGTGTGGCTTAGGTAGTGGGGTTGGAATAGCAGCGCTGCACTGCTAATTGATTACTCACCCCGCCTCAGCTCGCTGTGGTACAAGCTTAGCGATCTCTCCCCCTGTTGATACACCTGACAAAGCTCCCATCTCTGAGGTACAGTCCACAAACGCCACGACCCAAGGGAGGGTCTGAACATGCACAGGGGAGCTCCCTTTTTAACCATTCTTTAAATGTTTTGTATTGTCTTTGTTAGTGATTGTTGTATGTTTCCCCAGACTATTCTCTGGAGCTGGATATTATTGTGGGGGGCGCATCTAGCCGGGTGGTTATACTGTGTGGGGTGGGTTGCAATTTGAAGAAGTGCCTTATATTGACTGTGACTTTGCAGTGGTTTTGCTGTGCTGTGCCTATTTATTAAGTGTGGTAGCCTTTTTCTTAAGACACTGAGTGGGGTATCCCGTCCCTGTTACTTGGTCCCGTACTCTGTATCTTGCAAACGGAGGGTCTGGCTTATGAACTGCCAATAAAGTATATCTTTTAAATAATGCATGCCATCTGGTTCCAGGCGTATGTGTGTGCAACCTCTGGTTTGGCCATCGGGAAGTTCGGGAATTTTCGCGGTGGGCCGGTCTTGTGAGCGCCGGTCTTTTTTTTTTCCCCCAACCCCGGTATTTTATAGCCTATATACAGATATTCAATAGGTCATCTTTGCTGCAGCAACGCGGCTGGTGCAATCCGTAATAGCAGGTAGCAAAAAGTATCTACCACTCGGGCAGTTAGTATCTAGCGCTCCTAAAATATGCACTCGTTACCGAAACATGGATAGAAGGGATGTGCATCTCCATCACTGAGGCCGACGCAATACAGATATCGATGCATTGCCAACGATCATATACATTATAGATAGGCTACATATGAAGCAGCTAATGAGATACGATATGATTCACCCTTATTGCGATGCAGTGCGATTCGACACGATTTGATTCAACACAGTGCGATACGATGCGATGCAAAAGAATATGATGGTATGAAATTCAATATGGTATAGACAGTTTGATTTTATTTCTTTGGATAGTCGTGCTACCTGTGTAGGCTACTTTATAGCGGCACGGCATATTTTGCAAATTGCATGCGTCTTGTCAAATTGTCCGTCTCTCTTGAAAAATCCGAAGTGTCGCCAAACATTTGATTTGAAGCACTTCGGTGGAACATATAGCTCTTCCTCCTCCATGAGAATCTGTGACTCCCCCGGACACGCCTCCAACTTGCGCAAGTCTTGGCCGAAGGACTTGACGAAAATTGGCCGCTGACAGCAGTGGAGATGAGAGAGCGCGCTTGAGAAACAGTTTACAGAGGAGGAATCAAATTCAATGTAAAATTATTGGTCACATTTCTAAATAATAAAGGCATGGGGCCTCTACTAATAATTATGTATAAATAAATGGGATTTTACCGATGCAAAGATGTTAGAAACGATGCATCCCGAGTTCACCCCAAACTGTATCCGGTGCACACTTTTTTTAATCGGGGCAATCGCATCGTGAACTTTTATTACGGTGCACCGATGCGAATCGGTGAACCTTACCATCCCTAATGGACAGAAAGAGAAAACCCGCGGCCGGAGGTGGAGAGAAGGTGCGCCAAAAAGAAAAAGGCTGGGCTAAGAAAACGGATTTATTTAAGCAGTCTGTAGGCTATGATGAGGACAGTGGCGAAGAGGCAGAAACATCAAAGAGGAGTGAGCAAGGAGCAGGTGCTTTGTCATGCTTACATGCAATGTGCTGTGATCTAAATGAACTAACTAAAGAACATTTTTTTTGTTTTTTGTTAACTTTGGGGTTTCAATGCTATAGTCCTGCTGTAGGTTTGACCATTTCCAAGGTTTAACTAGTCAAACTCAGTGCAGAAACGTTTAGAGAAGTTTACACTAAAATTCTCTAAAGTGTTTAAGAAATGGTCATCAACTTCGACTATAAATGGGTAAAATAAACATGTAAATTTGATCATTTTCTTCTAGACTACTCAATTCTTTTTCACATTGTAGCCTATAAGGCATATAATATTTGATAGCCAGCCCACCAATAAAAATCATTTGTTAAATACTTACTCTACAGTCTAAACAAACAGGTGAACAGGGCTCTGAACAAGAAAGGGAAAGGATGGAGGAGGAGGGAGCAGGAACCTGCACAGATCCAATTAGAGGTGCGCTATTGAATGTTATTGTGTGACTGTGAAGTAAATTAGAGCACAAAACATCATTCATATGATCAGGTTGGTCTGCTTCATTCAAGTTATTTATTGTTGCATTACAAGAAATAGAATGAATGGCAGTAGTGTTCTTTATGTGAATTTAGTTTGCTGTAAATATAGTGTGTTTTGTGTGATGTGGTGAAAATATAGCGTGCTCTTGTGGAGTCTGCTGGTTCTAATTTAGTTCTGTGTTTAAACACTGTTGACTGTTTTGCATTATTTTAAATAATTCTGATAATAAAAGCTATTATTCTGATAATAAAAGTCAAATCAGGTGTGAGGTGATCATTACATTAAATCAACTTTTTTGCTTTCTGTACACACAAACATGGGGAGGAAAACCTTGGAAAATTACAGTTTTACATATTAGCCTAACACAAACAATAGGCTACAAATTAACATATTTTTTTTTTTTTTTTTTTTTTTTTTTTTTTAATTAATGATTCGTTGATCGACAAACATGTTGTGTCAATTAGAATTTGGTGTATCAAATTAGGGCTACTTGACAGCTAATTCCCGGGCTGCTTTTTTGTTGCCAGTCCGCCCCTGATCGTCACACTATATATATCGTCATATCATACATGAGATTTTGGTCATATCGCACAGCCCTACTTTAGGGTCCTCTTCTCTCACTTTAATCCTCTGACATCTGTAATCCTAATTTCTCCCCCTTCTCTTTGGATGTTGCTCTCCTTTGTTGCACATGTCATTTGCAAGTTTTGCATCAATGCTCTTTTACTGTGGACACAACTCACTCTTACTGGACTGGTGACTAACAGCTACAAAGGCTGCACTGGTGGACTTCTTTTGCATATTACTGGTTACAGCCGTAGAGGACCCAAATACGTGAGCAATATTAGAACATAAGAACATATGATGACGAGAACAGGCCATTCGGCCCAACTAAGCTCGCCATTTCTTAATGAAAGAGTATCCAAAACTGCATCAAGTCTAAACTTGAACACAGCAAGGGTCTCTGCCTCAACTACATGACCTGGCAACCTATTCCATGTATTGATAACTCTTTGTGTAAAATAATATTTCCTTACATCAGTGCGGAACTTACTCTTAACTAGTTTCCATTTATGTCCTCTTGTTTTACAGACTGAACTCACCCTAAAGAATCTATTATAGTTAACCTTATTGATTCCTTTTATAAATTTAAATACCTCAATTAAATCACCCCCAAGCCTCCTCTCGCTTAGTCTAAATAGGTTAAGTAACTTGAGTCTTTCCTCGTAGCATTTATATTTCATGCCAGGAACTAATTTAGTTGCCCTTCTTTGAACCTTTTCTAGAGCTTCGGTATCTTTTTTAAAGTGCGGTGCCCAGAACTGCACACAGTATTCCAGGTGCGGTCTGACTAAGGCATTGTATAATTTCAATATAACCTCTTTAGATTTATACTCAATACTTTTGGCTATATATCCCAGCATCCTGTTGGCCTTTTTTACTGCTACAGCACACTGCCTAGATCCTGTTAAGCTTGGGTAAACCATTACTCCCAAGTCCTTTTCAAATTGAGCACATTGTAGTTTTTTTCCACCCATGAAGTAGTCTTGTCTAAGACTAAGTATTAAGCAAGTTGGCAACACTGATCTCAGATCAGCTGTGCTGATGAGCAAGTAGCAGATCACATGGGAGGATGATGATAGCAGTAGACCCAGAACAGGGGCAACAGTACCCTGATCTCTGTTCAGACAGCTGGCTAAGCCTGACCAACATGGGTACTCTGCACCAAAAGATCATAAAGTTCTCCTGGGGCTTCTGTTTACTCACCACAGACCTCAGATCGAGGGGGGGTTCCCATCTGTTCTTGTGTAGCGCAAGCACAGCTATCAACTTACTCAGTGGTTTCTTCTATGGCAGGCAAAATGGACCTTCACTCTGGGGGTGGGGCTGACGTCAGGTCAGCCTTGAATAGTCACTACACTGAAGATACTGCAGAAAACTCCCAGTTCAGCTATAATATAGATTCCAAAACAATTCTACAAACTCAGATAAGACTTGACACAAATTCAGATTCAAGGAAACTCATCTGGGTTTATGGACCCCAGATTTCTTATTAAAATTGATGTAAATGTCAGGGTGTGTAAGGAAAGGACCACAGACAATACAAAACTGCTATTTTTATTCACAAGTCCAAAAAAAGTCAGAGAACAGTTGAGTCAGTAGCCAAAAATCCAGTAGTAAACAGACAATATCCAAAACGGCAGGCAAAAGTCAGAATCTTGATTACAGGCAGAGTTTGTTACTGGGAAGACAGACAGGCAATGGCAGGCAGGAGTCAGGGTCAATAAGGGCAAAATATAGTCAGGCAAACAGGTCAGCAAAAATCCAGGGCAGTAGGCAACAGTAATGCAAGTGTGGCCCTCAGTAGAGTAGGTTAAGGAATTTGGATTTACTGTGCCACCCTCACAGTAAGGGGGGGAGGGAATCCTGTTGACAGGCTCACTAAAAAGCCCAGCACAAGTGTTATCCAGTTAAATGAAACAGATAGATGCTGATTATGCTGCTGCTGCTGATGATGCTGCCATTTATAAGAATACAAAATTCTGTGTATTGATACAACTAATAAAAAAAAAAACTAAACAGGATGAGCAATAAATCGGGAGACAATAATGGCTCTTAGAACTTAGGGGTAGAATGTACAAACTGCGAAACTTGAACCTTGTAGGGCAGGGCTCAGGCCACCATTACAATTCAAAATAGGCCAACATCGTTATTCTAACTGCGAGGCATATAGGCACAGCATTTCACCAACTTAACCCACACTCAGGGATAGCACTGAAAAGATCATACATGAAATAAACACACACCAACCAACACAGAATAAACCAACAACCAGTTTAATACGTGTTGCACTGCAAACCATAGGAGAGCCACCCAACCAAACACAGGTTGCTCAAATATATATTGCACTTTGCCCAAGGGACCAGTCCAAAATAATTCATGTAAACAGTGAGCCTGATCAAAACATACTGATGCCCTGATTTCGTTTTAGGCAGGGGACCCACACAATCAATAATAAGCCTCTCAAACGGCTCCCCAATAACTGGGATAGGGTGAAGCGGAGCCTGGGGAATCACCCGATTAGGCTTCCCTGCCAAGGCATTATCATGTGCTAAAGCCAGCACTTGTGGCCGATATCCGACAGGAACAACAAGCTGATAAATTGTGTTCCACGCCATATCATCTTGCGTAGTCAGTGTCCATTTTCGCATCACAATTCCCTGATCATAAAAGTAAGCTGCTCTTTTGGTTTTCAGCTCATTGTAGGGAACAATGGCAGAAAAACGTCGACAGGGAAGGGTCAGCCTTTTGAGCTGCTAGGAGCTGCTCCTTCCCGATTTTTAAAGGTGGCATTTTATTGTCCTCAACCAAAGAAAACTGCAGCTCTGTCAGGGACGTGAAAACCGGAGACACGTTTGCCTCTGAGGACACACTGGACACGTTCATAAACATGTTGACAAGGTCCACGTCCTTGCCAAACATGCGCGCCTGAGCACGCTTCACCACACAGGCCGGGAAGGTAGACGGAAACTGGTCAGCTAACTGGTCACACACACTCGGTTCGTCAACCACCTCAGGCAAAGGAAACATTTTACCTCCCGCCAAATCATTGCCGAGGAGGAGAGAAACACCTTCCACAGGCAATCGTGAACACACCCCAATCCGTACTTAACCAGACACGAGCTTAGAGTCTAGGTAAATGGCATGAAGGGAACTGACACAGCCCAGCTCGATACCACACACCAACACATGCGACCCACAAAATGATGCCTCCGAGAAAGGAAGCACACTGTCGAGAATAAGAGATTGTGCCGCACCAGTGTCTCTCAGCACAGTAACAGGTTGTTGGTCTTTTTTATCATTACTAAAAGAAACAAAAGCTTTCCCCAAGAATGGGCTATTACCAACATCAAACCCTTCCGCAACGGGTGGGTCAGATACCAGTGGCACAGTCTGGAGCAATGCAACACTTTTGGGATCCGAACGTTTTTTGTTCCGAGCCTTGTAGTCCGCAATCAAATTACCAGGCTTATGACAAAAACATTTCCGTTTTTCTCCCGCACGAGGGGAACCGGCAGGCCGAGACATTTTCATGCTGTCCTGTCCCGAGGCTGAGAACCCCCTTGGTTCTTTTGCCAGCTGCGGCGATAGCCTTTCCCACATGCGTGCTGAAAATACCGTCTTATGGGTTAACACAAAGTCATCCGCCAGAACAGCAGCATCAGACAAAGGCATCACTTTCTGCTTGTTTAGGTACACAGCAATATCCTCGTGCAAACACCACTTAAAATCCTCCAGCAGAGCCAATTCACAGAGCTGCTCAAAAGTAACCACCTTACTGGCTGCACACCATTTGTCAAAATGTGCCGCTTTTTCATGGGCGAATTCCACCAATGTTTGGTCAGCAGTTTTTGTGTGTTTCCGGAACTTTTGCCAGTAAGCTTCAGGGACAAGCTCGTACGCACGCAGTACAGTGCTCTTAACCATGTCATAATTTAAACTCTGTTCAATCGACAAGGCTGAACAAACCTGAGCTTTCCCGACTAACTTGCACTGGAGCAACGACCACCACACGTCCTTCGGCCAGTGCAGAATTGTGGCAATACACTTGAAGGAAGTAAAATACGAATCCACCTCCGATTCACGAAATGGAGGCACCAGACTGATATGCTGACTCGCATCAAAATCAGGAGCACTAGAAGCTATCACTGGACTCTATGGGAGATGAGCGAATGGGAGTGGTAGCTGCAGCAATGACCGGAGATGAGACAGGAGAAGCAGGGGAACTGGTCGTGGGCCCAGCCCTCTGAGGTACAGGCTCCGGATGCGACGGCACAACACCTGCCTGCGCCTTCACCTCAAGCCGGTGTAACTGTATATTCCTGTCCGCCTCAATCTCCAACGCCCTTACGTGTAAGAGCGGACTTTGGTACTCTTGCCTCTTCAGCTCCAGCTCCAACTTTTTCAGTTCAATGGCTAACTGGGGATTGACCAACGTGGTGCCGGGATCTATGGCTGGCAGTAGCAAGTTTTTGGCGTCAGCCTCCACTTCAGCCGCACCTGCCCTTACCAGACAAACACCTGCAACGTCGGCCCCATCACCCCAAGGTAACACTCCCTGGTCCATCAGTGCTGGCTCTAACATAGCCTTGATTTCTTTTTTTGTAGCACCAGCAGGAATCGACACATTAAAGAAATCAACAACAGATCTGCCTTGCGACAGCGATTAAACTGTCTAAGCATGGGACGTATGGCAAACTCCTCCAAAATTAAACGCAAAACTCACCCGGACGAAGCAGACGCTGCAGCCCAACACAGCAGGATGGCGGACGAAACTGGACACAAGCCCCCAAATTTATGGTACGACCCCATCTAGGGTGAGGTGCAACATAAAATAAAATGTGTGGACACCTGCTTTCTTGTCTTCAGTCCAGAACACAGACACTGCAAATGTAGCCAGGGTTCTTTTATTAACGCAAAACTTCAGGGGTGGGCAAGGCCAAAATAATAAACATAACACAACTTGCTGAGGAGAAAGGGAATAAATGACCTAACCAAAGAAAATAAAACAAAATACAATCTCTTCCCTGACTCCCTAACTATCCAAAACCAGGAGAAAAAGAAAAGCCAACAACAGAAAATGGCACCCACCCCCTACTACCCGCTGGCTAAACCACAAAACGGTAACATGTATTTACAGTATTTTACAAATACACACAAAAACAGAGAGCGCACGCATGCAAACGCACATCATCGAGTATCGCTCTATCATAGGGGAAGCACCGCTCCATCCTGAGGTTTCCTACTTTTAAATCTTCCCACTCGTTCCTCACCCAATCGCAGCGGGGCGCCAATCTGCAGAAAACAGCGGAACAGCGCGAGAGCGGGATCAGACTCACAAACAGTAGTCTACGTCCCAGGACGTAGCACTAAGTAAGAAAAAAAACACAGCTGCAAGTATAGACAAATAAACTAAGTATTATTTGTCTCTCTTGACCCACAACCCTCCAGTGGGTCCACAGCTATTGCACACTTCCAGTTATAAACCCCAAGTGGTGGTAAGTCACTATTTCGCTACACTAATAAAATACTAAAACAATAGCCAGTGAAAATAGCAACTGAGTATGCACTGTCGATCACGCCTGCAAAAAACAAAAAGAGAGGTTGTACACCATCAAACAGGAGGAGAACACATAAGCATGCAAGGAATAAGGAACTTAGATGTAATTACCTTGCTTCCCTGCTGTTATGCAAACCCCGACTCAAGCACAATTTGAGTTGCAACCAAACGCTAAAAGGAATAAATTTAAAAACAAAAAATGAAAATACACAAAGAGGCAATAAGACACTCATCTACATGTGCAAACAAACCCACCCCATGTGGCCAGTTTATGTCCATATCGAATAAATGAGAAGGAACAGCTTACCCCCTCAAAATCTTTAATCTGTGGTTTTATTTTCGCGCTTCTTGGCTTCCCTTCTGCACAAACGCAAGGCTTAGCACCTGTAGCAATGACATAGGCTTATACATAGGCTTACACAAGACAGGCAGAGTCAGCAACAAACAGGTACAGAACAGGCTTTCTAACAAAGGCAGAAACAAACCAGGTAAGGCACTGAGACAATCTAGCATTGAACAAAGAAAAACAGCAGGGTATTTGCAGGTAGGCGGATGATGAGGGAGCGAGACACAGGTGTGCAGAAACACGCTTCAGGTGACGGGCATGGCAGAGTAACAGGAGGTGGGGAGGCAGGCGGGACAAGAACCCACATGGACCTGTAAACAAAAACAAAACCACCTGTACGACAAAAACAAAAACAAGACACACCCACACAGACAGACGGGATAAAAACCGAGCGGCTCAGGCTGAAGTGCTGACAGTACTTTGTCATTTATTTATTTGGCAGACACTCTTTTCCAGAGTGACTTACAAAAGTGCATTCAGTAGGGTTAGGCCCAGATACTCTCAAATTTATCTGAAGTTGGTCACAGCAATTTGTTTGGTGCAGCATAAACTATTCTTCAACTGCAAGCAACTTGGCTTTTTGTGGTTGACATTTTAAATTGTGGAGATTTTGTGGACAATTGTGGACATTTTCAAAGCAACCATCTTTATATGTAGATATATGAATATACTGCATATTACTATCAGGTAGTATTGCACTAGATGGTGACATTTACCATTTGTCATTACCATGACAAATGCAGGTTATCAATTCTGATATTCTGATATACTGTTGTTTATGTTTGTGGCTTTTCTATCAATTTTTCACCTAATGCTTTGTAAGCTCCTCTGGATAAGCCAAGTGACTACATGCAAATGTAAACCAGGTACATTCTAGATTGTGGGTAAAGGCTGTTTTGTTGTGTGCATAGCATTTTAACAGTTCAGACTGTTACAGAAAGGCTATAAAGCTAAGTCATTTCATCTTGCGTTTCATACCTAATAAGATTAGCCCAGGAAACCTTCATTTGTGGAGCACAAATAAATTATATATGAAGAAAGTTGCAGGTGCTAAACTTAGATTTGTTTGGACAAAAAATATGAACACAATCAGAGAAAATATTCAAAACCTTGCCTATGGTAAACTAACTTTCAAAGATTCAATGACACACCGTTTCCTAAATACACACAAAATTCCAAAAAAAAGGCATGGATTCTCTTCCTTAATTTGAAGATGAATGCCATGAATTAGGTGTTTTCTAACACTGTGACTGTTTACCTGGAAGCAGATGTCAGTGCTCCTGCCTCCTAGCCCTGTGCTTTTGGTTTTTTTTCTTTTTTTTTTTTTCCCCTTGTGTTTCTGCCCTGCCCTTCTCTCCGCCCTGTCTCCGCCTGATTACCTGCGCACCTGCATCTCATCCCCTCGTCGGTCTGTCCCTTTATATGCCCTGCTTGCTGTGCAGTCTTTGCTAGTTCGTAGCAGTAGTTTTCTACCTGTTTCGTCCCCGCCGTTATCATTGTTCACTGTTTTTTCGAGATTCGACCTGCCTGTTTTTGATTCCGTTTTTTGCCTGCCGCTTTGCTTTGTTCGCCTGATCGTGCCCTCCCGTTTTCCGACCCTGCCTGTTCTGACTTTCCTGTTTCTGGATTTGCCCTCGGACTGCCTCTCTGGTTTTGACCCTGCCTGTGTACTGGTTTTTGATTCTGCCGTGTGTTTTTACTATTCTGCCTGGAAACCCTCGCATTTTTGGGTCTGCGACTGAGTCCTAGCCTGTGCTGCCTGACAGCAGATGTCAAATAATGCATGTTAATGGAGATTTTGTTTATCTTACTAAGGAGAGGTCTCATGAGCGTGTCGACATGCTCTGCGCTGGCTTATCTCACCACCTGTTTTTCAATTACCAAACACTCCTGCAGGTCTGCTCTCATTTAATGCCCTAATTATTCAGCCCATCTCTCACCATACTGGATGATTTCTGACTGAGACACATTAAAAGCTCCGAATTAGAGCTGCTTCATTGGTTGGGAATTTGGCTTATTATTGTAAAATTAGGAGGAGGAGGGATATGTTTTGTGCCAAGCTTCTTCCAAAAAACCATGCTGTGCTGCACAAATCTGCTCCTAATTTGGGTGGAAATGGTGACAGAAGTATACATTTATGCTCCTTAGAACAGAACTTATTACAGTAATAACTCCCACAATGGTGCTTTATTACAAGTGATAGGTTTGAACCAGTTCCATTCTATTTAAATTGCCTTTTGTTTGAACTATATTTTGTATTTACATTCCCACACACACACTCAGCAATAGCCCTCTGACTGTCAGAGACAGCAGGCCACATATAGGGTTCAAAGGGATGTCCCTGGTAGCTGACCCAGTGGGTGTCCCCTGACATCCAGGTGTGATATGTACTTTCCGATGGGAATGTTCACACCTGCCATTTGGTATACCGCGGACAAGGTACTTAAACCCTCACGTGTGGCCATTATGTTGAGATTCGGTTGGAATGCATTGTCGCTGCACCAACACGAGTCTCCCTTTGAGCATAAATCTCGAAATAAATCTTTTCAATTGAAAAGTGGTCATCAGTGTGTTACCTCGCTGGTCCCAACTTGGTTCCATGAAGAGAGACAATTCCCAACACAAGAATGGCACAAATGAGTGGGTGATGTTTGTGTGGGTGATGATACCACATTCATTCCGATGTAAAATTGCTCCTCCACAAATTGATTGAAGCAAAGCAGGTGGCAGAGCCATCTGTTACAGGGCCCCTATCTATGGAGTGATTTACAATTTAACAATTTGTGTGGCAGTCAGAAACAGTGGCAATGTATAAAGTGGATGAAAAAAGGTATCTCTTCAGTCTCACATGCTACCATAATGCTTGTACTTCCCAGGAGATCGCCTGACGGTTCCTTGGCAAGTCCTGGTTATCCTTTAAAAAATAGTGCTGGCTTGGGATTTCACATGACCATTGTCTTTGACAAAGCCTGTCAATAGCTGTCAGTCTAAGGAAAATGGGAGGGAGGTCCCTGGCATGACCCATCAATCACTTTCTTAGGGCTAACATGGTGCTATTATGAACATGAATTCAAGCTTAGCGTTCAGAGGCTTCATCTCCTGCACCTGCTAAGGATGAGTAACAACTTATTAGCTTTCTTTTCAGCATGTTTTTCTCTCTCCTCCACAGTGTGTCCAGTTTGGGCAGAGCACCAAACACCAGTGCCATTTTGCCTGTCTATCAACACAGAAATATCATCACCGATTACCTCCATTCCCGCACCCTTCCAATTGTCAGCTCAGTGTACACAAATTCACAGGGGGAAACATGCACATATCCTGAAGATTTAAGGACAAAGTGAGGGAGTTTTAACATGTCAAATTCATCTTAAGAAAGCCTTCTTGTCTTTTGATGACTCTGAACTGGACCTTGTACAGAATGCTTCACAATAACCTGAATGATATTGGAGGTCATTGTTATACAATGGTCATTCCTCTTACTTTATATAGCTAGCGAAGTAGATGTGTTAGCCTTAGGTTCAGCAGCAATGAGGTTTAATTAAAGTGACAGGCACTCAATGCACAATGATAATAAAATGACAAAAAAATCCATTGCCAATGGTGTATCAGGTGTATGAATGTGTGAAGGTGTATGTTATGGCTGTAACACAAATTGACCAATAGGGACAATGGGCCTTTTATATAGTTAAATAGGAACATAATTTTTATTTGTCTAAGAAACACATTTCAAGCATTTAAGCATAAGTATTTAGATCAAAATGTCTTTGAACCAGTTATGGTTCTTCCATTTATGAACAGCTTTGTGAGCTGTTAGCACCAGAAAAATTGGACAAATTAGTCATTTATTTTGGTGGTTTACAATAAATTTAGGATAACTAGAAGGAAATGACACTGACTGCTCTTAAGGGTCATTTGCTGGGTGCTCAAACAATGACAACCATTGTCCTGACATTCTCAGTCTCTGACCTCAGGAAAGATAAAATGCATAAAATTACACATCCAACAAGGATATCATTCTGAATTATCATGCTGATCACTCCTCATTTTGAGCAATGGAAGAGAGCTCGAATCTGAAGCTTGTGCCACTTTGTTTTTCATTTTATCTAACGACAGGCTGCTGTTTTGTGACATGCAATGTCATCAATTGGCTGAGGCAGTTTCAGGCTGACCAATGAGATCTTTATGTGCAATCTCCTCCTCTCCTTCTTCCTGCTTCATGCTGTAAGTATCAGATAATTTCAAAAAAAAGAATGATTTTCTTTCTTGGTGGTTTGCTGGACTTTTTAATTTTTGTATTTTGATAATTGCTGCATTTTGAGAAATACATCTAGTCATTCATATGTATGTAATTAAGTATATAAAAATAACATCTTTGTGAAGTACCATGAACTAATGTCTTTGTGTGGGGTCAGAAGGTCTAAATTATCATGTGTATATGATGTGATATGCCAGTACATTCTCCTCACAATGAATCCACTCATGTTGTTTGTCATTCACCAACTTGCTAACACAAGGCTGCAATGTTCATAAAAGCATAGCATTCCCATTCAACTGTCACACAGCTGCAGTGAATATGGCTATCTGCACATGAAGCACCAGTTAATGAAGTGAATATCATATTCCTCCAATGAATAACTGTCAATCTTAAATTATCTGAGCACCAATTTAGGAATTTCATTTAAACATATAAATAATTTATTCAAGTGAGGACTTAATCTGGAGGGAGAGGACATTATATTTATAAAGTCAATATCAGACAACATATTTCATAAACATAAAACACATTTATTAAGAAACATAATATTTATAAAATATAATCTAATAGGTAGTGTGCTGAATAGGTGTTTTTAAAGGTAGAGAAAAGGAGTGAAGACTTTCAGAATCTTGCAGATTAAGCTGTTACACAGACACATGTCTTTGGCAGGGTCTCTCCCTCCACGCCTTTTCTCCTGATGATGTTTGTGGTCCTTTTTGGTTAGATGTAGAGGCAGTGATGATTCAGAGTTACTTTGGAGGTTTTTTAAAAGTCTTTTTAACTTAGTTTCTCACTGATGTTAGAGTAGTGAACTGAGGTTAGCGCAGTCTCACTCAGTGTCTTCCATTACAAGCTTTCAATACTTAAATTCTAACTACTTTATTCACCAGATGCCAGCTTCTTGTTCAGGAGACAAAGGAAAACTCACCATGTTGTGAGGACTGGGTCCCTTGGTAAACTCATGAGAAGAAGCAGCAATCTTCACAAAAACCTGAAAATTTCTCTAGAATTTCTCCTGGACATGTCTTGCATAGGATGAAAGATTAGGACAACATGGATCAGATGTCAATCAATCACCAGGCTTCACATCAAAGAAAGTAAGCTGTGTAAGGGAGGGTCCTAGTTTAATGACCTTTTTTGAGCTCTGATGTGGTGCAGAGATGGAAATAGTAAAGCACAAACAATGACATTACAAGACATGACAAACAAAACCTTTGATATACAGCACACATCTGAATTTTGAACCTATTAATATTCTGCCAATATTTGACTTAAACCTGTATATAGTTATGTCCAGAATTATTGACTAATTTGATAAAAATGCAGAAAAAGTACTGCAGAAAAAAGGCATTGAGACACACTGCATTTTTAACACATGGAAAGCAGTTCAGTTTAACTTTATTCACTATTTGTGTATATCAAATGCATAAATTGAAATTTGGGAGTGCAATGCAGCCTAAAAGGACAAAAGAGGACAAAGGAACTACATAAAATACACTAAATAGGGACATAAAGTGCAAATGGACACAGTAACAAAAAGTGCTAGTGCTTCATGCAAGCATGTGGCTTCTTGTTCAGGGTGCACACCACACTGGAGAAGAAACTTCTATTTGGACTGGCGGCGGAGGCATTGATAGACTGGTACCTTCTCCCTGATCACAGAGGGATAAAAGCTCTTATGCTGGGTTGCTGGAGTCCCTTGCAAAAGCCACCACTCAAGAGTGTGGGGAGTGACATTTTATCAGCATTGATAATAAGCATGTACACTGCAGTGCGAATGAGTTTAGGCAGCTCCTGATACTTTGGACTGAATCTGAAATCACAGCATCCAGCCACAGATGTTTTATTATGTATTATGTATTTATTGTGGCCAGATATTCATCTCCTACATGCCTTCCGTTCTGCAGCTTGGAGGTTCCGTTTGGCAAGAAGTGCTGTTTATGGATGGTCTTCTGTGTTCTATTTTAAGTCACTCCCCATTAATGATGAGCCAGTGAATAAGAACACTTACAGTCTCAGCAACAACAGACACTGAGCCTTCAGTGTGAAACCCAGGGAGTGAAACATCACATCTGGCCTACATATCGAACACCTGCGGTTATACTGTGGGCAGCGGCTTTCACTGCTCACCTGCTTAATAAATGATAACAGCAGCAAGGACATAGTGCATCTAAATGCCATACCATGCCCCTGACAGCAAGGGCTTGTACATTCTGTGGTAACAAGAGGGCCGGAGTGTCGACTGTTTTTGAAAACGAAATGTCAGCTCACGGCTGCCTTGCCTGGCTTTTCAAAAGTTTAATTTGTCTAGCACCATGGGAGGAACAAATTAGGCCATTGCCCTTTTGCAGTGTGTTCAGCGGTAACATTAATTGTATATGGGACGCACCCAGGTAGAAACACGTTAGGGTGTGCTGGAGATGCCTTTATGATTGCACCAACCAGATCCCTTTATTACAGTGGGGAGAACAAGTATTTGATACACTGCTGATTTTGCAGGTTTTCCCACTTACAAAGCATGTAGAGGTCTGTAATTTTTATCATAGGTACTCTTCAACTGTGAGTGACGGAATCTAAAACAAAAATCCACAAAATCACAGTGTATGATTTTTAAATAATTAATTTGCATTTTATTGCATGACATAAGTATTTGATCACCTACCAACCAGTAAGAATTCC
Source organism: Megalops cyprinoides (assembly GCF_013368585.1). NCBI lineage: Eukaryota > Metazoa > Chordata > Actinopteri > Elopiformes > Megalopidae > Megalops > Megalops cyprinoides. The sequence continues at coordinate 1,452,800 of NC_050602.1, forward strand.
GGCTCTCACAGACCTGTTAGTTCTTCTTTAAGAAGCCCTCCTGTTCTCCACTCATTACCTGTATTAACTGCACCTGTTTGAACTCATTGCCTGTATAAAAGACACCTGTCCACACACTCAATCAAACAAACTCCAACCTCTCCACAATGGCCAAGACCAGAGAGCTGTGTAAGGACATCAGGGATAAAATTGTAGACCTGCACAAGGCTGGGATGGGCTACAGGACAATAGGCAAGCAGCTTGGTGAGAAGGCAACAACTGTTGGCGCGATTATTAGAAAATGGAAGAAGTTCAAGATGACGGTCAATCTCCCTCGGTCTGGGGCTCCATGCAAGATCTCACCTCGTGGGGCATCAATGATCATGAGGAAGGTGAGGGATCAGCCCAGAACTACACGGCAGGACCTGGTCAATGACCTGAAGAGAGCTGGGACCACAGTCTCAAAGAAAACCATTAGTAACACACTACGCCGTCATGGATTAAAATCCTGCAGCGCACGCAAGGTTCCCTGCTCAAGCCAGCGCATGTCCAGGCCCATCTGAAGTTTGCCAATGACCATCTGAATGATCCAGAGGAGGAATGGGAGAAGGTCATGTGGTCTGATGAGACAAAAATAGAGCTTTTTGGTCTAAACTCCACTCACCGTGTTTGGAGGAAGAAGAAGGATGAGTACAACCCTAAGAACACCATCCCAACCGTGAAGCATGGAGGTGGAAACATCATTCTTTGGGGATGCTTTTCTGCAAAGGGGACAGGACGACTGCACCGTATTGAGGGGAGGATGGATGGGGCCATGTATCGCGAGATCTTGGCCAACAACGTCCTTCCCTCAGTAAGAGCATTGAAGATGGGTCGTGGCTGGGTCTTCCAGCATGACAACGACCCAAAACACACAGCCAGGGCAACTAAGGAATGGCTCCGTAAGAAGCATCTCAAGGTCCTGGAGTGGCCTAGCCAGTCTCCAGGCCTGAACCCAATAGAAAATCTTTGGAGGGAGCTGAAAGTCCGTATTGCCCAGCGACAGCCCCGAAACCTGAAGGATCTGGAGAAGATCTGTATGGAGGAGTGGGCCAAAATCCCTGCTGCAGTGTGTGCAAACCTGGTCAAGAACTACAGGAAACGTCTGATCTCTGTAATTGCAAACAAAGGTTTCTGTACCAAATATTAAGTTCTGTTTTCCTGATGTATCAAATACTTATGTCATGCAATAAAATGCAAATTAATTATTTAAAAATCATACATGTGATTTTCTGGTTTTTTGTTTTAGATTCCGTCACTCACAGTTGAAGAGTACCTATGATAAAAATTACAGACCTCTACATGCTTTGTAAATGGGAAAACCTGCAAAATCGGCAGTGTATCAAATGCTTGTTCTCCCCACTGTATATAACAAGGGGTGACGGACAGAAAACACAGTGACAGCAGGCGCTCAGCTCACTGTCCCCGCAGGGCTTTTTTAAGCGTCTGTGGGGAAGGCAGCACCTTGGCTGCCTGCTCAGAGCCTCAGGCATTCCTTAAAGCCGTAATATAGTGGCGAAAAATGTCAATAGCATGCTTTCATTATGTACAAAAATGAAGGTGACAGGGAAAAAAAGTGGGCCCAGCCTTGATTTTGACTTTCATCCAACTTCCTGTTCACAACCCACCTTCCTGTTCACAACCCACTTGAAAAGGCTACTATTTTCAATTACATTTATATTTATTCATTTATTTATTTAGCAGATGCTTTTTTCCAAAAGCGACATTTTAAAATGTCAGGTTCTGTCAATTAGTTGCCAACAAAGGGCATCAATCAATGGCATGCTGGTTTGTTATATTTCGGCCTCCACCTCCTTAGAAGTCAGATGCCCATGAACAGAAGGCTTGCGACATCATTCATTTCACTAACCTATTGTCCATGTCTTCTTTTTGTCAATCCCTTTTCGCGCCAATGAGCCAAGTTCAGCTTTTTGAAACATCCAGGTGTATTCTCTCAGTGAGGACTGTATTGATTGCAAAGAGCTCTTAATAAGATATTGGCACAAAGTTTTGGAAAACTGAACACAATTATCAAGTGCAAAGTTTTAAAGGGAAAAAAAGTACACTTGGTGCATGATTCCGGGCTTGGATTTCCAAAGAAGCGCTGATTTTAGCAATGATAGGCATGCATATGTATGTGTGAAGGATGGGCTTTTACATCAGTCACTGGTGCTTGGTAAAAAAGTAATAAGGCCATTTTAATTCGTATGTTAATCTGAGTGAGTGGGATAGAACAATAAAGCATTTAAAAGTGCAATATCCATTATTTCCATTAACAAGGCAGTAGCAGAATTTACTCCTACTGGGTTAGTTTCAGACTGAATTGTGTGTGTAGGTCAGGAGTGTGTCCAATAAGGAAGCCAGCCACTGGGTAACAAGTAAACGCTGTCTAATTAGCCTTGCTTAAATCTAGGTGCGGCTAAATAAGGAATAAGAGGGCATTTTACTTTCTATGTAGTGGTTGCTTACTGATTGGCCTGCACCATCACATAATGCATATACCAATGTACCAGCCTGGAGTTTGGGTTAGATGTACCTGTTAGAACCGTTCTAGAGTGGCTGTTATTTTCTGCTGATACCTGAAAAAACAAAGGCATGTTCAGTCTGATTTTTAGTCTGATTTTAGACTAGCTGTGATCTCACCAGAGGAATAAAGCAAATTTGAACTATTCAGCCTTAACACTTAATGGAAAAATAGCATACTTTGAACTGGGGTTGTCCTCTGTGTCTCTAGAGGAGTGAACTCATAGTTTTTGTTTGTGGCTTTTTTTTTATCTTGGATCTTCCCATCGGAGTGGCTTTCTGACATCTTCTGAGCTTAAAATCAGAGTGGTGCTTCCTGAATTAATTTATAGAATTTTTTAACTATGCACTGTATATTATGAATTACATTATTGATACGGGTCCTTTATAACCAAGTGCATATGTTCTTCATATTGTCATTGAAATTACTGTATGTTGCAATGTATGGGTGTATGTCAGTGTGTGTGTGTGTGCATACATAGTATGTATACATGTTTCCTCACATTAAGTAGCACATTAAGAGTTCTGTAGGCACATATACTTGAACATAATATAGTTGTTCAATGAATGCAAAGCTAACATCCTGCCATGGGTATGACCCATTTACATATTACTGAAGCATAAGAATGAATATTCACAAAAGAGATGGTGAAGAAGATTAGAAATCCCAAAATCCCACAGATACAAAAAGTTGAAAGAACAGGCATGGCAAATGTACAGACAAGAGCAATACCCCACATAGGATCTTCAGTGGCAGGTGGTGGATGGGATGGTGAACGGACTTTCCGCTCCCTGGGGGCCTCGCAAGTCTTCCTCAGATCTTCCTCCGGTTTAGGTCAAAGTTGCCTGCTTGATAGCACACGGCATAGGATATAAACCAAGTAGACACCGATAAAGGAAACATACTGTTAAAACAAAGAATGAGATATTTTGGAACTTTTCAATGTTTTTATTGGAACAATTGTCAGACATGACCTTGTCCAAGGGGACACCAGCACAGCACCAGCAAAATTTGTTCCTGTCCTTATATTTTATTTTATTTATATTTTGTGTGTCTAGTTTCCTAAAAACTCAGGGCATCATGTGTCTCCATAATGGTGCTGTTACCCTGGAAGTGGTGGGGTGGGAGTACAGAGTGCTGCTCACAAAACTTTCTGGCTGCTGCCGGCTGTTTCAGCTGTCTCGCAACCTGGAAGACCTTAGGATCTCAGCCAGCAGCAGTCTCACAGACAGTTACGTATGCAGCTGAGACAGAGTGCTAATCAGCCCAGGTGCTGCTTGTTGCCTTCATTAAGCCCACAATAAAGACAGCACAGATGCAGTCTGCAGGGGTTGTTTTGTTGCCTTGTGTTTGTAAGCTATGACTGATCCATACATGGTGGTTTTGCTCGCCTTGAATTAATGCTGTTTCTTGTTGTTTTGGTTATTTTATTAGTAACCCCAGAGCTTCAAAAATTAACTGCCTACTACCAAATCAACAAACTGCTTGCTGTATCTTTGTCCAATTACAGCCTGTTCCAGTGGCCATTATGTTTTTCAAGTTGAAGCTGGTGTTTCTTACAACCCCTGCAAGGGGTGCAGTGTCATTGTGAAGGTTAACTGGACTAATCGCAGGACCACACTAAGGGATGCACAGTTTTGGTGAGTCTGGCGGACCCCCCTCCACTTTTCTCGAAAGAGAAAGGAAAGAGAGAAAGAGAGGTGAAAGGACACTGTCAAGGCTGTGGAGTCCAGCCTTTATAAAATCATCAAAGAATGCCTGGACCTGCCTGGTCTTAGGGTGTATGCAGAGAGAGGCTCCTCATAGTTAACAGGCTCCCATTTCTGACAGATTTCTGCTGTGATTGGAATCCTAATGACTATAAAACACCCTATGCATGGGTGTTTTATGGCCCTATGCAGCAATGTTCCCCATCAGCAAAGACATTGGCAGTGAAACTAACAAGCAGGAAAAGAATTAATATCTTAAAGTTATAACAGATAAGATTAAACATGAAAGATGAAACCTGACGAAGTGAATAACAATAGATTGAAAAATGACAATGTTTACTGAGTAGGGAATGTTACATTCATACCTAATGTCCCACAAGTGTTATCCCAGCTAAAAATAAAGTAAAAATGTAGGCCTACTTTAATATCAGCAAGTACATTTCTAGCACATTATTGTTTTGTGTGCTAAATATAAGTGCAAAAAATATTACAAATGTACTAATTACAAGTACATTTCTACCTCAGTAGTACTTCAGTGTACTTAATATAAGTACACTAATTAGCACTAATAGTTAAATTGATATTTAGTGAATTCAGATAAAGTATAATACCCCAAAAAATATACAGAAATGTTTTATTAGTGCAATACTTAATAGTGTTCTTTGAATGCTTTAAATATAAGTTTAATTTTAGTGGATTTTCATATACAATTATCAAGTGGGGCTGAACGACATAGCCATCGCGATGTATTGCACAGCTATTTTTAGCGCAATAACAGCTATCCCCGGTATGTGGCGTTAGGTCTTTTCCCGTATGTTTTTCAGTGGCTGCGGGTAAGCTGGAAACAGGGGAAGCAGAAACACTACCTTTAAATCTATCATTACTTTCAACCTGTTCCACTTTATCCTCCTTGATTAACAATAAAACAAATAATTCACAGAATAATTGACACCAATCGTAAATAAATGATTATGCCCGCAAAACAGCGCAGATTGTCTGTAGTTTGTGCGCTTGCGAAAGCGACAACGTGTCCTTCCAAGGCTTGGCAAGAATTCTGCATCACATTTTCAAAAGCAATAATGGACACGGTATTGCTGTTTGTGCTTTTCCAGTACTTTGTTGAAATGGATGGCGAAATAGGTACACTAGTTGGCTAGTTAAATATCTTCTATTTTTTATTCCCACTATTTCCTGGTTCCCGCACGATTTAGCAAGCAAAGACTCTTTATTCTTCCATGTCAATAAATGAAGCTATGCATCCATAATTAGTTTGCGAGAGTTCATGTTTGTAGTTGTCATACCATTTGGGGAGAAAAGTTTACCGATGCCGCTAGTCTTCACCATTTCTCTACTAAAAGCAAAGCAGATTATAAAGCTATTAAGCTACTTTTTGAACAATATTTATACTACCTAAACAATCTCTCAACATTTGCTTCTCACCGATATCCATTAGCGGCAGTGTCACTCCCCCTGGTGAAAAGGTGCTGTTGTTGCACACAGTATTATGCATACGTGCGTATAGAATTGTCGGTGCTTTAAGAACGCTGAGGATACATGCTATGCATCCTTGAAAATTCTCTGAACGAAAGACTCAGTCCTTGGTTGAATTTGAAGGATCCTTTACATCGGAACAGTCCTTCGGCGGGATTCGATGACGTAGCATCCTCGAAATGCAGCCTGTTAAGGATCCTTCCTTGACTTTGAGAAGCACCCCATGTGTATATGTGTGTGTGTGTGTGTGTGCGTGCGTGCTTTTTGGAGGTGTGAAACGTGACTGAAGCCCTCCATCCCTGATCAGTGAAGGGGTCTGCTGGTCTCACTGCTGGATGAGAAGCAGCCGTTATGGTAAGATGGAGTGAATCCTGTTGTAGCAAGGAGCAGCTCTTGTAACCCAGAAAGGTTGTACATTGGATGTCTGGGTGAGGAACTGCTTTTGTACCATTGAGCAAAGTGTCAATGCGTCTGCATTGTCTTGAGGTGTGTTGTATTTGACAGTACTATATCACACATATCCGCCTTGTTTCAAATCGAAAAATTGTCTTTTACAAGAAAGATCTCTTATCTGTTTCAGACATAATTAACAGCTATATTTAAAGTGCACAAATAGAACATTGTTGTATAATCATTACAAATAAGTGCTTGGCAAGGGTTGGCATACTGTATCAATTTGTAAATGAATAATTTTTTCTATTTATAAAAATACATATGAAATGACACATGTCATTATACGTTGAGGTAAAATGTAGAAACCCTGACAACTTTTATCACATATACACATCTTATAAAGAAGGTAACTGCAATAAGTCAGGTAGCCATAAGGTCATACAATTAATATTTTGTTACCAAGCAATGGGATTAAGATGAAATTATCTGAATATTCAAATAAAATAATATAATAACTATTATGCATTGCACTATAATAGCACTTAAATTTTGGTAAACTGTTACATCAGGATCAAGATACATCAGAGCAAGATGGGCTGCTTACATCACAGATATGTGCAACGCACAGGGCAACCTGGCGAGACAGAGGAGAGGTCAGGTCAAGTGTCTAACCACAGTACCCAGAATCTTCAGGCACACAATGTGGATGGCAGTGATCACTCTACCAACACCAGTGTATTAGGAGACCAACACCAGGAAGGAGAAGCCAGCCAGGGAATGAGCCAAAAAGCACCGAAAGAAAGGAAAGAACCAGTGAGGTGGCCAGCGGCAGCAGCCAAGAAGGAGTGGGAATCGTTTGACAGAGATGTATATCATGTGCTCGAGTCTGTCCTCACCGGCAACATAAGCCAGAAGCTGGAAGCGATATCCACAATCATCTGGAACATGGGAGCCGACCACTTTGGGATGGAGCAGAGGAAGACCAAGGGCCTACAGCAAGCTGCAGTAAACCAACGAGTAAGGGAGATCACAAACCTACGAGGTGACCTGAAAAGGCTGAGGAAGGCCTTCTTCCGGGCATCAGAGGATGAGACGGCAGCCCTTACAGAGATGCGGGACCACCTAAGGGAGCGAATTAAGACCTTGCGCCAAGCCGAGTGTAAACGTAGGGACAGAAGGCGACGGGCAAAGGAAAGAACCAAATTTACCCAAGACCCCTTCAAGTACCTGTCAAGGCTCCTTGGGGACAAAAGATCAGGGGTGCTAAAGGCATCAAAAGAGGAGATAGAGGAGCATCTCCGCAGTACGCACAGCGACCCAAGGCGGGAGGAAGAGCTCGAGGTGGGAGACAAGCTGTGCTGCCCAGAGGAACCAGCTATACCCTTTGATGACGCAGAGCCCAGATGGCAGGAGGTCAATGAACTCATCTGGAAGGCCAGAGGAAGGTCTGTACCGGGGCCTAATGGCATCCTGTAAAGAGTGTACAAGAGCTGTGAGAGGCTGAGGAGGCGTTTGTGGAAACTGCTGAAGGTTGCATGGAGGAAGAATTACCTGCCAGCTGGCTCATTGCTGAGGGTTGCTTCATTCCCAAAGAGGAGAATTCCATCAGCATGAAACAGTTCTCCACGATCTCATTAAAGAATGTGGAGGGGAAAGTCTTTTTCGGCATCTGGGCGAAGAGGCTGACCCAGTTCCTACTGAGCAGCAAGTACATTGACATCTCTGTGCAGAAAGGCGGAGTCCCTGGGATGCCTGGCTGCATCTAACACAACAGCGTCATCTCCAAGATCATCGAGGACGCAAAGAGGAATCAGGGAGACCTGGCTGGACCAAGGTTGGACTTGACCAACGCTATATAGGACAATACCACACAAGCTGCTTGAAACCACATTGAAAGCCTACCATGTCCCTGGAAAATTCCAGCAGCTTCTCCAGGTCATTTGGCCGCTTCAAGACGCGCTTCACCTCTGGCAACTTCACCACCAACTGGCAGCGACTGGAGGTTGGCATTGTCACCGGCTGCACCATCTCGGTGTTTTTGTTCACAGGAGCAATGAACCTCCTTGTGAAGTCTGTGGAGAAACCTAGACAGGGAGCCGTACTTGCAAGTGGAATCCAACATGCCCCTATCAGGGCCTTTATGTATGACCTTAAGATCATGGCAAGATCAGTCCCAGAGGGCAGATGGATTTTGGAAGATCTGGTAGAGCTTACCAAAGCAGCCAGAATGAAGTTCAAGCCATCCAAATCCAGAAGCCTAGTCCTGAAGTGGGGCCGTGTTCAGGACCACTTTTGGTTCAAAATAGGTGAAGAGGTTATTCCAACTGTCACAGAGAAGCCTGTAAAGAGTCTGGGAAGGTGGTACAGAGCTGAACTGAATGAAGAAGGCAAGTGTGAAGGAGATGCTCAATCAAGTAGAGGGGTGGATGAGAGCCCTGGAGAAGAGCGGTCTTCCAGGGAAGTACAAGGCCTGGGGTTACCAACATGGGGTCCTTCCAAGACTTCTGTGGCCACTGCTTGTTTACAAGGTTTCCTTGTCAACAGTAGAGGCATTGGAAAGGAAAATCAACAACTTCCTGAGGAAATGGCTGTCTGTGCCCAGACATTTTTTCTTGATCAGCTTGTACAGTTCAGGAAGTAAGCTGCAACTGCCATTGACATCAGTCATCGAGGAGTTTAAGACGACAAAGGTGCGATTGGCTATGATGCTGCGCGACAGTGAGGATGAGGCAGTTTGACAGGCAGACATCAGTGTCTGGATAGGACGCAAGTGGACGGCTAGCAGAGCACTGAGAGAGGCAGAGGAGCGCCTCCAACATAGTGACATCGTGGGGACAGTGAACCAGGGGAGATTGGGGCTTGGTTGCATTACCAGAGCAAGTTGGAAGGAGGCAAACCAAAAGAAGCGGCGAGGCATGGTGCAGAAAGAGGTTCGGGCAGCAGAGGAAGAGGTTAGGCTAGCCAGGCGGTGGCCATGAAGCAGCAGGGCAGCTAGACATGGTGGGACAGTGTACGAGGAAGGTCTCTGGAATGGAGGGACATCTGGAACATGGAGGAACATTGGATTAAGTTTCTGCTCTGTTCTGTCTATGATGTCCAACCCACATCAAAGAATCTTCTGACTGGAGACTGACTGAGAATCCCTGCTGTTCGCTGTGTGGGAAACCAGCTAACCTGGAACACATCTTGTCAGCATGCCAAACTAGCCTGACAGATGGGAGGTTTAGATGGTGGCATGACCAGGTGTTCGCCCAGCTGGCCGAGGGATTGGAGAGAGAGAGGAAGAAAAAGAGCACCAAGCTTCACGCCAAAGGCCCCCATTTTATCAACTTCCTTAGGCCAGGAGAGATGGCAGGTGGGGGGCACAGGGATCCTTGCCACAGCAGATGACTGGGAAATGAGAGTTGCAACTCAAATTCCCAGAAGAAATTGTAGACACCAACCTCTGACCTGACATTGTGCTCTGGTCAAAGAGAACCAGACAGGTAGCTCTTCTGGAAATGACGGTACCCTGGGAGGAAAGGATTGAGGAGGAACATGAGTGCAAGCATGGAAAATATCAGCCCCTCATCCTTGAAATCCAGCAGAGGGGTTGGAGATCCTGGAACCTCCCGGTGGAAGTGGGCTATAGGGGCTTCCCAGGGCAATCACTGTGGAGAGCATTGGGAGTCCTTGGAGTAAGAGGGCCAGTCCGCAAGAAGCTGATGATGAACATCACCAGGCACGCGGAGACAGTGTCAAGATGGCTCTGGTTGAAGAGGGCTGAACAATGGCGCAACCCGGCTGTCAGAGGAGAGGGAGTGCAGAGCTAAGTGGAGAAGACCTGAGGGACAGAGGAGGTGGTTCCAGGATGCTGGTTCCACTGTTGAGCCCCTCCGAGGTGTTGTGAGCCAATCAACAAAACACCGTTGAAGGGGGGTGCCCACCTGAAGACCTATGAAGTCCCAAAGGTCTGAACCACAAGGCTCTGGCCCTGGAGGATGGAACAAATGTAGAGAGCGATCTCAAGCCAGTCGCCCCGCATAAGGAGCAAGAAATAATTCCTGCCAGGTGTGGCGGTTGCGATGCAACATCATATTACAGATATATTGTTGTTTTTGAAATGGATTTAAAATTTTACACAGCATCATCTTTATTGATATACAGAGCATTATAAACGGCAGTTACCTCTTGTCATGCCAACAGTGTCACAGTATAGCACACATCAAATGCACTGTGCTCTCATTGGTTACTGCCAGAACTACACATTGCACACTCAAACAAGATTAATCACATGGGGATTACACAAATTATCAAGCTGTTAAAGGTACTTCACATGAAATGTTTCAGGATATCCAGTGGGAGAAATGGATGTCCAACTTGCTCTGAAAAAGAGGCATCTGCTAACCTTTGGGAGCTATTATGAGATTAGCCATTTTGAGTGCAAAATGCATAAAAATGATTTTTGTTTATAAATATTTATTTATGTTTTGTTCCCTTTCTTTACATTAAACCTCACCCCTGTGCAATATCATATACATTTACACTGGAACACTGAAGCTTGACACATACAATCTTCAAAGTACTTGCACACAGCCAACTGCTGCTTTGCATGATATAAGTCCCAGAGTTTCTTTGTGTTTCTTACTACTGTGGAATATCTGTCTTTGTGAGGTGCAGCCCAGCTTCAAATGTCTTGGACTGTAGGGCTCAGTCTGCTCTCAGAATGTCTGTAAGTACTTCATTAAAAAGAACACAGGTACAATAGTTAAATATTTGTATCTTTGTAGTATGCCTATTCCACTGTGGTCTGTACCAAATTCATTTTTCCAGAAGCCTATAGTTAAGTATTTCACCATTTAGTTACCTATCATACAAAGCACAGATAATCATCAAACTGGAATCACATTTTCATGTCATAGTTCTCAGTTTAGATCATTCTTGCCTCAACCACAGCATTTACTTTGGGACAATGTTTGTTCATGGCCAAGATATTGGAAACACCATTTTATTTTTATGATTATTTTATTAATTATATTTTCTGTGCCATGTTTTTTAATTTAAAATTTAAAATAATACAAAAGCGTAGAACAGACAAAATTACTCAATTGTTCACAAGGTGTAGAATATTACCCCGAGTTCTCTTCATTAGCCAATATTTCACCCACATCACTGCTCAACAAAAACCAAAAATGGACCCCAATCCTTTTCAAAAGTGTCTTGTTTACCCTTAACCATATATGTTATTTTTTTCCATTGTTAGGCATGATGCCATTTCCCTTAGCCACTGGGCAATATTAGGTCTGTTTACACTTTTTTTTTTTTTAAATAGACCCCCTCCCCCCACCCTCTAGCTACCTCCCACTTTTCCTCCCTCCTCTAGCCCCCCCAGCCCTTCCTCCCCCTTACCCTCCCTGTAGACAGGGTGGAAAGGACAGGCTATGTCTGGATCAACAAATGGGAAAAATAAATGTATGTATAAGTACATGTGGAGGGAAAAAAAGAACCCCCCCCCAGAGAAGGACAACATCTTGTTCTGTCTTCTCCGTTATTATACATTTCATTATTCTTTACCTTCTTTGTTTAAATATATTACCAATTCCATCCTTCAGCCTCTCTAGCTTTATCCCATCTTTTGGCATAAGCTAAAGCTCCTGTTTCATGTACCATAAGACACTCAGTTCTACAATAATAGTTGACAAAGTTCTTGAATCTCTCAATTCTTAGAGTCTCCACTGATGTCAACCCAAAAATAAATACTTTTGCCATGAATAAATAGGTAAACTGGGATACAATTAATGAATTAATTAAAGTTGTTTTGCCATAAATGGTCAAATGTTTTCCTTTCCAGGGCTGCAAGATCTTTGTGATTTTACTGAGTTTATTATTAAAATTGAGTGTTGATATTTCATTCATGTTCTCTGGGATGTGAATACCAAGTACATTTTCTGTACCATGTTTTCTCACATTCCCTCATAGCTTTCAGCTAGAAGAAGGTCACCCCTGTTGTTGTCTTTACAGTAGTTTCAAGTGCCTGTCTGTGTGCTGTATAATTCTGCAGATTTTAGAAACAGATGGAAGACTGAGGTGGAGGGTATGGGAGGGGAGAGAGAGAGGGCAGATGTGGCCTGAAATAGGCCTGGGACCTAGGCTGGGGGTCTGGCTCACATGGAGCAGTAATGATCTTGAACAATAGCCATAACATTTTATATGAAAATAAATAACTTGAAATCACTGCAGTCACAGCATAGCAGAGATTTCAATCAATTGCGACGTTCGCGTGGGGAGAAGTCATTATATGTCGCTTCCATGGTTTTTTTTAAAGCTCTGTATAACCCGTCTGAAAGCCAGATTTATTCATTTATTTTCCATTTATGTGTGTCACACTGCACATTAAGTGAAACCTACGAAGACAAGTGAATATTCTCTTGTCCAATGGTCCATATCCCAGGTAAAAATAAAATATATTTTAACGTACTAAAAATGTTCTTTAATATCAGCAAGTACATTTCTAGCACATTATTGTTTTGTGTGCTAAATATAAGTGCAAAAAAATATATATTACAAATGTACTAATTACAGGTATATTTCCACCTTGGTAGTACTTAAGTGTACTTAATATAAGTACACTAATTAGCACTAATACTTACATTGATATTTAGTGTATTCCGATAAAGTACACTACCCCAAAAATATACAGAAATGTTTTATTAGTGCATTACTTAATAGTGTGCTTTGAATGCTTTAAATATAAGTTCAATTTTAGTGGATTTTCAAGTGTACTTAATGGCTTGCTTTTAAGAAATTTACTTTTGCCATACTTTCAAAATATGTTTTCAAGACATTGTTAGCATAGCATAGTTTTGAAGTGCACTTAAAATAAGTGTATTAATAATTAAAGTGCACATTTTAATAAAGAAGTTTATTAAAGTATACTGTAAGTTTACTAAAAAATGGATAGTATACTGTTAGTTTACTTTTGATATACTTTCAAGAAGTACACTTAGAAAATTGTTTACTTAACACTTTATACATTTAAGTATACTACCAAACAGAAAAAATAGTATACATTCATACTGGAGTAGGATGTAAGTTTACTTCCATTATACAACCAAAACAGTCGAAATTTTTACTACTTTTACAGTATTCATGTCAAGGAAATTCTACTATGCACTGCATACTGAAGCTTTTTTGTTACTGAAGCTGTTACCTTTATAACTGCCAAATCATTATGAAGCCGTATAGTCTTGTACTATTAAAGAATTATCAGTTGGAGTATTAAAGGAAATGTCTATAAGGGTGCTTTCACACTACAGCTTTTGGTGCGGACCCGAGTCCGCTCGAACCGTTAGTTCGGTTCGTTTTGTTGATGTGAACCCTGTTTTCCGAACTCGGGTGCGTACCAGGGACCGTACCCAAGTCCTCCAGAAAACGGCGGTCTGGGGTACGGTTCACCTGAACTCCACTGCGGTTCGCATTTGGTGTGAAAGCTATCCGATCTAAAACCAGGAAGTAAACGCTGTTTGTTATTTTCTTGTCGCATCTAAAAACTATTCGGGAAATAACTGCAGGTAGCCACACTATTCGGTCACCTTGAGGGTATGCGTGTATGCTCTGCAAGCAAAACTGCAAATTCATTTAGCATTGCCGCCTGTCTCCGCAAAAACCTCCTTATCCCAGCAGCTCATATCACTCTCAGACAGCGGAACGCATTTATGGCATAGTGAAAATGCCGAACACGGTTATTTTGGTGCTGACACCATATTAACAAAAGGTGAATAAGAAAACTAGAGTGGCTTTCCATTTTGCCCCCCGCCGCCATTGCCGCGACATTGGCAAATAAAAGCTGCAACATGTGTTGATGACGTAAACGGACCAGGTTTCGCAACCAAAAAATGTAATGTGAACGGAGACCAGTGGGGGCAGGGGGGGAATAATCGCACTCGAGTTCGGACCAGCAAAACGGACCAAGTGTGAAAGAGACATAAATCAGTTCAGCTACAGCACTTACTGTGTGTATTGTGTGTATGGAACATACAGAAAAGTCAGATGAAACATTTAGTAGGCCTATTATATTTTTATTGCTCCACATTTTGTTAGAATAGGACTGAAAGCCCCATGCAGGCAGACAGGAAATGAATATATTTTTAAACATATTTTACAAATGCAACAGAAGAGAAAAACAACTGAATGGACCTTTATTCCCATTCACAGGGATGCAAACAGGTAAGGGGCAAAAAAAGTGAGAATATTGCGTGGATACAGAAAACCTGCCACAACTAGGGGGTCCAGGGACATGCTCCCCCAGGAGAAAATTCTGAAAGATATTTGCTTTACATGCTCGTTTCTAGTTATTATAAGTAGCCTATATTAGCAGCTACCTGAAAACTAATTCTTACAGCCATTATGGGGTAAAACAACCCTACATAAAACAAAAGGAATCAGTAGATGTGGGAGCTGAATACATCAAGAAGACAACAAGAAAAAAGTATGTTGGAAATCAGTTTCTTTATTCATTCTATTCACTCCTCCACAGGCATGTAATTGGTAAAATTCATAAAAAGAATAAAAATATTATAAATAAAAGTAATAGGCCTAACAGCCGAAATGGAGAGCCAGAGGAGTTAGTTTATAAAAGTTCAAACAGGTGTTAACCATTTGTTTATTGGTAATATTGGTAATATTTTTATGACTATGAGCTATATTTTTCCTCAAACAGCCATAAACATAGCTAGGTTGACGATTTCAACCCAGTCATAAAAGCGAACTGGCTAGCTAACTCATTGGTGTCAACCTATACAGTTTGCCTGTATAAAATACCGAGTTTGCACATATACTGCTGAATACAGGAAATTTAGTGTAATATGGGGTTTCCCCAAATAGAAACGAACACAAAAATAATAGAAATTAACGACCTGTAAATAGTAAATTAAGATGTAATCTAAATTAACAGGATGTAAATCATCTGAAAACGATGACCGGATGATGCAAATAGGAAGATAGCTCACATGCACAGTGTGGCACATCTGATTTTATTGCGTAGCAACCTAGCTAGCTAAGTAGTAGCCTAATCCTGCCGAATTTTATTAAACATTGTTGGGCAAAACGTTTCGTCATAGCTGGATGGCTCAGGCAGAAAGGTTTGGCAAGCTAGACTCCACAGTGATCAAGGTTAGCGGATTCTTCTGCGGCTAGCTAGCATTAACCTGTAAGGTATCTCAGAAGGCAACGGTAGAAATTGTGTTTGGAATGCCCTTTGAAGTTTGAATGCGTCACACGAGACTTAGTTTACTCGCACATCACTGTCAAACAAGTGCACATCAAACAAGTGCAGTGTTGACACAACCCGTTCACACTAAGCTTCACAGGCACCAAACAAAATTACATTTTAAAATAATTGAAAGGATAAAACCCAAAATCATATTATTTCCTATTATAATATTAATATATTATTCAATGGTGTATTCACCCACTCATTTTTTGGTAGGACAATCATTACTAGCAGGCTACATCATTAAGCTGCTACCTACCAAGGCAGTGACTACCAAGTCACCTGCCTTCCGAACGGCACGCACAGGCCTTTCTGTTTTTTTTTTTTTTTTCACCTTCTCTGATTGGCTAATACTCGTTGCCTCCGTTGGTTAGGAGCAGAGCCATGTAGAAACATGCGAAAGATGCCTTCAGATTTTTTAGTGTGTATCTGTGACCCGATAATTGTTTGAGGCATGTGTTGCTGCACTGGTTTGCAG
The DNA here is from genome assembly GCF_013368585.1 of Megalops cyprinoides. Lineage (NCBI taxonomy): Eukaryota > Metazoa > Chordata > Actinopteri > Elopiformes > Megalopidae > Megalops > Megalops cyprinoides. Next base: position 1,468,663 of record NC_050602.1, read on the forward strand.
TTGTTTTTGAAAAGGGTGTTTTTACGCTTTGGAGACTGTTCCACTCAGCACCATAGCTGGCATTATGAACTGCTGGGGAGGAATTCAGTGCTGGTAAGTTCTTCAGAACGACACGATTCTGTACAAAGGTACATAAATGCATGTAGTGCATGCCAGAACGACTGAAATATTTAGGTAATTTGCCAAAATGTTGATGTTGTCCTTTGAATTAAAAATTTTCAGATACCTCTGATGCCAGGATCTGCAGTTTGTGTATCTGCTCGCCAATTGTCTAAAGTCTAAAGAGCCTGAACCCTTCCGTCTATGTTGGAGATCTTGCTGTCCTGGTGTTTGGAAGGGAAACCTTGGCTGTATCCAGTCTGACTGGCCGACAATCTGGAGCACACAAAGACCTTGAATCCAAACCAGCCTTGGACTCTGAGAAGATTGATGCCATAATCTGTGCGTAGGATGCATTAATTAGACTTTCAATTACAAAATAAGTAAGAGTTCTGTCTGTACTATTTTGTACTATGTTAAAGGCACTGTGTGTAGAATGTTTTAGTATTTTGTTAATTATTTCGCTGTTCAATCATTAGTGATGGCGCATTATGATTTCATTCAATAAATGAGAACATTCCCTCTGCATGAGTGCCTCTAGAATAGCTTCTGTTAACTATTATCAGTCTGAAGGCAAAATCCTTGAAATTCTTTTCTGATATCCTTAAGTATTCAGAGTCTGTCACCTTGCCCGGCTCATTAATGTGCAAAAATCAAAACATCGATATTGTTTGTAGAATTGATAAGGAATTTGTTGGAAGCGTATTTTAAAGTTGAGATATTTCATGTTTTTTGACACAGTGTTGTGGACAGCTTCAAAATCCCACAAAATACACACAGGACCTTTAAAATGAATAGTGCTTATGGTTATTTTACGTGACAGTAGGGCTGTGCGACATGACCAAAATCTCATATCCCGATATAGGTCATTTCATATCCCAATAACGATACATATCACGATACAGCACATTTTCTGTAAATTCAATGAATAAATAGTTTATATAAAATGACCACATGGAAAGGCCTATTTCTTACTACATTTTGAATTATATACTCGACAAATAAAAGGTACTTACTCATATTTGATTATTTTTCTCCTTTTATTTAGAACCTTTGTGCAAATTTTCAATTTACGTCTCGTTTCCATATAGCTCTGTGTATATATGCGAGTCAACCGGAAGTCCATTCATTCCTATGGAACCTCCGTGCTCTCCGATGTGCTTGTGAAACTCCTCCTTCTGTTTTTTAGGCCCAGAATTTGCCTTTGAGTGCGTTGAAAAAATTGAACTTTTGCGGCGGATTTCGGGGAGACTGTATGCTCTGTGTGCCAGAAAGTTAATAGCATTGGAAAAACGGATTAGCTAAGGGGCTATTTCCTTCAATTCAGTTGCTTGACTAGTAAAGAGAGTTCATTAAACATATTTTGAAGAAAGAATATGCGTAATCAGGAACCTTTTTCATTGACACAAACACTGTGCTTTAACAGTGTGTTTTAATCTTAAGAAATCCAGATCATCTTTATCACTTTGATATGAAAACTTTATCTCCCTCCCATTCTACCGCTTTGATTTCCCTCCATTATATTAACGCTCATTTGGCACATAAATAGAGGTTGCTTCACCGTTGCATTCATTCCATGATGACACCGACACGAGTGACTGTACGATCACACCGGGAGCGGCGAGAAAGTCAAATTTCGCTCTGGCTGCCCTGCTGACAACGCTGTCGAAGAACTGGACGCTCTGACGTAGATGAAATAGATGGCTACAGATTCGTTTGGAATGCTTGGGCTTGCGAACCTTATTTAACGAGGCCATAAAGCAAATAAACATGTCTACCGGTGTCTTTGTGCCGACTGACCACAAGTAGTTAACCTCGTGAAATCTTTAAATGTGAAGGTACTAAATCGATCGATGAAAGAAAGAAATGAACAATTATAATTGTATGTTTGGTAACAAAATAAACGAACGAAATAAACTAATTAAAAGCCACTTGTGTGGTGTGAATTTTGTATTGATGCTAAATGCTAAGTCAAATTTCAACATGCAGTTTATAGGATACGTTTACTAGCCTTGGTCTTTAGCTAACATTATCGTCAATTTGTGTGTAGCCTACATTAATTATCAACCTCTCCTAGTGCTTGGTAACTAATGTTTGGTGGGACAAAAGTTTACACCATTGTGTTCTCTAGAACTCTCTAGAGTGCAGTATTTCTATTCCGATTGGTTGCCGCTGAACCGCATCATAGCTAATTCCCATGAAGTTGCCCAGACTTCAACAACTATTCTGACACCCACAACGCCCAAGACGCGCCGCCAATGGTCATGCCGCTGCTCGCCGCCGAGAGACGCTGGCTCACGTAGAAAATGAATGACTTCCAGTCGCTTTAACGCTCTCGCCGCTCCCAGTGTGAACGTAGGGTGAGAGTTACGTTTTGATCCATCTCCTTTTCCTTGCGTTGAACACTAGAGGGAGTATTGTGTACGCTATATTATAGCCTACTGAATTACGGACACCAAATAAAACTGTGGAAACGAGGCATGTGCCTACGGTCACGCTGATGTGATTTGCCGTTTAGCGTGTATGCTGAAACCGGCGCGATTAAAACACTAGATTGGAAAAATTCTAGCTAATTTTAGCTTTGAGGAAACAGCGATTCAATGTTAAAAAAATAGCAAATGCTAACTGAAAACTATGAGAAGCTTAATAACGCTAATGAAAACATAAGGAACCATGTAATGTAACACACGCACTACCATAGCATAAAAATAAGTTACATGCGAAAGGGTTAAGCATGTAACAAAATATAAAATATGAATGTATAAATTATAAAAAGGTAAATGGAAAACACTTTTCAACTATAGTTCTCTCCTCCATGTTTGTTTGTGTTGCCTTCATGCAAATTTCCTGCCTGCATCCGTGCCGTGTGGAAGAACGCAAAGTGTCATCCAAATGACGAAAAATATTGCCGTAAAGTGTGTGATTTGTGACACAACGAAATAAACTATAGAGCATAATATGAAACGATAGACGTTTTTCAATCGTCATACGATATATATCGTCATATCGCACAGCCCTAGTTCCGATTGTGTCATGGTTTTTGAGTCACGGATCGGATCATTTTATAGGATCAGCGAAAAAAGGAGACAAATATAACTTTGCTTTCCATTTATTACTTAAAGAACACTTAAAGCAAGTAGGCTAACTTTTGCCCATGGTCTTAAGTGAAAACAACATTCAAGATGTCCAATGAAATCTTAAAATAAAATACTTAATACTTAATTGCGCTTGCTCTGCTGTTCTTAGGCTGTGTCTGAAATCGCCCCCTATTCACTATATAGTGCATATATATACATTTTACACTTGATCGTTGGACTTAACTGCCAGCTAGCTAGCTAACGGTAGTTTCAACTAATTTGATTTTGAACAGATGAAGCTGGGTGCTAGTTCCTTATGTTAGCTAGTGATGGCTAGATAGGTAGCAGTATTATCTAGCTAGCAGGTTAATGTAAGTTGCAACTAGCTAGTCACTTAGCTAGCTAGCTGGCACAGTTAGACACAAAGATGTTCATACAAATGTTAGAATAAGCATGCAAACGTAAAACTATATACAGAAAATTCTTAATTTATTGTAAGACTGTGATTGAGTGAACAAGTGAGCGATTTCGGAAGCAGCCTTTGTCTTCGCAGTGCTTTTGCTAAGTAAGGTTGGTAGTTTTTAAAACGACGCTTGTATCTTTTCATTGCAACTCTGCATCAAGATTTAGGGAATTATTACTTTAAAAAGTAACAGTGGCAGTAAAACTGTATTTCACACTGTTGTGGTTAACTTTGTAATTAATCTGCTGTTCACATGTGTGCCAAACCGTGTGTGTGTGGGGGGGTCAACTACGGTTCATTACATCACTACTAATTATACATTTATTATAACAGGAAGGTAAGTTTTTGCTGTTTGCTATGTAATGTTAGGTCACCAGTTCACCTATCTCACTATCCCTGTATTAGCTACAGCTTAGCTAGCTACTAACCAGATAATAAACTACTAACCAACGTTATTAATCATCGTAAGAGACAAGTTTTGAAAAAGAAAATGCCAAAAAGAGTTATTTGTTAATACACATACTTGGTCTATTATGCATATGTCATTGATAGCATATGGCATAGTTTCTTAGGCTTTCATTACTTTTTACAAATCCACGACGAATCATCTCCATGGCCAGAGCATTCCAAAACCTCTCAATATCCACTTCCCTGGTGTTATTCTCTGGAGGTTCTTCCAGGTCACTTACTTAAGTAGTGAGGAAGAAAGACTTATGAAAATAGCACATTCTTAAATAATTTCACCAATTTACAAAATGCAGAGAACATTTGCATCCGTATATTCTGCTAAAACATTCTTACTTGACAAATGAAAAGCACCCTTCCTATGGAAATCCATTAAGACCATGGCAGGGTGATCACCACAGGTGACACAAATAGTTGTATTCATGGTCCGTGAGGGTGCAGATGGAGCACCGTGTCTTTTGAGGGGAACTTTACTCCTGTGGTAAGCTGGAGGTAATCTATGGCTCTGCTGACTGCTGTGTGGACCTGGGTGGAAAAATAACAATGCCAGTGTTGTTTGTTTGTATGTATGGATATGCTCCACAAAAATGCAATTTTAAAGGGATTATAAATCAACTGAGTGATATCCAAAGACATTACTAACATTCATATGGACAATGAACAGGATCCCTTCAGAACAGCATTTTTGTCCATTATTGACTCCATTGGATTCTCTCAGTTTGTGGACAAACCCACACATTGTTGCAACCACATGCTGGATCTGGCCCTCACTTATGGCACTGAAATTAACAATGTAGTAACTTGCCTCACAATCCCGTACTGTCCGACCATTACCTGGTGTCTTTCAACCTTCCTTTTGCTTGTTACATTAACTCAGAGTCCATATTTTCTCTCAGGCGCACCATCTCTTCTGCTACTACCAAAGCCTTTATTGATGAGCTCCCTGCATCATACAGTCTGAACAACAAAGAATATTTAAACTTATGCTCAAACCCTAGTTCGGCTAAAATAAATCAACTTACCGAAAATATTGAGTCCACACTGCGTAATACTCTAGATGCCGTTGCACCCCTTAAAAAGAGGAAGGTCCCTGACAAAAGACTAGCACCTTGGTATAATGACCAGACCCGTGCTATGAGACAAACTGCACGGAAACTTGAAAGGAAATGGCGCTCTACCAAATTACAGGTCTTTCTCCTGGCCTGGAAAGAAAGTCTTCTACGCTACAAGCATGCGCTCACAGCTGCCAGATCGGTGTATTTTTCTACCCTAATAGAGAAAAACAAGGACAATCCCAGGTATTTGTTCAGCTCAATCAGAAGACTAGTTAAGAGCCCTGCGTCAGCCAACCCCTGCATCCCAGCAATTCATAGTAGTGATGACTACATGAACTTTTTTGACAGCAAAATCATAAAGATACGTGACAAAATTAAAAAAATCTCCTCTAATTCTGCTTCCAGCCTGGCCTGTCCAAATTCAGATAATGTAGAGATGTCCAATAGGCCAGCCACATGCCTTGACTCTTTCACACCCATTGAATTTAGCAACTTCTCCTCCCTAATTAATTAATCTAAAAATGCTACCTGCCTACTAGACCCCATTCCAACTAGACTCTTAAAACAGCTGCTACCTGAAATTGGCACTCCGTTGCTAAATCCTATAAATGCCTCCCTTACATTCAGGCAAGTACCTCAGTCCTTCAAGCTAGCAGTCATCAAGCCCATTTTGAAGAAGCCCACTCTAGACCCGAATGACCTGTCGAACTACAGGCTCATCTCAAATCTCCCATTCCTTTTGAAAATCTTAGAAAAAGTTGTAACAAAGTAACTCTGCTCCTTCTTACAGTCCAATAATATTCTGGAGGTCTTTCAGTCTGGATTTAGACAGCATCACAGCGAAGTGCAGCCTTCGATACTATTGATCATCTTATTCTATTACACCGATTTGAGAACCTTTTTGGCATAAGTGGAAAGGCTCTATCATGGTTCAGGTCTTATCTTTCAGAGCGACATCACTTTGTCTTCATCAACAATAAGTCCTCCAAACTCTCCAGAGTAAGACATGGAATACCACAAGGATCCGTGCTTGGACCTTTGCTCTTTTTGTTATACATGGTTCCTCTTGGAAATATCATTTGTAAACATGGCATTCATTTCCACTGCTATGCAGATGATACCCAATTATACATATCGGCCAAACCTGATGTCTCCCTGGAAATATCGAACATGGAAGCCTGCCTCAAAGACATGGATGGCCCATAATTTCTTCCTCCTAAATTCGGACAAAACAGAAATATTGGTTATCGGCCCAAAGTTTATCAGCAGCAAACTCACCAGTATTACATTAAATCTTGATGGTGTCTCACTGGCCTCAAGTGCAACCATCAAAGACCTTGGTGTCACGACTGATCCTGAGCTCTCTTTTGACACCCATATAAAAAAACACCTCCAGGACTGCTTTCTTTCATTTGAGGAATATTGCCAAAATCAGGAAAATTCTATCAATACATGATGCTGAAAAGCTAATCCACACTTTTGTTACATCCAGATTGGACTACTGTAATGCCCTCTTGTCAGGATATGCATATGCCTCCCTAAAGCCCCTTCAGCTGGTGTTGACTGCCTTAGGGTCACCTTCATGATTGTGCTGGCCCCTTGCCTCTCGTCCCCTAGGTATTTTGCCATAGTCCTTATCTGTGCCAAGAACCGGACAGTCCTGCTACCTCACTGCCCTGCCCATCAAGCCAACTGAGTGCCAGGAACCGGACATTATAGGATCGATTTTATAATTACTATGCCGTTAATTAATGCTGTCTATCAAATTCAAATGTCTTAAAGTACATTGTACAACTTTAAGACTCTCTAATTCTATCTGCCCAGTGCCGCCAGAAGCACTCCCCCTCTGAGCTGGGTTCTGCTCAAGATTTCTTCCTGTTAATTGGAGTTTTTCCTTGCCACCATTCCAGTCCTGCTACCTCACTGCCCTGCCCATCAAGCCAACTGCGTGCCAAGAACTGGGCATTCTAGGATAGATTTTATAATTACTGTTCTCAATTACTGCTGTCTATCAAACTCAAATGTCTTAAAGTACATTGTACAACTTTGTCAAATTCTATCTGCCCAGTGCCACCAGAAGCAGATGGGCTCCCCCTCTGTGCTGGGTTCTGCTCAAGGTTCCTTCCTGATTTTTTCCTTGCCACTGTTGCTTTAGGCTTGCTCTCAGGGGGTCTCAGGCCTGGGATCAATGTAAAGCTGCTTTGTGACAACTTGTGCTGTAAAAAGCGCTATACAAATAAAATTGAATTAAATTGAATTACCTGAAGTAGGTTTCTCAATTTGATACACAAGGGCAGGTCAAGTAGTGTGCGGTCACTGAAATTGTGCACACTATCTTTCCACTCTTGATATTGGTAACACAAGTCACAAACCGGGCAACATTTGCAGTAAGTGGAAACATCTAGTGATTGGATGATTCAACAGGAGACACATTAATGTTAACAGAGCAATAGGTTTAGAGATCAGGCACAAACATTTTTCTCAGAGCATGACAATGTAAAAGCTGGTGGACACAACTGTAACCTACCGTGAACAATGCCAAAGCTGGTGAGGATTCTCACATTGTCAGTGATGAAGACCGGTTCACTGAGAGGCACATTCCCTGGACACCTCTGGCATATCATTTCCTGTGGAATGAGTTGGGGTACTGGAATTCTTTTGATGGGAGGAGTAAATGATCCGGCAACACAGCAGGTACCTTCTTGTTTTTGAGTATGTATTTCACCATACTGCTCAGGCCATCACCTTTTGGTGGATATGTTGGACTGGTCACTCCCTCCTTATCTGTGTCCCCCAGACATTTACGCTTGGATGTGCCAGCGATTGGATCCACCACATCTTCTGTGCTTTGGACTGTCCTAAACAATTCAGGCTGTTCTTGGAAAAGATGCCACTTGGCCACATAAATATGTGGACAAGACCGTCTTGTTTTTGAACATGGACAATGCCATGAGTTTAATTTGGTGTTGTACACCACCATAACTTGTCCAAGGCAACTGTAATATGAGACTGTGGGCTCAAATACAGACCCAATTTTCTTCACTTGAGGAAATCCTATATTTAGGCAGAGAGGGGAACATTATTCTTTCTGGCCAGGCTTTTCCATGCAAGGCAATTCTTCCTCGTATCCTCCCCGAGCCATTTGGTTTGCACCATTTTTGCCAGTGAATCTTCCCGTAGTGTGTCGGATTTAGCTGAGTTGGTATAGTAAGTGACTGACCTGAAATGTACACATCTATATATCTCATGCCATGTTCACTTGGCAGTCCTGTGACTCACACGACACAATGATTTTCACCCCATGTTTTATTCTGGAGGTGAAGAGGGACACTCTGACCATGGAAAGTCTTTTGGACAGAAAAGATACCATTAACCTCATCAATACACTCACTCCTGAGGTGGTATTTGGAATTTATGTCAAAAAGCTGCGGGTTTGTATGTTTTCAGTCAATGTGCTTTCTAATGTTATGTTTGTTCATGAGAACATTGCACATAGGACACTTTTCCCAAACAACAGGTCTCACATGGACTCTTCTTGTGAGGACATGAATTCCTAGGTCAGCTGGCTCTGCACTGGATGGACAGGGCTCTGCACTGGTAGAACATGGCTCTGACAGTGGTGTTGTGGTTGATTGTTTAGCCTTGCACACAATTAAATGTTCCTCAAAGTCTTCCTTATGCAGCAGCATTGACTGGCAGTATATGCAGTGGTAATGGAGGTGTGCCCTGCTCTGTAAGCCACATCAGTGAATGGTGTATCCTGAAACATGAGAAAACAAACTCAACAAAGTGGGGGGTCATGAAAATAGTTTGTAGGTCTGTTAAAGACTTAATAACACTGAGAATGACAGTCCTCTGATACTACAGTACAATCCCAGTAAGTTTTGTTGCTAGCTACCTAACTATGCACCATATGCACAGTGGAGGAGAATTCTCGAAGAAAGAGAAAGACCAGCATAACATTTGCTAAAATAACTGCTGTGGTGCTCCACACTCCTGTATAAAGACAAGGCTATTTGGACTGTGCACACATGCAATAAGCCTCAAACTACAACTTTTATAATTTCTTGTCACGAGAACATGAAGTTGACGTCACGCCGTGAAAGTTTTGTATTTTGTTTGGTTTAATAATTGGGCCAAAAAGACGAGTGCCACCTTACCTTTGCGTCATATGGATCTATGTTCTTTATCGTTATTTATTTGTCCAAATACTGTTGCTTGGCATTGCGATATAATTTCTCCCGGTAGGGTCCCTTTTCTTTCTCTTTCCCCTTCTCCATCTCTTCCCTTCTCCATCAGATTTGAATGTTTTAAACAACTTTTTAGCCAAACAAAACATAAGGTATGCAGGTAACCACTGTAGCAGGCACAAGTAAACAGAGCGCATTCCTCACAAGATGGCGCCCCCATCCCAACATACAACATGGCTTGACATTTCTTCACATTCTCTGCCTAAAGTTCCCACCTAAAAATATAAAATTGTGGTAGTAGCCCAGCTACAGGTTTTAGTTAGTTATGTAGTTACTTATATAGTTATAGTTTTATGTATATATATGTAGTTAGCTCGCTGGATAGATGAAGCTATTGAAAAGTTCTAGCTACATTCGCCAACATCGACTTACCTTCATGTTGGACTGCCCAGTTAAAATGTAATCTAAGATGCCGCTTAAGGTAACTGGCTGCTGTTGGCTTAAAATATTCTTTAGAACAAAACAGGCAGTGAAATTTGTCGCAGCATGTGTGATGTCTCTCATATATTGGCAAAGCCATCCCCTCCTGCATGGTAATGTGCATGGTGACACTTACAAGCAGCACAAACGTTCGCTGTCTACATGGTACAATCGAGCAAATTAGCAGGTTCACACGATGTCCTACTGTGCATGCGCTGAATGCATTCCACTGGTGTGAAACTGCTGTTGTGAAACTGCTGTTGTGAAACTGCGGCTCTGCAGTCAGACCCTTCTCCCCAGGGCAGGCAAGGCAACGGAAGCCGGCTAGGGAAGTAGAGGGAAAGCGAAGCTGGAGAGCGGCGGAGCGACAGCGCCCCAGGCTGGGCAGGAAGCAAATCGGGGTGGTGCCCCTGCGCAAGGTCTGGTGGTTTTGCCGTTGTGTGTGTGTGCCCAGTCTAGCAGAATGGGTGATTTGTGTCGGTGTGTTTTCCCCCTCAGTGCGGCCATAGTTCCTGCTCTGGAGCTGCGTGAGGAGGACGAGTTGTGCAGTGTTGTGTGGGGGAGGGAAGTCTCGCTCCTGGCCCTGTGCTCTTGTGGGGAGAGTGGGACGAGGGAAGGGCCACTGTGGTGAAGGGAGGGAGCAAGGTCAGGAGGGTAGGCCTGCAGAGAGAACCATCCCTTTATGAATTGTGGTGCCTTTGTAGGTTAATGATTAATGTAATGTAGGTTAATGATTGCTGTGCACATTTTTATCTAACACACACCAGACAGACATTTAACTTGGAAGATCTGGCTAATAACTGAGTTGTCCTTTTGCCAAAAAGCATGACTATATTATTCTGTCTCTGTATTGCATCCATAACCCTCACCCAGAACTTGCTATTTTGTAACTCTAGCAGTGCCTCAATGGTGTCACACTACAGTCACCTGCAGGTGTCCAGTCCTGAAATGACAATTACACACATAAGTATTAGGATGGCAAGTATGTCGTCCATCAGTGTACGGGTTAGTGGATACCCCATACTTATAGAGCACAGAAGGTCTGGCCTTTTTTTGTGTGTCCTACAGAAATAACCGTAATGACCCTGAGGGCTGAAACCATCCACCCCTCTACTGATTGACTCTCATTTAAACTCATTGAATATGAATGCAGTCTCGTTTAACCACACTTTAAAAGGCCAAACTTTTAAGGCCACATTCTCACATTCTGGGTATCAAATGGGCCTAAATTAGCTGAGAGAATTTAAGAAACAGTAATTCGCATTTTCTTGGAATAGTGCTGATTCAATTTGTATGAGGCAATGTGGGCCAAGTTTAAATGTAACCTAAATTTGGCTTCATTTTGATACTAGTAATCTTAATGGTAAGCCCTTTTTGCCCTTTTCGCACATAAGAATAACATGGCCTTTTTGCGTGCCCCCTGATAGTTCCTCAGGAGTGTATAATGTCCTCCAATTTCAGAGCAAACCTTTTACATACAGTTTCATTCATGAACTTACCTTGTGATAGCCTTTTCTTTAAGGGCCTCTGCAGCTTACCCTGCTCCCAATCCTTCCAGCGAGACTGGAATCCAGGCATTTTCCCTCCCATTAGGATCTGCATGTGCATAAGCTTCGGGGGTCTGCCAGATGGGGATGAGATGGAGCAATTTCATGCTCTTGCAGTATGCAAACAAACACACACACACAGACACACACATATACACACGTGTTAATGTAGCAGAAAAATGGCTCACACTGGGGTCTGCTACTCTTCTGAACATAACTAAGTCTCCACCCAGCAGTGTATGTGTGCATGTGTGTGTGTGTGTGTGTGTATGGTAATGTGACACACACTGTTGAGCAGTAACGCAGCAGTTCAGCCAGAGAGGAATGTTGACAAATACTGGAGTCCCTCAGTTGTGGTGATGGACTGGCTACTGGCTACAAATTAAGATGCAGAAGGAGGTAAGGAAACATTTGAGTCTGGGCATGTATTCCAGAGGTGCACATAACAAGCTCTGGAGTGATTCAAACACTTTGATGGAGGGACCAAGAGGAACAGCAATTTGAGCAATGTCTTACTACATTTTTTTTTTTTTAATCAGTGTAGAACCAGTGTAGAAAGTAAAGTCTCAAAGCTGTGTTGGTAGAGCATCATTGTCTGGAAAGCACAAAACCAGTGTGAGAAACTTTATTCAGCCATCATTATTTAACATGAACAGTTTGATGAAAACAACTTTTACTTGACAGCAAGATTCTCCTGCATGTTGATTAATAGTGTTTTGTGACGGAGTGCCGTCACTATGGTTGAGTATGCGCTCTGACTGCCATACTACCGAGTCTGGCTCTTTGACGTCGTGGTCAAAGTCGCATGGTTGGTACCCTGTAGACCTGGGTTCAAGGCCGGGTGGGGTGACTGCTCTCGGCCTTTGCTACATGTTTCTGTTCTGGTCCTAGCCTACAGGGCAGTAAAAGGAACTGGACCCTTTTACCATCAGTACATTATCAAAGGATACACTCCCGCCAGTCCACATCACTATGCAACCTCTGGTGGCTTTGCCATCCCTTCATTAAAGAGTTTATTATGAGACCCCCTGAGACCAAGCGTAAGGCAACAGTGGCAAGGAAAAACTCCCTAATTAACAGGAAGAAACCTTGAGCAGAACCCAGCTCAGAGGGGGAGCCCATCTGCTTGTGGCGGCACTGGGCAGATAGAATTTGACAAAGTTGTACAATGTACTTTAAGTACTTTAAGCTTTTATAATATATAATAATATATAATTAAACAATTAATAGTAGCTGCACTGATAATTATTCAGTTTAATTAATTTAAGTCTTCTGTCAAGCCTAGTGATGCGGTATGTAATGCAATAAACAGGATTCCATGATATAACATAAAGCCCACGGCTCCCACTCTAACCGCAGGTCATGGCCACACATTGCCTGGGTCTTTATGTATGGGGTCATCAATGGGGGGCTTAAGCACGGGTCCTTCAAACTAATGGGATTATGGACCTGGCCTTTGTGGCCCCAGGAGCGGCAGCCTCTGTCACTCACCTCCTGACTGACGGACTGACTGACTGGGCGGCTCTCCTAGGGTAGCTGCAGATCCACCATGACACCACTAGATGGCAAAAAACACACTACTGAGTGTCCACACAGAAGTATTCAATTCAATTCAATTCATGTTTATTTGTATAGTGCTTTTTACAACACAAGTTGTCACAAAGCAGCTTTACATTGTTCCCAGGCCTGACACCCCCTGAGAGAAAGCCTAAGGCAACAGTGGCAAGGAAAAAATCAGGAAGGAACCTTGAGCAGAACCCAGCACAGAGGGGGAGCCCATCTGCTTCTGGTGGCACTGGGCAGATAGAATTTGACAAAGTTGTACAATGTACTTTAAGACATTTGAGTTTGATAGACAGCAGTAATTGAGAACAGTAATTATAAAATCTATCCTAGTACACACATACTTGGCACGCAGTTGGCTTGATGGGCAGGGCAGCGAGGTAGCAGGTAGCAGGACTGGAGACGCTTGGGCTACAGCTCCAGACAGGAACCCAGAGCAGGGATAGGAAACAAATAGAAAACAGTGATTAGTGGATGTTAAGTGCAGGAATGGAAACATAAAGGCATAAAGGCAAAGGGGGGAACAGAGGGGGGATGAGGGATGCATGTGTGTAATAAGGAAAAATCCTGGCAGATAAGCACTATGGCAGCATACCTAGGGGATGAGAGGCAAGGGGCCAGCACAATCATGAGGGTGACCCTAAGGCAGTCAACACCAGAACACAGCTGGATCAGCTGAACACAGAGTACCCAGGCCATGATGTAGTGACAGCAATGACCACTTAGTCCACCAGAGACTCTATGATCAAAGTCAGCACCGTGCCGTGTCCCTCAACTAAAGGATTTGAAATAAAAATACGTTTTTAGCCTAGACTTAAAGGCGGAGAGAGAGTCTGCTCCCCGAACCTCAGTGGGTAGATTGTTCCACAAAAGAGAGGCTCGGTATGAAAAGGCTCTACCGCCTATAGTACTTTTACCCACTCTTGGAACAATGAGAAGTCCCTCGCTTTGGGAACGTAGAGATCGTTTTGGAGTATATGGGCAGAGAAGGTCCTTAAGATAGGGAGGGGCAATCCCATGTAAAGCTTTTAATGTAAGGAGAAGTATTTTGAAATCAATGCGGTATTTGATGGGTAGCCAATGGAGAGAGGCTAATACTGGGGTAATGTGCTCAAAGCGCTTTGTTCTGCTTAGAATACGAGCAGTTGCATTTTGAACCAGCTGAAGGGGCTTTAGGGAGGCATATGCACATCCTGACAAGAGGGCAATACAGTAGTCCAATCTGGATGTAACAAAAGCGTGGATTAGCTTTTCAGCGTCGTGTATTGATAGAATTTTCCTGATTTTGGCAATATTCCTCAAATGAAAGAAAGCAGTCCTGGAGGTGTTTTTTATATGGGTGTCAAAAGAGAGTTCAGGATCAATCGTGACACCAAGGTCTTTGATGGTTGCACTTGAGGCCAGTGAGACACCATCAAGATTTAATGTAATATTGATGAGTTTGCTGCTGATAGACTTTGGGCCGATAACCAATATTTCTGTTTTGTCCAAATTTAGGAGGAAGAAATTATGGGCCATCCATGTCTTTGAGGCAGGCTTCCATGTTCGATATTTCCAGGGAGACATCAGGTTTGGCCAATATGTATAATTGGGTATCATCTGCATAGCAGTGGAAATGATTGCCATGTTTACGAATGATATTTCCAAGAGGAACCATGTATAACTAAAAGAGCAAAGGTCCAAGCACGGATCCTTGTGGTATTCCATGTCTTATAAGTGCACATTGCACTTGGACTGAATAGTGGCCATCATGGTTTTATGTAATAGAAATGAATGTTTTTTTATGTTACATTATATACACTGCACAAGTCTCTATGGGTGGAGTTTTCCATTAGACAGAAGCCTCACTCACTGTGTTCTGTATTCAATGTCATGGTGTAATTGTAATTTTAATGGAATTTAAATGGAAATACAATACTCATATTTTTCATCATGGTTTCATTTTATCATTTTGATGTCATTTTGTACCTTTTTTTGTCCTTACATATTAATAGTCCCACCTCTTGTTTTCTCATTTTTGATTAACAGGTTATTTTAAATTTAATGACAGTCACACTCTTAATTCTGTTCATTTGTCTTGTGTATTTATTTTACTGTTGGTGTTATGATAAATATTCCTATTTTTGGCTATTTTAAATATCCTCATCCTTTTTACATCCAGGATGTATATTCATTAACCATTTTTGCTGCATTCAACAAAGAGCACTGTGATAACATAACTGCCAAAATGCTGTTTGCCTGAACAATCAGCAAATATAAACATCTTTCCTCTGTCCTTTGTAAGAAAGAAAGGAAATTTGTTCCAGAAAACACCAAACCCAGCTGTAATTTGTTTATCTCCAAGCACTGTCTGGGAAGACAATCAAACAAGGCCGGCTTTGTATTTACTTTGATTAACATACAGCGTTAATGGACATTTCAGATCTCCACAATAAAAGCATCAATTACTGTCTAAGAGCTCAACTGATGAATAATTATGGTTATTTCCTGAGTGTTTTTTCAAGTTTTTTTGATGTACTTTTAATCATTTCTGTCATATTGTCTTTTCTGGTGCCTCGTAACCTCATGACGCGGCACGTGGGCTCGCTCAAACGCTGACCTGCCGCATCCTCTAATTGAAAAGGTTCAGCGGGCTCGTGTTTGCGGGCTCATGGTTTGGCACTGATCTCCTGGCACTTGTTTAATCCCAAACAACTGCATTCTCTCAATCCCCACTGCCTGACATTATCCACAGTGATAAACTGCTTAAAACAAAAATGTTTACATCAATACTGAATACTGCCCTGACTGAAGAACTCACCTTTTCATAACCATGGGTGGGATGAAGATGGTGTTTAGGAAGTGCATTTTATACCTCCGTACAAAAATGGCGACTTCTTTCTAGGATTAATTAATCACGCTGGCTTCACATTGTTTCCAGTGAAACAAGCATGAGAGAAGTTTGTCCAAGAACCGGGCTGGGGTGCTTGTCAGGCTGGATACTGTTGTGCCTGAAAGTATGTATGAGACAATAAGAAAGGTATTCAACCATTCAATTACAGATATTTCTCATGTGCAAAATATGCACCACTTTGTTTCAGCAGTCTTAATAGCAGCATTATAGTGGTCCACCACTTTCAACACAGAGAACTGGGTTTCTGACGTGCTGAGTAATATTATATGGCCCAGTGAGCACGGTACCAGAATTTGAACCTTAGTTTAAATTAGTCATTTTCATGACTAATATCCTACTTGTATGTAACCAAAATTAGATTTTGCTTTATGTCCTGTTTTTCCCTTTTTTTACATTTCAATTGTATTTTAATTATGGGATTTTAATAATTCTTCACTGTGTGATTAATAACTTCAAGTGATGAGGGAAAAGTGATGCTTCATTCTCTTACAAAAAGCCACTTGAATTCAGTTGGGGAGATAATGACAGTCCAGGACAGAGGGCCTTGTAACATGAAATAAGCCTAAAATTACTTTTGCCATTACTTTTTCATGTGCCATTTCTAAAAATCCAACGGTGCTGAAATTTGCACTGTTCTTGAACTACAAAAACATCTCCAGCAATCCACCAAATAGGTTAAGGGCTAAGCATGAGCTTCTAAGAGTGCAATTTACCCTCTTGAAAGCACTTTTGCTGCAGCATGCTAAAATTTATGTTGTTCAAAGCTGAACAAGGTACATTTCATGTCACACTGCATAGACTATACTACACACATATGTGCCCCCCCCAGACACACACAAAATTTACACTGTAGTGTTCATTTTCAAGATTTTTGTGTGAAAAATATTCTCCGGACCTTATTTCATTTGTCTGTCCTTTTCCTGTCTCAGATTTTCATCTTTTTTAAATGACCAGACTTCGTCATTTACTTTAAAGATATCATTACAGAAAATAACCTTCAGAAAAATGTGAACTTAAATTCTGTTTTTCCCTCAAGGTCTCCAAGGGCCATAGTGTATTCATGTTTGTTTTGTTTTGTTTTATACCTCAGTACAGCTTTGTGCTTGAGCTTTCCTTGGCCTGACAGAAGTACACAATAAACTGCATTAGTTGCTCAATAGATACTCCAGAGAAACATACATAGCTACAGTTTTACTTGTTGTCCATTAATCCAGCTGGATACAAACAGAGGTCATTTGGGTTATGCGCCTTTTCCCGTGGTACAACAGCAGTGCCCCACCTGGGGGTCAAACCTTTGGCTTACAAACCCCGCTCTTTACCCACAACACCACACCATTCCCCCAGCAACATATTTACTGTTGCATAGGTACAATAGCTGACAAGCGCCTCCTCCACTAACTGCATGGAGACTGCTAGAGAGCACTCCATTCCAGAATTAGACTACTTTATACATATGGCAGCCTCTGGGGCATGCAATGAGGTGAGAAATCGCCGAAATAGAGCCAAATTCAATTTTCCTGTATTGTACTGTCATATTTACCCAATTGAAGGACTGCTCTGTGATAGTCCTGACAGTGATTTGTTATAGGCCTATCTCAGACCCATGGATCTCATGCTCCAATGATATTGCAGGCAGAGGGCTCCTGTGTAGCTGTTCCCTTGATTGGTGGGCTATTACAGATTGTGTCATCCAAACATATCTCATGAAGGAAGCATAAGTTACCAGTTCCGATATGGATTAAAGTGAACCTGCTGGATGAAATTTTATGTGATGGTGTTTTAATCAGATTGCACAGTTTACAGATATATCTCAAATGGTTTATGTGTGTGTATATGCGTGTGTGTGTGTGTGTGAGTGCGTGTGTGCATGCCTGCCTTTGTGTGTCTGCATACATGTGTGTGTACATATATAATGTACATGTAAATAAAACAAGGGTTTGAAAGGTATTTGTGGTGAACATATGGTTTGGTTAAATTGATGATCCTGAATTGAATTTGGAACCCATGCGCACTCAGCTAAATACGATATAATGAAAATTCAAGGATCGATGATTTTCAATTCTCTGCAGCCACGCGAGGTGACACACAGGTATAATGGCCTGCCTTTGCACGCTAAAGATAATGGGTCATAATGCTTTGATTCCTCTCTGAGTGAGTCTGGGAAAGCTGCACAAATGCAGAGAACAGTTGCAGGAACATCCAATTGTTTTTGATTCAGTACCTGACCATATTTCTTTGTGCTTAAGAAGAGAAAAAATAAAATGACATCAATTGCCCTGGTCTAGCACTTCATCCACAAGCAGCACAAAATTGAATTGTGAGTTAAGCAACAGAGGCTTGAATGTGATAAACAGTAACTTAAGCAGTGCGATTCTGCTTGTCATGATGGCTGCCAAAGAAGTTCATTTTACCCGGTTTAAATGTATAGTTTTGAAGACTTTTGAAGCAGGGCAGGGGTAGGAAAAAAATCAACTTTCAATCACATTTTAATCAAGTGGCTTTTAAATTGGGTTTAGATCTTTAGCCAAAGAGCATCTACTGTAGATAGTGAGCATCTTTCATCTCGGCTTGAAAGAAGTCTAAATGCTTAGGGGGAAGGTTTAATCTAAATTCATCCAATCTTTACATTAGAGAGCTGGATATACACCCTGCAGATCCCTCTGCAGGTGTGAAATTTTCTGCAATCCTCAGAGCAGTAATGAATAGGCTTTCAGGTAAAGCTTTAGTGTTTAATATGCTGCCCAAGGAACCTCCTGCTGGTGCATGAACTACCATGTAGAGCTGACCAATCAAGTGTGGTGATGCCGTGGGTCTTCTGTTCTATTGGTCAGGTGCTTCCACTAACTGGCCAGAAGAGATCAGCGGATGTAATGCTTTGATGGCATCCTCGATATGACCTCTAAGATATGCCCCAACGCCAGAGATGGGAATGACAAATGAATGGGGAAATAATTAGATTTTCTGAATGAGGATGCACAAACAGCATCCAGAAGTTACATGATAACATTAATGTTGTGCCAAAAAATTATGTTGCTAGAATGTGGCAATTAAAGTCTGCCTTTGAAATAAAAAGCACATTCTTCAGTGAACTTTATTCTCTTTAATGCCCCCCCCCCACACACACACACACACACACACACTTGTGTTTCTGTGTTAGAGCACTCATCCAAAGGAATCACAATGTATGTGTCATGTGCCTACACAAGGCAATAAATCTATAAAATCAAACCCATTCAAGTCTGCATTTTCATATTCCTTTGTTTCATGTGTGGAGGAGTGGTAATAGATACATTTCGTAAACAAAGAGGTTTCCCGGTTGATTCACAGGTGGGGCACTGCTGTTGTACCCTTGAGCAAGGTACTCAACCTGAATTGCTTCAGTAAATATCCAGCTGCATAAATGGATGTGCTGTGCCATGCGCGTTACTCTGGCTGAGGACATCTGCTAAGGATATGAGTAACGCAACATCAACATCTCTTCAAAGGCACAAAAGGAACCTTGATTTTAAGGGTGTACAGGTACATTTGTGTGTTTTTTCATTCCTTCATTCCCACGTTCACTCATTTGATGTTTCATTCTTTGGGTATGTCCCACAAGCCAGGAAGCTGCAATTCCAGTGATGGGAAAGTGAACCCAAAAATGGGTAGAGCAGTCATATCTCATTGTTGACTCAATTATCTGAACCAATCCTGACATTTTGCCATGGAGAGTAGTCCTTTTTACATGCTTTCTCCTTTTTATGCAATGCTGTTTGGAATCAGTGACTATATTTTAGGCTTGTTTCCACCACTGTGCTCACACATTGAAGGATAACCACTGAAGCAAGGCACACACAATCTACAATGCTCTTGCACAATGCTATAAAGGCTATTTTCTGTACTGCTTTACAGGGCAGTGGGTACTTATTGGTGGTTAGGCAGTAATTCACTGACATCATTCCGGCAGCTTGCAGGCACCTGACGAATTGCAAGGTGCCTGAGAGCAGTGAGATGACCTCAGTGGAATGAAACTAATTTGTTCTGCTGCTGTGGCATCCTGGTCATTGTTGTGGTATGGGGCTCAGCCTCCACTGAAAGCAAACGCTTTGTCAGCTGGGCCAGTTGCCAGCCTGGAGGGCAGTGTTTCATTAGTTCATGCAAATCAGTGGTTGACAACCAATAGTAGCTTCACCCACTAGAGGTGTACAGAGATGTCATCTGTATCTGTATCTGTTCAACCAACAAAATTATCTGTCTCTGTATTTGTATTCGGATAGTAGACCGGAAGTGGGTGTGGGTTATACCACGGAAGTCATGTTAAATCGGGCAAATCTTGTATTTTCTAATCTAATATTCATTGGCAATGCAATTTTTGTGCCTTCAGCATCAAATTGCTTAATACAAGGTAAAACTACGATTTTTTTCAATATTTCGACTGGAATTTTTAAATTAAGGAAATTAACACATACAGCTAAAAACTACAGGTTCTAAGCTACATTTTGATGTATAGGTTGCGGGGGTTTGAAAGAAATCCAGCTGCCACACCAGGCTTTTGTCTCGCTAACTCCCGCACATGACACCTCCTCCTCCTCGATGCGGGAGTTTCCCTGAGTGATAGCCGGGAACGGTCAGCTCTCAGCCCGCTGCCTGCTTTGCGCTGACTCGGTGGGGGCGACTACAGAATATAGCGATCGCTTTATTTTTTTATTATATTTATTATATTATCCTTTTATATTAAATTTATTATCTTGTGTGTTTGTGTGTGTGTACATGTGTGAAATGTTAATGTACCGTCTCACGGGCGCTTGCAGCTGTACAGCTGTACGCACAGTGCGTACCATGAGATTTCCGATTTGTGAGCGCTCCACAACAGACAGAGATGTGTACCTATGTGTATATTTGTCATGCCAATAAAGCTCTTTGGAACTGAAATTTGAAATTGAAAATTGAGGGAGAGGGGTGTGTCAGAGACGTTAAAAAGGAGAAGACAGACCACTCCTTGAAATATGAATGGCATTGGCCGTAACGCTCCGTGTGGCGGTTGCATTAATGGAAGTCCCGCTTTTACACCAAATGGCCAATCGCTTCATTGGTAAAGGCATAACCCAGGAAAAGGCAAGCCTATCATATTCTTAAGGCGAAAAATGAACGCCCCCAGCCCACTCTACTGTCACAGGTATAGCTACTCAGCACACAAACGGGGCAAGTCTACACAATGAGTAGGCTACTTAATATTAGCTACCAAGCTAACGTCCTATATATCTGATTATTGCACCAGCTTTTCCGCCAAATATAAAAAAATATTTGTATTATATATTATATGTAAAAGACGACACAATTGTGTTTGACAGAATTAAAGTATAGACCATTTTTGGATTGTATGATCATAATAGCGTGAGTATTTATTAACATTTGGAATTTATCGTGCTTTTTTCAATTTATATCGAAGTAGAAATTAGCTTGCTAGGTGTATCTAGGTAGATACTAGATAGGCGTATCAACTAGCTAGCTAGCTTGCAAGCTAAAGTTAGCTTGCGGCACAGTGAAAAAGTAGCCTAGCTATAAAACAAACAACAAACTGTGATACACCGATTTTATTAAGTACCGGACATAAGAAAAAGGCTTAACATAAGGTAACGACCATATTCCTTGGATTTCGTTTTTGATTTTTTGATATGTGAAAGTGTTTATGACAAGAGATGTGTGAGAGGAATTTGGTCTTCTTTGATCGATGTTTATAGGTACATTAAGCCACGTTAAGCGTTTTAGAATGTCCCGAAACATTTTAGGCTATGTGATCAAAGGTCTGTGAGGATGTGCTCAAACAATTCGATGCGACCGGGAGAAGGAGAGTAAACTTCAAATAGGTATGCCAGATTTAATTATTCATTAATCAGTGTGCTGTCCTCCCTGCGTGTGTGTGTCTGTACGCAGATTGACAGCCAGCTCGTCTGGGGTATGGGGCTTTCTGCACTCATCAGATGAGCCACTGGAATCAGACTGGCAAGAGTGAGCCACATGGATAAGAGAAGGTATAGCTCTCAAAAGTGAATGCCAGGTGGAGAAGCGCTTAAAGCGTTCACAGGTAAGTTCACCCTCATGAGTGTGGGTAATTAAGCTGGTCACATGGGGATGGATGTTCACATCTAGCTCTGGGTTAATGAGCTCAAATGATTCTTGAGCCATGTGATGGGTTTGTTCAGGCTTGTGTAAGAAGGCTGGTCCGGTAAACCACATTGTATGAGAGAGCTGGGAGGCGGGCACTGACCTGGTTGCAAGATCGGCCGGATTCAGCTCTGTAGGCACATAGTGCCACTGTTCCGGACGCGTTGACTGTCTGATTCGCTGAATTCTGTTGTGTACATATACAAAGAACCATTTGGACTTGTTATAAATATAACCGAGCACAACTTTACTGTCACAGTAAAATTTCACTTCATCAAGCTTGAAGTCTATCTCATCTAGAATGAGCTCTGCCATCTCCACCGCCATTACTGCAGCACACAGCTCGAGTTGGGGAATGGTGGGCTCTGGCTGGGGTGTTAACTTCGCTTTCCCTAAAACAAATCCCACGTTGGTTTGCCCATCTTCATCCTGGACTCTCAGGTAGGCCACTGCACCAATAGCTTTGTTAGACGCATCTGAGAATACACGCAACTCAGAGTGCCTTGCCTTGGAGAGTGTGTTCAGAGTGTAGGTGCGTGGAATGTGAAGATTACTCAAATCTTTGAGAGAATCTCTCCATGTCTCCCATTCTGCTAACCTGTCCTCGGGGAGAGGGGCGTCCCAATCGCTTGTGTCTGTGCAGAGTTCCCGTAGCAGGGCTCTTCCCTGTATGGTCACAGGTGCCACCATGCCAAGGGGATCAAAGAGTGAATTGACTGTTGACAACACTCCACGGCGTTTAAAGGGCTTATCACATACAGATACCACGAAGGTAAAGGTGTCAGACTCAATTTCCCAGCACAAACCAAGGCTTCACTGGGCTAGCATTGTTTCATCACTGAGGCCTAAATCTTTGATGCTCTTGGCAAGATCCTCAGTAGGGTAGGCTTTCATCACCGTCGTGCTGTCTGAAGCAAATTTGTGAAGCCTCAAGTTTGACTGTTCTAGAGATGCCTGAGTTCGTTTCAACAGGTCGATGACTTCTGCTTCTGAAGGTAAAGATATGAGTCTGTCGTCAACATAAAAATGTCTCTCTGCAAACTGTCTTGTGTTGGATCCATACTTGTGTTCTCCCTCTTTGGCAGCACGTCTGAGCCCATAGATGGCGACAGCGGGGGAGGGGCTATTGCCGAAAACATGGACTCGCATCCTGTATTCAGTGATGTCCTTTGACACATCATTGTCACGGAACCAGAGAAATCTCAAATAATTCCTATGATCCTCCTTCACCACAAAACAATAAAACATCTGCTGAATGTCTGGTTATTGCTACAAGCTCTTTCCTAAAGCGAATCAGCACACCAAGGAGGGTGTTATTTAAGTCTGGACCCTTGAGCAAAACATTGTTGAGTGAGATCCCGCAGTGCTGTGCACTGGAGTCAAAAACTACCCTGATTTGGTCAGGTTTCTGGGGGTGGTAAACTCCAAAAATTGGGAGATATCAATACTCTTCTCCATCTTTGAGTGGAGGTGCTAATTCAGCGTGGTCACTCTCATAAACCTTCTCCATGAAGGCAACAAACTGTTTCTTCATCTCAGGCTTCTTATCTAAAGTGCGTCGCAACAAGGCAAAGCGTGAAAGTGCCTGGTCACGGTTATTTGGCAAAGGAAGCCGGGGAACCTTGAAGGGGAGAGGCGTAACCCAGCTGTTTGCCTCGTCTTTGTGGAATTCCTTCTCCATAATATTCAAAAAGGCCTCGTTTTCGAAGGAGAGAGCAAACTTGTTGTCGTCCTTTGTCCTCTCGAACTTTGTGTCCTAGTCGGTCAACGGCTCCGTTTTCAGCTGAGCACCCCCATAATGTGTGGGAGAAACTGCACTGTTGCTCCCCGCCGTAACACAACCTCTCTCTCAGTTGAATGTGACCGTC
The DNA here is from genome assembly GCF_013368585.1 of Megalops cyprinoides. Lineage (NCBI taxonomy): Eukaryota > Metazoa > Chordata > Actinopteri > Elopiformes > Megalopidae > Megalops > Megalops cyprinoides. The sequence continues at coordinate 1,492,507 of NC_050602.1, forward strand.
ACAGGGGCTGAGGAATGAGGGTCGTCCACCTTCTAGGACATTTGTCTTAAAGGTGCTTACGTTAGGCTTGTGCGCTTTTCCCAGGCACACCTTGCCTATGAGCTCCCAGCCTAAATCAAGTCTCTGTGCGAAAGGGGCATTGTGTGGTCCGTTTACTTGTTCTCTCACCTTATGCACCCTCAATACATCTCTTCCAAGCAGGAGGAGAATCTGGGCTTCAGGATCCAGTGCTGGGATATGGGCTGCTATGTGTTTTAGGTGGGCGTGATGGATTGCTGCTTTGGGCATTGGTATTTCTGATCGGTTATTCAAGATTTCGTTGCACTCAATAAGAGATGGTAGGTCTACATTCACCCCCCCCTGCACAGCCTCTATCTGGAATCCATCCGCCTTTCTTCTCGTCATCTCCATGACTCCAGCACAGGTTCTCAGGGAGTATGGGGTTGGGCTGCTATAGATACCAAACATTTCAAAGAAGTCTGACCGCGCAAGTGACTGATTGCTTTGATCATCAAGTATGGCGTACATATTAATTGAGTGTTCACGCTCAGTTCACACTCATGGATGAACTTAAACTAAGCATATTTTGGAGCAAGACCGTCCCATGAGGCCTTGGCCACACACCTCTGTGCATATGGAACTCACTGTCGGCGCAGGGGAGAGGTTTTCCTGTTCCTCATCTTGAGGTTCAGACTCTTGAGTGATCGGCCTTGTGGTGGTGGGGGCAGGACCTGAATGCATTGCAGAGCAGTGATGGTCGCTGTCACACTCCTTACATTTCAGTACTGTTCTGCAGTCATTTGCAATGTGGAAAACAGAGGCACAGCACCTAAAACATATTCCGTTTTCTCTAAGACAGGTTTTACGCTCATCTATAGTTTTATTTCTGAAGCCTCTACACTTTGCAAGCGGATGAGGCTTATGGTGAATGAGGCAGTGTTTCCCGGGATCATTTTCCCTCTTTGCTGCTGCATCTACAATGGCGTCAGTTTTGGCAGTGACATCCATCTTGTGCACAGATACGGGAGTTCTCATGTTTATGTGCTTTGAGCCGGGCTTCTCATACTTCGAGGGTCCGCTACCATTGCTAGACAGAGCAAAGCTTGGATCATTTCTGATTCTGGCCTCTCTGTAGATAAAGTTGGTAAAAAAGGAAAATAGGGCAAACCACATATTGTTTTCTTCCTTGAATCTTGAGCCTATGGAGATCCACTTTTCTTGGAGCGCATGGGGCAATTTCTCTACAATTGGGTTAATGCCACAGGCAGTATCTAAATAAGCTAGCCCCGGTAAGTATCCATCTTCTTTGGCTGCCTGCAACTCCATGAGAAGGTCTCCAAGTTCCCTAAGTTTAAGATAGTCTCTGTTACCTATTTTGGGGAAATTGTCTAGCTTACTGAAAAAGGTTTTCTCTATCACCTCGGGAGCACCGTAGCACTCTCTGAGTCTTGTCCAGACCATTGTAAGTGCTGTACCTGGGTCATTTATATACACAGACCGGATCCTACGGACATGCTCTGAAGATTCTTTGCCTAGCCATGATGACAATAAATTTAGCTCCTCACCAGCACCTAGGTCTAAGCCATTTATTGCGTTAAAGAAGGATGACTGCCACGCTCTATAACTTTCAGGTTTGTCATCAGATTTTGTGAGGCCTGTATTTACAATCTCTCTGCGTGCTAAATATTTGGCAAAGCCTACCATGTCAGGAGTCTGCGTGTTGGTTGTCGGAGTGTGGTCCCGCTTGGAGGGTTGCGTTTGGACAGGGCACCACGCCTGGTTAACCGCTTTCACCTCTGACAATCGTTCCTCTTTGGTGTGTGGAGGTTGAGCATGAGGGGTGTCCACGTTGTAGTGAGCTAGGCATTGAGGTACAGGTCTCCCTGTAGGTGCTGTGAGCTCTCCTTGATATGGCTGCTCATCTGCATCAGTGATCGGATTGTCATCGGTGCAGCATGAATGATTCACCTGAGTGACATCATGTTGTGCTGGTGACTCCGTGTTCTCATGCAATGATTCCGTGCCTAGCAAGGAGAAGTCATCTGTGTGCACCCTAGCCTGCTTCTAGATGTACTCACCCGTCCGCCTTTCAACGCTTTCAGGTGTTGCTGAGCCACGTGCACTGCTGCGGTACTCTCTAGCTTCTGCCTCTGCTGCCGCTTCCAATATCTCAGCCTCGGCAGTAGCAGCAGCTGCCTCCTTCTCGAGACCTAGTGCCTTCAGTGTGGCATCCAGTGTAGCAGCCTCTGCCTGTAGTCTGGCCTTCTCCTTCTTCATGGCCAGTTCTTTTCCAGCAAAGGCAGCACGAGCTTGTGCTGCTTCAGCTTTAGCACATGCTCTTGCTGCTAATGTGCTAGCTGTTGATAATTTAGATGAGTGTGAGCACCTTGAGCTAGCCACTGACCCCTGTTCTTCTAAGATGCTTTTTCTATCCATGGCTGCACTATGTTCATTGCTCGTTGCGCCAGCTGATCACTTGCCTTTTTTAATGTGCTGTCCTCCCTGCGTGTGTGTGTCTGTACGCAGATTGACAGCCAGCCAAACTCCATTCAATGAACGACATGGGAGTCAGGATGTAGCGTGCAAGCTCCTTTGTTTTAATGGCCACATTTGCGTGACGTCATCGAACAATACATGGTTGGAATGTATTGGGATGGAGTAAAAACTACGAAAAGTAAAGAAACAAAATATGTTACTGACTGAGATTCAGCAATAAAGATGCATTTTATCACAATGCTTGTTTGCTTATTCTGTTATATGATACTGCCGTGACTACAGCACGCTACAGTATACATTAGGTTGTTAATTGGTAAGGTACTTAGCTAACGTGACTAACACAAGATAGCTAAAATAAAAAGATAAATATATTCAACAAATAAGCTACGCATAGCATACTATGCTAACGTAAATAGACTTTCGATGGCATACGCGTTAGCACTATGCTAGCAGTTAGAAAAATGACAAACTGAATACTATAAACGTTTTGTGCATTATATAAACAAAATAATGTTAGCGCTTAAACAATGATAATGTAAAGAAGATGCACACTTACAGGCAATGCTGTCGAAGGCACAACAACTTAGAAATTTGGCTGCTTTGAGGGATGCTTTGGACATGAAACGCTAGAACCTTTCAACTGTGATTTAACTTTATTAATTTGCCATCAGGATTACGTAACTCAATTAAAGCGGCAGTACGTGGCAGTACAATCTGAGCCTTATTTTAACTGAGGGGCAGAACAATCAGTCAGAGGTGTTTCTCTCTCTCAGCTCTCTCTTGATGTGTGTATGTGTGCGTGGTCAAGTTTCTGTGCGTACCCTAAGATGAAATCCTGCAGGCGCCCCTCAGGGGTTGCACAGCAAATTTCGTTGTACAACAATGTGCAATGACAATAAAGGCATTCTAATTCTAATTCTAATTCTAATAGATTGCGGGGGTAATCCAGCTGCCAGCCACACCAGGCTTTTACATTTACATTTTACATTTATTTATTTAGCAGACGCTTTTATCCAAAGCGACTTACAAAAGTGCATACAGCAAGTATAGCGACAGTACGGGGACAGGATGTGTACAGTTCCACAATGAGACAGTTCTCAGCTGGGAGCAAGGTCTGTTTGAGGACACAATACTATTAGATTTTACAATTACGGCCTATAGGGCAGCTAATACAATACACTTTCAAACGACAAACTACAACAACTTCAATGAGCGTCAGGGTAAAGGCGGCAACACGAAACAATTTAAAAAGCACAATTTAAAGAGCACAGCAATTTACAACAGCGCTGATTGGGGGGGGGGGGCAGTAATTGTGTGCTGGGTCAGTCCAGGTAGAGTCTGAAGAGGTGCGTCTTCAGGCCCCGTCTGAAGGAATGGGGTGAAGAAGCAGTCCGTAGCGAGACAGGGAGTTCGGTCCACCACTGGGGAGCAATGTAGGTGAAACGCCGATATCTGGCAGAACGAGCACCTCCTGCCTTGACCATGCAAGGAGCGAGGCGTCCAGTTGCTGCCGAGCGCAGGGGTTGGGCTGCTGTGTAGGGCTGGATGAGTTCTTGGAGGTAGGCAGGGGCTGTCCTGTTGATTGCAGAGAAGGCGAGGGTCAGGGTCTTGGATCTGATCCTGGCAGCGACAGGAAGCCAGTGGAGGGATTTCAGCAGGGGAGTGACATGGGAGAATTTGGGGAGGTTGAAGATCAGTCGGGCAGCTGCATTCTGGATGAGCTGGAGAGGCTGGGTGGTGCAGGCTGGGAGGCCTGCGAGGAGGGCGTTGCAGTAGTCCAGTCGAGGGAGAACTGTGGCCTGGATAAGGAGCTGCGTCTCGTATGTTGTCAGGAACGGACGAATCCTCCTGATGTTGTGGAGGAGGAATCAGCAGGCCCGTGACGTGCGAGCAATGTACTCCTTTTGTCTCGCTAGCTCCCGCACCTGACTAGGTGGGGACGACTACAGAATGTAGCGATCACTTTTCAATAATGTGTATTAAATGAAACGATGTTAGTGAAATCAAAGTCATATGTTGCAAACAGAATGGGCATTTTTATCTTGTGGCTATCCACAACGATATGAATCAATTTGAAGAAAGATAATGGCTGACGCACAGACATGTCAAGCATGGCTTTTTTTCCCGAATAATAACGAGCAACTTCTGGTAGAAGAAATATCTGTTTCCATCGCATTATTTGTGCTTTCCCGAATAACGTATTCGGATTTGGGTGCATCCCTACCACCCACTATTAGCTTCTCTTCTCCTATCCAATCCTATGAATCCAATCAATGAAACAGACAGGTACTTAGGTAAACCTTGTCACGTATGTTAGAACTGATCATTCGTTACACATGACACAACATGTAATCTTCCTTTTCATTGAAGCTTTTGGGTACCTTTTTCTTATGCTGTTGAATATTGCCTACTTTTTGGCCTGATCTGCCTGATGCTTTAAGATAATGAAACACTAGCATAGATTGCACAGAAAACATTGTTGCTGCAGCAGAAACACCCGTTACTGTATTTTCCTCTGTATAAGACTCAGTAATAGCCTAGTAATGGCTCTGCCTGTCCTATCCCACTGCCTGAATGCCAAGCTCACACATATTCTGTCCTGCTTGCATGTCTGGAATGAAGCAGTCACTTAAGAGGCATTGATATTCTCCTTCTAAACTGGCTAACTGACGTAGCTGCAGCTAGGTGTCCATCAATGTACAGTTCTTAATTCATTATCTTAGCCCAGACTTGTGGCCATTGTTGGGCAATCCAGATCAAATAAATCTTTAATCAGGTGATTAGCAGAGGAGAAGGTAATTACCTTGTGGAAAGGTCTATTATTGTGTCAGTGGCAAGTCTAAACTTTGAACTGGACCTTAAACTTTTAGATGGTCTCAACACTCTCCAGTTTAATGATCAGGATCATCTTAACCATCATATCACATGGTAATGTTTGAGCTTGATATAGTACAACAGCGATTATATGGTTCATACTCTTATGTCTCCCTGTAGAGCTGGTTTACATGGCCTGGAACTCACTGCGTATTTGGCTTGTGATAAGCCACTATGTATCATGCTATTATAATTGACCTCCAGATAGGACAAAGGTTTTGAATTATTGGAGCATTCAATAATACATGCGATGGAAGTAAACTCAGCATAGCGTATACCTCTCCAAAGTGACACGCTTGATTATCGATGTAGATTGAATGAAGTAAACCAGTGGACAAAAGACCAGTGCATCTCATTAGAATGTGTTTGCATAAGTCTCATGAATAATATACGTGCTGCACGTACATTATCCCCTGCAAGGTGTTCACAGCATGTACAGCAGTAAAGCAGGTCCATTATTTGAGTTCATTTGTTTTCTGTTGCTCCCCTCGACCCACAAGTGCAAGCGCATTGTAGCATTTCTTAATTATCAGATCCGCGTCCAACACAGCATGGGAGCCCCCAGAGGCACAATGGAACGTGTCTTGAAAAAGGGGATGCAACTACATGTTTTGCGGAACAGCTGTTGGGACATCATGGCAAGGGGTTTGGCCTTGAGTATAATCTTTCTTTTGAGGGAAAGCAAGGTATGGTTTGGGGGAACTGTCAAAATGTAATAGAGTACAGAAATGGCTGTCAAATATAATAGAATATTTTTTTAAATTATTTTTTATCTTAGTTTACATGCACTGTGTTTACAGTTTGTCATTTGCAGACATCAATAAAAACGTCTGGATAGAAATAGTACAAAACTGAACACTTGCTTGAATGCTCTTGCCCATGTTAATGACAGACTACGAAGCAGGAGGATTGCATAGAATGCCCCCCACCCTCACCCCACACGCACACACATGCACACGCATACACACACACACACACACACACCTCCCAAGCATGGCTTCAATTTAGTCTTACTTCCTTACAGTCAGTGCTTGGCTTTAAATAACAAAGATTAAGCAAGGGGTATGTTTTAACCCTCCTGTTATGTTTGGGGTCAATTTGACCCCATTCAGTGTTTAACGTCTCTAAATAAATGCTCAACATCATTTTTTTTGCTTCATATTTAATGACTTTTCCTAATTTAATAGGGACAACTGGGTAAACACAAAATTAACATGATGATATGTTTTTAATGCCCTGTACTCATGTTGTACGCATTGGTGTTGTTCGGGGTCAATTTGACCCCAGGGTGTTTTAGCTGTTTAAAACATATAAGAAATATCAACATTTTACACACATTTGTTTTGCTTGTTTTGGATGATATTGAGGACACTGCAACATACAATTTTATAATATAATTTTATAAAGTAATATAAGACTTCCCTCTGTTTTAGGGCCATAACCTATCATAATAATGCCTGTAGTAGTGCGAGAACCACGGACAATTCACATGACATGAGGGAGGGGAAAACATAATTTCCATGAGAATTTTGATATTTCCCGTGCTGTGAGGGAGGGGCACTATGATTCCCACACCTGTGTCTGCGCATGACAGTAGGGGAGGAGCAAACATACAAAAGCTTGCACAGCATCCTTCAAAGCCATTCCTCTTGGTGCTCTGTGTGCTCTCTCTCTCTATTGAAAATGAACTCTAAGCAAAAGTTTTCTGCCAATGAGGTTTTGCCACAGCTGTTTGCCAGTGAGAGTGACATAGAGGAGAGTGTATATGACACAGAGGATAATGTTGAGGAGGACCCTGATTATGAGGCATCCTCCTCTGATGAGAATGAGACTGTAAGTGTTGACCCTCCTGTTTCTCAACCACCAGAAGGCATGTTACCTTCAAAAAATGGAAAGTTATTATGGTCCCTCTCCCCACTTGAATGTCAGGGTAGACTTAGTGCTGCTAATGTTATCAGGATGGTTTCAGGCCCCACCAGATACGCTGTCAGCCATGCCCAAGACATAAAATCAGCTTTTGAGCTCTTGATAATCAATTGAAAAGAATATACTGGAGATGACAAACTTGGAGGGGAGGCGTGTGTATGGGGGCAGTTGGAAAGACTTGGATGTGACCCACTTGCAAGCCTATATTGGGTTGCTCATTTTGGCAGAAGTTTACAAGTCAAAAGGCGAAGCAACAGCAAGCCTTTGGAATGCTGGCACTGGAAGGGCAATATCTCCAGCAACTATGTCTCTACAGAAATTTCATCTTTTCTCCCGTGTCATACGCTTTGATGATAGAGAAACAAGGCAGGGCCTAAGAAAGCGTGATAAACTCGCAGCAATACGGGATGTATGGGACAAGTGGGTTCAGCGATTACCTTTTCTTTACAATCCAGGCCCCCACATGACTGTGGATGAATGTCTGAGTGCATTTCGTAATAACAAAAATCTGTACTTAGAAATAATATAAAGGCCTTAACATACCAAAAATATCTTTCTCTTCGATTTTAGGTTAATCAGTGAGATTTTATGGTGATTGTCATGTTTTTCCATAGTCGCATAATAGGTATTCTACATGTATAGGGGTGGGGGTGGGGGGTGGGGGGTTATTTAAAGCCTATTTACGTAGTCAACAAAGAAACATAAAGTACCTGACACATAAATTTGGGTAGCAGTTTTAATTTCCACCATTTTCTGGAGGTTTAAATTGCTGGGGTCAAATTGACCCCAAACATAACGGATGTTAGTAAATTTGAACATAACTTTGCAAAACATTGTTATGTTTATTTTTGTGACTGCCAAGCGCAGGATGTCAGCAGGAGGCTGTTTGAGCTCATTACCGAGAGGAAGACAGAACTTATGAGTGGACAAGGGGCACTGTGCAGAAAACATTCCCAGAAAAAGATATTTATTGTTATTATTATTATTGTTGTTGTTGTTGTTGCTATTAAATATAATTAAAATGTGTTGTAATAAGTGGTTAACATTATAAACACACCATTATAGTACAAGCCTTGAAGAGTAAAGGGAACAGACATTCAAAATAGAAACAAGCAAAGAACAGATACACCTACACAAACTGTAGCACAACAGTATATAATGGGTGACAATCCATTTACTGCATTTACTAAAAAAAAAAAAAGTGCTTATTAAAAAATAAATTGCATGCAAGTCTTCATAATTAACAACATGCATTCTGCCATTTTGCCATGTTAACAAAGTTTCCTAATGCTCCACTGTTGTTAACTTTAGTTAGCTAGCAAACCAAGTTCACTTGCTGCCAGGTCATCTAGCTCCTAACAGGATGTAACACCATTCATGCTCCTAGCTGACTTGCTGAGCATGACCTGGATGCTGGAGGATCAGATGTTCTATGAAAAGGATATTGACATGCTCATAGCAAACTTGATTAAACTAATCTAGCCAGCCAGCATTAACTTGGTTGCATCTAGCCAATAGAGCTAGCCTTTTAGCTAGCTCAATGTGATAGCGTGAGTGCAATCAGTGAACTTTGATAGCAACATTAGTAAGGAAATTTTCATTGCTGCTGCCAGCTAGCTCATGTGAAAAAAAAAAACAAAAACTTTTGAATATGTGTCTCCACTTAATGAGTCTTAGCTGCTTATAAGCATAAATTATTTTATATTCATATTACTGACCAGATGCTCTAAACATCTTAAGTACTTCTGTTTAGCAAGCTAGGGTCTAGTTGAAAGAATTTTGCCCTCTTTCATAAGTTAAATCACACTGCAGAATCTTTCTGTATTGTGAACAGTCACACTGTGTTCTTCATCCATAGATGACCTCCAGTGGGAAAGTTGGTACTTATAAGATACACTTATAAATACAAAGCAGGACAATCTGTCTGATTTCATCATTGTTGTGATTTCAAACTTCACCAGGAGCATGTATTTGCGACAGCAGTGTGGTGTAGTAGAAAGGTACAAGGCAAGGAACTTAACTCACTGTGTTTTTTGTAAATATCCAGCTGTTTAAATAGATAACATGCATGAATTGTAACCTATTATAAGGAAAAACAAGGCGCAAGTCTGATCTTCGTGGAAAAGTCTTCTTTATTTACAGGAATGGCAGTTGTCAGACATACATGAAATGCACTCTGGGTTCAGTGGAGTCACGTTGAACCCAGAGTTGTTGATTAAGACTTATTTTATATAGTACTGTTGTTGGGTTTTTGCTTTGAATGCAAATGAAAGAGGAAACTGATGAAACAGCTCACTCCCAGCCCTCACACAAGCAAATAAAATGGGCTGTGGTCTCCTGGTTGCCACTCCAAGTTAATTACCCTCTCCCAGCCACTTTACCATTTCAAAAGGAGAATGGCTGGAAGACCCCAGACTGTTACCAGATAGTGTTTCCTTGATTAGGTGTTAAACAAAGGGTTGAGCAGGTGGTTGAGACAAAGGGTGAATTTACAGACTGTTATCTTGGTTGCTTCACAGCCGTACACTATGTAAGTTGCTCTGGATAAGACCATCTGCTGGGTAATTAAAGCGATGCATGGAAATGGATGAATTGACTGGTTTCGATCAAATGGTAATTTATGTTACATAATCATATCAGCAACATAGTGATGTAATTAAAGGAGTAAGTCTCAAATCATTACATAGAACTATTTAACAGCAATGCCTGGACAAAATCTAAGTTTGACAAGACTTTTTGTGTCAAAGCACTCATTTCTCATTTCTCATGCATAATGTGTAGTTTCACGTTGCAGTTGCAACAGTTATTCCATGCAGTAGGCTACTCTTGTGCAAGCCAGCAATCTCTTAAACTGAAACGCTTGGAAAGAAGAGAAAGCCCCCGGCCCCACAATTTCCTCTTCTGCATTAATATATTCATTTAGAATTTTCATTTTTTCGATCCATCCACAATTGTTTGTAAAAGACTTTAATGACATATTCTAGTCTGTTTGAAGTATTGATATTGGACTTTCTTTTCACTTACATTTATTAATTTGGCAAATCTTATGCAGAGAGACTTACAGGAATTGCATTCAACAGGGTTGGGCATGTAGTGGATTCCCTGAACTACAGTGCCATTTTGGGAAACATAGTCACATGGAGCCAAAGTGTTGTCACAGCCTTAAACTATTGCAATGCGATGGCTATCATGGACCAATAAACATAATATTAAGTCTAAGCTTAAAAACTGTTCACCTGATTGCAATTCATATTTACAAATATGACTGCCAACAGCCTTTGAAATGTACCCATTTAGATGAATATTTTATATGTTACATGTAGTACATGGAAAAAAAACAAAAATGTTTCTGACGTTTCTGTCACAGTGTTCTGAGATAAATGACATATATGCACAAGCTGTAAAGGAGAAGTGTTCAACTCACAGATATTGTCAACCTGCTTTAAACATTTTAAATCAGTAACCTGTTTTATTTCTATACTATAACAGGACAGGGGGAGTGGTGGTGGAAGGGCACTATGTGCCAGCAGAGTGGCTCCATTCAGTGGTGGACTGGAGCCAGGCCACATCTTCCAGCCAGTCTCCAGACACACACCTGTTCCCAATGAACTCTTCCCTGGCTGATTTATGGTTCCCCAATCTCTCAATTGGGGTGTTTAGACTGAGCTGATAATTGAATCTGTCTACCAAATTATTTTTTATGAAAAAATGCACTGGTGTTTGATCCTGGATTGTGTTTTGACCATGCTCTTGCCCGCTGACTTGGATGTTTGCTGCATTGGTAACCAATTTAGCTGGCAAGTAATAGAGAGGGACTCCAGGAGGTGCTCATAGGCTCCAAATGGCGCTAGCAATTTTATCTCTTTGTTTTTTTTTGTTTGTTTTGTGCTGTTGCTGTGACAGTCCATACCTGTAACAAGAAAAGTCCTACAGTACTTTTCATATTACCTTGTGTTTGGTCCTTCATATCATTGCACAATCCAATGCTTCACCTCTGGTCTTGTCATAATACTTTCTGAGTGAAATTTTTAAATGCTGGAGTGAATGTGTTAAATTGAGGACACTCAGCATAAATTTCCATTCAACATGTTCCTAATAATAGATCTGCTCAATCAACCCTACCTGAACCTGGTTACTTGTTATTTTAAGTGTCCTTGTCTGGATGGAAAGTGTGAAAAAGTCAGCCACACAAAGCCACACGTTTTTCATTACCCTAGGATTAAAAACAAGTGTGAAACTGCAGATGGGTGGAGATGGATTTTTCTGAGCTGTTTATGAGTTTTTCAAGGCTGATTCTTATTTTACAGTGTGAGTTTTTGAAATAATAAATAGCCTTTTCAGGTCCTTTACTTCAACTCCCTACATTAAACCGTATGGCCACCACAAGCCAATCAAATTACAGGTGCCCCTATATTGGCTAAGTTAATACTCATCAGACTTATGATGTTACCCATTATTACAGGCAGAATATGTGTGCTTGGCCGCTGGTGATTGCTCCTTGCAGCTGCATTTTATTATACTTGTTCTATTGAGCAGACACAAACACAATTTTTCTTTTGACATTTTGATGTAGAGTCTGGATGAGTCTGCCCTGTGTAGGTATGAATTTTTTCTACCCCCCAGCCCCCCCACCCACCCACACACACACACACACCTCATTTAAGTATATGCTATATGCCACATTGAAGTACTGTGGATGAGACATTGTTCAGAAACACAGAGAAGGAGATGGAGGAAACAATTTTTCCTCAGGAGTCGGCAGAGAGCAGAAAATGAATCATAACACAAGTCGGAGGGAGAGCAGAAATGCTGAGCTCTTCAAACATTGGGCCAAAGAAATGCAGAAAAATCATAATCATTGGAAGTGCTAAGAATAAAACAGAAAAAGCCTCAAAAACCTCTTTACTTGAAAGAAAGGAGCTATCTTTTCCTCCAGTCAGAAAGGGGTCTGGGGGGGGGTGCAGATGATTTGCATATTTTTGATCTTGTGGACTCCTTCTTGGGTCAAGCACTGTGTACCTTATCAAATACAGACAATTCCCATGGTAAGTGTGCTTTGAGTCCAATTGATTAAAAAAAGAAAGAGAACTGAGAGTGATTCACTTATTGACATCACTTTTTTGTTCTTAAAGATATCCCAAGGAACAAGGAGTAAGCGGAAGAATGAAACAGATTCAGAGGGGCAACGTTCATGCTTAAGGGCAGATCCACACCCAGAAAATCAGACATCAGATCATTTTTATGTAAAAATAAAAAGCAGTGGAACCTACAGGACAAAGTAAAATAAAACAAAAAAGAAAAAAAAACTCCCCATCATTGATAGAATGATTTTATGATTAAATATCTTCAAAGCTTTTTCTTGGTCTCCGGAGCCTGCCTGTATTGAATTGCCTGCCTGTATTGAATGTAGCACCATGGGTCCCAGGGAAACGTTATTTCAACCCTACCGTGCATTGCATATGGATGAGCTGACAATAAAATCTCTCTGACTCTGACTCTGTCCCAGCAAAGGAGGAGGTGTAGGAACAAGCTGTGGGGGCAGAGGGGACCAGAATCCCCCACAATGCACCAGGCCCCCTACAGTCTGACCTACCCTCAACCGCTACCATGTACCATGTACCATGCAGTAACCAGGAAGACAGAGAAACATAACCGAACACTGCATTTCCTTAGCTGTGGGCGTTATAGGAAGAGACAGAGAGAGAGCAGGAGGAGCAGGCCTGGGGAGAATGTCCCTCTATTTCTATTGACAGAGTCCTTAAGAAACCACGCACTACATTGGTTTTAGCTGTAGGTGTGTGCTGTAGGCTGTTGCAGATATTGTTAGCTATACAGTTACATCCAAATGTGATGAAATCACCATACTACAAAAATTTGTGTCATTTTAGGAGAATTTAATTAACTATAACTGAAAAGTAAAGGATAGCTAAATATGGTAGTACGCCAACTATACATTTACGTTATGAAATATATTTAAGATATTATTATCATAGTGTTAATATTTGCATATTTACAGATATACATAAAACAGTGTATATATGGTCAACAGACAGTGTGTATTCCCATTACATGAGCACAGAACAGTAAGGCGCAAAGCACAGTCCTTGCACTGAGACAATGCCAAAAAAACCTGTAAGATAAATGTTCTTCAAACTTTCCTTCTTGTGAGGCTTCTCTGTGTCTTTCTTTTAGCTGCTCAAAAACCTTTCATATGGGGGTGAAATGTGACCATCGGTCCGTACTGTGACAGGACCAGAAGGCTAGTGAATGTATTCTGCCTGCAAGACAATTTGCTTGCCTTTTCCATGAAAAAACATGTATATCTAGCCCATGTTCAGGGATGTAGCTGTTACTGAGTCTTTGGAAAACAAGAGCCAATTCCAGGATTACCAGGAACACACTGTGTCATAAAAGTAGGGACCAGTTATGTGTACATTTTTAAATATATATACTTTTAAACAACTTGTGGAGCATATCACTTAGGCTATGAAATTTGTGGATTTGAATTTGTGCTCATTTGCATCTAATAATGTCAAAGACACAGAGACAGTTTTCTGACACTGTAGAACAGTGGTGCATTGTCTCAGGGCACGATCCAACTTTGGGTCATTAGGAGATCCAGACAGCAGACAATGAAACACAATTCAACTTACCATGTAATTTAGCTGGTCCTGTTTGTTTTTGTTAAGATGTGTAAATCCATTCACAGATCTGTGTGAATTAGCTTGTCACTCAGAAGGTGACCCTTAAGCTTGCATTATTGAATTGATTTGAGTAATATAATCAAATTAGCCAAGCTGTACAGCGACTACATTTTCTAATTTCCAATGCAGGGCACAGTATCTAGAGTATCTAAGTTCAAGAGGCCATGGTTATTCTGTGGTGTAGCCAGCAGAAGGCATCAATGTGGCATTGCACAATAAGGCACAATTATAGATAAGGTCATTTGTTTTTCCAGTTTAGCTTCCCATGTGGACAAAAAAGACCCAAACTGATGTCAACCAGGTCATCTATGTACTGTTTAAATTACTTGAGATGAAAATTCAACAGCTTAACAATTTTAATTTATTTAGCCTTTATTTTACCGGGTTAGCCTCCCTGACATTAAAAATCAGAGACCTGGCCAAAAATAGCAGCACATGAAGTTGCAGACAAGGATACATTTACAAAAAATGCATAAAATCTCATTTTTAGCTTGCAGTTCAGACCAAAGTGGTCTGACAAAAACTCTCTGACAGTTCAGGGATGACAGGACATGGAGCAACTTTGAGATGCAAATCATGGTCTTGGGAGAGGTGTTAATCAGGTAGAGGATCAGCGAGACACCTTAAACACCCCCTCAGCAGATGAATCTCATTATCTCATCATCTCATTGAGCTGCCAGTTCAGAGAGAGAACAGCTAAAACAAGAACAAAACTTTTCACTGATTAGAGGTGAAAAAATTGTTGTTAGTTTGGAGACATTTTTATGCCTCTTTTTCTTGCTGTCCTTCTTGCTCTCCTGTTTCCCCCATCCAGTTAACTGGGGCATTTTTACAAATGCAGATCATTGTGAAAACTGGGAATGCCTGTATTATCCTTACTTCAGGGTTAACAAGGCAACCATAATCATTCACTCCAGATGTTATTAGTCCTGCTCTCTGACTTCTTTATGTGAATGTGAATATCCAGGCACCCATGAGTGTTATATATATATATATATATATAATGCCAGAATGTCAAGGCACACCAACTTAAAGTTGGTTATCGCTTATGAAGAATGTCACACACATTATGATAGGCTATAATGTCATTAGCGAGATTTGACCCATATTGCGCTATAGCACACTGTCCAATAATTATCAAGCAGATAGTTAAATAAGACAAGCAAATGTATAATTTATTAAAAATCCATTGAAGTGCATCGGAGCAAGAACTTGTCTGACATTGTGCAGCATCATGAACAGCAACATACTAAAATAAATAAAATAAAATAAAACATTACTATAATAACCTTTTTGCGTATACAGTCACACCAGTGTGGTTTGCCGTTTAGCGTGTATGCTAAAACCGGTGTAATTAGAACACTAGATTGGAAAAATTCTAGCTTTGAGGAGCCAGCAATTTAATGTTAAAAAATATAGCAAATGCTAACTGAAAACTATGAGAAGTTTAATAACGCTAATGAAAACAAACCATGTAACATAACACGCGCGCTACATAGCATAAAAATAAGTTACATGCGAAAGGGTTAATAGCACAATATAAAACATCAGTCTTTTCACATAAGTGAGTATAAGTACACACACACACCCCTGGTCCCCTGGTACCCCCCAAGCTCTGGAAGAGGAAGACTCCTCGACCACTAATGCATCGTGAACTCACCATCAATGCCTCCTGAACTCATCGTCAGTTAAGCTCATCTTCAGTTAAGCTAAATTGTCTCTAACACACTATGTTATCAATCCACAATCCAATTATGCATGAGTGTGACCCAACATGAAGTTGCAGCCTGCCAGTGAAGACAGCTACTTTGGATACAAAGATGACTGCATCTCTTTGACATCCCCACATGGATGATGTGTGTCTGGCAAGGAAAGCAAGAGGAAGCAAACCTCTAGGGACAGACCTGGACACTGCATTTGTCCCAGTAGGCCTACAACAAATGAGCTTCCATTCCCTCTAATCGACTGGCCCTCCTCAATAACTCAGTGAGTATTATTGTTTAATACTGGCATCGTTTGTAGCTTAGCTGATTTGATCTTGTACAAAATATGTTTACACACATCCATGATTTGGACAATGATAATATTTTCTCCATTTTAATTACCTTATGTGACTGATTAGAGTAACTTACAATTAGTTAAGATTATGTCAAAATAAGATAACTTGTACGGTTAGACACATATCTAAGTAAGGTTTTGCCAGCACAGGTCAAACTACGGTTATCATTTCATGATCTCCTGTGATTTGACTCACTCCGACACATATGTTTATCTTTACGTTACCCTTTTGTGTGTTTTGTCCAGTAATAACCTTTTTCATGTCTTCATTAATTCATTTCTTGTTGTCTATTTGTTTAGATATTGTAGTTTATTTTGTTTCATCAGTGTTTGTCTGTGTTGTGTTAATAAACTTGTTTTATTATTTACATCATCACCTTGTCTGTATTTTGTATTGACAACCTGGGCTCTAACAGGCTTAAAAGACTTGATTTTATGAATCTTTAGATTCATTCACTGGTCCCTCTGTGGGGATAGGCATGCCCCCTACATAATAGGTTGCCAGTGTGAGGAAGTCTAACATCCCAGGAACACCAGGAACCTTCCCAAACTATTTCTGCCCCTTTTCAACCATTGCATTTTGAGGGCCGGTTCGGAGCCGGTGCCTAATCTTCAACCAGTTCTTCACGTTTTGACAGCCAAAGAACCGGCTCTCAGCCAGGAAAACTGGTTCAAGAGCGGCACTAACTCAGGGACTGGGGGTGGGATTATTGTGACCAACTAAAGCTTTGTGACCGCCATTTTTAAAAAAACAGAGCTAGTGTAGCATCTAGTATGCCTAAAAGTAGAAGAAGAAAAACCAAAGTTTTATTTTTCAAATGTTTAGACTTGTTGCCAGCCACTTATGTATTTCTTAGCTGTGTAGCGAGCTACTAATTTCTCACATCGATGTTACGAACGTAACATTGATGGCTCGCTAACTAACTGTTGGTCAGCTAGCAGTTAGCCAAGCAAGCATAGCTACTAATTTCTCACATCAATGTTACGTTCGTATCATGGGTTGTTTGTTATTTGGGTTGTAACACTTCACTAAAGGCTAAAATTGTATAAAGTGTAGTGGACAAGTTTGTTTTTTAAAGCACTATTCTCTTGTTTTTATTGTTGTTGTTTGTTCCCGCTATCTTATTTGTCTGCTATTGCAAAAGCTACAGCATGAGATTAACAAGGATGGCAATTTGAATAATTAAGTGGCAACTAATCCCAAAGCTTTCTCTTAAATGTGTCACGTTATAGCTTTCTTGTGTTACAAAATTCAAATTACAGAATGGAGCTAAATTTAGTTAAATAAATTTAAATTACTGAGAATAAACTTTTAGGTTAGGTTGAGTGCAATGAACAATAATGTTTAGAACACAGACCTCACAAAAGCTGTGATGTGTCATGAGCATTTAACGTAATTTAAATCGATAAATGCCATCCTTGTTAATTAATCTCACATTGTAGCTTTCGCAAGCACACAAACTACAGACAATCTGCGCTGTTTCGCAAGCATAATCATTGCTATTCTCGCGATTGGTGTCGACTATTCTGTGAATTGTTTGTTTTTATTGTTAATCACTGAGGATAAATGGGAACAGGTTGAAAGTAATGATAGATTTAAAGGAAGTGTTTGGGCGTCCCCTGTTTCCAGCAAACCAGCCACCACTGCTAGCTTGGCGCTAGCCGGAAAGCGGAGATGTATACAGACGTAAACAGTGATGTAATGACATGGCTCTATGGTGGCTCTCTGCCCGTGGAAAAGCAAACCTGTTCTTAGAAGGTTTGCAAGTTGAAGAAACTCTGAACTGGCACTAGCACAAGCCCAGAACTAGCATGTAGTTCGCGTTGGTGGAAAAGGGGTATTCCTTAAGTGGCTCATGTCATTACACCCTGAAGGTGTTATGTAAATAGTAAACTGTTTGTTTGAACCTTTGAGCAAATCACTGATTCTGCATATTACATTCGAGTTGCTGGCCTGCTAGCCACTTAAGCCCACTAATTTGGTATCTTGTGTCACAACTTTTTAAGCTTGATTCCTATTTGTGTTCCTGGCTGTTCTGCACCTACGATCTTGTTACCCCGATGATGTTTTGAATGCATGTGTGCTTAAAACTGCTGAAAAAACAACACAAACTCAGCCTGTCAGTTTTGTAATTAGTTGTGGAAAGTCTCCAGTTATCCATGTGAGTGTGAAGACAGAGCCGGTGTTCTGTCAATTTGTTCTACTTAATCGAAATGTCGACACCTGGCCCTGACCAATTTGGTGCCCTAGGCAAGATTTTAGCTGGTGCCCCTTGCATCGCAGCCAATTCCACCACCACAGTTACTTGTGGTTTTAAACTATTTTAAACCTCTGTATTCTGTGGATATTGCTGTTCAAAATGTGTTTTGTTTTATAGTGGCGTTTGACATTTCCACTCTTCACAACTCCAACTGTCTCGCTACAAATCAAACAGAACGGCTTCGTGCTGGATTGGGCCAAATGAACGCATACTTCTGTCAGGGCTCTGCCCCCTTAAGCCGCGGTGTTTTTGTTTTTTGTCCATGTGCTCTTGTTTTCCTTGCGTTCCAGCCCCCGCCCCGCTCCCAGCCTGGTCCCCGCCCACCCGATTACCGTCATTACCGTCACCTGCCTGCCTGCTCACCTGCATCCCATCTCCTCGTTACCCCAGCTATATATATCCCTGCATGTCTCTGTCTCGTTGCTAGTTTGTTTCAGTGTTTTTCACCTGTCTCGTCCCCGCTTTAGTTTTCCTGATTGTTTGCCGCATTGCCGATCCTGCCTGTTTCCCGACTACGATTTCTGCCTGCCGTTCGGACCCGATTGCCACCACTCACCTGCCTGGTTCCTGACCCTGTCTGCCCTGACTCCTGATTCTGGATTTGCCCCCGGACTGCTTCTCTGTGTTTCGAACCCTGCCGGGACCACAGGACTGCACAGACAGGAGAGCTCTCAAACTGCAAGTGGACAGTGTTGCATGCAGTCCTTTCTTCAATTACTTGACCCATTAAGACAGTGCATGATATAAGACTGTAAATTTTGGTTGTGTTAGGAGCAATGTATGATATTTGTGAAGTGCTTCTAATATCCCTTTTTGGAGTTTTTTTTATGCCTGGAGTATCTTTGATTGATCTTCAAAAATGATTTATTATTGCTATCAATTACTTTGCGTCATCCTGACTGCATATGCGAGTGAGTGATAGTGCTGATAATTTGTTGTAGAGGCAGTTGAAAAATTCTAATTCCTCCACTTCACTTCAGGGTTGTAGTGATTAGTTGATAGCTGATCACTACAACAGCTGCTTTAGTTGACAGCTCATTTTGTTTCATTTATAAAAACTCTTTGGAATAGGAAGTACCCTCCATATTTATTAATACCCATAATTAAACTGGAAATAAAATATGATGTATGTGGTTGCATGCTTTTTCAGTTTAAAATGTTATACTGTAATCTTATATTATGGCATAGAGAAAAATCATGCTCAACAATGGTATGAACAAATATAAAGGATGCTCTACAGTATATTTACATTCACATATGTGGAACATGTGTTACATGCAAACATGGTCATTTCTATATTTCATGAAGTAGCTAGTTAACCAGATCCTGGTGTTACTGAAAAGTTCATTCCTCAGGATAATAAAAAATCTGTTCACACACAAAGTTCATTTTTATACATAATTTAGTAAGTCATAAATAATGCTTGTCCAGTTTCCCCAAGTTCAACATCACTTGGGTATGAACACTGCACACAGCTTATCTGTACACTGACAGAAACATAGTGGTAAGATCCTGTAAAATCCTTCTACAAGACTTTCTAAAAGATCTTTCAAGGCTCTTTTTATATATGATCCATGCACAGTTCCTCTTCTAATTAGGATCTGACTAGAGGTAGTAAGTAACCAAACTATAAATATGTGCCAATTCTCTTTCAGCCAGCTTACCATATGCTACTCATTTTTCCCCTCCGTATGTTCAATATGTAAACCTGCTTTTTCTAAGCAGTACTGTACATTCTGTTGCAGTACAATTCCCCTGTAGCATGTTTGTTCCTCGTTACTGTGATGTCAGATATATTCCACCTCACCTATTATAATTGTCAGCAATGAGGAAAAGATCTACTGCAGAAGGAGCTGTTTCTCTGGGAGCCAAAAGCCATTCTGAGCTACGTGGAGAAATTCTTGCATAAATACATATAGGTTAACAATAACAAGTATGCAAATGTGCATTTACAGAGCCTTACAGCCCCCTGCTGACAATGTCCAAAAGTCTACAGCAGCAGAACAAGTAGTTTCATTCTAAACGTTGCTCAGATGACGATGGGGAGATCCTCCATTCACTGTGTGCTTGATTCTCTGTGGGAGTTTTTGTGAAAAGTAGTTGACTTGGGCACATGTGTGTCAGGACTGCGGCTTCTTAGCCTGGTTTGTTTTTGTTTGTCTGGATTGTGACTTCGTCTGTTTTTTGACCTTGATTCCTGGACTGCGTTTTGGCTTTATTAAACTCGTTTGTGCATCTTGCATTCCTGTCTGTGCTGTGCACATTGTCACAGCTCCCTGCCTGAGCTGTGACAATGTGAATTATTGATTTCAAAGTTACAGGTGACCCCCTCCCAGAACAATAGTAAATGACTACTGTCTTGCTGATCAGTGTTGCACTTCACATGTAACTTCACCCTGTTTTCTGTCTGTTGTGTCTTTATTTTTATATATTGATAGCCTGCTTGTTATCATTCCACCTCAGCCAGTATCACTCTACAAAAAACGTCTGCTGCAGGCTTTATTAATGATCCACTGCATGGAGTCCCATTTGCACCTTTCCAGCCATCCAGCGAGTGAGGTCACCAGGGAGTTGAATGGCTCCTTGGATTTGCTGAACTCCTTCCCTGAAATAGACAATCTTCAAAATTTATACTGTACTGCACTACTCAGATCATCTGTAGAGCCTCTGAAGAGTCATAGACTTCCTAGATATTTTCAGAGTTGTTGTTTAATCAATGTTGAAAGTGATTTGACATTTAATAATGCTTAAAGTTTAAAATGATTTTATCAGAGCATTGCAGACTGAACTTTCAGCAGGATTATCATGGCAGTGGACAGCTCTGACTTTTGTGTTCAGACTGTGGTCTTACGTATGTGCTGTTCTGTGTGTACTGTGCTTTGCATTGTCTTCATTACATGTGTTTATTACCCTTTGCATTCCAAAATGTTTTTTAGTTTAAGCCTTAAGTAAACCTCCAAAAGTTCTCCCGCATCACCCCTTTACAGAGATCCTTCCACTGGATCCCAGTCGCAGCCAAGATCTGCTTCAAAACCCTGACCCTCACCTTTTCTGCTGCAAAAAAGACCCCCCCGACCTACCTCCAGGACCTCATCCTACCCTACACAGCTGCTCGACAACTTCGCTCTGCTACATCCAGACGCCTCGCTCCTCCCAACAGAACAAAAGGGCCATGCTCCTCTCAACGCTGCTTTTCCATCATCGCCCCCCAGTGGTGAAATGAACTCCCCACCCCCCTGAGAACAACTCCTTCACTCCAACCTTTCAGAGGCAGGCTGAAGACACACCTCTTCAGACTCTACCTGGACTGACACCCTTGCCAGTTGACCTTGTAAATCTAAGATTCTTAGCTCGTACTTGTAGCACTATCTCCAACGTTGTATTTGTAGCATGTTTTTTTGCCTAGGTAGTATAGCAGCCCTTTATTGTCCCAGTGACTGTATTTGATATAAGTACCCTTAGATCAGATTAGTTCTGTCTCTCTACACCAACCTTGTGCTCAGCTTCAACACTATCCGCATTGTATGACCTGTACACATCTTGCCCTTGTGCCTGTTGTTTGCCCACTATATACACTTTTGTACGTCGCTTTGGATAAAAGTGTCTGCTAAATGAATAAATGTAAATGTAATGTAAATGTAAGTTGCTCTGGATAAGACTGTTCTGGTTTTCTAAATGAACATGTTGATGTAACTTTTTGATTGTTGGAGAAAGGGGAATATAGACATAATGGGAGGATGGAGATGTATAGATAAAGAAGGAGAAAATGAGGATGATGGGGGAAGTGGAGGTGAGGGGTGAACTAGCAGAGAGGAAGAGATAAACAGGGACAGGGTAAAGCTTGAGCAATGACAGGGGGTCTTTAGAGAGGTGCAGAAGAGGAGGAACAAGGGAGCTTAAAGAAAGCAAGGAAAGAGAGGAGAAAGACAAGGAAGACAGTAGAAAGAATGGAGAGGACAGAGAGGAAAAAACAAGGTAAAACAAAAAAATAAAATTAAATTGCAGTGTCAAGACTTCCGGTGACTGCTTGCTCACAATGCATGCTTGAGTCTAAGCTCCGTCTCTATAAGTCCGAGAATTAACGACGATATACTTCAATACAAATACTAGTCTACATTTTTTTTTTCTTGGAAACAACCGCAAATATGTCAGGACCAAAACAGGTGAAAAATAAATCACATGGCGATTCACCGGTAAAAAAGAGATTCAAAGACAACCAGCCCACAGATTCATCGAACACGGCCATATTGACTGCACTAAAACAACAAGAAGAGAGGTTAACAACAATGGTAAAGTTGGTAGTCAGAGAAGCTGTGGAAGATCTCCTGTCTGGCGAACTACGATCACTTAAAACCATGATGGAAGCATCCAGTGAGGCAGTCGCCAAGCTGGGCCAAGATATCACCTTCCAGGCCAAGGTTAGCAAGACGCTACAAGCACGAGTGGATGGGGTGCATGCTAATGTGTCCAAGTACACCTACCTATATGGATACCATCCCTCCAAGGACACCCAATCGAGATCCAGCGAGCCTGTAGAATTGACTCCACTCGCAAAGATACCACTCGCCCTCGCACTCTCATTTTTGGACTTCTCCGCTACCAGGACAGGGAGAGAATCCTGCGGGTAGCATGGTCGCTTAAATCGCCACCCAAGCATGGCACAGCTGAACTTGCATTTTTCCCTGATTACAGCAATACTACTGCACAGAGAAGGAGGAATTTTGATACAGTGAGAAAGCAGATGTTGGAGAAGGGTCTCCGTCCATACATGATCTACCCTGCAATCCTCAAAGTTAAGGCTAATGGACTGACTTGCCAGTTCAATTCCGTGGAAGACGCCAAGCAGTTTCTAGCTACCTTGGATCCGCTTCCTCTCACCATATCCTCCAAGTACAACGGTCTGCCGGCTGAACCTTCTCCCTCATCAACTCCACCACCGCCACCACCATCCCCACCATTAGAGGACATGGACACTCACCAGATTGCAGCTTCCGACACAATGGGCTAACTGGCTGGCTACAGAGGTGGTAAGACGAACGGATAGCAAGCAGCATTGCAGAACTGTTCAGAACTTATCCTATCGCTGTAGCAAGTTACAAACAGATCCTCCATTTATGTTGCTCTTTTATTTTTCATCTTTCCACCTTTTATTTCAGCAGGGATTAAAGTTGGCATTCAACAAAGACCTAGTTTATCATATGACTATTTAGGCTACTTTTACTGCCTGACGTTCTAGTAGGATAATACAGCCTACACTGCTTGAGGGGAAAAGAGATGTGATTTTGTTATGATTTATGACAGAAATACGATTTTTTTTGTTTTTTTCATTTATCAGCATTTTGTCGTTCTGACATTACAAGTTGTGCTAGATATTTGATACCTAACTGAGCGAGGACTTGAGACGTGTATTGCCCTAAGCCACAGGTTTGAAAAGTGTTATGTTATTCTCCAGCCTAGGAGAAGACGTCTGAATGATCTGCGGGTGGATTTTTTTTGTTTCGTTGTTCTTACTGATGTGTGTTCTGTGCCGGAGCCTCCACTTGCTAGTATTATGTTATCTTTTGTTTGACTTAGTACATCTCACTATCCTGCTTTTACAATTATGCATATGGGATGATGGGGGTTAATATAATGTCATGGAATGGATCAAACTCCCCTGTAAAGCGCACAAAATGTTTAGAATTTCTCAAGCGAAGGAAGATCTCAGTTACATGGATACAGGAAACTCATCTCAAAACAACAGATATCCACCTTTTCCAGAATAGAACATATAAGTGTGTATCCTATTCATCTGCTATGAGCAAGACAAAAGGAGTTGTAATTTTACTTGATAGGAAACTAAACGCAGAGATGGATTCTTCAGGATGTGATGACACAGGGAGGATGGCATACGCAAATATAAAAATTAATAACATAAGGATACGTTTAGCCTCTGTATATTGCCCAAACACGTATGACCCTGAGTTTATGAATTCAATATCTAATACACTATTAGAGATGATAGACCATCTGCTTGTGGTTGGTGGAGATTTCAACCAGACATGTGTGGCAACTTTAGATAGAGCAAATACTACCTGCTTGAATAAGACAACTGGGGAGATTAAGAAATTCATGTCAGAGTTGAATATCATTGATGCTTGGTGCTTGCGAAACCCAACTGCGAAGAACACACATTCTTCTACACATTCTTCTCTCATAGGCATAACACTTACTCCCGAATTGATTATATAATGGTGTCCCCCTCTTTAAATCACTACATAAACAATACTGAAATTCTCCCCATTATCATCTCTGACCATGCACCAGTGCTCTATAACTTTCAATTTCAACAGACCAACCACATACAGAGACCAAGATGGCACTTCAACACTACATTACTTCAAAATGAAGATTTCATAGAATTTCTAAAAACTAACCTTCAAACATTCCTAGAACTGAATATGGACTCTGCTTCATCACCTCAGTCTCTGTGGGAGACTACAAAATGTTTCCTCAGAGGAATATGTACTTCTTATGCTTCTTATATTCACACTTCTAGATTGAAAGAAATAAATGGCCTGGAAAATGAAATAAGTAGTGTTGAATCTGAACAAAAGGAGAGATTCTCCAGTCAGAAACAATCCAGACTTTTGAACCTAAAATTCAGATTAAATGATTTACTGAGACACAAAGCTGAATTTATATTACACTGTACTAGAGTCACATATTACTCACAGGGCAAGAGCTCAAGCAGACTCTTGGCAGCTAAACTGAAACAGAATGAATCTTGTTCAACTATTAGTGCAATTGAGGCTAAAGATAACACCATTATGTATAATCCTGAGGAAATCAATGATGTGTTTAGACTGTTCTATTCCAAACTCTACACAGCAGATCCTACACCTGACGCCTTTTTCCTCCAAGTCTTCTTGTCGAAGTTGAAACTGCCTTCTCTCACCGCTGAAGAAGCAGATTATCTTGACTCTGCCATTAGTCTTCCAGAACTGCTCTATCATCAATGAAAAGAGGAAAGTCCCTCGGCCTAGATGGTATACCTCCTGAACTATTGATGGAAATTTGGGACTTGGTTGGACCACTTATTTTAGATTCTCTTAATTTTGCATTGGAAAAAGGGTCATTCCACAGGGATCAAAACACATCTCTAATTATGGTGTTGTTGAAAAAAGGAAAACCTCCCTTGAAATGCAGCAGCTTTAGGCCTATCTCCCTAATAAATACTGAACTGAAATTACTTGCTAAAGTCCTAGTCCATAGAATGAAGCTTTATATAGGAAAACTAATTCATCTCGACCAGACAGGTTTTTTGAAAGGGAGACATGCATCTGATAATATCAGACGTCTGTTACATATAATTCAGGCCTCTGAACTTGACTCCACCCCTGCTGCTTTATTCAGTTTAGATGCCCAGAAAACCTTTGATCATGTTAGTTGGGATTACCTGTGGGCAGTACTAAAAGAATTTGGCTTTGGTGATAACTTTATTTCCATGATTAAAACCCTATACAGTAACCCTATAGCATGTGTGAAAACAGGTAATTATACACTCAAAAACCTTTCCCTTACAGCGTGGCACACGGCAAGGTTGCCCCCTTCTCCTCTTCTTTTTGCATTGTCACTGGGACAATTAACTCAAATGATCAGATTAGACCCCTCAATATCACCCATAGAGGTACAGGGCACGCAACACAAAATCTCTTGCTGTGCAGATGATGTGATACTGTAATTTACTAACATCTCAACATCACTGTCACAAATCTTGCAAGTATTTTCTCAATTTGGGCAGCTCTCAGGCTATAAAATTAACTGGGACAAATCTCTTCTTTGTTCCCTTAAATAGCAGTGCAAAGCAACATGTGTTACCTTCTATTCCTCATATGGCATACTTCTCCTTTTACATACCTAGGTATTAATATTGCCAAATTCTCAAACATATGTCGAATCAACTATGACAAACTCAAGCATGAGATTTCTAATGATCTTAAGAGACGGTCTACTCTTAAAATGTCTCTGCAGGGGAGGATATCTATTATCAAAATGAATGTTCTTGGTAGACTGAATTTTCTCTTTTCTATGCTTCCTATACCACCACCATCTAACTACTTTAAAGAGTTACAATCAATGACTACTGACTTTATATGGAATGGTAGGAAGCCCCGTATCTGTTTCCATACACTCCAGTGATTCAAATCGTCTGGGGATTTGGCTCTCCCAAATTACAAGTTATATTATTGGTCGTTTCAATTGAAAGCAATATGAACCTGGTCTAATGGAGCTTCAGCCACCCCTTGGCGCCTTATCGAACAAAACAAAGTCTCACCACATCAACTGGAAGATCTGATTTTTTTAAATCAGCAAAGAAAATATCTGGTCCAATTATAACTAACTCCCTACATATCTGGTATGATATTCAAAAACATTTAGGCTGCAAACAAAAACTGTGTGACAACTCTCCACTTTGGTTTAACTACAACCTTCTACAGGGCTCTACACCATATACTTACAGTAGCTGGGCATCCAGAGGCATACATACTCTAAAGGATATTTATAATGACCGAGGGTTATGTTCATTTCAAGAACTTAAAGAACGCTTTTCCCTCCCTGGTTTTTCATGGTTCCTGTATCTTCAACTGAGATTTTCTCTTCGCACTTATGGGGTTCCATGGGACACACAGTTACAACCACATCCTTTAAATGCATGGGTGGACCCCTCAGTACCATCTGCAAAGTTAGTTTCTGTAATATATGGCAGACTTATTTCTGTTCAAAACAAAATGCTTGGGGTGATGGTGTCCTGGAATCGTGACATTAAAGCACTAGATTTAGAACTTGATTGGGACAATATCTGGACAAACATCTTCATAACATCAAAAAATCCTGCTCACCAGCTTATGCATTACAAATTTATTCACAAATCATATATGACACCATCCAGATGAAGCTATCTACTAGTCCAGAATGCACAAAATGTATGTAGAAATCTGTAGGAATTTATATGCATATATTCTGGGAATGCCCAGAGGTGTCCCAGTTTTGGTCTCAGGTATCGTTATTCCTAGAACAGGTCCTAGGATTCCCAGTTCCGAAAATTATCACCTTATACTTGTTTAACGATGACTCTGCCTTAGATCTTAGACTTACACACAAAAAAGTAATTTTTGCAGGGTTAACTGCAGCATAAAAGACTATTCTACACTCATGGTTCACTCCAGCGCCCCCATCATTACAAGAATGGATAGGCTACTACCAAAACATTGCCAGTATAGAGAGGTCCTTGGCAGTACTAAATAAAGCTCAAGCCTCTACAATCAGTGCACGGGGTGCACTCATAATATCTTTATCTAACCTACCAATCTCAAACCATGTGGTGGTACACTAATAATGTAAATCTTCATACATTCAATTGTGTTGGAATAAGTATGTGTATATATATTATATATTATAGTATACTATACATATATATTATATACATATCATAATATATCATACATATATAGTAAGTATATTAATGTATTATATATTATAAGTATTATGTATATTAACATATATTCCAAGTACATTCTATATGCCCCCCTTCCATCCCCCCCCCTTTTTTTCTGTACATAGGTGTAGTTATGAGACCTTGACATGTTATGTGAGTGATTTTCTCAATAAAAAGTTGATCACAAAAAAAAAATTGCAGTGTCAAACACCTGCCCTTTTTCAATAGAGGAACCCCTGCAATTTCAAACATGAACAGTAATAGTGTTTCTGAGTCACCTGATTGGTGGAGGAAAAAGGTTAATGATGACGTTGCTGTAGAGTACATACTTGCTGTGAACTTAAATGCATGAAACTCTGTGCTCGCATACTTCTCTAAGTACTCTGTGCATAGTGCATTATGTCCTTGGTTTTTGAGACTAGCAGTCCTGCTTTGGAGTGAGTTTTGTTCAAAGTAGCATCTCGTTTACCTGAGCAGTTCACAGTGCCTACTGCATTTCTGGAATAGGGTGAGTTAAGGGCATCCTGTTCCCAGAGACCATATGGAATAGGGTCACTGGCTGCTCCTGTTTGTGTCCCATTGTCTTTCTATATCTGGTGATGTCTGGAGAAGACTTGACCTAGTCAGAATTCTTCATGTGCTTAAGCAGAGCGTGAGGAAAATCTATTTCCACATGTACTGGCTTGAGCTTTGAGCACTACAGAGTGAATGAATCACCAGGAATCACTAAGCGAGCATGTTTTTTGCGATCACAATACTGTCCTTTCCATTCCTCACAATCCTGCTCTCAGGAAGCACAAAGCCTGAGAAGCGGGTGTTTTAATTGAAGAGTGTTTAGTCAGACCTGGCAGTTGATGTCATCATATGGCATTGCAGTACTAAAAGATTCACTGAAACATCAGCAGCAACAGGAGAACTAAGAAGCTAAACCTTTTTACTTAAACCAGCTAAACGATGATGTGCTGTGCTGTTCTGCATTCAGTTATATAGTGCTGTCTCTAAAGGGCGCTTATGCTTATGTAGCTGGGGAAGGAGGAGCACAAAGACGGGGGAAGTTGCCATCTGAGAACTGTGTACTAGAGACATAACATGGGTACCAAAAAATTAAACAAGGAGTAACACCACAGCAGAACAGAAATCTGCATCAATCCACTGGTTCCCAAAAATGATCCACACACAATGTGTGTGCTGATTGTTGTTTGCTACTTGGGGTTGTTTTGATCTATTAACTGAATACTTACCTCTATTTGAGGTTAATCTGCCATACATCCATAGAAGAAATGTGCTCTTTTGAGGTTCAGTTAGCTAATCAAGTGATACAAGTAAGTGTTAATTTAACATATTGTGTCTCTTAAACTAATTGTTGCAGCTGTCTCAATTAACCTAATTGCTCAAATAATTGTTCTGTGGTAGCTACAGCAAATTAATTTTAATGAAACTGTGCTACTAATTAGTGCTCTTTGCTTGTTCAAGAGGCAGAAATGAAGACAATTAAGCTGAAGAAATCTTGTTTCTAAGGCCCTGTTTACACTTGGTTTTAAAATGTGTCTTGGGTGATCGGATCACAAGTGGACAGCGCTAAATACAAGTGTAAATGACCACCAAGCCGCATTGTGATCCAATCACTCAAACCACTTGCCGAGGTAGTCTGGGACGCATTTGACCACATATCTTTCATAGTGTAAACGCTAATGAGTCCTGATGCATACAACACGGACGTAACAGGAAAATACGTCATCAATGCAGGACGTGGTGGTTGTTTTGGTGACAGCATGCCCACGCTTGAAAAAATGCTTTTCTAACATTCTTCCTTTTTCGTCTTGTCCTGCGCTCTTTTGTAAGTCGCAAATGACTTGGACAGTTGGAATGGGCCGTACGTGTATATTAGTTCTTGAAACATTTTTGTTTTCGTAGCTAGCCCGTGCTAAACAAATCTGGCGCTTTTCTGGCGACAGAGACTGAGGTAATAATTGTAGGCGGGGTGACGTAGGCAGTAATGAAATCTGAACACAAGTGGTCACCTGGACACCTTCAAGACGCATGTTAGACGCAGGTGTAAACGGCGATGTGTTTCGGCTGTCCACTTGTGATCCGATCCCCCAAGACGCATTATATAACCAAGTGTAAACAGGGCTTGAGTTGGAGTACTTGTTTCTTAGTTGGAACACCTTTGAAATGGCTTATTTCCTTGACAAAAGGACTGACAACCATCATACAATGTCAGTTCTATATTAGTATGCAGTTGACAGTATATAGATCTAATTGCCAACTAATTAACAGCTCAGCTGGCAGCTCAGCATACAAAAGTGTGCCCCTAGACGGCTAGGATGAGCTGTATTTACGCACTTACCCTAAACGACCACAGCAGTACATTCATCTTAAACTGTGTTGCATTTCAAGAGTGAAGAATGAGCTTTCGCCTACACTTAATAAATGAACCGTGCTGACATAAAAACATGCTGCTGAATGCCCAAACAACATTTTTGATGTAGCTTTTTAAATTGTCTGAGACTGGCAATGAATAAATGTTTGAACATGGAATTTGGGAGGATCCTCAGGTTCTATTATTGAACTTAACTGACACAGATGTCCAGTCCATCGTCTTCATTTCCAATAGGATAACTGCCATTGTGAGCATGAGGAAAGTGTGTGAGAAAGAAGCCAGCCATTGGTTGATGTGTTATATTTGTTCAATTGCAGGCTTGTGACTGCTGAAGAGGATAGCTGCTTTATGTGTGTTAGAAGGCTCTAATACTGCTCAGCTTCTGAAGTTTTTGTGAGATTTAAACTTTTTTTTTTTTTTGTATTTTTGATAAAGTGCCTTGTCTGCTGTTTTCATGGATACTACACTGTTACTCCAACTGGAATAAATTAAGAAAACAGTGAGGTGGTAACTTGGCTGTCCATTTGGATGTGTCAGCTAGTTACCATATACACTAAGCTCAAGCCTAACCAGAGCCATGTGTGGTATGCCAATGTTCTCTACATTTTGCTAATATTTTGCCAGAAAAGCTAAAGTATGAAATGTTTTAAGGAACATCTGTAAACAATATTTGATTTTCACTGCTCTGGCCTATTGATTGTGGTTTTGACAAAGCTTTAATCGATGTATACTTTTGATTCATGCTTGAAATTTGGACTACAGACTCCCCAGACATCTTCAAAAAAAACTTAACTCATCTTCCCCCCAATGTATGTCTTTCCATCCTATTGATTATTGATTATATTGTTATGTTTGTTATGTATTGTTATGTTAAAAAAAGTCCTTAGCACACACTAGCACACACTAACACACTAGCTTAGCATTTTAACTTTGTATCTTACTGACCTCTTGTAAGTCGCTCTGGGTAAGAGCGTCTGCTAAATGATGTAATGTAATGTAATGTATATGAGACCAGTTTTTAGACAGAGCTGTCACCAACAATGTGCAGTCTTGAAAGCCATTTAGGTCAGTATGACAAGGATAACTGATGTACTGAGACAGCACTCAGAGAGACTGAGAACCTTTGATAAATGTCTAAGTTTATTTTGTTAGAGAAGTGTTTTCATTTAAATTTATGGTCACCCATATATACTGACCTTTCTACCTGACGCAATCTTAAATGGTCCTCTTTTTGTGTGCATTTTTTATTTATATTAACATAATTTGAATGCTGTTCTTACCCATTGGTATGATTTGGGAATTTAAAATGCCTTGATATTTTATACAGATATGTAAGATCTGACCCTGTAAAAAGTCTCTGTAAATTCCATGCAAATACAGTTGGAAGTAAAATGTTACACTCTATGGAATCAAGGGTGAAAGTGCCAATTGATCCCTTTATCTCCATGAGTTCCATGACCATCAGCCTTTGGGAGCCATACAGTGATTGGTTTGAAAAACTTTGAATGGACACAGCTTTTGCTTCTGATGTCACCTGCAGGTATATGCCAAAGAAAAGGAAGCACAAACATAAAGTGTCTCAGTAGGGCGTTGGCCCATCACTAACAGTCAGAAAAGCTTCAGTGTGAGAAATTCTGAATTCTGAATTCTTCAGATAAATTCCATCACTTGGTATTTTGATGGTGGTGGTAAATGAAAAAATTTTTTACAAATTTACAAATTTACAAATTTTCAGCTGTGAGCCCCCTGAGAAAATTTTTGAGAGTTCACTAGTTTTACCACGTTTTTAAGGCTATTTGGAATGGTAATATATTAAGGTCAGTGTTAAGTAAAAATATGAGAAAAAATGAAAAAATCTGAGAAAGAATTTCACAACAAACATTGACGAAAAACTTACATACACCTCTCACACACAGTTCTTGCCATACAGTTATGAGACTTGCATACGAATATGTAAACACACAAAAAACGTATTAGAACACTAATGATTAATAACTAAATTACTATGTACATTACACTACGCTGTTTATTAACTGTACTGCATTATTATGACTTACTGAAGAACTGGTTTTGGATCGTCAGGATTTTTGTCATCGTCGTCTTGTACGTGTTCGGTAGGCCGAGGAGGACGAGGAGGGGTAGATGTTGGTGCTGTAGAGGAGGGGGAGGCTGGTCTTGGTTCTTCAGTGGTAGCAGAGGTGGAAGGGGTAGGGGAGGCAGGGGTACGGGGTTTTATCTTCGAAAAATGCATTGTGATTTCAGTTTGCCTCTTCATTTCTTTAAATATGGTAGTGTATGGAGACAATGCCTGTTCTACTGCTTCTCTTACTTTCAATGCACATATCATAGATGGGTTGATGTCATAAAAATGTTCAGTACCAGACCTGACCGTACCTAGAGCAGCTTGCAATCTCATCCAACGTAAATTTATCTTCTGTCACTGTTTCTTCTTTGACTTCTTTGTCTGTTATGGCTTCTGCTTCAGGAGCAGTCAGCTCCATAAGGTCCTCATCTGCTAATTGTTTGACATTGGTTTCGAAAAACTCTTCAACTTCCCCTTCATTCATATCCTCAAAGCCTTCCCCACCCACCTTCTTTTCCATCTCCACAATGTTTTTCAAAAGCATTAAGTTCACTCACTCTGGAGCATTTTCTGGAGTCTCCATAAAGCCAGAATCAATACTACCTTAAATTGCATTCTCTTTTTGTGAAGGTATTTTCTGTCCTCTGGCACAAAACATTGATGAAACCACTCGAGGAAAAGCACTTTCATCGTCCATGCCTTCTTATTTGAGATCCAGAAAATTGGCAGCTGAAACTTATCTTTTCCTTTCAAGGCTCAGGGGTTAGCAGCTTTATAAATCAGAGCTGTCTTGATGAACCCAACAACGTTTGTACAAAGCATCTGCTTTAAAGCCTGGTGCTCGCTTCTCTTCTTGGCTAATATATGTCCTCTGTGGCATTTTTTTCCAATACAGAGCAGTTTCATTGGTGTTACATATCTGCTCTGGTTTATATCCTTCCTCTTCAGTAAGTTTCTTCAAGGTGTCAGGAAACTGCCTAGCTGCATCTTGGTCAGCAGAGGCTGCTTCTCCCATAATTTTCACGTTATGTAGGTTAAACCTTTTCTTAAAATTATCAAACCAGCCTTTGCTGCCTTGAAATTCCATAGCTATAGACCCTTCGCTGCCTTGTTCCTTTAGGGTATTATACAGGGACTTTGCCTTTTCTCTTATTATGATGGAATCTATAGGAATGCCCTTTTTATAACAATCCTGCTCCCACAAACGTGTGGCAGTTTCTGCACAAGAAAGATACGGATCTTGTGGTTTATGCAGATGCTTCGCAGTTGTTGGTGTAGCTGAAGCAACGGCTGCACGGATCTCCTTTTTTTTTTGATAGATTGGATAGTCGACTCATTAACTCCATAATGGCGGCCAGCAGCAGCAGCTGACATTCCTGAACGAAGCTTATCCAATAATTCAACCTTTTGGTCTAAGTTCATCACTTTCCTTGGTATCTTGGAATCACTTTCTGAAACACTAGGAGCTTTACATTTTGGAGCCATGATTACATAAGGTATAACACACAAAGTTTGTGAGATAAACGCGGGACACAAGATCACTACATGGGAAGAGATGTTGTGCATGCTGAGACGAGATGAACTGAGGGAGGCTCCTGTTGTCCTCCATTTTGGCGTTCCATTTTGGGTTACTTAGATATTGAGACCTTTCTCAAGCTGAATAAAAAGAGCAGTGAGAGTTTTTACTTTCTACCTTTGCCTCTATCAGCACAAATTTCTGACATCATCAGAAACTACCCATCAGAGTATCCAAGCTCAATGGGTAATTCCAGGTCAAATCAAAAGATTTTAGAAAATGTTCCCGACTGACCATCTTGGATTTGCTTCATACTTTATGTAAATAATGTCATTGTACCCAACAACTAGTGTGCAAAATTTTCGGCTTGTATCTTCTTTCGTTTCTGAGATATGGAAGCCTCTTGATTTCAAGTGGAATGACCCCAATGTTAAAATACAATACACTCCCTCTGAATCATTTTAAGAAAGAAAAAGTTGCTGCTCCTTTCACTCAGCCTGAAAAAACCTTGTAGATGTCAGAACGCTGATGTCATCATATCTTTTTTCTGCATATAAAACATGTTTTGGATTGCCTGTGGAGTGCCCTTCTTTTGTTTAGTGGAATATGTAGAGAATTTGGAAAATCTCTATATATTTCTGAAGGGCAGCACATGCATGGATTAAGTGTGCATAAGACTTTTTTTCCTGTGTGACTCAGTAATATTACTAATACTATACTAATACTATCCTGCAATTTCAGTGAATGTCAGAAAGTGACAAGGCACAGGCAAGGACTCAGGCGCGGACCACAAGAACTCCAGAGTCCAGGCGTTTATTAACAAAATCGTAGAATCGTAGAGGCAGTCCAAAACAGGCAGGGTCAAAATACCAGGAAGGCAGTCCAAACACAGACAGGAATCAAAGCCGGGGACAGGCAGGGTCAAACCAGGTAGTCAGGAAGATCAGGTGAACAAGGCAGGACAGCAGGCAGGAGCAAGGTCAAAGAGCAGGCAGGGTCGATTCGGGGAATAGCGATCAGGCAGAAAACACGGCGGGAACGAGACAGGTAAAGGCACACTGCAACGAACTGGCAACAAGACAGAGACAAGCAGGGTAGATATAGGGCTGGGCTGATGAGGAGATGGGAAGCAGGTGTGTAAGCAGGCAGGAGGGGATGATCGGGTGGGCGGAGACAGGGCGGAGAGTGGGGCAGGGCTAGAACACAAGGAAAACAAAAGCACATGGACAGGGAAGAACAAAACACAATAGCTAGGGGGCGGGAGCACTGACAGTACCCCCCCCCCCTACGGACGCCACCAGGCGTCACAGCAGGCGAGCCCAGGTTCCGGAGGTGGAAATCCCGGATCAAGCCAGGGTCCAGGATGTCCCTGGCTGGGACCCAGCATCTCTCCTCAGGTCCGTAGCCCTCCCAGTCCACCAGGTACTGGAAACCGCGCCCCCGACGCCGAACCCCCAGTAGACGGCGTACAGTGTAGGCTTGTGCTCCATCAATCAGGCGGGGAGGCGGAGGAGCCCGGGGAGCCGGGCAGAGAGGGCTGCGGACGACGGGTTTGATCCTGGAGACGTGGAAGGTAGGGTGGATGCGGCGAAGGGAGAGCGGGAGCTTCAGCCGGACCGCCACGGGGCTGATCACCTTGGTGATGGGAAAGGGGCCGATGAAGCGGGGAGCCAGCTTGCGGGAGTCCACCTTGAGGGGAAGGTCCCGGGTGGAGAGCCACACTCGCTGACCTTGGCGATAGCGGGGTGCCTTGGAGCGATGGCGGTCAGCAAACCGCTTGACTCGAGCTGAGGAGCGGAGCAGTGCGGTGCGTGCACGTCTCCAGGTGCGACGGCAGCGCTGGACAAACGCCGTCACCGAGGGGACCCCCACCTCCTCCTCCTGGGCCGGGAATAGGGGAGGTTGGTAGCCCACACAGCACTGGAAGGGGGACAGCCCTGTGGATGCAGAGGGCAGGGAGTTGATGGCGTACTCCACCCAGGGTAGCTGCTGGCTCCACGCCGTGGGCTCCTGAGACGTGAGGCAACGCAGTACCACTTCTAGCTGCTGGTTGGCCCGCTCGGTCTGGCCGTTAGACTGGGGGTGAAACCCAGATGACAGGCTGACCGTGGCACCCAGTAGCCTGCAAAAAGCTCTCCAGAAATGAGAGGTGAATTGGGGCCCCCGGTCGGACACCACGTCAGTGGGTAGTCCATGCAAACGGAAAACATGGTGAATGAGCAGCTGGGCTGTTTCCTTGGCAGAGGGTAACTTGAGCAGTGGAATGAGATGTACTGACTTGGAAAAGCGATCTATGACAGTGAGGATGGCGGTGTTACCGTCAGACAAGGGCAAGCCAGTGACAAAATCCAGGGCGATGTGGGACCAGGGTCGTCTGGGAATTGGCAGGGGTTGTAGCAGGCCGGCGGGCGGCAAGGTGGACGTCTTGTTCCGGGCGCAGACTGAGCAGGCGGAGACGAAGGTCCGGACGTCATCGTTCATGGTAGGCCACCAAAACCGTTGGCTAATGAACGCCGCAGTACGTCGGGCACCGGGATGGCAGGTGAGTCTGGAGGAGTGCCCCCACTGCAGGACCTGAGAGCGAGCAGACTGGGGAACATAAAGACGGTTAGGGGGACAGGTGCTAGGGCCCGGTTCGGCCCGAAGAGCAGTGCGGACGACGGTCTCGATGTCCCACTGAGCAGCCCCGACCACACATCGGGCGGGCAGGATGGTGCTGGGCTCCTGGGGTACCTCTGCGGGTGAAAACTGGCGTGAAAGGGCATCTGGCTTACCATTCTTGGAACCGGGGCGGTATGACAGGGTGAAGTCAAACCTGGAAAAGAACAGGGACCAGCGGGCTTGCCTGGGGTTCAGACGTTTGGCCGACTTGAGATACTCTAAATTCTTGTGGTCGGTCCACACCAGGAATGGGATGCTCGTCCCCTCCAGCCAGTGCCTCCATTCCTCCAGCGCCAGTTTGACTGCCAGTAATTCCCGATCACTGATGTCATAGTTGCGTTCGGTGGGTGTGAGGCGGTGGGAGAAAAAGGCGCAGGGGTGAAGTTTGTTGTCTGTCGGCGAGCGTTGAGACAGGATGGCCCCCACTCCTATGTCTGAAGCGTCCACTTCCACAATGAATTGCTGGGCAGGATCCGGCTGGGTCAGGACAGGCGCTAAGGTGAACCGGGTTTTCAGGTCGACGAATGCCTTCTCGGCTTCAGGGGACCAGGAGAATGCCGTCTTAACAGAAGTCAGAGAGGTGAGAGGAGCAGCCACCATGCCATAATTGCGGATGAAGCGGCGGTAGAAGTTTGCAAACCCCAGGAAGCGTTGCAGCTCCCGACGTGAAGTGGGGCGAGGCCACTCCTCTACCGCCTGGACCTTCTGCCTGTCCATCTGGATGCTTCCCGCGGAGATGACAAAACCCAGGAAGGCGATGGTGCCCCGATGGAATTCACACTTCTCTGCTTTCACGTATAGCTGGTTCTCCAGCAGGCGCTGAAGGACGCGACGAACGTGCTGGACGTGTTCGGACCGGGAGCGAGAAAAGATCAAGATATCGTCCAAATAAACAAACACAAACCGATTGAGCATATCCCGGAGGACGTCGTTCACCAGGGACTGGAAAACAGCCGGGGAATTCATCAGACCGAATGGCATGACCAGATATTCATAATGCCCAGAGGGGGTGTTGAAAGCTGTCTTCCACTCGTCCCCCTCTCGAATTCTGACCAGGTGGTAGGCATTGCGGAGATCCAGCTTGGTGAAGATGGTGGCGCCCTGTAGTGACTCGAAGGCAGACGACAGGAGTGGTAGGGGGTAGCGGTTCTTAACAGTTATGGCGTTGAGACCCCGATAATCAATGCAGGGACGAAGAGAGCCGTCCTTCTTTCCAACAAAGAAAAAGCCAGCCCCTGCGGGCGAGGAGGACGGGCGGATTATCCCTGCTGCCAGGGACTCCTGGATGTACCGGTTCATAGCCTCGGTCTCCGGTGGGGACAGGGAGAACAGGCGCCCCCTAGGGGGTGATGAACCGGGCAGGAGCTCTATGGCGCAGTCATAAGGACGATGCGGGGGCAGCGAAGTGGCACGGGACTTGCTGAACACCGGCTTAAGGTCCAGATACTCTGGCGGTACTGCCGAGAGGTCAGGAAAATCCTCAGGTGCAGGGGGGGCTGGTGAAGCAGGGACCAAGGCATCGCGAAGGCAGTGTGAGTGGCAGAAGGGGCTCCAGCCCAGGATCTTATTGCCCTCCCAGTCGATGTGTGGATTGTGCTGCACTAGCCAGGGGTGACCCAGGACCACAGAGGCTTGAGGGGTGTTGAGGAGATGCAGCACTATCTCTTCACGGTGGTTGCCGGAAATGAGGAAACTCACCGGGTGGGTGGTGTGGGTGATGCGGACCAGCGGGGCCCCGGTGAGGGCATGGGCCTCCAATGGTGAGTGCAGTGGGATGCGGGGCAGGTGCAGCTGGGCCGCCAGGTTGGCGTCAATGAAGTTTCCGTCAGCTCCCGAATCTATTAGGACAGAAACGGTGTGAGACTGACCCCCGACGATCAGGGTGGCGGTGAACAGAGGATGGACTTCAGGGGACTGGTGTAAGGGGGTGCCGCTCACCCGTAATCCCCTCACTACTGGGTGAGCACTGGCCTTTGCTGGGCAGATTGCCACAAAGTGCCCTGACTGCCCACAGTACAGACAGGACCCAGTGCTGATCCTCCTCTGACGTTCGGCAGGTGACAGACGAGTCCGGTCGACCTGCATCGGTCCTGGAGGGGTAGGTGGAGGAGATGCAGGACCCCGTGCAGCCCAAACAGAGGACTGCTCCCGGGAGGGACTGGGCGGACTTCGGGAACCCCTCTCCCTGCGGTGCAGCATCAGGCGCTGGTCCACACGAATGGCCAGGCCCACCAAGGCATCGAAGCTGGCAGGTAGCTCCCGGGTGGCTAGCTCGTCCTTGATGGGCTCCGAGAGGCCATTGAGGAACGCATCATACTGAGCCTCCAAGTTCCACCCGCTGGAGGCGGCGAGGGTGCGGAAATCAATAGCGAAATCCGACACCGATCGGCCCCCCTGGCGGGTCAGCAGCATCTCCCGGGCAGCCTCACGACCGTGCTTAGAACGGTCGAACACCTTTTTCATCTCTTCGGTGAAGGCTGCGTAGGAGTGGCAGAAAGAGGCACCGGCGTCCCAGACTGCGGTGCCCCACTCCCTGGCACGGCCCGTCAGCAGGGTGATCACGTATGCGATCCTCGTCCGGTCCGTGGGGAACATAGAGGGCTGGAGCTCGAACACCAGGGAGCACTGGGAGAGGAACGACCTGCAGGTACCTGGATCACCGGCATACGACTCAGGAGGTGGCAGTAGGGGTTCCAGACTCGGAGGTGCAGGCGGAACAGGGGGAGAGACGGCTGCAGGTGGCGCTGGGCGGCTCTGCTGCAGCTGCAGCAGCTGAGCCGTGATGCTGGCCATGCTGGTGGCGAAGCTCTCCAGGGACCTGCCGATTGCCTCCAACTGGCTCTGATGGGTTCCCAGCAGGGTACCTTGCAACTCCAACGCTGCTCTCAGCCGAGGAAGGTCCGCTGAGTCCATGATGGCCAGTTCGTACTGACAAGGCACAGGCAAGGACTCAGGCGCGGACCACAAGAACTCCAGAGTCCAGGCGTTTATTAACAAAATCGTAGAATCGTAGAGGCAGTCCAAAACAGGCAGGATCAAAATACCAGGAAGGCAGTCCAAACACAGACAGGAATCAAAGCCGGGGACAGGCAGGGTCAAACCAGGTAGTCAGGAAGATCAGGTGAACAAGGCAGGACAGCAGGCAGGAGCAAGGTCAAAGAGCAGGCAGGGTCAATTCGGGGAATAGCGATCAGGCAGAAAACACGGCGGGAACGAGACAGGTAAAGGCACACTGCAACGAACTGGCAACAAGACAGAGACAAGCAGGGTAGATATAGGGCTGGGCTGATGAGGAGATGGGAAGCAGGTGTGTAAGCAGGCAGGAGGGGATGATCGGGTGGGCGGAGACAGGGCGGAGAGTGGGGCAGGGCTAGAACACAAGGAAAACAAAAGCACATGGACAGGGAAGAACAAAACACAATAGCTAGGGGGCGGGAGCACTGACAGAAAGAGCTCCAAGGGTAAGGGAAGTTTTCCTCTGCGGGATGCAGCACATCACATTAAAGCTGGAAGAGACAAGGACATCACTGAGTCCAAATTCATTAACAAGAACAAAGGTAAGTGTCTACTTTTCAAATTCTAAATCAGCGTACTGTGATTATTGAAAACAGGGCTGAGATATTGTTTGCATCAAGAGCCAATTAGATGGCAACTCAAACCTAGTTAATTGTTTATTATAATCTTGTGTTTGTATTTATTAAAAATGCACCTTGGAACATTTGAAACTATGCGCAGATTCCACCAATTTGATTTCTCTAAACTGAAAAAGAGGTGCCTTGCATGTGTGATTCATTTGTTTTTGTAATAAGGCGTGGTGTATTTGCAAAAACCAACATATGCAAAGGTAGTTTTATTCTGGAGTACCGAGGCATTCTACGCAAGAAAAAAAGATTTGAATAGAAATCTGATTCTGTGTTCAGCATTTATGCCTACAACTTCCGTCACAAGGGAATCGATTACTGGTGAGTACATTTTATTTTTGCTCATTTACAGCATTTTGTAAATGTTTTACTTGTTCCAACAGATTTCATTTTAGCTGTTAAAACCCATTAACAAATTATGAGCTGTTTGTAAAACGAATGCATGGAAGGGGAACTGTGTACATGCTCAAATAGTAAACAATCAGCGACACCCATGTTTTGGAACTGTACTGAACTAACACCCTCCATAGTTTCGAGATTGTCATTATGCTTAGCTTGAAGTCATATCTCGAATGGGTGAAGTAATGCCTCAAATGTGCAGTGAACACAGGACTAGTAAATATTTGTTGATTTGACTTGTAGAAGTAATTCTTAAGATGTAACATCAGTTTGTTTCATCATTATTAAATTTCATGCATGATTTCACAATCACAGCCTGCAAGGAGATAGAGATAGCTGTTGCAACTGACCAGTTCCTGCAGTTGTGATTTCTTTTGACTTTCGACCTATGTAACCATTTACTGAAGTATCAATAAGAGTGGCACATTTAATAGCACCAGGACTGACTGCAGTGCTCTCAAACACAGCCACAGGCCATTCAGTCCAGCTAGGTTTGCAGTTTAATCCAAAGAGTATCCAGAACTGCGCCAAGCCTGGACTTGAACACAGTATGGATCTCGGCCTCAACAACATGACCCAGCAACCTATTACAAGTGTTGACAATTCTTTGTGTAAAATAATACCTCCTAATATCAGTACGGAATTTACTCTTTACTAGTTTCCATTCATGCCCCCCTGTTATACATACTGAATTAACCCTAAGCATTTATTGTAGTTCACCATGTTGAGCACTTGCATGAATTTAAAAACATTTATCAAATTTCCCCTTAAGTCTCCTATCACTAACCTGAATAAGTCAAGCAACTTCAGTCTTTCCTCGTAGATTCATGTTTCATGCCAGTTGCCCTTCCCTGCGCTTTTTCATGAGTCTCAGTATCTTTCTTGTATTGAGTTGCCCAGAACTGTACACAGTATAATAAGTGAGGTCTGATTGAAGCATTGTATAATTTTCATATAACCTTGTTTGATTTATAATACTTTTTGCAACATATCCTAGCATTCCGTTGGCTTTTTTCACTGCTATAGCACACTGCCTAGATCCTGTTAAGTGTCAGTACTTCCAAGTTTTTTTTCAAACTGAACACAATTTTGTTCCTCCCATGAAGTACTCCTGTTTAGTGTTCTTATTTCCTATATGTAGGACTTTACCTTTAGCTGTATTGAACTTAATCTGCCAGGTATCTGCCAATTTCTGTATTCTGTGTAGGTCTTCCTGCATTGCCTTAGTTGATTCTAAACTATCGGTTAGACTCCCTAGTTTTGTATCATCTTTTTGTCTTAGACAACTGCAGTAGCCTAAGCACTGATTAGAGGATAGGCGCTCAAAGTGTTCCTGTGAGCTCTGCACTCACAGCAACATTACTCTATATGTGATCATCAATATTTATCAAATCCTTACCCAGCCAAGATTCTAAAACAAAAAATGTATCTTAGTTTTAAATGTTGTTTTTCCTGTATGAAAATGGTTTGGGGAGTCCTTAAAAGTTGTAAGTTCTTATCTGTTGACTTCTATTTCCTCTTCAGCATTGACGCTTCACGTGAGGATGGATCGCTGGGGAGACTTGTTAATGACGACAGGAAACCAAATGCAAAGATGACAATAATACAAGTGAACAACATCCCCCATCTTTGTTTATTTGCCATTACTGATATTAAAAATATGAAGAGATAACATACGACTATGGAGGAGTTCACGTGCCATGGCGCACCTTCTCCCGAAAAAGCAAGGTTGTCTCTCTTCAGCTTTACTCAGTCTCTGAAATTATACATTAAGTGTCAGAAAATTAATGAATATGTTT
The DNA here is from genome assembly GCF_013368585.1 of Megalops cyprinoides. NCBI lineage: Eukaryota > Metazoa > Chordata > Actinopteri > Elopiformes > Megalopidae > Megalops > Megalops cyprinoides. The sequence goes on from NC_050602.1 coordinate 1,534,786, forward strand.
ACTATAATTTATCTCTCATTATTGCAGACCGATACAGGTGATGCATCTTGCCATTCTGTGAAGGCATCGCAACTGATTCCTTTTAATGCTGCAGACGAGGTAGGTATATTCGAACATTTTTCATCATGGTTTTTTATCATGATTTGAAAGAACAGTTTGGTGTGTGAAGGCTGTGTGACCAACATTTTGACATGCATGTTAGCTACAGGCTGTAAATGCCCAGTTGGGTGTTTGTATATCCAGTCATGGTTTAAACCTCTGCCTTCAATTAAACAAATTAATTAATTTCAGATTATTTCCTTAATTTTGTTTTAACTCACATGGTCTGTCACTTTTAGCATCCATGAGTCTGACTGTTGGTTTGAAAATGGTTTCTCTTCCCCAACCCATTTTTAACAGAAAATTATCGTTATTTAAAGAATTTGGCCTCGCTGTCAATTGCTTTATTCCTTACCTGAATATCTGCATTTAGGGTGTCTGTAAACAACAGAGTGTATTTTCCTGACAAAATTACTCAATTTAAATAGCTAGATTGGTATATTATTGTTGCAGGTTGATAAGGAAGATCCCTCTTGCCAAGTTTTTAATGAGTCATCCCAGGCCCCTTCTGACACTACGGTGGAGTTTGGTTGCAAATTATCCTTAGGGTTTCTTGGATGTTCAGCACAAATTTCAACCCAATCCAGTGAAAAATAAGCAATTGGTGACGCTTATAATACACATACAAAGAATTGCAAAAATGATGAAATTTAGCTCCGAGGGCCAAGCTTCAAAAATTCATACTAAAAAAGTATTTGGAGTAGAGCTATAGGATTTTGCAAGGTCCCATGAATTTAATAGAAGTTTGTACATTAATTTTTTTTCATGAAAGTCCATGACATGAACTGGAAAATGTTCTGAATTCTGTGTGAGTTGGCATGGAATGCCCCAATAGTATAACTAACTAGTGCTACAACTAGTGAGCAATGTAATTGAATGCCAGTGAGCAACATCTAAAATATTTTTCTCAAATATTAAAAATGATTACCTTTCAGGAGATGACCTGTCCAATTTATTTTGTCAACCTACAATATTTAAGGTGGTGCCTAACTGCTAACTAGTATACAGTAACTGTCACTAGGTGGTCTGTCTGGTTTTTTCAGAGAACAAAAACAAAGATTTTTTATGATTATATTAAAATAATTATGGATTTACCCACATCTGCTAATATACCAGTTGAAGGTTGTCTTCATGACACTCTCAGAGGAGATTAGACATGCTTCATCCATCTTGCCTGTTTTGATGCCATTATAAGTAAACATATTCAGCAACCTGTGTTGACATAGCTAACAAGTGCTACACAAACTAGAGTACAGTATTTTGATTTTTATTTGCTATAACAGTAGCATTGCAGTCCATCACAACAAAATCAGGCCCATGTTGTTACTGACATAGCTCACTAACAGTTCTTGGGAATTAGCTGAAAAAACTGGCTATATTCACTGAGGTAAGCTCATTTTGTCAGGGCTCCGCCCCCCTAGCTGTGGTGTTTTTGTTTTTCCCTGTCCATGTGCTTTTTGTTTTTCCTTGTGTTCCAGCCCCGCCCCGCTCCCCGCCTGGTCCCCGCCCACCTGATTGCCCCATTACCTTCACCTGCCTGCCTGCTCACCTGCATCCCATCTCCTCATCAGCCCAGCCCTATTTCTACCCTGCTTGTTCCTGTCTTGTTTGCCAGTTCGTTGCAGTGTGTTTCGTACCTGTTTCGTTCCCGCAGTTTTTTTGGATGTCTGATTTCTCCGTGTTTGACTCTGCCTGCCCTTCGTCTTTGTTTTTTGCCTGCCGTTTTGTCCCGTTGCCTGATCGTTTGCCTGCCCGGTTCCTGACCCTGCCTGCTTCTGTTACCGACCCTGCTTTTGTCCACGGACTGCCTTCCGGTTTTCGACCCTGCCTGCTTTTGTTGCGCAACTTGCCTGCCGTCATTAATAAACCCGCCTGGAACCTGAAGCTCTCTTGGTCTGCGACTGAGTCCTTGCCTGAGCCCTTACACATTTAGGTATTCAGTTTCAGTTTTCGTGCGATTAAACTTCTGGCTAAAACAATCCACCCACTGTGGTTATTCAGTAAAGTAATGAAACAGTTGTTGCCATTCTGTGACTAAATCATCTTTGCAGATTTGTCACATTTAGCTGACGAGCTACTTACATGAACTAATTAAGCTGTTGCAACATAGGCTACATGTAACATTTGTTTACATTGTGAGCTATCTTAGTGGTAAACGGGCTTAGTGAACTTTTACTTTAGAATGGTAATAGAAAGGAAACCCATGTATTGTGCGATACTGGAATGCAATATAAACTCTGCCAGCTTCTGGTGGATATAGAGTGAACACAGCTGTCACAATCAGCACTAGTATTGCTGTCATCACCAGATCACGGTTAAGGTTAGGTCTGTCTGTCTAACTTTCCCAAAGAAAAAACAAATTCTAATCTCTGACGAGTAGCCACGATAACTTTGCATTGTGTTAGTATTGGTAACGTTACGAGTGAGCTGCATCGAATCTTGATGGAGCAGTTGCTGCTTTTTTTCATAGAATTTAAAGCTACTAACAAAGTCAAAGAATAATTTAACAATAAGCAGAAAAGGAAAAAAGCTTTAGTTGGTCTTTGTAAAAAAACTCCACAGTCTGTTTGTCTGCGTCTCTATCTTAGTTTCTCAGCGGAACATGCACGATTGTGTAGCTACAAAACAGTGGAACTCAGAGACGAGAGGGGAGATTCCCTGGTAGTTAATCAATGGCGGATGACGTTTTCCCTAACGAATAAAAAAAATATAATTATATATTATAATTATAATATATAAAATTTTTTAAATGGGCCCCCAGATATACTTGGGCACCCGTTAATATACCTGGACGGTACAACCATAGTAAGCCTATGTATGGGAAACACTGTGTTGACATAGCTTCTAAAAATGGTGCTTGCCATTCTTTGATTACTTATCATCTCCCAATGTATAATTGGTTCTAAATATTTTTAAATGTATATTAGGTTATAGGATATTGCTCATTGGCTGTAGTTAAGCAGAGGTAAGCTATTAAAAAGAAGGGACATAACGATCCATCAGTATTGATTGATCTATCGATTCAACAATGATCTGACCTAATCACTGCAGATCAAAAAGATCCATTCAGATCATTATGTTGCAAAACAAACATTTATATATATTTTTTTGTTTTTTAGTTTTTGTAAGAAGAATAGTGGTTCAGTTTTTTCATGTAAATGTCAGACCAAGCTCAAAATAAAATCATCTCAGTGTTCTTTAAGTTAACAGCTCAAAATCTGCTCCACTTGTGGTTTGGTTCATTTAGGATTCTTATTGATGAGCTGATATGTATGTTGTACCATGATTGTGTTAAATATTGAGTTGTTATCCAAAGAATTGAAATTGCACTGTATTGTGATGATGCTTGAGGTTTATACCCCTGTTAAAAAGGTAATTGTTGAGCACTGGAGGTGCCCTTTTAGAATATAGATCCGTGATATGTAAGTAGATGTGTATGGTGATTGGTTTTCTGAAAAGCAGGCCGGTATACATGACCATGAGTTAAGTTTTCAAAGTTAGAGTTAAGTTTTCAAAAATGTTTATATTGTGAAACATTTCTTCTAAATGAAATCGGTTCATTCACTCAATTTGGGTAGTTGCGTGGGGGAAAAATATGCATTGGCAAACATATAACAGCAAAATGTTCTGATAAAGGGACAATATATGGAAAAAAGACTGAAAGACTAACCTCTATCCTCTTTCTCCTGTGCATCTGTCACTTGTCAGCCTTTTTCTCCAATAGCCTGATCTCTGTCCTGCTAACCAGTCTTGAACATAGCCTTATTAATCACCAAAATAATCTGATATTAACTCCAGTTGTGAGGGGGGATGGTGGTGTTAAAACACATTGGAGAGTATTTAGAGCCCATTAATTTTATTGCAACTTAATTTACTGCTTATAAGTTGTTAATTTCTATTAATTTTTGTTTTCAGGCAAACCCCTTTTACATTACATTTCCTGTATCCTAAGTCTAACTCCATATAACTTCAAAAACAAAACCCGTACTTTGTATGGGCAAACAGTATAAGATGACATATGTTAAATGCCATGTACTTCACTTTCACAAGCTTGCTTTTTGCACCTACAGGTTACTGTATAGTTTTTCTAGCCGGGCAGCCACTGTCTTCTTTACAATATTGCATGTTGTAATCAGTTTGTAAGTATGCCATTAGTTTGTTGAAGCTGACATCTTCAAGGATTGAAATTCACAGCAGACTGTATCAATTTCAGAGATTAGTGACGAAATTCTCTCACTTCGTCCCTTCTCATAGTTTTTGTGGGAAAAGTTAGGCTTGGATTGCGCGTGGATTGCTGTTGAGGGTTTGTGTTGCTAGCAGCTGATTCTATAGGGCTAATATGGTGAATCACTTTAAGAACATTGATCCAGTATTGTCACCACTGTATTAATCTCAGTGTTACAGAGTTTGCATTTAACACTGTGTTATCATTATTACTATTTTTAAAGGACTCCAGTGACACCTTGCCTCTGCCATTTTTGCATGATGAAAATGAGCGCTCTTTTGTTGTAAATAGCCTACTTGAAAGCAATATTAGGGGATGGGTGTTTGGGATATTTTCCTATCAGTAGTGATCATTAACTGAAATCAGGTGAACATTTACTGTTAACCATTTGGGAAAAAGAGGAAAATTGATTATTGGTTCGTAATTTTTGTAAACGTTTCCAACTCCGTTTTGGTTAAATATCTAGAAATTTAAACGTTCACACCCCTACATCAAACCCACTTCTGGTTTATGACGCCCACTTCCGGTACAAATCTAAATACAGATACAGATATTTTGAGCACTATACAGATAGTGGTGTTGTGTTACAACCCTCATATATATACTCACAAGTCAGATGCAGCCTCTTCTTTCTTAGTAAAGCTGACAGATCAGATAGAACAGAAGGAACAGATCTGGCTATCAGACTGTCTTTTGAGAATCTCCAATATATGAAAATCTGCTGCCTGAGTTTGTTTTATGTAATGCATAATATATCCCCTTTCATAAACTGTGCTATGAACATTTAGTCAGAAAGATGTCAACCGTGTTCAGTGATGTGACTAAAACTGTGAAAAATCAGGTATTACAGGAATCGCATAGCTATTCCATTTTGACCAATTTGTTCATTTGAAGTTGAGAGATTTCATGAACCAAATCGGACTAGGCCTCCCATTTCAGCAGGTGGTAAAAACCTTTATTTCTACCAGATATACCAGGTAGGTATTTATCATAGGGCAGGATAATTTTGGAAATGTCAGTATGCTCAGTGTCAGGCAACATTTGTCCAGTGGAGGCAACTAAACAATTTAATTGCTGTCTTGTTTGTCTTTAATTTAGCCAAAACTACAACAGCCAACCATTTCTTTTAGCTACTTCCACAGTAGTGTACAACAGGGTCCCATTGCCAAAGAACATACTCAGATTTAGTGGGTGGTACTTGCATTTTTGAAGAGCATGTGGTTGAAGTAGAAAATGTTTTCCTTCAGCAGCACTGTAGATCCATGCTTATTCTGCACAGTCTGCACACTTGAGCTGTTAACTTGGCCTCCTGTGTCTGGTACATTGTTGGTTCCTGGTATTTGCAGTCTCAAAATGGTCCTTCTTGGTCCCAAAATGGAGAGCTATCATAGCTACTTTAGCTTTTTTTTTTGGCAGGATAGGATTTTTTTCAAAGCCACACCATCAGAGAGTGAAAAATAAACTAACTTCCATGGACCAAAAAAAAATCAGTGGATGCCATTGGGACCAATAAGCCCCAATTATGTATACCCATTGTACATTAATCTGGAAAGTTAGAGATGCCATGAAAACCAATATGACTAATGCTTATTTTGACATTTCCTTAGTTTGGGCTTACATCATTTTACCACTTGAAAGCTGAACAATGTTAATTCCAACCATAACAATTAAAAAAATGTTTCATGATATTTGCAGGCTTGAGATTTTTGGAATAATCCTATGTATATATTTTTTTTCTTTACAGTGTCAAAAGCACAACATGTTTCATGAACAACTGACATCTTTGGACAAATGCTTGATTTGCAGGACCATTCTCATCTCTGAGGTGGCAGGGGCTGAGATGTACGGGTGAGTATGAAAATCACCCTGTGTTCCTTGTGGGTAGAATTGGCTTTTCCAGTTGAGGGCAAGTAGCATTGTGTTATCTTTAATGGTTTTAGAGCTCTTATCCATTTGCTACTGTAAGATTCCACTAAAACTCAGGTCTCTTCAGATCCTATGGTACTACTTACAAGAGTAGGTGTGGTAGCTCAGTAGTCTGGTCTTAATTACTAGCATGGCCACCTAATCAGTGCCATTTTCCAGTTTCTGTAGTCATCCCCTCTCCTCTCCTGTGATACTCTTCTCTGGGTTTTTGTTGCAAAAGAGAATATGATCTCAGTCAATATACATATAAAATTAAGAATCAAATAACATGTTTGAGAATGATCTGCCATTCAGCCAAAAGGTACAGCTATATACTAAAGAAATGTGCCCAGTGAGTGCTGTATAGAGCCATTGATGTGGAAATGGTGCAGTGTCTCTTGCATTAAAAAAACATATTTTGTATTTCTTTTAGTTTGTTCCACTGACTCGCATGTATACTGTTACCAGAAGTTTTTAAACTTCTACATGAAGCAAATTGTCATTCAAATTTGTATACAAAATGAGACTCAGCTATACTACAAACTTAAGGAGAGATGTTTGTGCTAAGATGCTGTCTTCCATTTGTCTTGAAACCATCATCAGGATGTATCTGAATCAGATGAGGAGGAAATACCTTCTTCAGATGAAGAACTCATTCCAGGTTCCGAAACTGAGACTGATGGAGAAAGTAGTATAGGCTTTGAGGAAGAGAGTAGCTATGAAACCTTGGCAATTCTCACAAATGCCCAAATTCAGGAACCAGCAACAGTATTGGAACAGGGAACTTGCTTTGACACACAAAGTGAAAATTCCGTGGACTTGGGTGTCAAGTATCATTCTTCCTTACAAGAGTCAAATGAAAATGTCACAAAGAACATAGAAGCAGACAGTGCAAAATCACCAACTTCATCACAAGTTAACTCAACTACGGTAGAAAGCAGTGGACAGACATCAAAAATTGCTAGGCATTTTAAAATTCATGTAAAAGAGGATGCAGATATAGCAAAAGCACTAAGTCTGCCAGTCAGATCAAGGAAAAGAAAAATAATGCTTGAAAAACTGAGAAACAAGGGTAACTTCCTTCACAACAATGATGTTTTAAGATAAAAGTAAAAAGAAGACCAAAGCTTGAATGAAACTCCAGGAAATATGAATACTGCATCCACTGGCAGGGAATGTTTGTACGGCAGGAATTGTGGAGATACATGAGAAGATGTTCCTCTAATTTGGGGGAAGAGTCTGATCATCCAGGCAGAAAAAGGGTTTTGGGCATGGCTGCAGTCACCAAATCTGCATTTTCAGCCAGTGTTGTTGAAGGAGTCTTGAAGATGCTATGTAGAATGAATGATGACGAAATTGCTTCTATTGTTCGAAATGACTATGGCTTACTACAGTTTGCCCAGTCCTTGTTCAATAAACATGGACATGACAACACAAACATGAGTACATAAGACAAAAAATTAGGGAACTTGGAAGATTCCTTCTGATGATGCGGGAGAGATCATCAATCTCCACTTTAGAAGATGCCATTAAACCAGCGAATTTCCATGAGTTAATAGAAGCAGTGAAGGAAACTGCAGGATTTGACAAAGAGCACAATACCTACAAATCCCCAAGCCTTGCATTAAAAATTGGGGATTCACTGAGAAAGGTATCTGACGTAATATACTGTCAAGCTCTTATAGCTGGTGACAGTGAACTGGTCAAATCTACAAAGACATTTCAGAAGCAGTATCATGCAAAATGGTCTGAGTGCATCTCCCATTCTGCCTTGACCTCAATGACTGAATCGAAGTTTAACAGACCAACAAGTCTCCCACTGACTGAAGATGTTCAGAAGTTGAACAAGCACCTTGAAAAAAGTGCAGAATCAGCAGTAAAAGCACTGAATGACATGGTATCCTCTCAGAGCTATGCAGATCTTGCTAAAGTCATTTTAACCCAAATTATCTTGTTTAATCGACGGTGTGTCGGAGAGGTTTCGAAGATGAGTGTTAACAATTTTCTTGCACGTGACCAAACTAAAATCCATGAAGACATCTCCACAGGGTTATCAACTTATGAACAGAAGCTGTGTAGGCATTTCAGCAGGGTTGAACTGAAGGGTAAGAGGGGACAGAAGGTAGCGGTGCTGCTCACGCCAGGTATGGTCAGTGCGCCTACGCTGTTGGTGGAAAAGAGGAAGGAGTGTGGTGTACTTGATGAGAACAGGTATTTATTTGCAATACCAAAATGTCTGAACTATTACAGAGGACACAACTGCCTTAAAAAGTTTGCCAATGAGTGTGGCGCCAAGCAGCCTGACTATCTAAGGTCCACGCAGTTGCGCAAACAAGTTGCCACAACTTCACAAATTCTGAACCTCAAGAACAATGAAATGGATCAACTGGCAGATTTCCTTGAGTGCATCGAGAATATTATCGTTTGCCTGAAGCAACCATACAAGTGGGCAAGATCTCAAAGCTGCTACTGGCGATGGAAAGGGGGAGGTTACCAGAACTAAAAGGGAAATCTCTTGATGAAATTGAAGATATTTATGCTCTGTACGTTTGTGTTCTATGCTGTTGAAATCAAAATTACATTTACATTTAAATCATTACATTTCAAATGAAAGTATGTATCCTGTAGATCTGTAGATGTTCAACAGATTTTCAGTTTTTACTGACTGTAATGTAACAGTCACAAATTATGCGTACGTTATTAGGACCAGAGTCTAGGTTCAGGTGATTAATTGTTAGGATTGCTGATAAGGAATAACAGACCACAGACCAGTGAATAAGTTTTAACTGCCGGCTTATTTATGTAGAAAATTAGTAGAAGAAGCAAGAACAGTATATTGGTACCAAAATTTACACATACACACATTCAACAGATGAATAATTCAAATCCCCTTCAACCATTCAAAAGAAACCAAAATCCCAGGAAAATCAGGCTAATTTGTATCCCTGTTATCTAAATTAGATTTAATCCAACCTATTTGAGTTGAGATATAATTTTATGCCTAGGTTTATTATTGGTTGTTTAGTTTCTAGTATCTCTTTTGAGTTTACTCAGTTTCAAGTTTTTATTTTATCTCAGGCCTATTTATGAGTTTAGTTCTATTTAGTACTATTTTTCTAATTTGTCTTTGGTTCAGTTAACCAACTCTTTTCACTCAAGTTACACAACCCACCCACTGAATACCAAATTGGCAAACAATTAGGGAAGTGAGTAAATAAAACAAAGAAATAAAATAAAACCACAGTTAAATAAAAATACCAAAAGCAAAAATAAATTCTCAGATCGATATAAACAATAACCCAAATTTCCACAGTTTGGTGTTTTACCAGTCTCTAGGTTGAGTCTTTATCAGTCCAAATAAAGTTCAGTGTGTTGCTGCAGAAACCTGTCAGTTTCGTCCTACCACGATCCCAGAGTCTGAATCAGTGTCTCTGTCCGTGATGTGCAGGGGAGGTTTTTGCAGAACCCATCCTTTCCTCGTCTCTCTCCTACGGGTGGCTCGCCATCTTCTGTCCACAGCTCCAGGTGTTTCTCCCACACTGGTGATCCCAACTAAAACCCTGGACTGCCATACAACAAGGCAACGCATCTGCAGGCATTTTAGCATCATACATATTAAGAAAGTAACTGAAAATAAATTACTAATACAGAAATACAGGTTAACTATCAGTCTGAATCCGCACCGTAACCCAAAATGGCAGCTACTGCTCTCGCTTTTCAGCCCGATGCGAGGCAAACTTGACCGTGCTAGCTCCCTTTCTTAGCTTTTAGCTACACGTTACACAAATGAAAACACAAAATACACGGTATAAAACATGTTCAGACTGATATATCTTAGCTGTGAGTGATATCTTCTTCATACTGAGCTCGTACAACAAAGAATTAACCTGCTAATAAACACACTAAAAACGTGGCATTTCACTCACCAAATCCTCGTTCAGAAAAGAAATAAACAGAATCCAATGGCACGAACAGCAGGTGAATAAAATATTTTCCCAAAATATAACAGAAAAACAAGGTGACAACTCTCAAAATCCGTCTCTTTTACTCTTGTTTTCTCTCGTTCTCGACTTTTCCGTCTCGGCTGTTACCGCTGCATTGGTTAAAGGAGCAGTACACCAAAATAACAATAATTTGAGCAGTAAGCTGCTTTCATGACATTTTGTTACCGTAAACACAGTTATTATTCATTTGTTTATGTTTAGAATTAATCTAAACCTTTTTTATATTAGTATTATGTTCATCTAGATTACAGTAACATTAACCATAACTCAAAATTTAACCCTGAGAACCTAATCCTATTGAATAAGTAGACATAAACTCATGTCTGTGTAAATGTTCTGTTTAGGATAAAATCTCAAGTTAAACTTTATGTTCTTTTTGTGCATTTCCTAGATTTCACGGATGGTGAAGGCAGTGAGCAAGAGAATTGCATCAGAGACACTAATCCATCTTTGGACCATACTCTCAAAAAAATGGTATGTGTTTTAACAGTGAAAATTCAGTGTGTACAATGTTTATTTTTGATTTTATCCTAAAATCATGACCATCACACCTGTGCAACAGGATAAAGGTTAGGAAGAATATCTCTGATTAAGTTTTATATAAAAGACTACCTAAAATGGTGCCTAAATTGACTGATAACCACTTGTAATAAGGTAAGTTTATTGGTTTTACACTTTCAGATTTGCTGTCAGTCAATTGAGTTTCTAAGCACATTTCTCTTGGCTGCCTGTAAAAAACACAGAAAGAGCCTTTCAGAAACACTGAAGCCACCAGTATAGTAGTTTTAAGACCCTTGGAGTCTGTATGTGTTCATATTACCAAGTAGTTCTTGAGCATTTTTGTTAGTTACCCCTGACAAAGACCCATTAAGTTCAAAACGTCTGTCATTACATTAAAGGTGGGTTTTGGAGCATTCTAGTGTCTATGCTATCACTTGTCGTTTGTACACATTTATCTGCCAAGCACACACATATCTTCACGTTTAAGAAGATATGTGTGTGTTCACCAGTCTTCGTATGGCACTTTCCAGATTATATGGATTGTACTTGGGGTGAAGATATTACTCCACATGCAGCATCTACATCCTCCAATGGTAACCGAGATATCACTGGAAATAATGATATTTTATTTTATTTTTTTACTTGCAGTAAAACGTTTTAGTACTTACTGAAACAAGAATGTGGAGGAAATATTGTGTGGATATTAATAAGTGAAATGTCAACATAAAAAAATGGTGTAACACAATAAATTATTTCCAACTTTATGTATTTAATTATGTATACATGTATTATTTAATTCTGTATTTTATCATTTGCACATGTATTTATTTATACATCTTTATATTTCAATATTTAATTATTGGAACATTCATTTATTTCAGAATTACTATTGTGGTGTGTGCACTGTGAAATAATTATATCATCATCATCCATCAAAGCCAGTGGGAATGCTCTGGGTCTAACATTTGTTGGTCATTTTTAAGTGAATTGCTTTTACTAGCTTTATATGTGTTTTGTGTTTTGTCCTTGTCCCATCTTATCTTGTAAATATTTTTCCTGTACTATCCCAATCTTGAGGCATGTTCAATACTGTCTCAACCCATCCAGTCCCATGCTAATTTTCACATTAACAACCCCATTCACGTCACTCTTGGTGCTCTTGCTACTTTTGCCTTGACAAGTTCCTGTTTGTGTGTGTCTGTTCATTCAGTGTGTTGGTCTATTCAATCTAGTTAAAAAATTGTTAAGGCCTCTTTATTCAGTTGTTAAGTAAGGTAGGTCTGATCTGCTCCTAAAGTGAACCTTTTGTCACTATTAGGGGGAAGAGAGGGAATTTTGCACTTTTTTCCTCTGTCTAGTGGCGGCTAGCAAATGGATGTGTAACTCTGCCTGTACCACGTGCAAGCAAAGGAAAGCAAGATTTTATACAGAGGTTTATAACACACAAATCTGGTGTAGGAAAGAGGGGTATAGGTTTTTCAGGCACTAGGACTTTTGGAACAGGGGTGACCTGTACAAGCGGGACAAGTCTCACGTGAACCAGAGGGGTACAGCATACGCTTAGGGAAGCAGAAGGTTATTTAAACTAGGGCCCGGGGCGGTAGCACTGCAAAAAATAGCCCTTCAAAAATAAGAAATAAAATAATTAATACAAGGTGTTTTTTGCTAGTAATAAGTGAAAAATCTGCCAATGGAACTAGTGGAAATACACACATATTCAAGATGCACCGTCTAAAAACAAGTCCTTGTAGCTAAAGGAAATTTTGCTTGTTTGGTGACTGTGTCTTATATTAAGTGTAAAGAGATATTTTGACTTGAAAGAGACAAATATGCTTGGTGGATTTTTTGCAGTGAGGGAGGTTAGTTAGTGATCAGGGAAGGGATGGACGGACTGCCAGAATAGAACAGACAAGTGTATCAATACTAACAGAGGGGAACTAAGATCAAACACCACTCAGAGCAGTAGTGTAACAGTGTAACCACCTGTTTTGCTCAGTTGGGAGTAGGAGGGAAGGATGGCAAATGCACACATAAGAGTCTGAAATTCCTCTGCCTAAATGTTAGGAGCATAAAAAATAAAATTTTGGAGCTACAGACCGTTATGAGTAGTGGTAATTATGACATGTGCAAGTTAGATCTGCATCTTCCAATTTAAAAATATTCAACTTCAGACGAGCTGACTTTGCTAAGTAATATAAACTGGCGACAGCTTCTAAATGGCAAATCTGTAACAGAAATGTGGAGTATATTTAAAAAGACTATTCTGGAAGTACAGTGTAAATTTATACTGAAACTAAGGAAAAATAAACATCCATGGTGGATGAATAAGTCAGTACAGGACAGTTTGAAACAAAAAAGGAAATTATTCAGATTATTCATGATGAACAGCCTGGAAAGAAATGAGTCTGAATACGGTAATATGAGAGCTAAAAGTAAAGAAATTAGGGAAGCAAAAAGGCAATTTGAGATGGTAGATACAAGTAATCCTAAATGCTTTTTTCAGTACTACAGTAGGAAAAGGACAGTTAAAAATGTGATAAGAGGTATAAAGATGGAGTTATGATTTATGATAATAAAGATATTGCTGATACCTTTAATTGTTATTTTGTGGCGAACTATACAAGTGAAGTGTTTTCGAACATGCTATCAGGTGCTTCCAATTTTCAGAACCTTATTGAGGACATCAATCTTAAGAATAGGGAAGCACTAGATAAACTTAAGACAGAAAAATACAGCTGGTCATGATGGGATTTTAAGATGGTTAACTTGTAACATTTAAAATACTGGAATATATATGTAGAAAAGGGCCACATTTCTGTTTCTGTCTTTGTCTTTGTTTGCGCCCGAGTCCATGATGTACACCCTGCTGGACTTTGCAACCTGGCTCCAGCTAGAGGCCCGCTGCCAGCCAAGGAGAGAGCGCCCCCCAGCTGGACAGAAGGAGCAGTGACCTGCACCAGAGCCCACCGGGCGGAGGGCCAACATCCTGCACGGAGCCAACCAGGCCACCAGCACCGCAGCCCCAAAGTCATCGCCAGCAGCACCACCTGCTGGGAACCCGGGGGGGAGGAAAAATGCGTACTGCCCGTACTGCGACAATGCCGAGCACTACCTCAGCCAGTGCACCGCCTTCCGGCGGTTCTCCAGGGACGAGAAGGTGGCCTGGATCAAAGAGAACCATAGGTGCTGGCGGTGTGCTCGCGCTCATCAGGCTGCGCAGTGTACCCTGAGGAGGCCCTGCAGTACCTGCAACGGCAATCACCTGCAGGTACTGCACGAAGTGAATGAGAGGTCTGGGGAGAGGACACGCCCAGCCGTCCAGACTCAGTACCTGGACCGGCCGAGTGGCCACAGCCCTGTGATGCTCAAAGTTATCCAAGTCACCCTGCATCACAAGGGCTGATCCACAGAGACCTACGCGGTACTGGACGACAGTTCTGAGCGGACAATCCTCCTCCCAGCCCCAGCCAAACAGCTCCACCTGCAGGGCAAAGCCGAGGATCTGGCCCTCCGCGCCATTCGGCATGAGGTCAATATCCTCCACGGGGTGGCCGTGTCATTCCAGATCTCCCCTGTGTCCGGACCAAAGAGGACCTACTAGATACGGAATGCCTTCATCGCTGACCACCTGGCCTTGTCAGAGCATTCCTATCCAGTGACAAAGCTGCAGAAGAGGTATGCACACCTCAGAGGCCTCCCGCTGCAGTCCCTCAACCAGGTGCGCCCACTCCTGCTGATCGGGGCGGATTACACCCACCTGATCACCCACATCAAGCCAGTGCGTCTGGGCCCACCGGGGGGCCCAGCGGCCATCAAGACCCGGTTGGGCTGGACTCTCCAAGGGCCGGCACAGCGCCTTCAGCGCCGCGCCTCTCCCCCCAAATGTCTGCTGACCTCAGTCAGCAAACCCAAACAGGACAGTACCCGCAGCAAGCCCCGGTTGGGGTTGGCTGAACCCAGCCAACGGGGCCAACATGCTGCATCCCCCCGCCAAGGAGCCAAGAAGAGACCTGCTAGGAAAGGTGGAGCAGAATTGGAGGATGCTGCAAAGCTGTGGGCTAGTGTCAGGGAACACAAGCCCCTCCCTCCTAGAAGGCAGCCCAGTCAGTGGCTCCCAAGAGCTACCGGAAGGGACTGCACCATCCCTTTATGGGATGGCTGATCAGGCCAGTGAGCCCTCAGCCACCAAGCAACCAAAGGCAGAGGCCCAGCTCCTCAAGAGAGCTCAGCGAGGCAGCTCTCCAGAAGAGTTCACTGGTTTGGAAGCAGGCAAGCCAGTGCCCTTCAGCAGCCACCTGACAACCCTGTCGCCCAGTTCGGGTGGCTTCAGCCCGGTACGTAAGTCCTGGACTCTGCGAGGAAGGAGGTTCAGTCGACGGCACCAACACAGCAGTGTGAAATGGAAGCGACAGCGAGCTAAGGCTGTGGTCCCGAAGGAGACGGACCTCCCCCCTGCTCGCCTGCAACCCTCCGACTCCAACAACATGGCCTGCCCTCCGCCGTGTGAGAGGACGTGTTGTCACCATTGGAGCTGGCAGAGATGGGCGGGTCCGAACCGCAGAGGTGCAGGTCAAGGACAGGATCTACACCTGCCCAGTTGCTCGGCTGGTTGTGCTCCTAGCCATACCTGATGACACAACCGAGCACCCTTCGAATGTATGATGTGGCCCTTTGTATGGAGCAAATTTCCACAAGAAATTTGGGGGCGGCTGTAGAAAAGAGCCACATGTTTCTGTTTCTGGCTTTGTCTTTGTCGTTGTTTGTGCACCACCCCCATCTCTCACAGGCAGTTGTTTACAACTCAGTTGAAGCCTGGCCGAACCGGTCCTGCTGCTCCCCTTATCAGCAGGACCCCCACAGGTAACTCGAGGCACAGGCGCACCCCCAAGGACGGCCCCCAGGTCACCATTTGCCCTCGGACCTGCCCGTATCCTTTGGCCACCAATCAGGGCCTCAATAGGGCCAGGGATATGGGACAATATAAAGGTGGTGGTGACCTCCCCCACCTCAGTACCACAATAATACCTGGGAGGTGAAGAACTGGGGAGACCAAGCCCTTGGGGACCAAGCATTGTGCTGTTGTTGTGTGCGTCTGTGCCAAAGAAACCACACACACATACAACACAAACTCTCACATCCACCCATTCCAAATCCCCAATAAACAACTGAACCCGAAACCTGACTCCTGTGTCCTGACCGACACCCCACTGTGACAGCAAATTAGCCTGAACCTAGTTACGGGTGAAACTGCCCCCTCAGTTTCAATATAATTAGGGATAAATTGGAATTATTCCTTGAACAAAACAATATCTTTAAAGATGGCGAGCATGGTTTTCGCAGAGGTGGGTCATACCTAACTAATCTCCTGGACTTTTTTTAGGAAGCTACAATGTGCTTTGACTCAAACCATGATATTATATATTTGCACTTCCAAGAGGCATTTGACAGGTACCACATGAGAGGCTCATAGTTAAAATTAAATCAATAGGAATTACAAGGGTTATCACTGATTGTTTTCTATCAGTCCACCAACTACAAACCCAAAGTGTAACTGTGGGAGGGATGGTATCAGAGCAGGATCCTGTATGAAGTGGAGTCCTTCAGGGATCTGTGTTGGGCCTTTTCTCTTCATCATATACATAAATGATCTTGATACAGAGGTTAATAGCAAAATAGTGAAATTTGCAGATGATACAAAACTAGGGAGTCTAGCTAACAGTTTAGAATCAACTGTGGTAATACAGGAAGACCTAAACATAATCCAGAAATGAGCAGATACCTGGCACATGAAATTCAATACAGCTAAATGTAAAGTCCCACATATAGGAAATAAGAACATTAGACAAGACATTAGAAATTAGAATGTGTCCCATTTTAAAAAGATTTGGGAGTAAGATGTTTAACAGGATCTAGATCTTGTGTTGTAGCAATGAAAAAATGCTAATAGAAGGCTGGGATATATTGTAAAAAGTATTGATTACAAATCAAAGGTGGTTACATTTAAGTTGTACAATGCTTTAGTCAGACCTCATTTGGAATACTGAGTGCAGTTCTGGGCACCTCACTACAAGAAAGATATTGAGGCTATTGAAAAAGTACAAAGAAGGGCAACTAGATTGATTCCTGGCATGAAACAGGAGCTATGAGGAAAGACTCTTTAGGCTTAGTGGTAGGAGACTTAGGGGAGGTTTAATAGAGGTTTTTAAATTCATAAAAGGGCTAAATAAGGTCAACAACAAACTTTTCAAGGTCAGCTCAGTCTGTAGGACAAGGGGGCATAAATGGAAATTAGTTATAAGTCAATTCTGTACTGACATTAGGAAATATAACTTTATACAAAGAATTATAAATGCTTGGAATAGGTTGCAGGGTTGAGGCAGGGAACCTTGCTGTGTTCAAGTTGAAGCTTAATTGAGTGCTGGAAACTCTTTAGTTAAATGGTGAGCCTAATTAGGCCAAATGGCCTGTTATTCAAACAAAAGCAGGTATTAGACCTAAATTGTTGTCTGTTGTTCAATATGAACAATTTGAATGAATATGCAATTCATGAGTTGTACAGTTTTTCCATTTTGTCCATTTTTGAGACTTGATTACGATATTTGTCTATTTTTGACAGTTTTGATTACTAATCTCATGGAGTGGTCTTTGAATAAAGTATTTTTTGAAAGTGTGAATATTTTTATTACCCATTTTGAAAGTGAACATTTTTATGCAGTGAATTCAGAAATGATGTGCTTAATTGTCATCTGGAAATTCTTATGACCCCAACCATTTTGACAGTTATGTAATTAACGGCATATTTTGATATTTTAAATTTAGACTACAGCAGTATATCAGTCCTGTACAAATTACAGCAAAGGATTTAGATATTTATTGTGTGAATTCCCCAGGGTTGATAGGACAAATGGGTTAAATGGGCATTTCTGTCAGGGCTCAGCCCCCTTAAGCCGCGGTGTTTTTGTTTTTCCCTGTCCTTGTGCTTTTGTCTTCCTTGTGTTCCAGCCCCGCCCCGCTCCCCGCCTGGTCCCCGCCCACCTGATTTCCTCATTGCCTGCACCTGCCTGCCTGCTCACCTGCATCCCATCTCCTCGTCACCCCAGCCCTATATCTTCCCTGCATGTCTCTGTCTTGTTGCTAGTTTGTTTCAGTGTGTTTCACCTGTCTTGTCCCTGCGCTTTGTTTTTTGTGAGTTATTGCTACATTGCCGATCCTGCCTGTTTCCTGATCACGATTTCTGCCTGCCGTTTGGATCTGATCGCTGCCACTCACCTGCCTGGTTCCTGACCCTGTTCTCCCTGACTCCCGATTTTGGATTTGCCCCTGGACGGCTTCTCTGTGTTTCGAACCCTGCCTGTCTCTGGATTTACGAACTGCCTGTCCCTTTCAACAAATTGCCTGGAACCGGAACATCCTGTGATCTGTGTTTGTGTCCAGATCACTGGCGCTAACACATTTCAGCCCGTTTTGTGACACTATTTTCAAGTGACCCCCTCTGAGGTCATGATCCTAGTTAGTGAACCACTGGTTTTGAAGAACATACAAAATGAATGTATTCACTTAGAAATTCAGCCTAAGTTCAAAGGAAATTAGCTTTTAGCTACTGTGTAATTACATTTTTCCATATACAAAATTTGACATGTCATTCATTGGGAGATGAGCAAAAAAATCCACTTCTAAAGCATATATTTTAACAACTCAATTGTTGGTGTGTTAAAATATGTGTTTTTTTTTTTAATTCCCCATTAAATCACAGGAAGCAAGTACCTCTCCAGATTAAATGTATACTAAATTGTTTTCACAGGGTCCAGCAACCAATTACCATACCAACCAATCCATAGCAGCTCAATTTGATGATGCATGTGGGAGACAGTGATATGCAGTTTACAAGATAGTTGCGAACATATATTCTTCTGTCACAAAAATCAGGTTACTTAACCCTCACCAGCCAGAGCATTGTCATTTCAAAATTAAAGTTTCCTGATGGTTTATCCCTTAATATCTACACCATCTAATCACCAATTTTGCTTCCAAAAAAAAGTCAGATACACATGACAGCGTGAGCTACAACTACAAATAAGTTTTGTTGAGGGGTCACTTTTTTGTATGAAGTAGTACATTGCAAAGCAAAATCCTGTGTCACAGTGGAGCTAACTGCACTGCTGTCCCTTGCGTGTCATTTTTCACAGGATAAGAATGGGAACCAGGGTGATCCTTGTGAGGTGAGAAATGTTATAACAATGTTCTGTCAACAGTATCACTTGGTTGTTGCTGTGTTTGCAGTCTTGACAGAAAGCAGTGGCTAGATTGCCTGAGCTTTAATAGCCATCTTCCTCTTCCATTTCTGAATGGATTTCTGGCTACCTGCATCTGTCTAGCTGGCAAAATAAATTAGCCATTATGTTTGTTTGGTAGTAAATACCCAGTTGCTCTTAAATGCTAGTAAATATCCAAAACCTAGCTGCAAGCTAACAAAACCAAAGTGAGGAAAGAGAATTCGTGTTCTATTTCATCAGCTGCTGGCTTGGTAGCTAATCTAAGATGATGATTTATCTATCATCCAACACATATTCATGTCATGGATGACCTTTTTTAGCTGATCTTGCTAGCCAATTTATCCATTTCCTATTCAATCAATCCACAATTGTTAAATCCTGTAGCATTTTCCAAAATAGTGTATTTTAATAACACATTAAATGTGTGTCACAGGGTTTCCGTTTGCTGGTAATTACCGGTTTTTGCCTGGTAAAATTTATAAAAAACCGATTAATTAAAAACTTGCCGGTCAAAATGTCCGGTAATAATGCTCATACAAAACGTAGCTATAACGAAGGTTATCCCTAAATAGGACACTGGGCGACACTGGCTAAAATTGCACGTGTTCTGCCCGTGTCAAACGAGAGGGTTCTCTCTGCAGAATCGAATTAAGACGGCGCTGCGAAGTTGTCTGGAGGAGGAGAGCGTGACGTGGTTTATGCGCATTGCAAGCTGCAAAGACACATTGGACATATTTGATTTCAAGTCGGCAGCAGAGGACTTTGTCGCAATGAAAAAAAAGGAGAAAATAAAATGTTACCTGGTAGCCTATAGGCTACATTTGATGCCATGTAGGCCTAACTTTTTTTTAAACAGGCTACAGATGTTACAGGTTACAGATGTTTCTTAACAGCCTACATTTTAGCGGCTAATGTTGAGGTTTTGAACAATCTTTACTGTTTGTTTTGCTTAATCGTTACTGTTCATTAAATAGTCAAACTGATTTGAGGTCGTTGTCATTCTTTCGTCAACGTAGGTGTACATTATATTTGCATTTGTAACATAGACCATCCGCTTTAGATCGTTAAAATAGAGCCCTAAAGCGCATGATTCAAGTGCATTTAAGTCGTGGCTTTTGCTGTTATAACTCCGGATAAATTGGGCGCAAAGTACAGGGCATGGTCTAAATGGGTTGTATTTAGTCTCTTAACTTGTGTTTTGGGCGTAACATGCAATAAACCAGTGTCACCTTCCATTCTCTTTAAAAGCCACCTGCGCTTGCGCTTGCACTGGTGGATTGCTAAAATAACGGCGGAATTAGCAAAAGGATGAAACGACCGATTCAAGGAGACAGATTTACTCATGCACACGGTGAAAGCGACAGCAGAGGATTAATCTAAACAGCAGACAGGCCCCGAGACAAAGCAAGCGTACCCTACCTTTCTGTGATTTTAAGATTCCAAATAATTTAAATATTCGGCTGACAAGGTTTTGGACTGTTTCTCATTCAAATAAGGCCTTCCGTTGATTTACCAGGCTATAGAAGCATCTCCAAGCATTTGAAGCACACGCCAAACATCCTCTCTATTACAGTGCGTTTTCTTTCATGTTAAATGACAGAAAAACATGTTTTCAACTGAATGACACTTGTTGGAAGGATATTCATGAGATGACAGATGTGTTACAGCCTGGATAAGCGTACTTCACGGCGGCATTCCTCTTCGCTGTGGGACAGGTGAGGGACGAGGTGGTTTGTTCAACTTACTTGGCATAAAAGTCGTTTAAATTAATTCATATATTTAATCTGTGATCTGTACATAGTTGCTAGCACTGTCGCTGTAAAACGCCCCCCCCCCCCCCCCCCCCCCGAACGAATCTGTTTAAATGCTGTTGTGAGTTACCATAACTGATCAAATAATTAGCCAATTTCATGCGTTTTTATTCCGTTATCACATGTATCTTTTAGATATCTTGATGTCCACAGTAATATTTCACTAAAATTTTAATTTTTATACATGTTTGTATATGTGCCTTTAACAAACAGGGTTTACGTGCGTTTCGAACTCACCTAGGTAGGCGCGCATTACTATATTTATATTGCTCCCTTAAAATAACAATGAAACAACCACGCCATACTTTAGACCAGGTTTTTGTTGGTCTAAGCGCAATTGCTTTCAGTTGCAGTCAAAATAGCATTGCGCCAACAATGCGCTTGACCACTCCTCATCTTTAGACCGACCAAGTGCATTTGCTATTTAAACATCGTGGGCGCTGGGCGGAAAAATGACAAGTGCGCCGGTTTGAAACTAGCAATGACACTTGTGTCTTGGGTTCGCGTCGCGTTGCGCCTGGAGTAAGATAGGGCCCATAGACTGTTACTGAAACGTGACCGGTAAGTTTCAAATTTGTTCGGTAGGCCTAAAATAAATTCTTTCTGGACACCGGTCCGGCAAGAAAAAAATCCTAGCGGAAACCCTGGTATGTCAGTGTGTCTTTTAATTTTGTTTTATTTGAATTGATTTGTAATATTTGCTCATTAGGCGCAATGAGTGTTTTGGTAATGTGAAATGTTAACATACTGAAAGATACCAACATTCTAAAACATTTTTGTTGTAATTTTTCTATGATAGATTACTTTTTTCGATAATTGATGGTGTTGGATTCAAATAATCATATTTCGTATCTTTTAAGTTTAGCTATGTGATATATGATCACACCATAAACATTTTTGCATACGTATGTCATAACAAGGTATTGAAAGTTCTGCACAGGCAGGAAAGGGTGAACAATCCAGTGCAAATGAAGGCATGTGGCCACATTTATGAAAATTAATGTGGTAAATTTCTGGTATACTCACGTTATTTGCATCACGTTTTTGGTAATAACGTGTGAACATGTTTAAAAAAAAATTTAAAGAATTTTGCAGACTATGAATACTGTAAATAGGTCTGATAAAACGTAGTGCCCTTAAAACAGAATCCAGTTATCTTTGTGTGTTGTGTGTTCCATCGCCTGGTAAATTTTTTTTTTTTTTTTTTAACCCTTTGACACATCTGTCCTTACATAACAGAAACTGGTCATTTTTGTGTGTTTTATATATACAAGCCTGTGAAATGTCAGGTGTCATATCTTCATGTTCCCAAGGTATAATCTGTAATTTTGAGTGAGATGTATTTTATTCAGATCAAATTAAAATTTTTGATGTGGTTCTTTTGTTGATTGGATGGTGGGAAAGATGGGTCCCTGTATACCATGGTTATGATGTGTGTGTGTGTTGGAAAATAGACACTGAAGGGACAACATGTACAGGTAACACAGATATTCCATCAGAATCTCAGAAGCCATTCTTTGAAATCAAGGCTTGTGCTTAAATCAGTGAATCACAGATGCAAGCAATAGTCCCTCCCTCCTCCCAGATGGCGCTTCAATAATTCATTACTTAAGGACAAAGAATTTCACGACTACTTCAAACACGAATGGGCATCCTTTATAGAAATCAATAACACTCCTGGAATAACAGCATGTACACTATGGGAAACTGCAAAGACAGTCATGAGAGGGAAAATTATATCGTACTGTACATACAAAAAGAAAGAAGAAATTGCAAAAGAAAACAACCTGCAAAAAGAGGTGACGAGATTGGACCTTCTGGCCTCTCACGCGCCTACCGATTCAGTAATGAAGGAACTCCTGAAAACTAAATATGAGTTAAACAACATATTGAACAAGAAAACTGAAGGCACTCTCCTCAAACTCTGACAGCAACATTTTGAATTTGGAAATAAAACAGGCAAACTATTAGCAAATCAGTTAAAACAACAAACAGAGAAATCTATCATTACCTCAATAATAGACTCTTCTGGAAATAAAACTCAAAACCCCTCCATAATTAATGAATCTTTTAGATCTTTTTACTCAAATCTTTACACTTCAGACCAGAACTCCTCGCCTAAAGTTGCTGAAAGATTTCTCAGGAATGTCTCCCTACCTAAACTAACTCAAACCCAAGCAGAAGATCTAGAGGTACCTCTCTCCTTAGAAGAAATCACCAGAGCGCTTCATCTCATGCCTAATAATAAATCACCTGGACCAGAAAAATTGTACCCTGTAGAATTTTATAAACAGTTTTGGCCTCTCCTTTCACCTCTGTTTTTTAAAGTGATATCTGAAATCCACCAAAATACCACTATTCCCCATCATATGAACACTGCCTATATTACACTCATCCCAAAACCAAACAAGGACCCCATTCAATGCTCCAACTATCGCCCCATATCATTAATCAACACAGACATGAAAATTATTAGCAAGGTTTTATCAGTCAGACTGGAATCTGTAATTTCATCATTAATACACATAGATCAAACCGGCTTCATCAAGGGGAGGCATTCCTCAGAAAACACACGAAGAGTATTCAACCTGATCAATTTCTATAAAAATAGCACCTCCTCTAGCAATCCACCATTCATCATAGCAACCCTTGATGCCGAAAAGGCGTTCGATAGGGTAGATTGGTCCTTTCTCTTCACCTCCCTTAATCATTTTGGATTCCGGTCATATTTCACCAATTGAATTAAAACACTGTACAACTCACCCACTGCATCTGTTATAACCAATGGACTTATATCAAAACCATTTCAGTTACAAAGAGGTACTAGACAAGGATGCCCTCTATCCCCATTACTGTTTGCACTTTTCATTGAACCCCTGGCTGCTTCCTTTAGGCAAATGGAATGTGACCGTATCTCAGGCATCCAATCAAACTCACACCACCATAAAATCAGTCTGTATGCCGATGACATTCTGTTATACATTACAAACCCCTCATCCTCACTTCCAGCAGTCCATAATCTGATCAGTAATTATAGTAAGGTGTCTGGCTACTCCATCTGTCGAGGCTCAGGCAGGGACTCAGGCGCGGATGACGGGAGCGTCGGGTTCCGAGCGTCTTTAACGGAATCGTCAGGCAGATCGCTAATCCGAAAACAAGCAGGGTCGAAAACCGGGAGACAGTCCGTGGACAGAGCGAGGATCGGGAAATCGAAGCAGGCAAGGTCGGGGAACCGGACAGGCAGGCACTCAAGAGAACGAGGCAAGGAGGCAGGCAAAAACGAGGTCAGGGTACAAGCAGGGTCTAAAAACGGGAAACAGGCAGACAGAAGCATAAAGCAAACGCGGGGACGAAACAGGCGAAAAACACTGTGACGAACTAGCAACCGGACAGGGAAAAGCAGGGAACATATAGGGCAAGGCTGACGAGGGGATGGAAAGCAGGTGTGCAGGCACTCAGGCGGGCGGAGACCGGGCGGGGAGCGGGGCAGGAAAAACACAAGGAAAACAAAAGCACGACAGCTAAGGAGGCGGAGCACTGACAGTACCCCCCCCTCTACGGACGCCCCCAGGCGTCCTAGCGGGTGCGCCAGGATGCTGGCGGTGGAAGTCCCTGATGAGGGCAGGATCCAGGATGTCCCTGGCAGGGACCCAACACCTCTCCTCCGGGCCGTAGCCCTCCCAGTCAACCAGGTACTGGAGTCCGCGCCCCCATCGCCTAACCTTAAGCAGGCGGCGCACAGTGTATGCCTTTGTCCCGTCGATCAGGCGAGGAGGTGGAGGAGCCCGCGGAGCCGGGCAGAGGGGGCTACGGACGACGGGCTTGATCCTGGAGACGTGGAAGGTGGGATGTATGCGGCGGAGAGAGAGCGGTAGCTTAAGGCGGACCGCCGCGGGACCGATCACTTTGGCAATAGGGAACCGCCCGATGAAGCGAGGAGTGAGCTTGCGGGAGTCTGTCCTGAGGGGAAGATCCCTAGTGGAGAGCCACACCCGCTGACCCAGGCGATAGCGGGGGGCTTTGGAGCGGCGGCGGTCGGCGAAGCGCTTAGTCTGGGCTGAGGCTCGCAGCAGGGCGAGCCGCGCACGCCTCCAGGTGCGGTGACATCGCCGGATGAACGCAGCCGCTGAGGGGACGCCGACCTCTTCCTCCTGGGCTGGGAACAGGGGGGGCTGGTAACCTAGACAGCACTGAAAGGGAGACAGTCCCGACGACGACGAGGGCAGGGAGTTGATGGCGTATTCTACCCATGGCAGTTGCTGGCTCCATGCTGACGGCTCTTGGGAGGTGAGACACCGCAGCACAGTCTCCAGTTGCTGGTTCGCCCGCTCGGCTTGGCCGTTGGACTGGGGGTGGAACCCGGACAACAAACTGACCGTGGCGCCCAGCAGCCTGCAAAAAGCCCTCCAGAAGTGAGAGGTGAACTGGGGACCCCGATCAGACACCACGTCAATGGGCAGCCCGTGCAGCCTGAACATGTGGTGTACAAGCAGTTGGGCGGTTTCTCTGGCAGAGGGGAGTTTGGGGAGTGGAACGAAGTGGACGGACTTGGAAAACCGATCAACGATGGTGAGGATGGTGGTGTTACCATTAGATGGGGGCAGACCGGTGACGAAATCCAGCGCAATGTGGGACCAGGGTCGTCGGGGAACCGGCAGGGGTTGCAGCAGACCAGCAGGCGGCTGGTTAGACGTCTTGTTTCGGGCGCAGACCGAGCAGGCAGAAACACAGCTGCGGACGTCCTCTTTAATGGTGGGCCACCAGAACCGCCGACTGATGAACACCGCCGTACGTCGGGCGCCAGGATGGCAGGCGAGTCTGGACGAGTGTCCCCATTGCAGGACCTGGGATCGGACAGAACGAGGAACGAAGAGGCGATTAGGGGGACAGGAGCTAGGACCCGGTTCGGTCCGGAGAGCGGCGTGGACGATGGTCTCGATGTCCCATTGCGCCGCTGCGACCACACATCGGGCAGGCAAAATGGTGCTGGGTTCCTGGATCTCGTCTGCTGGCGCGAACTGGCGAGACAGAGCATCGGGTTTCCCATTCTTGGCTCCCGGTCGATAGGACAGAGTGAAGTCGAACCGGGAAAACAGCAGGGACCAGCGGGCCTGTCGGGGGTTCAGACGCTTAGCCGACCTGATGTATTCCAGGTTCTTATGATCGGTCCACACCAGGAACGGCGTCTTCGCCCCCTCCAGCCAATGCCTCCACTCCTCCAGCGCCAGTTTAACAGGGAGTAGCTCCCGGTCACCGATGTCGTAATTACGCTCAGAGGGTGAAAGACAGTGGGAGTAGTAAGCACATGGGCGGAGCTTGTTGTCGGAAGCAGAGCGTTGTGAAAGGACGGCCCCCACTCCCACGTCCGAGGCGTCCACCTCCACGACGAACTGTCGGGCAGGATCGGGCTGGGTTAGAATGGGCGCTGAGGTGAAGCGGCCCTTCAGGTTGCGGAATGCCTCCTCGGCTCCCGGGGACCAGGTAAAAGCCCTATTGACAGATGTCAAAGCAGTGAGGGGAGCCGCTACCGTGCTGTAATTCCGAATGAAGCGGCGGTAAAAATTTGCAAAGCTGAGGAAGCGCTGCAGCTCTCGACGGGAAGTGGGGCGAGGCCACTCCTCTACTGCTCGCACTTTCTGCCGGTCCATTTGGATCTCTCCCGCTGTGATCACGAAACCCAGGAAAGAGACGGTCTTCCGATGGAATTCGCATTTCTCCGCTTTGACATACAGGTGATTCTCCAGCAGGCGCTGGAGAACCCGACGGACATGCTGAACGTGTTCGGACAGGGAGCGGGAGAAGATGAGTATGTCATCCAGGTAAACGAAGACAAACTGGTTCAGCATGTCCCGGAGCACATCGTTCACCAGAGACTGAAACACAGCTGGGGAATTCGTTAACCCGAACGGCATGACCAAATATTCATAGTGCCCGGATGGAGTGTTGAAGGCAGTCTTCCACTCGTCTCCCTCACGGATACGGACCAGGTGGTAAGCGTTGCGGAGGTCGAGTTTGGTGAAGACGGTGGCCCCTTGCAACGACTCAAAAGCAGTGGACAGGAGCGGTAGGGGGTAGCGATTCTTGACGGTAATGGCATTGAGACCCCGGTAATCAATGCAGGGACGGAGAGAGCCGTCCTTCTTACCGACGAAGAAAAACCCGGCCCCGGCAGGCGAGGAGGACGGGCGGATGATCCCGGCAGCTAGGGACTCCCGGATGTAGCGATCCATGGCCTTCCTCTCCGGCGGAGACAGGGAGTACAGGCGCCCCCTCGGGGTGAGGAGCTGGGCAGGAGATCAATCGCACAGTCGTAGGGGCGATGCGGAGGAAGCGAGGTGGCGCGGGACTTACTGAAGACTGGCTTCAAGTCCAGGTACTCCGGCGGCACTGCTGACAGGTCCGGGAATTCCTCGGGTGCGGCGGCGTCAGGTGACACCGGAGTCAGAGCATCGCGAAGACAGTGGGAATGGCAGAACGGGCTCCAACCCAGAATCTTGTTGCCCTGCCAGTCAACGTGGGGGTTGTGCTGAGCTAGCCAGGGATGGCCCAGGACCACGGAAGCTTGTGGGGTGTCTAACACGTGCAGCACGATCTCTTCGCGATGGTTGCCGGAGATGAGGAAGCTCACAGGGGGGGTAGCGTGGGTGATGCGGACCAGAGGGGCCCCGGTGATGGCGTGGGCTTCTAGCGGCGAGTGCAGCGGAATACGGGGCAGCTGCAATCGGGCCGCCAAGCCGGCATCAATGAAACTCCCGTCGGCCCCCGAATCGATTAAAACAGAGACAGCGTGGGATCGACCCCTGATGAGCAGAGTGGCCGAAAAAAGAGGGCGGATCTCAGGAGACTGGTTTAAAGGGGTCACGCTCACCTGTACTCCCCTTGCTACGGGTGAGCGCTGGCTTTTAACGGGGCAGGTCGCCACGAAATGCCCTGGCTGACCGCAGTACAGGCAGGCTCCGGCGCTGATCCTCCTCTGTCGCTCGGCAGAGGACAGGCGAGTCATGCGAGTGCGGTCTACTTGCATCGGCTCCGGGGAAGTAGGCGGCAGAATGGCGGGGCTACGCGCAACCGGTGCGGGCAGTTCTTGGAAGGGGCTCAGCAGTCCACTGGCTCCTCTCTCCCGGCACCGCTGCGACAGGCGCTGGTCGACACGGATGGCCAGATCCACCAGGGCGTCAAAGCTGGCCGGCAGTTCCCGAGTGGCCAGCTCGTCCTTGATGGACTCCGAAAGGCCGTGGAGAAAGGCGTCGTATTGCGCCGCTGTATTCCAGCCACTAGTGGCAGCGAGAGTGCGGAACTCGATCGCAAAATCCGACACTGACCGGCGCCCCTGGCGAATCCTGAGCATCTCCCTTGCAGCCTCGCGACCGTGTCTGGATCGGTCGAAGACCTTCTTCATCTCCTCAGCAAAGACCGTGAAGGAATGGCAGAAAGAAACGCCGGCGTCCCAGACCGCAGTGCCCCACTCCCTGGCACGTCCCGTCAGCAGGGTAATGACGTAAGCGATCTTCGCCCGGTCCGTGGGAAACGTGGTGGGCTGCAGTTCGAAAACCAGGGAGCACTGGGAGAGGAACGACCGACAGGTTCCTGGATCCCCCGCGTATGACTCGGGAGGAGGCAGACGGGGCTCCCGGCTCGGGGGTACTGGAGAAGCTGGAGGGGGAGCTGCCGCAGGCGGCGAGAGGCGATTACCCTGGCTCAGCTGCAACTGTTGCAGCTGGGACGTGACGCTGGCGAGGCTGGCAGCGAGGCCCTCCAGGGACCGGCCGATGGTTCCCAGCTGGGATTGGTGCCCCCCCAACAACGCGCCCTGCAGCTCCAGTGCAGCCCGCAGCTGGGGTAGGTCCGCTGAGTCCATGGTGGCTAGTTCGTACTGTCGAGGCTCAGGCAGGGACTCAGGCGCAGACCACGGGAGCGTCGGGTTCCGAGCGTCTTTAACGGAATCGTCAGGCAGATCGCTAATCCGAAAACAAGCAGGGTCGAAAACCGGGAGACAGTCCGTGGACAGAGCGAGGATCGGGAAATCGGAGCAGGCAAGGTCGGGGAACCGGACAGGCAGGCACTCAAGAGAACGAGGCAAGGAGGCAGGCAAAAACGAGGTCAGGGTACAAGCAGGGTCTAAAAACGGGAAACAGGCAGACAGAAGCATAAAGCAAACGCGGGGACGAAACAGGCGAAAAACACTGTGACGAACTAGCAACTGGACAGGGAAAAGCAGGGAACATATAGGGCAAGGCTGACGAGGGGATGGAAAGCAGGTGTGCAGGCACTCAGGCGGGCGGAGACCGGGCGGGGAGCGGGGCAGGAAAAACACAAGGAAAACAAAAGCACGACAGCTAAGGAGGCGGAGCACTGACACCATCAACTGGACAAAATCAGAGATTCTGCCTATATCCAAATTCAACTGGGATGCTGAGGCTGGGGTCCCCCTCTTTAAACGAACAGCAAAATCTATTACATACCTTGGAATCCACATTTCTCCAAATTTAAACGAATTATTCAAACTTAACTATACCCTCCTACTACAAGAAATAAAAGACAATCTGGAAAGATGGAATAAATTACCACTATCTCTAATTGGCCGAATTTCAACCGTTAAAATGAACATCCTCCCAAAAATAAACTACCTCTTTGCCATGACCCCTGTCACCCCTCCCCTGGGCTGGTTCTCCTCTCTCAATAGTGCAGTCACTAGATTTTACTGGAAACACCAAAAACCACGAATTAAACTATCCACCCTCCAAAAGCTCAAACAATACGGAGGACTCGGGGCCCCAAATTTCTTTTACTATTTCCTCTCACACCAATCACAGTATATCCGCCACTGGACAAATAACACCAATCCACCTTGGCTAGATATCGAAAACACTTTAGCTCAAGAATTGAACATCAAAAATCTCCCATTTATAGATAAATCCATAAAAACTCACACTTGTTACAAAAACAACAACACTATCAGCACCACCCTAACTGCTTGGTGGAAGTCAAATGAAATTCTCCATTACAGCCTCTCAGCATCTATCCATACTCCATTATGGCATAACCCCATGTTTTTAATCAATAACAAATCCTTTTTTTCTCAACCTGGAATGAGAGAGGAGTAACCAACCTGGGACAGTTACTCAATGATGGCTTGCTCATGACCTTCGACCACATCCAAAAAAAATATAACATACCGGACCACTGCTACTTCCAGTATATCCAGTTAAAAGAAGTCGTAAAAAAAAAAACATCAACACTAGGAATTTTAATAATCACAGCCCTCCCCTCTATTTAAAGTTACAATCACTAAAACCTAAAAAAATGTTATCCCAAATATACAAACTCCTAGCATCTGAAGACAGCACTATATCAATCCCTATAGAGTGGACCACAGACATAAACATGTAATTCCAAAACCCAGCTTATACAGTATAAAGTCCTCCATAGAACACATGTTACTACCCAAAAACTTTACCGCATGGGCTTTAGCCAAAGTAATACATGTTCATATTGTTCATCCTCAATAGATGATTACTTCCATGCCCTCTGGCTCTGCCCACATGTCCAAAACTTTTGGTCGGAGGTCTTGAGCAGGCTATCTGAGATCCTTAGCCTCAGCATCCCTTTATGCCCCATCATAGCTTTACTTGGCGATGTCTCTACACTACATACACCGAAACATCTCAGATCATTCATATTAATATCACTAACCATTGACAAAAAGACCATATTACTGAACTGGAAAGACAGAACCAAGATATCCATAGCTCACTGGCTCAATCTACTAATAGACCACTCAAATCTAGAAAAACTTACCGCATCTTTGAAAAACAACATTAAATCCTATGAAGATAACTGGTCCCCTTTTCTACAATACCTTCAACGCTGAATCCTCTCTCCACAAATGACCCTTAACATTACTATTCTTTTTTATTTTTATTTATTTGTATTTTTTTTTTTTCCTTTCTTATATATTTTTCTCTTTTCTTTCCATTCCAGCAAACCTACATGAAAACACAGTGTGCAGTTTGTCCCACCAGTCTGGTCTTGTCTGTCCTGCCCCATCACGTCTTGTCAGTCTTGTTTTGCTTTATGCCTCAACTTTTAAACGTAAATACATATATAGAAAGAATGATGTATTTATTTTATTTATGTATTTATTAAATTAAATTTTTATTAAAATTGTTATGGGTTTTGTTTTTTTTTTGTTTTTTGTTTTTCCTTTTCCTTTTTTTTTCTTTTTCTTCATTGCTTCCCTTTGTTTTTTGTAGTTGTTGTTGCTGTTGTTGTTAAATAAATAAAAAAAAAAGATGCAAGCAATAGTCAGTGTCAAAGCAAACCTGGTCCTACCATATTATTTCAAATCAAAGCCACCTTTGAGCAAGCAAAGCAATTGCACTGATTTTTGTCTTTGACCCTGATTAATGAATTTAAGCATTTTATTTTCTCTCACTAATCATTAGGAGCTCAGTGATTAGAGAAAGGTAAACCTTTAAAATAAGGTGCAGTTAAAATAGGCTTAATAAATTGCTTACTAAAGCATTAATAACTGTATAATTCATCATTAAAATGGTATGTGCTTGTTATATGCTAATTTTTTAATGTTATATTGTAAATATCC
The DNA here is from genome assembly GCF_013368585.1 of Megalops cyprinoides. Taxonomy (NCBI): domain Eukaryota; kingdom Metazoa; phylum Chordata; class Actinopteri; order Elopiformes; family Megalopidae; genus Megalops; species Megalops cyprinoides. The sequence goes on from NC_050602.1 coordinate 1,566,207, forward strand.
CTCTTTACATTCTTAAGTAGCTTAATTAGACATAATATCTTGTACAAGACCCTGCCTAGTTAAGCTTATGGGGCAATTTTAATTTTTTGATGCAGATGTTGAAGATAATATGCATTTTAAATATCAAGTAGTAAGACTGCTTTTAAATGCTGGACTTGCCTCAGAATTCTTCTGATTGAAATTTGTGCACTAACTCCCACGTGTTTAATTCTATTGCTGAGCTCATGCACAGAAAATTAGACTGTGTGTGTTCTTTTTGTCATTTATTACTGAAACAAGTGCGATGTGGTCCCTGATCTACATTTACTTGTATATATGAAATTTAACTGAAATGCATTTACTATTCATTTAAAACGTACAGCATTTTTTGCGGTATGAAAATGGGGCATCATGTTTCCCTGTGCTAGTCTAAAAATTATATTTCAAGACACATCAGAGTAAACATAACATGTGAATTGATTTTTCAGGAATTTACATAATGTAAGTGTAGAAAAGGGCCACATGTTCTGTTTCTGTCTTTGTCTTTGTTTGCACACAACCCCCACCTCTCACAGGCACTTGTTTACAACTCAGTTGAAACCTGCCCAAACCGGTCCTGCTGCTCCTCTTATCAGCAGGACCCCCGCAGGAAACCCGAGGCACAGGCGCACCCTCAAGGATGGCCCCCAGGTCACCATTTGCCCTCTGACCTGCCCGTATCCTTCGGCCACCAATCAGGGCCTCAATAGGGCCAAGGATATGGGACAATATAAAGGTGGTGGTGACCACCCCCATATCAGTACCACAACAATACCTGGGAGGTGAAGAACTGGGGAGACCAAGCCCTTGGGGACCAAGCATTGTGCTGTTGTTGTGTGCATCTGTGCCAAAGTAAGTAGTATGCCTATGCCTAAGTTCAACTGGTTGTAATACAATTGCCTGTAGAGAGAGAAGGGTGTGTGTGCATGTTAATTAAGATAGTGTGTGCTTGATGTATAAATGTTTCCATAGCCATTAATGCAGTCAAAGCCTGTATGTCCCATACATGTTATCCCGGTGCAATGTAATTTGCAACACCCCTCAGTTTCAGTAAGTGTTTGTTTGCACCTGGTATATACCATTTGTATGGAATTTGGGTTCTGCCCCAAAAGTTGTGCCTGTGGAGGAGCATCACCTGAAACTGAGGGGGCAGTTTCACCCGTTCACTGGGTTCAGGATAAGGTTACTTTCGCAGTGGTGTGTCAGTCAGAACACAGGAGTCAGGCTTCCAGTTCAGAGCTTTATGAGGGCTATATGTAGGTGACAGAGTGTGGGGGGTGTGTGCATGTGAAACAGTCTACCTTACAGAGAGTGTTTGTTTGTATGTGTGTGTTTGTTGTTGTGTGCGTCTTTGCCTATGAAACCACACACAAACACAAGTCTGTCCCCAAGGGTTTGGTGTTCTCAGTTTTTCACTCCGCGGGAATTGGTACAGTACTGAGGTGGGGTAGGTCACCATAACATTTATATTGTCCAAAATCCTTGGCCTTGTTGGGGTTCCTATTGGTGGCCACTGGATACGGACAAGTCAGAGCACAAATGCTGACCTGAGGGCCGTCCTTGGGGGTGTGCCTGTGCCTCAAGTTACCTGTGGGAGTGCTGCTGAGGGGAGGAACAGGACCAGTTTGGGCAGGCTTCAACTGAGTTGTAAACAAAGGGTCTGTCAGAGGTGGAGGTTGCGTGCACAAATGCACTGCAGTTGGTTTGAATAAAGGCCTTGTACCCTGGACCACATAAAATGATTCAACAGTAAAATGTTTCAAATGTTACAAACAAGATGCTCTTCTTGCACCTGTTTGTCACTCAGGTAAGACATCATTCCATTGCAGGTAATTAAACTGTGATGGGCGGCTTTCCATTGCTGAAAAATTAGACCTCAACCCAAGCAGAATGGAGGAGTATACAAAAGAGCACATACCGAAAATATCTTATCACCTCAATCAACGCCACCAAAGCCAACACAAGCAGATGGAATGTTGGAAGAAATCACCATGTTACCTTCAGGATCCTGGCAGAATTCTTTAATCTGGTTCCACAAGAGCCGCATCAAAAGTATTCCAATGGTATTTTTTCCCACAATGCAGTAGCTGGAGGCACATGTCTTCCATTTGCCATCTGTTTTACAATACTGTCCCAGCATTTGGACAGAAATGCCTCAGGACACACTATTCCTTTTTTCGTCTTGTAATAATAACTTAAATTAATGTTTTAACAGAATTCGTATTAGAACAATCTAAAAGGAAATTGTACGAATGTTAGAAATTACTTTCCCATCCTGAATCACCTGACACAATAAATAGAGGAGACCTATGCCATAAAACTGGCTGTGTCTTATGCAATTTTTAATAAATTTGTACTACTAGCACAAAATAACTATGATTTTAATGAAACAGACTGAGATCCAAGTGCAGTCAAAGATTTAATCACAGAAGTCAAAAAACATGGTCAGGGACAAAACAGGTTGGCAACGGGAAGAAGCAGAACCAAAGAACAGATGAGGGGTCAAACACAGGATATAAACGAGAGAATGGCAGAGAGCAGGCTCAGTAGTGTTGTGGGAAACAATACCTCACAATGAGGCAACTGAAACGGAGCCCTTAAGTAGCCAGGGATTGAGGAATGAGTCACAGGTGCGCTTGATGAGTGGGTGTGGCTGAGCGGGTTGAACTGGGTGTGGCTGAGCTGGCTGACTGGGAGCGGGTGTGACAATGATGCAATGATTTATGAAATAGTTTAATAGAAAATAGAGTATGTAAAGAACCAACATCAAACTCACAGTACAGCCAAGCTCCAGTACAACACCAGTATTCTATGATGGCTTCAATGCAGACTAGGACATGATGGGATGTAAAGAACCAACATCAAACTCACAGTACAGCCAAGCTCCAGTACAACACCAGTATTCTATGATGGCTTCAATGCAGACTAGGACATGATGGGACGCTGTGAAAACGGCATTGTTAAGCATGGTGTGACTTTTGGTAGATGTGTCTGTCCCAGACACAGGGCAGGGGACAGTAATGAGTGTAGTAAGGCCTCAGTGCTGGGTCATCACAACTAAATTCCTAGGGGGCCTTTTAAAAAACAAATCATTTGATCTTCAGCCATGAAATTCAGTTAAAGTTTCAGCCATGTAATTCAGTTGCTCAGCCCACATAACTACTCCATCTAACAATACTATCATTATTGTTTTTCACTATCAGTACCAATACTACTGATGAAAAAGAATGTTTTCATTGTCCACATGCACATTTAAGAAGAGCAGAGAACAAAATTATGGTTATTTAAAGGAAAAGGGGTTCCAAATGGAGCTGACAAGCCTAATGGATGTGGCAATGTGGGTCTGTACTCTAATGCATTGTTATCTCCATGAGGATGGTTGTAAAAGTGTCAGAGCACTGACTAATGGACTTTGAAACTTTAAACTCTGCACAGGAGTTATGTTTTAAATTGCAGCTGAAGTATTGATATTCTCATCATGTTGGGTTTGAGACAATAATAAATATGTCATACCCATCCCTTTCTAATGAAAAAAGTCAAGTGCTGTGCCAATTAGGCCTAAGCCGCCATTTTGTCATTTCCTTAAAAACAGGGCTGCAAAATTTAACCAAAGGGCTTTTTTATTAGATGTTGTGTTTTAAATGCAAAAGTTTGATGCTCAAGTTCCATTTAGTTGTAGTCCTGATTCATCACTGCCATCAGTGTAAATATTGCATCACAACTGGACCTCAAACGTTTCAATTCACTCTGTACTTTGCCCTAAACTTTAATGACATGTTTATGAATATGTATGAGCAAAAATGTTTGTAAATGTGTGCATGTGCATATACTCACGCTTTGTGTGTGTGTGTGTTTATTCAACATTATCAGTGCCATGTTGTGAGCTCCCACACATTGCAGTGTTGTTTTATGTTTCTTGGTGGTTCTGCTCCTAAGTAAGAAATGCTTTGAGAGGCTAGTTAAGGACTTTATCTGCCACATGTTGCCTACCACACTGTACTCACTACAATTTGCCTACCATCAGAATAGGTCCACTGATGGCGCAATAGCCCTGACATTGCACACTGTTCTTTCCCACCTGGATAAGAGAGACACCTATGTGGGAATGCTATTTGTGGACTATAGCTCAGCTTTCAACACCATAGTTCCCTCAAAGCTGGACAGCAAGCTACAAGACCTGGGCCTGAAAAACTGCATGCGCAACTGGATCCTGAGCTTCCTGTCAGACTGGCACCAGATGGTTAGACTGAGCAGTATCACCTCATCACTAAGGCCACCCAAGCCACAAACTGTTCTCACTGCTACTCTCATTCAAACAGTTCCATAGTATCAAAGCTCGGACCAGTAGGCTTAGGGACAGTTTTTACCACCAGATCATCAGGGCACTGAACTCTCCCACATGGATCCAACAACAGACCAACACGGTATCTATTGTGTCCATTATGTGCACAGTATAGCTTGTAAATTGTGCATATTATACTGTGTATATTGTTTATAGTGTATATTCAGGCTTGGGGAGCAACGGAATACATGTAACAGCGTTACGTAATTAGGATACAAAAAAAAGGTAGCTGTATTCTGTTACAGTTACAGAAAAAAAGACGTAATCAGATTACCGATACATTTAGTAAAAATGGGGATTATTAGCAGGATTACAATTTAAAAATAAAGAATGTTATACTACCATGCACATGCGCACGCATTACAACACTTAATGAGTCTCACAACACCACTCTGGTCTGGAGTGAAGCCATAGACAATCTTACAGTTGCCAATTCATTAACATGGCCTCTAGTGAAAAAAAAATGCTCTCACTGGGTGGAAATTTCGCCATTAGTTTGTCTTTAAAGCAGAAAAAGGGAACAACATCACAGTACAGAGCAAGTTATGCCTTACAGCTGTGAAAATGCTGTCATCACCCAAGGACCCGACATAATTTTAAGAAACAAATATAGGTAAGACCAACCATTAATGTTAACTACTGTTAGGTTAGGTTCATTCCAGACACTGACAAAAGTTGTTATATTTTTATTTCTTTGATTTGGCACGCACTGTGTCGTTACCAATGCGCAGCAGGGCAGTGCCTCCCTCACCGGTAAGTTTTAAAGACTACTTGACAGGAAAGAGAGGGAATAGCAGGTGGCGGGAAAAGACGAAGGAGTGGTAGAAGTTGGTTTGGTGGGGGCTGTTGGAGGATGTGGGGTCTTTCACCGGGAAAAAACTCTCCTGCAGACGGGTTGTGGTTTATTTGTGTCGGTCGGCGCTTATTGGAATGGGGTCGCTCCCCGCAGTCTGGCTAAGGATATAGCTGTGAGAGTAATACCGTCTTTTAGGAGGCATAAGGACACTTTTGAAGGAACACCTGCCCTTCTACCTGTGAGTGCATCACGTTTATTTTGCCTCACTGTATGGCACACCGGGTGGGGTTTTTTTGTGGGTTTTTTTCCAATCTAAGAAAATAAATAAATAAATAAATAAATATATAATTGAACGAAGAAGATGGTGCCAGCCAAGTGCCCTGGGAGCAGCACTGAACCACCTGTCATTGGTCACCTTCCTCTCAACCGGTAAGAGGGAGGATTGCCTTGACAGACGTGCCGTGTTTTGTTTTTTTTTTTTTTTTTTCCCTTGTTCCATCTTGTTCAGGTTAGACCCGCGCCTTGCACGCACCCACAATACACACTAGGTTAGGGCCCAAACCTTCAGATGAGCAGTTCAGCTTCTTTCTTTTTTTTCCAGGTGTAGGTGAGAGGTACAGCTAGACAGAGGGGGTGGACCAGGCGTACTCCGCGCCTGTGGGGTTTTGTTTTTGGGCTCATAACACTACACAGAAATCCAGTTAGCTAAAGTTAACATTAACATTTGATAGTTAGTAAAGTGCTTGAAAGCTAAATTAGCTAGCTAGCTACTTGCACATTCAACTGAAAAGTACAAATACCACCTTAAAAAGACAAATCTAGCTAGCTAGCTACAATACAAACAAAACAATAAACGTAACTAGCTAGCTACTAACGTAACTAGCTAGCTACTATCACATGACAACTTTAGTACTGTTAGCTAGCTAGCTAGCTACCAAATTAACATTATAGTTAATAAATTCGTATAGTTACTCAGGGTGCTTGCGCAGGTCTTGAAAAAGTATGGAATTTTGAATTGCTGTTTTCCAGACCTTGAAAAGTTTGGAATTTTGTGTGAAAGTCTTGAAAAAGTCTGGAAAAAGGTTAGCTCATAGTAGAATTTGACAGTCTGCACAAATGCACAAAAAACATTTTAAAATACGTAATATATTAAGAAAAGCAAATACAAAGTTGATATGATTTCGCTAGCTGGTCACATACATGTGCTGGAGTGATATTCAATCAAAGCTTGTGTTACCTTGTCAACTTGAGTAGGCCAGTCACGTTATTCGTTGAACGGGCGTCCAAAAGTAGGAAGTAAACATCTCACATGTGTGAAGCAGACAACGCACTCTGTGAGAGGACGTCCAGGTAAAATTTGTTTTATGTTTTTTGTTGTTGTTTTTCATGACAATCTGATGCAATGACTACAACCCGTATAATGTACCGTGAAGATCGCAGTTGTAACGTTAACTACAGCATATGGCTAACGTTACAGCAAGCTGCGTTAGATTATCAACTGCTAGGACTTGGTCTGTTTAGCAAATTAACAATAGCAGAAAAAATTAACTTGAATCAGATTAACTTTATCAGTGTCATGTCATGTAAATATGCAATAAGGCCATGGCTGCATGCCCATGACGATGATGTGTAATTAGAGCAGTTTGTACATAGACACGTCTGTGTATGGTAACGTTAGCTTCCACGCTATATGAATTAGTAAACTTTAATCCATCTGTTCCGTAAGAATCCGTAAGAACTAGCTTGCCTGCAGTTAGTGTTTCACACTGAGCAAGCTTTTCCTTTATCAATGAAACTCGCAATATTGGTCTGGACCGCAGCCTGCTGTTACTAAGTTGACACATGTAGCTAGCCCAGTGCTGCCAGCAGAAATGGGTCTTTGCGTGTTTTCGAACGTATGGCTCCAACACCCGAAGTTTAAAAATTGGATTGCACCGGACCCTAAGTCCAACACAAAAGCATATTGCAAATTTTGTGCAAAAAACATCGACATTGTCAGCATGGGAGAGGCAGCATTGGTGAGCCATCTTCCTCCTACACTCTCTGGTTTAACATTATGTCTGACTAGCTGAACATGCTGACTGACTGGGATGTTAGCTGCAGCTAGCTTTATGGTAACACACATTTCAGTTGCTAGTTCATTAGTAATACTGTTAAACTCACACATACAGCAATCTTGCTGAGTGACACAAGCCTCTCTTTTGCCACCCAATTTCAATTTGTGAGGATTGGCTTGATAAGAAATATTTTTATTTTGAATTCAACACAATTTAACAGTACCACAGTCTGTGGCACAGACTAGCCACCATAATAATCGCTCTCTGTCCCAGATTGTTTCAACAAAAGTGAAATCATACCAAACATGATGCTTTATTCCAGCACTATTGTATTACAATAGAATTTATTATTTTTAGGTGGGCCTAGTTTCTGCAATTGAGTGAAAATAGCTAAATCTGATTTAGCAGTGCAAGCATATTGTGGTAATTCATCCATCCATTGATCCATCCATTCATTCATTCATACTTTTATTGTTCTGACTGTGCTCTTGGTGAAACATGCTCGTGTAAAATTGATGCACTTTTTTGATTTTCATACGTTTTAAAAACATTTTTGCTAGTAAAACATGATTTACTGTGAATTCTGCATTCATTCATTCATTAATGCTTTTATTAAAATTTTAATTTTAAAACTTTTCTACTAAACACAAAAGCTACAATCTCAACAAAAAAGTTTGCACGCAAGCACGAAACTGCATAAAGTCGAGGTCTTGAAAAATAATGATCAGTTTTGAAAAAGTATAGAAAACATCTGGATTTTTTGTTTGGGAAAAGGGCAAGCACATTGTTAGTGCCAGTGTGCGAAATACCCTGTGGCAATCGGGGGGTTCCCTACCCATACCTGCCAACATTAGGTTATGGGAGGTTTTTTCAGCGGGGGGCGGGGGCGTTGGATATATAGTAAATGATTATATGTAGTGTGTAGATTGTTTCATAGATGATCTGGCAACTTGGGTAAGGTCAGACAAACATGCAAAACTTATAGTATGACGATTAATCATAATAAACTTTGCCATGGAAATTACAGGAATTTCCCGGGAGAAACAACAAAACGGGAGGGCGCTGGAAGGTGGATTTTGACTCATTGCAATGAAAAGCAAATACATCATTTTGTGTTTACATCCCACTTTGTACGAAAAATAATATCAGCCCTATGTTGGAGACAATGCAGAAATTTGCTGTGATTTCAAAACCGGATTACTCAACGCTTCGTCACACAGAGAAAGTAGCATCAGAAAGGGTAAGTTCTGCTGTTTATTTTGATATGCGGTACGTTGTGAAGCGATAGGGACTTCTTGACTTATTCAACCGAGAAGCAGGAGTGTGAAAATGGGTGAAGAAATTAGTAAAGATATTACTTTGCAAAAGTTTTATCTGTCTTCATAACATACATAACGCTTACTTAGGTATGTACAAATACAGTATATGGACAAAAGTATTCAGACGCCTGACCATTACACCAACAGGGACTGTAATGACATTGTATTCAAATACATATCTTTTAATATAGAGTTGGTCCCCCTTTTGCAGCTATAACAGCTTCCACCTTTCTTGGAAGGCTTTCGGTCTGTGGGAATTTGTGCGCATTCATTCTGTAGAGCATTTATGAGGTCAGGCACTGATGTTGGACGAGAAGGCCTGGCTGGCAATCTCCATTCCAGTTCATCCCAAAGGTGCTGGATGGGGTTGAGGTCAGGGCTCTGTGCGGGCCAGTCAAGTTCTTCCACACCAAACTCATCAAACCATGTATTTATAGTCCTTGCTTTGTGCACTGGGGCACAGTCATGTTGGAATAGAAAAGGGCCTTCCCCAAATTGTTGCCACAAAGTTGGAAGCATAGCATTGTCCAAAATGTCTTGGTATGCTGAAGCATTAAGATTGCCCTTCACTGGAGATAAGGGGCCTAGCCCAAACCCTGAAAAACAGGTGTGGCCAAATACTTTTGTCCATATAGTGTATGTGACTAGCATCATTACAAAGCTCCGGTTCTGCCCTTTCTTGTGATATGTGTTCCATATCTATGCAATGACGAGTTCATGAGTAGGCTAATTCAAACAAGAGTAATGGGTGTGGAGATGGACGCAAAGCTGTATACAGATTGTAACTATGACTAAATTTGATGTAAATTCAAAATTATTTTTCTCGCCAACACTTAGACAAGCTTAGACACATCACATAGACAAGCAACTAGCATCGTTAGCGATGAATACTTTGTGAACAATTCAACCGAGAAGGGATGTGAATGTCACAGCTCAGGCAGGGACTCAGGCGCAGACAGGAATGCAGGATGCACAAACGAGTTGTGCAAAACAAGTCACAATCCAGAAAAGCACAGCAAACAAAACCAAAAACAGATCCAAAGACCAAGTCAAATAATCAGGCAAAAATCAGGCAAGCGGGCAGGCTAGAACAGGGAAACCGGCTTGGAGCGTTACAGAGTAGTTAACTGAGATGAACTCGCGATGAGACAAGCAACCAACGGGGAATAAATAGGGCAAGGCTAATAAGGAGATGTGATGCAGGTGTGCCGGCAGGCAGGTGGAGCCGGTCAGGTAATCGGGTGGGCGGAGACAGGGTGGAGAGCAGGGCAGGGCTGGAACACAGGGAAAAACAAAAGCACGTGGACGGGGAAAACAAAAACAAACCAGGCTAAGAAGCCCCAGTCTGTCAGCCCCAGTCCTGACAGTGAATTTGGACGCTGCGTCTGTCGGGCTTTAAGGGTTAAAACACATTTTTAGTGACAATTTTTGCTGTTGAGGCTTTCAGGGGGTCTTAAGTGTGAATCTGGGACCCCCATATTTCGCACCCTGGTTACCGCTATTAATCTAAATGCGCATTTGCGCATAACAAAGGAAGAAATACAAACAATTAATAAACCTAACAAGGAACATAAAACATTATATTAGGCTAAACAATTTCACTAGCACATCCAGTCTAATCCAGAAGTAACGGAGAGTAATCAAATTACGTTACTTTAATATTGTGATACTTGGATTAGGTTACTGATTACATTTTTTAACAGGTAATTAGTAAATGAATCGGAATACATTTTAAAGGAACCCTCCCAGTCCTGTGTATATTGTGTGTTGCACATACTACTGTCTGTACTACACTGCACTGTTGATGTGAACTATGCACTCTCCTGCACAACGGTGTCAAGTGATGTGACCATAAAGTGATTTGATTTGATTTGATTTGATCAGCACTAATTTGCTAACTGAAATTTCTGTACTAGTGTACCTGAAAGTGAAAGCAATGTGTAATTAGTCACAGCTGAGTCCTCTAGCAAATTCACAGTAACTTTTATTGAATTTCACCAAAGCTTGATTTGAAAATATATCATATTTCATGGAAATATATTTTTTAACTTGAAAATTCACCCTGGAAACCCTATCTCTAACCCCAACCATAACCCTAAAATCCTCACCCTAATCCTAAAACCCAACCCTAAAACCTCAACCCTAACCGCAACCCCAACCCCAACTATAACCCTAAAACCCTAACCCTAACCCTAAAACCCAACCCTAAAACCCTAACCCTAACCAACACAAAAAATTGAAATCCTTTCTAATCAGGAACATTATAAATGAGTCCAGCCCACTAACCTTAATGATTGCAATCAGCATGGGACTTCCTGCCTCAGGGGTCATTCTCACTCCCAGTCCCTATGCAGTAAAGACCTGTCCATGTTTAGACTCAGCCCTCAGCATCCACAGAGTTTGCTGGTACTGACAGACAGCACTGAGCTACTTTAGCCAGACATGGAATTCTTTCTTGCACTGACTCCCAGAATTTAAGAACCAGCACTGAGAATGCCAATCCCTGTAGCAATGTGTTTGTAACTTGGCATCTCTTTTGTCAAAACCAGGGATGTCAGTGAATTACAACCACCATTTGGTTAAAGCAGTGAACTGCTTGGTAGAAAACAACACTTGGCTGATTAAAACTACTTTGTGTAATTTCTTTTTAACAGTAGAACCACCTCAACTTCACTGAGGTATTAGGAGACAGACATTGAACACTGATTGTTAGCTCTGTTACCCCTTTTCCACCAACGCGAACTAGGTGCTAATGCTGGACTGGCACCAAACCTTCTAAGAACCACCTTCTAAGAACCAGTTTGCTTTTCCACGGGCTAGAGAGCCACCATAGAGCCATGTCATTATGTCACTGTATACGTCTCCGCTTTCCCGCTAGTGCCAAGCTAGCAGAAGTGGCTGGTGAGCTGGAAACAGGGGAAGCCCAAACACTTCCTTTAAATCTATCATTACTTTCAACCTGTTCCCATTTATCCTCCTTGATTAACAATCAAACAAATATTTCTCAGAATAATCAACAGCAATTGCGTAAATTATTATGTTCACGAAACACCGCAGATTGTCTGTAGTTTGCGGTGACATTTAACGACTGGATGACATTTACCATTAAGCATTTATATTACGTTAAATGCTCATGACACATCACAGCTTTTGTGAGGTCTGTGTTCTAAATGTTATTGTTCATTGCACTCAACCTAACATAAAAGTTTATTCTCAGTAATATAAATCAATTTAACTAAATTTAGTTCTGTTCTGTAATTTGAATTTTGTAACACAAGAAAGCTATAATGTGACATACTTAAGAGAAAGCTTTGGGAGTAGGTGTCACTTAATTATTCAGTTATTCAAATTGTCATCCTTGTTAATTAAACAATCTCATGCGGTAGCTTTCACAATAGCACAAAAAATTCAGACAATCCGCAGTGTTTCGCGAGCATAGTGTTTCGCTAGCTTGCAGCCGCCACTGTAAGATAGTGGGAATAATAATAATACATTTTATTTGTAACACACTACATTTGAAGCAAATCTCAAAGTGCTACAGAATAAAAACATCACAGCAGTCCATCATGAATCATAGTATATCAAGTAAAAAATTAAAAATTTAATTTTAAAAATAATAGGTTTTACTAAAAAGAAATATTTTGAGTCCTTTTTTGAAACTGTCAATGGTCTGCAGTGCCCTGAGATAGTCAGGGAGGGCATTCCAGAGATGAGGGGCGGAGCAGAAGGCCCGGTCACCCATAGTACTGAGCTTTGTTCTGGGGAGCAGGAGACGATTGGTATTTGCAGAGTGAAAGGAGCGAGATGAGATTTGTAGAATGAGTAGTTCTTACAGGTAGGAAGTGGCGTTGCCATAGATGCACTGATGAGTGAGGAGGGAGACCTTATATTCAATCCTGGCCGAAACAGGAAGCCAGTGAAGTGAGCGGAGAATGGGTGTAATGTGTTCATATTTGCGCACCCTCATGAGGATCCTTGCAGCACTGTTTTGTATATACTGTAGTTTCTGCAGACTCTTGTTATGGATCCCGAAGAGGAGAGCATTACAATAGTCCAGTCTGGAGGAGACAAAGGTGTGGACTAACTTCTCTGCATCTGATAAGGTGAGAGAGGGATGAAGCTTGGCAATATTTCTAAGGTGATGGAAGGAGGTCTTGCAAAGGTGTTTGATATGGGCTTCAAAGGTGAGTTGAGGGTCAAATCTTATGCCAAGATTGGTGACTACTGAAGAGAGGGGAATGTCATGGCCAGAGAAAGTGATGCTGGTTATGGAGGAACTGATGGGGTGTGCCAACCAGGATGGCTTCTCTTTTGGAGCTATTCAGCTGGAGGAAGTTATGTTTCATCCACAGCTTTATCTTCTCCAGGCAGGCAGTTAGAGTTGAGAGAGTAGTTGATGAAGCTGATGACCCTGAGGAAGCTGAAGGGGTGTATACATCAGTTTTCATGTACAATTGTGTGTCATCAGCATAGCAGTGGAATGAAATTCCAAAGCGAGTGATGACATGGCCAAGGGGAAGCATGTATAAAGTGAAAAGAATGGGGCCCAGCACTGACCCCTGGGGAACACCACAGGTGACAGTGTGTGTCAGGGACCTTGCATTTCTGGAGGCAGTGTACTCTGTTCTGTCAGTGAGGTATGATTCAAACCAGTTTAGGACATCATCATCATCCTCATCACCTTTATTTGTCAGACTCAAGGTCCACACAAACACAGGACAGACATAACATACAACATACATAAAAAAGGAGTATTGCACTTCTTATAAAAGACACTTGTACCAGTATTTCCACATAAATGACTGATAGCGTAGCACACTAAATCTAGGATTTGACAGCATCAAAACAAAGTTATCTGGGAGTTGTTCAAGCGACAAATAAATTTGTACATCAGATTTCTCATCAATGCCTGAAAGGTACTGATGTGTGCATTACAAAACATGTCACTTGCACTACAGGACCTGGGTTTCTTGAGCAATATTCTCAGAGAATCATTATAAGCAACCTGAAGCTTCTGCATAATAGCTCTTTTAAATTTACACCATAGGGGAGCAGTATACAGAGGGGTGCAGTAAGCTTTAAAGAGATTGATCTCTGACAGTATCAGTGAGACCAATTGTCTGATATAACTGGTGGAGGAGTATGCCATGGTCAACAGTATCGAATGCAGCAGAAAGATCAAGAAGAATGAGGAGGGAAGGTGAGCCAGAGTCAGCGGTCATAAGGAGGTTGTTGGTGACTCTCACCAGAGCTGTTTCTGTGCTGTGAGCAGAGCGAAAACCAGACTGAAATTTTTAAAAAAGGCTGTTGCATTTGAGGTGGTCCTCGAGGTGGGCAGCCACAACTTTTTCCAGAACTTTAGAGATAAATGGGAGATTGGAAATGGCCTGTAATTTGCCAAAACGTCAGGGTCCAGAGTGGGTTTCTTCAGAAGTGGTCTGATTATGGCAGTCTTCAGAGCAGATGGAACATGGCCAGCCTGGAGAGAGTGGTTAATTGTAGTGGTGATCAGAGGACTTATAGCAGAAATTGCTTTGATTGAAATTTGCTTTCACTAGGGCAGTAGGAAAGGGGTCCAGGGCACAGGTGGAGGGTTTCATCTTCCTGATGATATCTTCAACCTCTTGCTGTGAAGATTCTGAGAAGCAGCTAAAGGTATTGGAGCTCTCACACTGTGAATAGTCACTTTGAAAGGGTACAGCAGAGGGTTCAGAGAGGGCAGAGCGAATCGAGTCAATTTTTGTTTAAAGAAGGACATAAAGTTGCAGTGCTCTTCTGTTGAGGCTGTGGGTGAGGGAGCTTGTGGTGTGAGAAGATGATTAATGGTGGAAAACAGCTGCTTAGAACTGCCAGGACTATTACTGATGATATTTGAGTAAAACTGACCGGGCCTCCCTAAGGGATTTCGAACTGGCCTTTTGGTGGTCCCGGTAGGCTGTCTTGTGAACAGTGACACCTGAGGCTGTGTAGTGCCATTCAAGAACACGCCCAGCAGCCTTCATTTTCCGGAGTTCGCTGGTAAACCAGGGGGATGAGCGGGAGATGGTAACTGCTCTAGTTTTGACAGGAGTGTGGAGATCCAAGATGCTGCTCAGCGTCTTGTTGTAAACATCCACAGCTTCATTGGCAGATGAAAAGTCTGTATGAAGTATGTGCTGGAGATCAGCTAACGTGGTTTCTGGATTGATGTTTTTTAAATTTCTAAAGCAGATTTGGCATTTGGGCTTGGTGAGGGGGAACAAAAATTGCAACTGCATGTAGATTGCCTTATGGTCGGACACACCCAGATCATGTACCAACAGATTGCTGAGGGGAGCAGAATTAGTGACCAAGTCAAGAGTGTGCCCTCTACTATGTGTAGGGACGTCAACAAGTTGCCTGAGATTGAAACAGTCCAGTAGTTGGAGAAACTCAGCCGCAAGTCGGCAGGAGAGTGTGTCGATATGAATGTTCATGTCTCCAAGTACGATAATACTGGCAGAGATTGTACTGAATGTAGAGAGAATGTTGTACATCTCAGGGATGAAGGATGGATTTGGCTTGGGTGGACGGTAGATGAGAAGTATTGTCAATGGAGAAGGAGGCTTACATTTGAATGCCAGACACTCAAAGGAAGACAGCTCAGGCAGGGGCAGAGAGGTCAGATTGAGATCACTGTGGTAGATAACAGATAAACCACCACCACGATCTGTACTGCGGGCTTTCTCAAGGTAGCAATAACCAGGAGGGCAGGTTTCATTTAAAACATAGGATCTTTAACTTTACCCTTGTTTATTCTTGCTTCATAATTCATTTTATACTATGTATATAATCATAGCACATGCACGATAACTTGCACGATAACTCAACGCATAATTGCACAAACTTCTTTCTATTTGTTGTATTTTATACCTCTTATTTATTTTATTCAATTTATTCTTTGTTGTTTTGATGTGTGCCTGACGGTGCAGTTGTGACCCTCAAATTTCCTTCGGGATTAATAAAGTATTTCTTATTCTTATTCTTATTCTTAACTCACATGCTAACAGCTAATTACACATATAGAACGGCTGTTTCTTGGCTATATCAAGTGTACTTGAATTTTTGAAGTCAGTCACTCCCGAATCCTGCCTTGATTTGAACCACTGAGTACATCAAGAAAAGTCCCGCCTTCGACCTGGTTTATGGCCAATCATAGACTAGAATGTTTGGGTGGCACCCGGGATGGCCAATAAAATCTCAAGCGTGGCCCGTGCCCCCCAAAGCCCCCCCTCTGTCCCCGCCCCTGCGCACCGGTGTTAGCATATGAGCTAAACGGCTGATCACATCGGTGTGACCATACGCGCGAAAGCGTTAATCAATGATTTTGTTTTGAAGGAGGAGTTACTTGGGGAAAAAAAATAAACATATATTTTTTAAAGGCAGCTGGACTTGGTCGAGACCAATGGCCAAGACCGAGACAAGTCAGAGTGCAAATACCAACGAGTCCAAGACAAGTCCGAGACCATAGAAAAACTGTCTCGAGTCCGGACTGGAGTCCGAGACCAGACTCAAGTACTACAGCCCTACTCTCAGGTGAACTAAATAACGTTGATCATCTCCAAACAAAGGCACATGTCAAGGTCTAGGTAGATTAGATGGTAAGCGAACAATCAGTTCTTGTAGTCAACGTGTTGGAATGCAGGAGAAATGGGCAGGAGTAAAGACCTGAGTGACTCTGACAAGGGCCAAATTGTTATGGCCAGATGACTGGGTCAGAGCATCTCTGAAACGGTAAGGCTTGTGGGGTTCACCTGGTCAGCAGTGGTGAGCACCTACCAACAGGGGTCTGAGGAGGGACAAACCACAAATTGGCGACAGGGTGTTGGGCACCCAAGGCTCATCGATGTGCGAAGGCAATGAAGGCTATCCTGTCTGGTCCAAACCAACAGAAGGTCTACTGTGGCACAAGTCACAGAGAATTTTTATGAGGGTTAAAGGAGGAATGTGTCACAACACTACACACGGTATCACACACTGCTGCGTATGGGGTTGCGTAGCCGCAGACCGGTCAGAGTGCCCATGATGACCCCTGTTCACCGTCGAAAGCACCTACAATGGGCACCCAAGCGTTGGAACTGGACCTTGGAGCAGTAGAAGAAGGTCGCCTGGTCCGATGAGTCCCGTTTTCTTTTAGATCATGTGGATGGCCATGTACGTGTGCACTGTTTACCTGGGGAACTGATGGCACCAGGATGCACTGTGGAAAGATGACAAGCTGATGGAGAGAGTGTGATGCTCTGGGCAATGTTCTGCTGGGAAACCCTGGGTCCGGCCATTCATGTGGACGTCAATTTGACACGCGCCACCTACCTAGACATCGTTGCAGACCAGGTACACCCCTTCATGGCAATGGTATTCCCTGATGGCAGTGGCCTCTTTCAGCAAGATAATGCGCCCTGCCACACTGCACACATTGTTCGGGAATGGTTTGAGGAACATGATGACGTGTTCAAGGTGTTGCCCCGGCCTCCAAATTCTCCAGATCTCAATCTGATTGAGCATCTGTGGGATGTGCTGGACCAACAAGTCCGATCCACGGCGGCTCCACCTCACAATTTAAAGGACTGCTGGTAATGTTTTGGTGCCAGATACCACGGGATATCTTCAGGGGTCTTGTGGAGTCCATGCCTTGGCGGGTCGGCACTGTTTTGGTAGCACACGGAGGACCAACAGCATATTAGGCAGGTGGTCATAATGTTTTGGCTCATCAGTGTATATATTTCATGGAAAGTTCCCTCATCGTGATATTTATGCCGTATAATTTATATATTTACTAAAAAAGGCTTTTGTACTCTCTGTACAAACTCTGTACTTACATATACATATCTTCATGCCACTTTACATTAATGGGGCCCAGTACCAGCATAAGTACATACTCCTGTAGTGATATCCAGAGATAACCCATTGTTTCTGCTCGTCTTCTCACTAAGCCTATCATAAACTTAGTGTAACAAAATTCAGATTGCACAAGCTACTTAAATCTTAACCCACTCAGTGCTGTTGTTGACTAAAGTCACCCAAACAATGAACGTTCTAAAGTGCCAGGGGTGACTTTAGTAAACAGAAATGCATCAGCAACAAAAGATGTCATTTTATCTAATGAAAATATAGTTATACTGTGTAATGGAATGAACTGATGAGTCAATAATTTGTGCCAATAATTATATCATAGTGTGTATTAGTTAAAAATTAGGAGCATAGCATAGCATCTTATGTGGATACTGATGTGGGTTTTAACCAAACATAAAGCGAAAGCAAAGCAAACTGAACGCAAAACAGCTAACTGGCTAGCTATACAAGTTTTTGAAATGTCTTACCTCAAACTCTTTGACATATGCAGACATTACAGTATATGGGGCTGACCGATTGACATTGCTTAGAAAAACTGGTTGTCATTTACTTACAAAAGTACAAAAGTGAATAAGTTAGTTAGCTACCTTACATTATGCTGTCAACTACACATAAGTGACACAGGTCTGTAGGAATAGGATATCACTACAAGGAACCGAGCCAGCAAAGTCAACAAAGATGATCTGTGTGATTGTTGATCTTAACCTAATTTGCATATCCAGTCCTATAAAAGCCAATTTTGCGGTCATTATTATTGTAGCGTGTTATCGGCGATCACAGAGCGAGAGAATGGTGAGTGTTGTACGTAGCGAGTTTTTTAGTTGGGACAGTGACAGCGAGGAGGAATTTTTTGGTTTTGAAGAAGAGGAGCTGGAGGGGGTGATGGACAGTTTTGGGAATGAGGAGGTGGCTGGAGAGGAGGGAGAGGAGGAGGGAGAGAAGGAGGGAGTGGAGGAGGGGGAGGGGGAGGAGGAGGGAGAGGGAGCGCTCCATGGCAGCGGCGAGTGGCATCAGGTTGATGTTAGCTTGTCCAGGAGATGACTAGGCACCTCTGAGGGAAGAAGAGGACGGGAGTTTTCAAACCTTCCCAGGCCTGGTCCACAGCGAGTATGGAGTAGCAGTGACCCGGTGGATTATTTTCTGTTCATGTTTTCACCTGACATGATCGATCTGATGGTGACCGAAACCAACAGGTATGTTGAGGCTGTGCAAGCCCTCAAGCTAGTACCAAATGCTCGCCTGAGGGAATGGAAGCCCACAGATGCGGCAGAGATGCAAGTTTTTCTTGCTATACAGATTAGCTTAGGACTTCTGAAAAAGTTCAGACAGTCAGTCAATGATGTGGACACCAAAATTTTCCTGTGTCATGTCCCGAAATCGATTCCAAATCATCAGCTCCTGTTTACATTTTAACGACAGCGCTTTGAATTGAGAGAGAACACCCAAGCTACGACCCGCTTTTCAAACAACCTCTTCTGGACAACGTGCTGAGAAACTTCAAACGTGAGTACTACCCACGGAAAAGTCTAACGATAGATGAATCTATGGTTTCCTATCGCGGAAGAATTTTTTTTAGGCAGTACATTCGGACAAAGCGCCATCCTTTTGGAATGAAAAACTTTGTCCCCACTAATGCGAAAACTAACTACACATACCTATGGGACATCTACACTGGAGGAGCCTATCGGTTCCAAAGGGCTGTGGGCATAGCCCATTCTGCCGTTATCAATCTCCTCAGAAATGCTGGACTGCTGGAGAAGGGTCATGTTGTTCACATGGACTACTTTTATTTCTCACCTGAACTGTTTCGGAGCCTTCATAGGGCAAACACAGGGGCATGTGGAACAGTACGCCAAAACCGCAGAGGAATGCCTCCCCAGCTGAAGACCCTGAAGCTAAAGCCAACAGACCCGCCTGTTTTTTTTTTTGAGAGTGGCCCACTGCTAGCAGTGTCATTTCGTGACACAGGAGTTGTCACTGTTTTGTCAACAGAGTATGACACTACAGTTATAGCAAAAAGAGTAAGGTGTAAGGGGCCCAATGTTTTTAGGGCTGTGAGAAAACTACTTTGTGTGGAAGATTGTAATATTTACATCGGTGGTGTGGACAGAGCAGACCAGCTTTGCACCTATTATGAATATGGACACTGCAGTGTGAAGTGGTTCCACTGGTTCTACCACCATGTGAAAGAAGTGGCATTAGTGAATGCTTTTATTGTGTACCAGGAGTGTGGCAACCCATTGGATGCTGTGGATTTCAGGAAGAAAGTGGTGGAGAAGCTTTTGCAGAGAGGGAGTGTCAGGAGTTTCTCCTGACACGGGGTCGAAGAGAGCCCCCACCCCATGGAAGCGCGTGCTGGGGAGGTGGATCCCCTAGCTGGAAGGGAGGTGGCACCGCGGAACCTCAAGAGAGTGCGTGAGTCACCAGCACGGGGTGGAGAGGGAGGGCTGACCGGCTGCTGCTCTGTGTCTCCCTCAGTGTGATCCCGCGGAGCCGGCGGAGTTACTACCGGGGAGAAGACGTGGGTCGCCGCCGAAGCCGCCAGCCCCCGCGGGGGCCTTGTCTGGAGTTTATTTAATTTTTTTTTGTTTTTTTGGGACGTAGGCGAAGCCCGGCATCGTGGCGCGGGCTGAGCTACGTCCCCCCTTATATTTTCGTTTTCGTTTTGTTCGTCTTGTGTGGTGTGCATGTGCGTGCGTGTAAGGAGCTTCCCCCGCAGCGGCAGCACTCCCCCCGGTGGTGAAATTGAGCAGTCCTCTCTCTCCTGGTGTCCAGGTGGGCGGGGACGCCAGATCACGGGGTGTTTGTAGTGAGGCTAAGTGTGTGTATGTGTGTGTGTGGGGATTCCTTTTTTTTCCTTTTTTGGTGTGCGGTTGGGTAGCGTTCCCGCCTGTTTGTAGCCGGGGAGGGCAGACAGGGGTGGACAGAAGGATAGGGGGAGGGGCTTCGCTGGGAGAGGGATAGCGGCGTCTCAAATTTTATGAGTTGTTTTATTAAAATTGTGTTTTTTTTCAACCTAATAAAATAAAGAGTTGTTATCCTACTCACCTTGTCCTGGCGTTCTTGTGGCGGGCGGATCCCTAGGAGGGCGAACTACCTGGGCATAGTGTCACTCCTGACACTAACAAATTTGGCGTAAGTCGGCAGGATCCGCCTTGTCACAAGAATGGATGAGCGGGGAGGAGCAGGTGCGGCGTTTCCGCCGGGTGGTGTCACCGTCCCCTGGTTTATGTGCGCGCCCTGGGTCCCTAAGTTTTCTGGGGAAGAAGGCGCGGTCAGATATGGGGAGTGGCGGGCACAGGTTCAGGCTATGCTCCGGGCACAAGGGCTCACAGAGGAACAAAGGGTTGACTTTTTGATGGGGGCCCTGGAGGGACGTGCCCGCCGGGAGGTGCTGCTCGTGCCGGTGGAGCAGCGCAACACGGTCGCCCTTTTGTGGCCCATGCTGGAGGAGCTGTTTGCCTGCCCCACACCGCTACCCGTGGTTCGCCAGAACTTGTGTGCGCAGTGTGCGCAGGAGCGGGAGGAGAGTTTGGATGGGTACCTCCTTCGGCTACGGGAGGTGCACGCTAAATGGCGGGCCCGGGAGCCGGCGGTGGATGGTGACAGCCTGGTGTTGCGGGACCAGTTTCTGCTTGGCCTGCGGAGGGGCCCCCTTAAACAGGAACTGCAGAGGCAGGTGAGGCGGCAGCCCGCGCTCACTTTCCAGCAGGTGAGTCGTGAGGCCCGCGAGCTTGAGCTGGAGTTCCGGGGGGGGACGGGGCAATGTGCTGTGCTTCTCGTTCGCAGGAGCCTCGGCTGCCGGCTGTTCCGCTCCAGGCAGGGGACCTGGAGTGCTGGAAGGACGAGGTGCGGGCTGAAATGCAGCAGGAGCTCCAAGAACAGGTGGCCGCACTGGGCAAAGCACTGATCGCGGAGCTTCAACAGCAGTGGCCGCAGGCTCCAGCCACCCCGTCCATAGAGGAACGGGAGCCCCAGGCCCGTGCCCCAGAGAGCCGTCGCCCCGCCAGGCAGGGTCGAGGGCCGGCGTGGTTTCAGTGGGACGCTGATGGCCAGCCTATTTGTGTTGCATGTGGGCAGGCCGGGAATGTGCCAGCGTGCGCCGTTAAACTCCCGACCCCGTCCGCGGTAGGGCACGCGGGTGGGGTACAAGGGGATACTGGCGAGGACTGCCCTGAGCGTATAGCGGTCCTGGGGCCATGCCCCCAGGTGGAGGTGGAGGTAGGTGGGGTTAAGGTGCCATGTCTTTTGGACACGGGCTCACAGGTCACCCTGATGAGTGAGGGCTTTTTCAGGAAGTGGTTTGGGGGCCTTCCCGAGCGGGACACGGGTGCTCTGCAGTGGTTGTCCCTGCGGGCAGCCAATGGGCTAGACATACCCTTTGTGGAGTATGTGGTTTTCGATTTTGTAGTCGGGGGGTCCGCATCCCTGATAAGGGCGTTATTGTAGTAGAGGACCATTGTTTAGGGTCAGATAGTGTCCTGTTGGGGATGAACATTATCTCCCAGTGTTGGGAAGAGGTGATGAGGGGTGTACAGCCTGGTGCCCTAACCTTTTCTGCCTCTCAGCAGGGCCCTGCTCTGCGGGCCTGGGAGCGGGCTTTTGCCCTGTGCTGCCGGGCCCAGGTGCAGGCCCTCTCCCCGAAGCGTGGAACGCTGCGGCTGGGTCGGAGCAACGACACTGAAGTGCCGGCTGGCTCCGAGGTGGTGCAGTGGGTCTGCGTGGAGGGAGGTGAACACCTGGAGGGCCTGCCCTGCCTGTTGGAGGGGCTTGAGGAAGGTGGTGAGTGGCAGGTGGCCCGGGCCGTGGTTCGGCCACGGGGGGGCAAGGTTCCCCTCCGTGTGATGAACGTGCACCCCCATCCCTTGACCTTACCCCGACGACGCCCCTTGGCAACCCTGTCTTGTCTTGACCTCTCACAGATTCAGGGTGAGTGCGATGTGGTGCTGCGGAGCCCCCGCCCCGGGGAGGTAGAGGTGACTGTGGGGACCGTCCAGGCGCCGTTGGGGGTGGGGAGTCCACTGCCCCCGCCGGAGCTGGAGGGACTCACGGGGGAGCAGCACCATCAGGCACAGGAGCTGCTGCAGAAGTGGGCGGGGGTGTTCGCAGCCCACGAGGAGGACTTCGGGTGTACCGATGCGGTGTATCACCGCATCCCGACCGGTAATGCTCCACCCAGCCGTGAGAGGTATCGCCCTCTTCCCCCTGGCCTTTATCCCGAGCTGCGGGCTCTGTTGCAGGGGATGCTAGAGAGTGGGGTGATCACTGAGAGTTCCAGTCCCTGGGCAGCCCCCGTGGTCCTTGTGAAAAAGAAGGACGGCGCGTGGCGGTTCTGTGTTGATTACCGCCGCCTAAATGCCGTTACCCACAAGGACGCCCACCCTCTGCCCCGCATCGAGGAGTCCTTAGCGGGGATGAAGCGGGCAGAGTGGTATTCCACCCTCGACCTGGCCAGTGGGTATTGGCAGGTGGCAGTGGATCCACGGGACCGTAAGAAGACCGCGTTTGCTACCCCCGTTGGCTTATATCAGTTTGAGCGGATGGCGTTTGGGCTATGTAATGCCCCGGCCACCTTCCAACGCCTCATGCAGCGGTGCTTGGGTGACCTGCTGCATGACTCTCTGCTGATATACCTTGATGATGTTGTAGTTTTTTCCCCAGATTTTTCCACCCACCTGAGGCACTTGGAGGCAGTGTTTGAGCGCCTGGGGCATTTTGGGCTCAAGCTCCAGCCTCAGAAGTGCAAGTTGCTGAGGAAGGAGGTGCAATATCTGGGGCACATCGTCAGTCGGGCGGGGGTAGCCACGGATCCAGAAAAAACGGCTGCAGTGCGGGACTGGCCGGCCCCTGAGACTGTGCGACAGGTAAGGGCGTTTCTCGGGTTTGCTGGCTACTATCGGCGGTTCATCCCTGCTTTCGCCAAGATCGCGGCTCCCCTGCATCGGTTGTTGGTGGGTACGGCAGCTCGGGGTAGGCGCACACAGTGGGTGGAGTGGGGCCCTGAGTGCCAGCGTGCCTTCAAGGAGTTGAAGGCTGCCCTGCTCTCTGCCCCAGTCTTAGCCTATGCTGACTTCTCATTGCCTTTCAGGGTATATACGGATGCCAGTATGGACGGGCTGGGGGCTGTGTTGTCGCGGGTCCAGGAGGGTAAGGAGAGGGTGATTGCCTATGCCAGCCGGAGCCTGCACCCCGCAGAGAGGAATGACCAGAACTACAGCACCTTCAAGCTAGAGCTGCTGGCGCTGAAGTGGGCCGTGACCGAGAAATTTAAGGACTATCTCTGGGGCACTAAGGTCACGGTCTTCACCGACCACAACCCCTTAGTAAACCTAGGAACGGCGCGCCTCGGAGCGACTGAGCAGCGGTGGGTGGCACAGTTGGCAAGTTATGATCTGGAGGTAAAGTACCGCCCTGGGTCCCGCAATGCTAATGCGGACACCCTGTCTCGGTTGCCTGGAGAGGAGGGGGTTGTGGCGCAGGTGGCTTTGGATGCCGCAGCTGAGGGTGCGTGGGACTGGGCGTCCTTATAGCGGAGGGATGAACCTCTGCGGGCTCTGGCGGCGCGGCTTGAGAGAGGGGAGCCCCCTTGGCGGGGAAGGTAGGTGGTGGAGGGAATGGGAGCGGCTCCATTTACGAGGGGGTTTCCTCTGCCGCCGGGTGCAGGACAGGGCTGCTGGAGAGCCGTTGTGGCAGGTGCTGGTGCCCCGGGGTGAGGCCCAGGGTGTCTGGCAGCGGTACCATCAGGCCCTGGGTCACTTGTGCGCCAACAAGCTGGAGGCTGCCTTACGCCGGCGGTTTTACTGGCTGGGTCTGGGGGCGGACGTGCGGCGTTGGACGGCAGATTGTGGCCAGTGTGTGGTGGCCAAGGCCGGCCCGGAGGTAAGGGCCCCCCTTGTCCCTCTTTCCACCTCGTACCCCTTAGAGGTGGTGGCCATGGACCACCTTGCGCTGGGGCGCTCGGGCGACCCGTACCCCTACCTGCTCGTGCTGACGGATTTGTTCTCTAAGTACGGGTGGGCGGTGCCTGTCAGGGACCAGTCGGCGACGACCACGGTCAAGGCACTGTGGGGTGCGGTGATTCAGCACTGGGGCTGCCCTGAGCGACTCCTCTCTGACCGAGGGGCGGCGTTCAAGTCCTCCATGGTCGCGGCTTTCTGTGAGCTGCATGGATGTACAAAGATCCGCACCACCCCCTACCATCCCCAGGGCAATGGGGCCTGCGAGCAGTTTAATCAGACACTGCTGTCTCTCCTAGGCTCATTGCGAGAGGATGAGCAGTCCCGTTGGCCCGAGCGCCTGCCAGCCCTGTTGCAAGCCTATAACAACTCGGTCCATAGCAGCACAGGGTATGCCCCGCATTTTGTCCTGACAGGGCGCCACGCCCAGTTGCCGGTGGACCTGGCCCTCAACGTGCCGCCCCCCGAGCGGCGATGGACCCTGGAGGAATGGGTGAAGGATCACCATCAGACCCTGCTACGGGTGTACCAGCGGGTGCTGGATGGGGTGCGGCGCCAGCAGGGCCGGGACAAGGAGAGGTATGATCGACGAGTCCGGGACCTCCCCTTGCTGCCTGGTGACCGGGTGTTGGTGCGGAACTTCCGGCGGCGGGAGCATGGTAAGTTGGCCCCCCGTTGGAGCCCCAGACCATTTGTTGTGCTGCGCCAGGTCGATCCGGAGAAGCCGGTGTATGTGGTCCGCCCGGAGGCCGGTGGTGAGGAACGGACCCTACACCGGAACAACCTGCGCACCTGCCCGGTTGGCGATGTTCATGGGGGGCCCCCTGTGGAAGAGACCCGCCGGGTGGCCGAGCCGGAGGAGCGAGGTCGGGTATGGGGGTGGAACCCGGTGTGGGTCCCGGCCCGGAACCCTGGAGTGGTGCCCGCTGCTCCCCTAGAGGAACAGGAGCAGGAGGCAGTGGCAGGGCCTCCCGCACAGCCGGAAGATGTGCCCCTCCGTCGCTCCTCCCGTGAGACGAGGGGCCAGCCCCCACGCCGGTACATTGAGGAGGTGTAGTCGGGGATGACTACCCATAAAGCGGGGGGGAAATCTGTCAGAAGTTTCTCCTGACATGATCGCGCTGCACTCCCTGGGAGAGCGAGGGGGCTCGGGCGTGCAGCACGGCTGAATTATTGATTGAATGATTGGCTAATGACGGTGTTCGCTGCCTGGTGTGTGCTCCGCACCTGTTGCCTGTCCGTAGTGATTTCGCCGGGACTATTTAGGCAGGTGAGTCGGAGTAGCACTCCGGAGACGCGAACGGAGGTTGTCACACGGGGTTTTAGTGTGAAGTTGGGTTTTTTGATTTTTCTTTTTTTCCTTTGAAAGTGCCGGCACGGCCGAGTGTAGGGTTTGTTTTTTGGTTTGCTGTTTTTTTTTTCTTTGCGTTTAGTTTGAGCTCTGGGAGTCGTGACCCAGAGCGGGTTTTGAGTTTGCTTTGTTTGCCTGAATTTTCTTTCTTTTTTTTTGCTTTGGTGTGCTGGACCGAGTGTGTTTGTGTGTCTTAGGCGGTCTCAGAAGAGCGGCGACCGAAGGGGCTCCAGCGGCGAATCCCTGAGGGAGCGGGGAAAACATCACTTGGTTCCGGACGCAGCCGTGGTCGAAGAGAGCCCCCACCCCGTGGAAGCGCGTGCTGGGGAGGTGGATCCCCTAGCTGGAAGGGAGGTGGCACTGTGGAACCTCAAGAGAGTGCGTGAGTCACCAGCACGGGGTGGAGAGGGAGGGCTGACCGGCTGCTGCTCTGTGTCTCCCTCAGTGTGATCCCGCGGAGCCGGCGGAGTTACTACCGGGGAGAAGACGTGGGTAGCCGCCGAAGCCGCCAGCCCCCGCAGGAGTGACGCGGGGGCCTTGTCTGGAGTTTATTTAATTTTTTTTTTGTTTTTTTGGGACGTAGGCGAAGCCCGGCATCATGGCGCGGGCTGAGCTACGCCCCCCCTTATATTTTCGTTTTCGTTTTGTTCGTCTTGTGTGGTGTGCATGTGCATGCGTGTGAGGAGCCTCCCCCGCAGCGGCAGCACTCCCCCCGGTGGTGAAATTGAGCAGTCCTCTCTCTCCTGGTGTCCAGGTGGGCGGGGACGCCAGATCACGGGGTGTTTGTAGTGAGGCTAAGTGTGTGTATGTGTGTGTGTGGGGATTCCTTTTTTTTCTTTTTTTGGTGTGCTGTTGGGTAGCGTTCCCGCCTGTTTGTAGCCGGGGAGGGCAGACAGGGGTGGACAGAAGGATAGGGGGAGGGGCTTCGCTGGGAGAGGGATAGCGGCGTCTCAAATTTTATGAATTGTTTTATTAAAATTGTGTTTTTTTCAACCTAATAAAATAAAGAGTTGTTATCCTACTCACCTTGTCCTGGCGTTCTTGTGGCGGGCGGATCCCTAGGAGGGCGAACTGGCTGGGCTTTGTGTCACTCCTGACAGGAGGTCCAGGGATGTGCAGGTGCCATGACTTGACATGGCAGTAGTACCTGAACGTCTGGTGAGGCGACACTTCTTGGGGCAGAACTCGGCATCTAAGCCAGACTGCAAAGTCTGCTCTTCTAGGAAGAGGACCAGTGATGGGACGAATGGAAGGAAACAGACGTCTTTCTTCTGCAAGACCTGCCCAGACAAACCTGCCCTGTGCCCCACCACGTGCTTTAAGCTGTACCACACCAAGATGGTCTACAAACAGTGATTGGTGAGTTTTTCACTTTTTCCATTTATTTTGGTTTTAAAGTTTATAATGTTTTCTGTATTGGATGATATATTGAATATTAAGGTAATCTCTGCAGTAAGAATGACATTCTCTTTGTCCATCCTCCCTCTTTAGATTGCTGTCCCTGGCCTCTCCAACTGTCTGCTGGCCTATTCAGTCATCTGCGAGGGAAAGCATGAAGTCTGCAGGCATATGCGTGTGTGTCATACAGGCACATGCTTGCGCGTACACACACACACATACATACACACACACAGTCTCAATCTCTCTCTCGGTCTCTCTCTCTGTCTCTCTCTCACACACACACACACAAAATAGGTAGACTGTTGATGTTGTTGATGACGTTTATAATAGTTAATTTTTCAATCAAATGTGTTTTTTTTCCAGCCAATATTGTTACAGTAGTTGTTCATTTTTACAAATCTATACAAATGACCAGAGGATGGTTGTTGTTCATTTTTACAAATCTGTACAAATGACCACAGCATGTTTGTTGTCTATAGAAATGACCAGTGGTTGTTTGTTGTTTATTTTTTTACAAATCTATACAAGTAATGAGATGTTGTTTATTGTTCACTTTTACAAATTTACACAAATGGCCAGAAGCTATATCTATTGTTTGTTTTTACAAATCTATACAAATGATCATAGGTCATATTTATTTTTAATTTTTACAATCTAATCTAATTTCTAGGATTTCCCAGTCCACTTACTCTGTGAGTATTAATTCCAGTTATTGTTCATTTTTCACAAATCTATACAAACAATTATACAAACTGTAGATGTTTACATAAGTTATTTATGCACTACTGTATATTGCACTTACTCTTTGAATATATAACTACTGAATTTGCATTTATATGTATTTTTGTTTACTTGCAGTGTATTTATGTTATTTATGTTATTATGTTTACATTCATACCATTGTCACTTTTTATAACTGACAATTATCTGAATGTTCACTCCATGCTAACTTACTAGCACTTGGATGGTACTTATATTTTCTATCTGATAAGTTAATCATTCTGCCAGTGCTTTTTAAGCCATCTGTAATGAAAGAATAATACTTTCAAGCACAGTAAATAAATATTTGTAATGATTTGACTTATGTGTAGTCCCCTTCTTCATCTTGTTAGTCATTGTTGGAAATACCTTTTATAAATGAGATATCCTTTTTCGGCTATTTTACATCACGTAATACTGGAATAATGTGGCTAGAATTGGAGGTACACGTCTCTTCATACATGTGGTTTTGCATACTGAAGTTGTTAGACTTTGCAGAAAGATAAATATATTGTTTTATCAGAAGTTGTTTAATTTTAAGGTTCATTTTCTCACTTAGAATGTTGCCAGCCATACTGGTTTGGCACTGTAGGGGGTCAGTGTTCCAGAACGGTCTGGTGGTTAAGGTGTTAAGCATAGTAGTCATGAAATATTCACTGTATAGATGAAACACATTGATTGAGTAACATTTCTCGCTTTTGTCTGTAGCCCTGATTTGCACTGGTAAATTTGCTTGTCTACATGTATTTCTCTATGGTGGGAAAACAGACACTGTCTTAAGAAAAGCCTTTAAAAAGTTGCCTCAGTCACTTGTCTTGCAATTCAGCGACTGTATTAAAACCGACACCCTTGTGTGGCTTAGGCAGAGGACCAGTCTGCCCTGACCTGCTTTCCTTCAGATGAATGGGAATTCAAAGTTGCCCCATCTGGGACAACGGACTGTGTTTACAAACACGTCCATTTAATGAACTTGCATTTTCATGCAACCAAATGCATCCAAAACACTGAATTGGGGGGGGGGGGGGGGGGGGGGGTGGGGGGGGGCTAGTGCTAAGTAGTCACTTTGTATGTTTTCACCATGTTTACAAAACTCGATGTCCTGTATTGCATACGGTTCTGATATTTAAAAGACATTTCTCTGAATTAGTAGTGTTAAAGACTGGAGACACTGCACTTCATTAGACATGTGTAACTGCTGCTCAGTTTGCGTGTATTTGGAAGTCCCAAGGAAACAAATACTTTCTTAAAACACCTTCTTAAAGTAAATCTGAGCTTACAAGCCATTACATGGGCCCATGTATTCCACTGCGATTTAACATATCCATGAGCGAGACAGTGTTAATGTTTAGCAAGAAAAACAGAATGTCTGCATTGTAACATACTGTATATCCTGCAACAGTGAGTGGCAGACTGGTATGGAGTTAGTCTGTGCTTTTAAGATGTAGCAGACAGTCCTCATTGTAGGAATTAGAGACAGGCCTCCCACTGGGCCCACATCACCCAGTGGGTTTCTGCACTGTGGAAAAGAAAACAGTCCATCTTTTTAGGACAAGGGGGTAACACCAGTCACCATGTCATGACACCTCGTTCAGTCTCAGGGGTAGCAGCACATGCATTGTTGCCACAGAAACATAAAAGTTCCATAAATCCGCAGATGTCGTGCCACAACATGTGTTTGAATTGCCTCCCCTTGCACACTACAGATGTAGGTACCATCTACGGCACTGGCATGTGATTGATGAAAGGAAATGGATGTGTAACAGTGTGCAACTTAGGTCGGAAAGGACAGTGGCATTTTGACAGATTCCACAAAAAAGAAGAAGAAACTGTATAGATTGTTTGGTAGAACATTTGATGGCTCCATTATTTAGTGAACAAAGAAAGAATTCCTTGTTATCACCTCTCCTGACGCATTGCTTATGCGAGACTCTGTGGTCCTCATTCAGAGGATTTTAACTAAAAATGCTGCTGTGGGCAGTACTATTAAATATGGATGGTGTCACCATGTGGTTAGCAACTGTCTTGATCTCATTCCACAGCGTCAGCGGGTGAAGTTTTGGAAGCAGCGTACCAGAGAATTAAAATGGTGGAACAGTACTCTCTGGAGAAGCGCTCTGGCCTCGTTTCAGACTAGTCCCTGGTTCCCTCCACTGCACCCTAGGAGCCAGAGCCAGAATTGACACATCATTAGGGCCCTTCAAAATGTCATGGGGAGAGCAACGGGAAGGTAACTTTGACATGCATTCATTGTGCCCTTCTCAGAACGTTATTAAGAAAAAAAAAAAACAGAAGCTTTCAGGAGTTTGCTTTATGCGCCCATTAATCACAATTTGTTCAAACAAAATTAAAGCAGGAACAAATGTCTTTTAAATGTCTTGCATCTAACTGCACCTGTTTCCATTGTAACTGCTCAAAAATGAATTGCCTCATTAAAATATGATTTCCCAACATTGGACGCAAGTGATAATTAAAGATTTCAAATCAATTGAAGCAAAAATGCTTATTGATATTTCCATAAATGTCTCTATGCCACATATGATTGAGTATGGGATATATAATTTTAATGTTCATATTTATGGTGTCTGCTTGCTCTGAGCTGCTGTTTTTTAGACTAGAGATGTGATTTATTCTGTAGGGTGGTAATTAATGAGGGTAAAGTGTCTTCTACCATCATAAGCCTGCCCCTGCCCCCACTTGCCACCAATGGGATCAATTTATGATGTCATGCACGGAGGGTTGGGATGGACATTACATTACATGGAGGTGTTAGGTTCTACTTTGTGGAATGGACAGTGTGATTAATGAGATGAGACCGGTCTTGTAGAGATGAGGTTTATTGCCCAGGAGCCAAAATTACGCACGCAAACAGCGCCTGAACTAAGACTGCCTAGGCTCAGATGAGCACTCACAGAAATACCTAGGTGTGATTAGGCCACACCTCAACAGCTGTTGATTGGGTTTAGACATAGGCAGTGGACTACAGGCATTGGTGTGTTAATGACCCTTTGTTCTAGTACAGTTCCTGTAACCAATTTGGTGTCATCTGTCCCGATATGGTGGTGACACTTTGCCAGTTCCCGCAGACTATTTGGTGTCGCCTGCCTTTGTATGGTAATGGAACTTTGCACTAGGTCAGTTCCCGCAGATGATTTGGTGTCATCTGCCTTGGTATGGTAATGGCACTTTACCCTGTAGTGACACTTTGCCCTGGGACAGTTCCTGTGGATAATTATATAAATACAATGTAGATCCTAACAGAGTTGTAGACACTGAATTCAGATTCATACAGCCACACAATAAATCTGCTAAATTTAGCATCTGCTAAATAAATAAATGTAAATGTAAATAAATGTTTTGTGCTCTTATCCTCACTATCCTCTTTTTCTTCTGTTTCCCCATCTTAATTCCCACATTACATCATCAGAGATCCTCTGGTACCCCGAATTTCTCTTGTCAACATCGGCCCTTCTGTATTCACTGAGTAGTGACATTTGTTCACTTATAAACCAATATCAAATCCTGGACAACATAAATCTCAGTGTTGGTGCTTTTCTTTTCTTAGTGGGTGATCCAGGATCAGTGCCAAAATTGGCTGGTGATAGGGCTGGGGGCAGAGAGGCTGATCTTAAACCTGTTTTCAACAGCAAAAAGTCACCCAGGACTAGAGGGGGAGAGCAAGGAGGTTACTGAGATTGCTGCATGAGGTTTCTAATGGCCTACTGCCACTGCTGAGCAGCAGAGAGCCAAGTGTAAGAGCCAGCTGGCAAGGAGGTCACTGCTGTGAGAGCAAATCACCACCACCAGGCCTCCTCCTCCTGCTGGAGGCTGTTTGCAAGTAACAGATGATCCATGAGGGCACTGGAGTGGGCAAACCATGGCGACACCTGTTAACTGCCCACTGTGAGAGATGGGAGAGACTGAGTCAGACAGGGGGAGACTGGAAAACTGCTGAGGTCAGCTAGCTGCCTGAGGCCTAAGTATCAGAGTTTGGTCCCATTCCATTTCATTTCAGTCATTCAGAGAATGAATTAAGAGTCAACTTCATTTTCTATGAAGATTTTTCAGTTAACCCTCTGGAGTCGTCAATTCCGCCAGCAAATTAAAACAGAAATTTCGCCAAACTGCTTCGAAAACTCTGCAAGTTTTTATCCTAGAAACATAAAAAAACATTCTCTGAAACCTTCAATGGTCTACTTTAAAACGTATATAGTTAGAAAGTGAATTTATTTTGTTGAACTATGTGAGGGGAATAAATAAAACAACATGGATATTTCACTCTCTTGAGTTAGAAAGCAGCTCTTGATGGCCCACCCATTAGCAAACAGAGCTATTCATATGATAGCGGCATTGGGTCATTACGAGGAAAGAAAACGTGTGAAAACGCCCAATTTGACTCCTATAAATAAGAGCACGTTTGGTGTGTTTTTACACTGACCAAGGAGCATATGTCAGATGTAAATGATTGAAATACTGAAATACTACTCTAATATGTTTTAGGGCTGCTGTAATGTGTAAATGGTGAATTCCATGTTGTAACCCTTTCGCACGCAACTTATTTTTATGCTATGTAGTGAGAGTGTTACGTTACATGGTTTGTTATGTTTTCACTATCGTTATTAAGTTTCTCATAGTTTTCAGTTAGCGTTCGCTATATTTTTAACATTAATTCGCTGTTTCCTCAAAGGTAAAATTAGCTAGAATTTCTCCAATCAAGTGTTCTAATCGCACCGGTTTTAGCATACGCGCTAAACGGCAAATCACACCAGTGTGCCCATACGTGTGAAAGGGTTAATTTGTAAATAGTTGAACATATGATGAAAGGGCAAGATTCTGTTGTTTGTTGCTGTGGAGGTTCTGTTGAGTTACAAGATCATGCTGATGGGCATGAGCAGACCAGAGGCCAAGTGCAAAGCATGTGATGTCTACCTTTGCCTTCAACCAGACAGAAATTGTTTTGAAGCTTGGCATCCTGATCAGGACTGACAATGTATTGTTCTTTTATTCATTTTTCATGTTTGAACACAGCATTTTCAATAAACTGTAAAAAGGCTTTTATTGTCTCTTCTTTTCTTGCAATTCACGCTGACTTTCCAAATTGATGGGTGTGGGGGGCAAAGGGCCACAATTTAAAAATGGTCTCACATAACAAGCATCTTCACAAGGTGAGAAACCTAGCTAGGGGTCGGTCAAAACCATTAGGTTCTCTGTTCAAGTCCCAAAGCACGAGCTCGGCGATCTGGGCTGTCTTATTTCCGCGATATTTATTTTGAATGAGCAGAGACACAATAAAGTTACACAAAACGTTATTTGCTGTCCAGTGTCATCGTGTAAGTGTACAAACACAAAAATCATGCCCTCTGTTCAAGTCCCAAAGCAGGAACTAGG
This sequence comes from Megalops cyprinoides, assembly GCF_013368585.1. Lineage (NCBI taxonomy): Eukaryota > Metazoa > Chordata > Actinopteri > Elopiformes > Megalopidae > Megalops > Megalops cyprinoides. The sequence continues at coordinate 1,599,462 of NC_050602.1, forward strand.
TGATCGCGGGTTGTCTTGTTTTGTTTCCCATTGCAACCTCTGCTTCAGGAGCCGTGTTATTTAAATTTTTTCCATGCCCCCTCCAGAGACAAAGAAAAGATTAGCACCACACAGCTAGCATCCTACCAGGGTGAGAAACTTAGCTAGGGGTCAGTCAAAACCATTAGGACCTCTGTTCGAGTCCCAAAGCACGAGCTCTGCGATCGCAGGCTATCTTGTTTTATTTCCCATCACATTTTCTACTTACCGAGCCACAATTTTAAATAATGGTCTCACACCCTCCAGAAGCAGAGAAAAGCTTAGCGACACACAGCTAGCGTCCTCCCAGAGTGAGAAACTTATTTTACTAGTCCTCGCATGACTGGTGCTTTACAAGCATTGCAAATAGCAATTTTGTTATCTGTTTCAGATGCTTTGAAATAGGCTACTTCCATACAGCTGACATGTTGAAGCTTGTTGCTGGTGCTCTTAATAAACATTTAGCGTCATCGCGTGCGAATAGTTTACGCGTCACCTTATCAGCCAGGCACATCGGCAGAAACTTTCATATCTGCCGATGGTGATATCATCGTACATCCCTACCATAACAATCAAAAATATAACCTAATGAACTGAGGCAATAAAAAATCAGAAATGTTTCAGCAAGAACAATGGTGGAAATAAATCCGTAAGTTTCTCATTTTGTCCTTGAAATTGTAAAGATTGTCAATGTGTCATATTTTATATGCCAAAAAACTAAACTAAAATTACTTAGGCAACACAGACGAACAGTAATATATGGTGGATATTTATAGTATATAATGTGAATACGTTTTGTGTATGATATAAAAGAACCTAGCTAGCCTGCAGTTGGGTATGATAAACAATAGCTAGCTAGCAAGCCAACCGTATGTCTAGCCTGTCTATGTATGCTACAAAGTAGCTCGCTAGCATGTAGTGGGCTATGATTAAAAGTGGCTTGCTTGCCTACTGTATAGCTAGCCTTTATGTGTATGATAAAAAGTAGCTGGCGAGCCTGCTGTTGGGTATGAAAGAAAGTAGCTAGCTAGCCTTTTCGTGTATGATAAAAAAAGCAGGAAGCTAGCTAGCTAACTAACTGACAGTAAATATCCAGCTGTATGAATGGATAACATTGTAAAAAAAAAAACTGTAACCAGTGTCACGCTGAATAAGAGCGTCTGCTAAATGCCAATAATGTAATGTAATGTAACCTCCAGTCAAGAAACTGTTTATGTGTTGCTTGACAACACATATAAATGTAATCCTGAAGGAACTATTTTTGTCAGCGGAGCCGTATAAATGACAATAACATAACTTGTTGTCTCAAATTATCATTACTTGATAAACAGCCTTGTCTGTAGAACTGTTGTATGAAAGCAATATCACACTCAAGGTCATGATGTTATCAGCACTAATCTTAATCTGCGTTAATTTTTTGGATGCATTATTTTTTTCTATAATTAATTTATCGAAAATAACGTGTTATTTTTGACAACCCTAAATATAATACATCACACAAAAAAAACATTTCACGCACTCTTGGGGGCCCCCTGGTGGACACGGGGGCCCTAAGCAGCCGCTTAGTTTGCTTATGTGTCGGGCCGGCCCTATTTGACAGTGGGGAGGGGTGTATCTCACCTACCTCATCAATATTCATTGTGTAGGCCACTGTCTTTGAAAAAAATAGTGTCACTTTAGTAGTCAAACCACATGAAATTTCTGAATGCTTTAATCACCTATATGTAGCCAACACCTATGTTTACAGGGTTCAGAGCTCAAAAGTCCTGGCCAGAAATGTTTATAATCTGTTTTTTTTTTTTTTTTTTGCAATATCTCAGCACCTCTGAAAACAGGTTTTTGAAAAGTGTATGTTTACAGTTGATTTAAAAAAAAAGATTAATGGCATTCTTACTGCTCTCAGATCATTGGTGCTGATTTGTGCTGAATATAAGCATATGTGTCAATGTTGTTTAGATGAAATATATAGGTGAAATATATAAAAATGTTAAGGCATGTCAAACTATCTCAGAAGTGGCTGGCAGGCCTCAGACTCCAGAGGGTTTATGGATAGAATTGCAATTCATTTCCTGAATTGAATGGGATTGGCCCCAGCTCTGCTAAGCATAACAGAACATTATTTTTTTCCCACCAAAGCTGTCTTGTAAATATTGTGTATACAAGATAGTAGAGGTGTGAATCTTCACTGGTCTCACAATTCGATTCGATTACAATTCAAAGGGTAGCCATTCGATTACAAAAGGATTCTCGATGCATCACGATGCATCTTGTCCTCCATGTTTTTATTATTATTATTATTATTATTTTATTAATACAAGAATACAAGCCCTCAGATTTGAACTGTTTTTAGTTTTCAACTGTTTAACAGCTGTTTTCAAAAATAGCGGTTGTAAATTAGCGGTTATAGTTATTTGTTTTTCAGTTGAATTATATTTAAAGTTCAAGAAAATCCACTGTTTAAAACACAAGTTTTTTTTCCAACCTTTTCGCGCGTACGGTGCGGTTTGCCGTTTAACGCGTATGCTAAAAGCGGTGCAATTAGAACACTAGATTGGAAAAATTCTAGCTAATTTTAGCTTTGAGGAAACAGGGATTTAACATTAAAAAATATAGCAAATAGTTAAATGTGCAGGGCGAGACATGGTGAAAAAGGTTTAGGCCCTATAACAATGTAACGATTAGGAATTATTTGTTTAAAACAGGTATAGTAGAGAACGGGAGAGTTCGCTCTGTAGGTAAGTTTTAATCCTCAGTTTTGCGATAGAAATAAAGACTCGCCCCCTGATTTACTGAGATATTTGCAAACCGGGTAGATTTAAAAATAATTTTTATGTGTGTGCCTAAATTAAAACATGCTTTCACTGGGCGGTATAGTGTGGTTAAATAAGCTGTTTTTCCTTTAAAACAGGCGCAAGGAGCTAATGTAATAATTAGAATAAACCCATCCTTCATTTTTGCGCTCTCTGGCTGACACTTCTTGAAATATACATTCATCAGTTCTACGGCTCAAGCTGATCCCCGGGGAAATCCCCGCAAATAAGTAATACATGTATATTTTTTACATTATAGCAGAGACACTGGAATTATAGTGTGTGAGTGTGGCAGGATGCGCGCAGCTGTCTGTGTCAGGGGGCGGTTTAAATCACGATGCCGGCTCAACATCGTAATGTCTGTCAGCCATCGGCCAACCCTAGTTCTAATCGCACCGGTTTTAGCGTACGTGCTAAACGGCTAACACACAGGTGTGACCGTACGCGCGAAAGGGTTAATTACAGTTTTTAAGAATCGATTATTTTCTTTTTCTGCATCGATGCAGAATCTTTCACTTTGATGCATCGTAAAAACGATTATTTTCCACAGCTCTACAAGATAGGAGACAGGCTACTGTATAACTGTAACTCCAACCCCTGTTGTTTTTTTCTGTCTGGTATAATCAAGTTTTTGTGTCAAGGAGAGGTCACTCCTAGGACATCAGAAAGCCAGTCTTGCAAGCTAGGAGTGCATGTGTGTGGGTCTGATCATCCTTGCCATAGCAATGTAACTGATGAGAAGCTCAAAGCTTGTTGCTCAAAGTGCAAAAATAGGCCTTAATTGGAGCCTGTTTTTCATGATACCTGTGTCTTGCACTGTTACTAAAAGACAGATGGGGCTTTACCAGGGGTATGGGCTGCAACTAACCTTCATCAGGAAATTCTTCATCCTACCTGGCACAGGGCTGGGTTTGCTCTTCCAAAAATTTTAACAAACAGATTTATAGATGGTACAACAATATTAGGCAGGGGCTATGAATTGTCAGACAGTATAGCCTCAGTTTACAGCAGAACTTGTAATTATAAAATGTTCTTTCCACATATATTCCAAAGTTATTTAGAGCTAATATAACTGTAATTAATTGTATTTTGTTGTTTGTTATAATTAACAACAACAAAATACAATTTAGCAACACTTAGGGTAATGTTCTTAGAGAGCAAAAGGATTAAGTTGAGAAATTAACTGGCGGTAGGTACAAGTGTCGTTCATCATGTCTACACAATGAAGGTTACTCTCGGAAACAGGAATTATAAGGTGTGCTGCAGTGACCTCTGTCATGAAAGGGGAGCAAAACTGAAAGCCTAAAATAAGCACAAAAACGTTCAGAGTGGGAAATGTATCAGAGTGTAAAAATGCCAAATATGTGGGCCCTTTGGACAGTAGTGTTTATGTCCTCAGAATAACCTGCAACCAGTAATTACTGGTAGCAAACAATGTTTAGATATAGTTGCTGTGTTTCAGTGAGACATTTCCAATATTTGTTAGAGTGAAATGAATCCACACAGATATAATTACATCTTGCGTTGAAGAGACAGTCAGTAATGACATGTAAGAGTGATAGTGTCAGTGCTCCCGCCCCCTAGCTGTTGTGTTTTTGATTTTCCCTGTTCCCTGTTTGAATTTTCTGGTTTTGCCTCGTCTGCTCCTCGACATCGTCTTTGCCTGCCATTCTGTCCTGTTTGCCTGATCTGCCTGCCTTCACGGTTTGACCCTGCCTGTTCCAGTTTTGATCCTTGTTTTGCCCTTGGACTGCCTGCCTGGTTATTTGACCCTGCCTGATTTCGACTGCCTGCTTGTTTGGCGATTCTGCAAATAAACGCCTGGAATCAGAGCACTCGTGGTCCACGTCTGAGTCCGTGCCTGAGCCCTGACAAATAGTGAGATAAACATCAATGTTAGCTGTAATGAGTTTTTTCTATGAATCTTCCAGACAGGCAACTGGCCAGCAGCTTTTGTTTTATTAATTTCAGAGTGAGATCAGTAAGATCAGTAACATGCCACTTGTTACTCTTAAATATAAGATAAACAGGAATATATGTGACTATACAGGCATGTGCACGTTTTTCTCCTAAGGCTGAATCTGTCACTGTGAAATAAAGTGCTTCCAAATATTTGCATGAGCAGATGTTTTTATTTTTATCTAATTTGCATTACAATGCACTTACCTTGGCAACTGCAGCCCAGCCACAGTGGGGATACCTGCTCAATTCATCAATTGGAATAAAAGGATTTCCTGTGAAACTATCTCTGTCCCTTGGATCAATAATGAAGCCCCCTAAAATTGAAACGCACTCAGCCTGAACCTCAGAATTAGTTTCTAATCTAATGCCAAGCAGCTGCTTCCCTCATGACCGAACCCACTGAAGTGATGACAATGTGCTGCAGTGACAACCAAACACGCTGCAGTGATGACCAAATGTGTTGCAGAGACAGAACATGCTGGGGAGGAGACAACCAAATGATGAACTACAGAGATGAATGAGGAACGCTGGTGAGGAAACAACCAAACACGCTACACAGATGGCCCAATGCGCTGCAGAGACAACCGAACGCACTGCAGACAACCAAATTTGGTTCCTCTGTCACTGCGGGTGACAGCCTGCCTGTCTGCATAAAGGCAACTATACTCCCTAATCACTGGATGGAGCCGGAGAAAATACAGAGGGGTGTACTTGCAAAGGGAATTTCATTTGGGAGTTTACTTTTCTCTTCATTAAAGACCACATATCCCGTAAGCATTTGTGTCCAGGTTCAAGCAAAACAGGCTCAGAGACAGGATGAATGGTTAGCAGGGCCCACACATGTAGTACAAAGCACAATCTGAAGACCAGCCATGCAGGAGGACACACTAGGTGAAGAGGAGTGGGGGGAAACACACAAAAGCACAACCCAAACTGTTGAACAATGAAAAAGCTAAGGAGGGGTCACACACAGCTCCTGAAGATTGTGGGAAATAAACATTGAGGCCCCTAGATGCTGGTATATAATATACTCTGTAATTGTTCACTTGCAGCCTTTTCAGTACTGGCATTAATTTCCTTTCCAAATAGATTGGGGATTGACTTATAAGGACCTTGTGCATGGTTAAAACAGCTGAATACACACTCCAGAATAATCATTTTCTCAGATAATTTGTCATCCAGATTAATTGTGGATAAACTGTCACTTTTGGAGTACACATGCCCTGTTAGTAAAACTACAACAGATAAAAAGACATCAGAGGTTATTACGGGGTCTGAAATGAACTTTTTTGAAAAAAAAAAAAAAAAATCACCAGCCAGCTGGATTTTTCATTAGCCAAAACAATTTACTGTGTTTTTTAAAAAATAGAATTGTACAGAGCTGTTGTGCAACACCGTTACTGGTATTTGTTTCAATTGAACTTAAATTCACATTCATTTATGTTCAATATTCCTATTAAAAATGTATTGAAATTGTCAGGGCTCCGCCCCCCTAGCTGTGGTGTTTTTGTTTCTCCCTGTCCATGTGCTTTTTGTTTTTCCTTGTGTTCCAGCCCCGCCCCGCTCCCCGCCTGGTCCCCGCCCACCTGATTGCCCCATTACCTGCCCGCCTGCTCACCTGCATCCCATCTCCTCATCAGCCCAGCCCTATTTCTACCCTGCTTGTTCCTGTCTTGTTTGCCAGTTCGTTGCAGTGTGTTTCGTACCTGTTTCGTTCCCGCAGTTTTTTGAATGTCTGATTTCTCCGTGCTTGTCTTTGTTTTCTGCCTGCCGTTTTGTCCCGTTGCCTGATCGTTTGCCTGCCCGGTTCCTGACCCTGCCTGCTTCTGTTACCGACCCTGCTTTTGTCCACGGACTGCCTTCCGGTTTTCGACCCTGCCTTCTTTTGTTGCGCAACTTGCCTGCCGTCATTAATAAACCCGCCTGGAACCTGAAACTCTCTTGGACTGCAACTGAGTCCTTGCCTGAGCCCTTACAGAAATTGGCTTCAACCAGTGCAGCTGAACCGTAAAATTAATGTGTCTTTAAGATCCCTGACTTATTTGCCCAGACTTTTTCATGTTGGCGCTACCTTTGCGCAGATCAGGAATTAAAAAATAAATAGATGTCATAGCTTGAAATTATTCAAAGCATCTGTTGCCGAGGCATTGCTGATAAGTTTTGCATTCCCAGGAATCAGATGATCAGATGCAGTGAAGTCTCTCTCTTCTCCCTGTTAAAGAATTTGGCAGCTTGTGCAATCAATCAACAAGAATCCGGTTTTCAAAAAAGAATGGCTGAAAAAATGACCTTTCCTCCCTAAATCTGTGAAGTGAATCCAGCCCAGACAGGAATTGCTCAGATGTGACTGATGTATGACATCTTCCTCATCATTTTAAATCCATTCTTCTCACTGAGTGCCAGCGAGAGGAGAAACACTGTCACAATTCAGAGACATCCCTTCTTCGCTCCCCACCCCAAAAAATAGAAGGTGGAAAACATTGACCGAACACTCCTTCAAAAATGACCCTGTTGTTTTTACAGCCAATGTTTTTGCAGATGCACCGTTAAGCCTTGAGATTTAGTTAACCAGCGGGACACCCTCAGTGGACAGGTAAGCAAGTCTCAATGATGAACCACAGTTCCTGAATGAAATCGATCATCTGGTTAAACAACACAAACATAAGTCGAAAAAAAGGAATAGCAATAAGACTGATGCTGCTCACACCTCTTCCTAAATCAGATCTCTAACATTATACTTGAGTTAAGATTAATGCACCAGCAACTTGTCTCCATGGACTTGTATATAGTCATCTTTTCCAAGATATGTTCCCTTCTGTGAAAGCCTTTATGTCTCTCTCTCTTCAAATATATCTCTATTGCTAAAAATCTGGGGATCTCCTAACTCCTCTCTCCTCCTGCTCCTTCTCCCAGCATATTACTTCTCTCACTCATTACCTCTACCTAAATCATAAATCAATCATAATATGTTGTTATTCTTTATATGTATACATTGCATACATTTATATGATCTGAATAGGCTGTAGGTTTTGCACCTTTTGGAAAGCTGTGATTTAACAAAAAATAAAAAGTTACAGATTGATTGGCAAGTCATTAGAAGCATGGTTCTCTACCTGTACCTCAGATGTTTGCTGGAAAGATCACTTTTCACCTTAACCTTTGATCAGAATCACCTAGAGCACAAACAAGAAGTAATATGTTGATAGTTTATGAAATAGTACTAGCATTAAACATGCAAGATATCCCAGACACATCTTCAGTTTTCAGACAGGGGCAATGTGGTGTAAGGGGTCATGGAAAAGGCAAAGGATCTTGGTATTTCATTGAATGATTACTGTGCAAATAGTGAAGTATAATTTAAACATTCCTCACTCCACATTTGCAACATGCTTGGGTATAGGTGCCCATTTCTTTACTGGGTCCGCACAGATCCACCATAAATCCCTGTAGTAACAGTCTGCTAGGCCCGTCCAGATGAAACAAAGATCAGTTATTTTTTGTATACAATCCAGGCAGGCGTGTGATACATTGTGTGCAGACCTGTGAATCAGAATGGTTAACAGAGGTTAATATTGTAACAGTGACTGGAATTACTACTGGCAGAAGGAACAGACACTGTACCAATGAGTTTAAAATGGGAACAGAAAGGGTCCAAAGCACTGAGACTCCTCGGTTGATGGAGCCTATCTAAGTGTTTTAATAAGAGCAGTCATAAGAACATAAGATTAGTGACAAGAACATGCTGTAACAACTGATAATGTAATGACTCTTGATAGTGTAATAACTTTAATATAAGTTTTGCATTTATAATGTAATAGACCCAAATAGATGTAATAACGTCTGGATAATGTAATAGATTAATTTAACAGATAACATAATCATGGTTATTACATTATCAGGTGAGTAATTGTTTTACAAATAATGTAATAACTTATTCAAATCACTGCCTTTATTTTGTCTTGTTCATTTTAAGTGTCACATGCACAAACATAAACAGGCACATATACCGACAACCATTTTTCAACCATTTTCATCATTTTTTTAACCTAGTAGTTTTGACCCAAAGTAAAATTTAAAGTGAAATTTAAACATATTGAAATATGCATTGTTTCCATTTTGAGATTTTTTTCTAGAAATATGGAGTTTATTTTAATGTCAGTTCCATTCATTCTCCGGAATCTTTAACTGTTAGATCTGGTATTTTATAGTAAAACTTGGAATACATTTGTAAATATTTTTTGTTGAATGTTGAGTATCCTTTTGAGATTCATGTTTAATAGGTTCTTGAAATAATCTGAAATGTTATTTTGTCCCATACTGAAAATTGTTTTTTCCTCTGACACCTAGGGAGACTATTAGTTAGGCTATATTTTTCTTAATAGAGATGCTACCTTTTATGGAATGTTCTCTGGTGAAATATTTCAACAGAACACATTATTCCTCACAAAAAAGTTATATTAGGTTGTGTGTGCATGTGTGTGTTTGTGTGTGAGGGCTGGTGTGTGGTTGGGTGGTGCATGTGACACTTAAAATGAACAAGACAACATAAAGACAAGTTAAGCTATTACATTTTCACATTATTCATTGAATTTAATACATTATTACATTACAATATCCGGCTTTATCACATAAAAATGCAAACTGTATTACCTTATCCTGAATTATTACATTATTGGCTGTTACACAGGTCATTCATCCCAATTAGACTTTTCATCCTGTCTGCAGTCTAGAGTGTACCTACTGTCAACTGGTCAAGGACTCTCACTGGTTGGACTATCAAGGCTGAACACTGTAGGGGTCTCCCCTTCTACTGCAAATCCTAGTAAGCTATTCCACACAGTTAAAAAATAGTAAAACAAAAAATATTTCCTAATGTCAGTGTGAAACTGACCTTTGCTTTTGTTTCCATCTGTCTACTCTTGTGCTACTCATAGTAGAATATCATCTTGAGTAATCCTGAAATGGACAAAACTTCACATAACCTTGTGTACCTCCACAAATGAGCTGAACCATGACTGCAGAAAGAGAATAGCTGTCTCCCAGTACAGAGATGAATGAGGAGTGGAGTGGTTCTAGACTGAGTCTTCTTTGTAGGGGTACTGCTCTGAGAAAGGGTACTGTAAGCTTACTTAAACATGTTTTTGAGGAAATGGTGAGAAGATTGACATTGCAAGAGTTCTGAACAACAGAAGAGTCTTACATGGGTCTTTCTAAATTTTTTTTTTCTCCCCAGAAAGTGCAGTTGGCATTGTTTGAAAGCAGCTGCAGAGCAGTCAGCAGTATGGGAAGTATGAAGAGGGAGGAGTTGAGGGAGAGCAGATTAGGGGAGGATGCCATTGAGAGTAGAGAGGGGATCGGACCCAGTGGGCAGGTGGTTGGTTTGTGAGATGGCTGTGAGGGCAAAGACAGTGGAGAAGAAGGGAAGACTGGCTGAGGGTGATATAAAGAGTTATTTCACAACTTTCTTCATAAGGAACAATGAATGAACTTATCAAGGTCTACATAATCATTTAAATGTTTGAATCCATACAATTCAGTGAAAGGTGGATCTGCATATAGTAGCACTGGTGTTTCTGATAAAGCAAATGTACACTGCATCAAATGTAAATGTAAATGTGTTTTTGGACTGTTAATATCACAGCAAAATGATTATTCAAGAGAACACACTTCAGCATTTCCTGAACTAACAGAAGGTGATTACTGATAAAATTACCTGGAGGATCCTCTCTCCATAGTAACTGATAAATTAGTTCAGTGACAGCTGATCAGGTTGTGGCTATATGCTGGAACAAAGTGTTCACAAAATAAATTCTGTGTAGCCTGCTCGTCTTGTTGCAAGGAATACCAACATGAATTACATTAAAAGCTCTAAAAAATGTGTAATGGCAGCAGCAAGCAATCCATAAAAATATATTGTTTTCCAGATTGATTCTAATTTGGCTCATTTCTTCTGAACTTCAGATGTTTTTGCCTCAGCTATATTGTATCAAATTAATTCTTAGCAATGATTGCACTTTAGTCGTTTTGCACCCTTACTCACCTAATCTAATTTAAGTAGTATGTCTGTTTCCAGATGGATAACACAGACTGTAATGTCACCTCTGCCACTGCCATTTTTAGCATTCACTACAGTCCATGCTAGTCTAGTTTATTGCTGTACAAGGTAGGGATAAGCAGGTACCCTGTTAGTAATATGTTTCCTTCATTCTGATCATATAAATTTTGACCTTGTGTCGAAAATAATCTTCTGCATTTTTCTCAGTGGTGCTCTTCACACCACAGCTCAATCTTCTGAATCTGTGACATATAACAGGACATAACAGCCATCATGAAGTAAACTGAGACTTTTAGTAACATCTGAAAATGTAATCATGCAGTTGTTTGGATGGCTGCTAACACAATCAATTGTGTTTAATATGAAAAGAATTGGAGAACTGATTCAACCCTGTGGGGCTCCCATACTGATTGTTGAATGAGCAGAGAGTGTACAGTCAACTCAGACCTGCTGTATTCTGTTTATTAAGAAGGACTATTACCTTCTAATTCTGTATGTGTTTCCCTTCATCTTTCTACATTTTCAATGAGGATATGAATCCATGTCATACTAAATGATTAATAAGCATGAGCCGAGCATAAGCCTCTGGTCTATTGAAAAATGATATGCACTGTTGTGCTGGTAGCATCATCTGTGCCTTATTTTGTTTTCATGGGAACTGATATGGGTATTTTCATTGTTGGACATCAGGACACTGATGTCTTCTAACCATAATCTTCTCTAGGAACTTCATCACTAAGCAGTCTTGGCAACTGGGGTGAAAGTGTAGAGTTCATTTTTGAAAACATCAGAATTAGTTCATAGAGAGATCAGTAACTCACATCATACCTATTGAAATAGTATTGTATGAATGACACAAAATACCACAAATTTGTTGCTTTAAATCCTCCTGAGGGCAGCATTTCAAAGAACTGGTTCGGGCTACATGTGGTGTATGTCAGGTTTTTTTGTCTACGTGTTCCATATGACCCCTGATAAATAAGGTATACCATACTGAAGTGAAGTGACCCAGCAAGTGAGCACAGCAGACAACTCTCATTTGGTGTTTATAGGGCAGCCGTCAGAAAGGAAGGTATGATACCAGAACAGGACATGCAGGGGCGGTGGGTGGCAACAATCACCCACACCACAAATGTCGCTTGAGCAAGAGTGAAAAGCTGTTAAACATTGTAATCCTTACAACCTCATTACATCTGCCGAATCCCCCACTGCAGAGGAAAGGCTGCTTTAGCGGCAACTAAGGTGGCGATAAGCGAAGACAGAAACACAACCAAAACACAAACAGTGACAAACAGTCATTATGTCCGCAACAGTGATTGGGGGAAAGGGGGGGGGGGGGAGCAAGAGTAAACCGAAAAAACTGCAGAGTGGTTTGGACTGGGAGCCTTAAGGGGAAAGTGTACACTTGCTACAATGATGGTTATGTGCACTGGAAATATAAAGGAGCAAAGCGGAAGTGAAGAAGCCTGACTGACATCAGCATCGATCTGGATTTAAAGGAAAAAATATTTCAAACGTGTGATGAATATAAGGTCCCAGTGCATTTGTAACTTCATCCTCTATTGTTATGACTAATACTACAGACAATCTGCGCTGTTTCGCAAGCATACTCATTTACTCCATTTACGTGATTGGTGTCAATTATTCTGTGAATTATTTGTTTTATTGTTAATCAATGAAGATAAAGGGGAACAGGTTGAAAGTAATGATAGATTTAAAGGTAATGTTTCAGCTTCCCCTGTTTCCAGCTCACCAGCCGCCACTGTGACTACATTATCCGGCATCAAGTCATCAAGTTATACGTGTCATGGAGGAGTTCTGGAGCTTTCTTTGGAACTGGTATCAGATGTGGAAGCATTTTATCCAACTTACAGAACTTATTATATCTTGAAGAGTCATTGAACAATTCTACTTTACTTTGTATGTACTTGAATTCCCGTATCTTTGGTAATTGCTTTCTGCTGCTGAATGTGGACAGTTGTGAAAGTGGGCTTCCTGTCAGTACTTCGGCCCCCTAGCTGTTGTTTTTTTGTTTCTCCCTGTCTGTCAGTGTCGTCCATGTGCTTTTAGTTCCAATGTGTTCCAGCCCTGCCCTGCTCTCAGCCCTTTCCCCGCCCACCTGATTTCCTGATCGCCTCCACCTGCCTGCCTGCCCACCTGCATCCCATCTCCTCATCAGCCCAGCCCTTTATATACCCTGCTTGTCTCTGTCTTGTTGCCAGTTCATCACCTGCCTGATTACTTGTGTTATGGATCTTGCGCTGACTTCTGCCTGACTTCCTATTTCGTCCTTGCCTGCCGTCCTGCCTTGGCTGCCTGATCTGGTTGCCTGTCTGGTTTGACCCAGCCTGTTCCTGTTTTTGATCCCTGATCCTTGTTTTTTTCTACCTAGGACTGCTTTTCTGGTTTTTGACTCTGGCACCACACACTTGCCCTGCGATTACCTATTCCAATAAAACCACTTGGAACCTGAGTACGCCTGGTCTGCGTTTGAGTCTGTGCCTGTGCCCTGACATTTCCTCATGTACCATAGTGTAGCCCTGTCTGAATTTCATTCATTATAAAGTTTTGTTAAATGTTTAAATAAGTTAGATTGAAATACACTTGGTTAACATGTGCACAGCACACACTAGCTCACTGCCTCCTTATAGTTTGCCTGTTTCTTCTAAAATGGAAATCTTATGCCCAATACACTAATCTGTTGGTAAATCCACCTGTCAGATTCTTTGTTTAGGATGGGAGGCAGGTTGCTAATTGAGTGAAATCCTGGGGAAAGTTCCAGAATAAGCAGAACACCATTAAACACAGTCCAGTGCAGATAGTGTTGCTGCTCTTGGAAAATTGGGAGCATCAATATGGTTGACGACAAGTTACACCACATGCAAGGTATCTGCTTTTACAATGGTTAAGGTAAAAGACATTTTTTCTGTATATGTCTCACTAGTTGCTTCTTATATTGTAAAATAGCTGGGAAATGCTAATCGCGAATATCCACATTAACAGGTTTAAGCCCATTGCTACCAATGTATAGCGGTTGGCATTGTGAATGTATGAATGCATAGCAATTAACATGTACGCTAGGATAATTGTGTTGTGTATTTTCCGACTGTGTGAACTTGCTGCTTAGTTCATTTAAAATTTACTGACGCAGGACACGGACAGTTGTTCCAGATAAAGCATTTATTGTGACTTGGATAAACTCCTTGGCACTTGGAAGGTGACACTTCGTGGCTGCTTGTGACCGTGGCGCTTGGACATTCCTCACTCGTTGACGTTAGCCCTCGTGGTTTATCCCAAACTGCTGCATTGAATTGTCCGATCCCCCAGCACTTTAGAAAACAACCCCGCATCCCAGAAGGTCGTGAATACTTTGTGTCGCACATGCAGTTTTATTTTGTTTGCTTGCTGTAGGCAAGTGAAGCGGCTGTTACATGTTTTGGAGCCTCACTGTACCCAAGCACTGATTCAGGCCTGCGAGCTTTGTTTCCCTGTGTAGTTTTTTTTTCACTGAATGTGGTCTGGTGTGAGTGTGCGTGTGCGAGTGGGCCCACCACATTTGAGTGTAACAGATCTCTCATTAAGAACATATTGCAGTTTATACAGTTGAGTTTACGTGATTTCATAATTAGAATTTATTGCAGTGTATGTCTTTGTGCTTAGGAATTCATTCTGGTGTACAGTGTGCTCTGCTAAATTTCTAAATATTATTGTTTGAAAACTACTTTTTACATCTTTGAAGCCAAGCACTGTGAACATCTTATTTTACTTCTTAAATTCAATGACATTGTGGTAGGAAAAACTGTATTAGCCTAGCAACACTGTGTACTAGCATGAGCTCACTGCCAAAGGTTGTATTAAGTTCACCATGCAAGCTTAAGGTTATTGCAGGACAGGTGTAATGGACCCAGGAAGTCTGGGTCACTGCCAACTTAAGTCTTGGGAGGGTTTCACCCATTTTAAAAAATATAGCCTGGCTTAGCGTGAAAATATTGGAAGAAAAAAACCTGAGAAACCTGACAAAAAGTAAGAATGGTTGGGAGAAATAAATAAATAATCGTGTAAAAGTTTAATTAGACCAAAAAGGGGAAAAGAGGGTGGACCATGAGAGGGGGAGCTAACAGGTAAGCCCAGCAATGGGAAGGTTTAGAAAAAGGTATATAAGAAGAGGTAGTTGAGGGGTTTCCTCAGACCTGGGTCTCAAGAGAGGGTGTGACTGATTTGCTCCACATGGACCAGCCCGGTTTACTGTATGTGATTTCTGATCCATATACAATAAACTCATATACATCAGACTTTGAAGTATAATTTGTATTAATTTTGGAGATTGTTATTCCTGTATTTAACGCAGCATATTGAAGGCACAAGAATGGAAAGGAACCTCTGGCCTGACCAGTAGAGGCGGGGAGTGGTGGAGTCACCACAACATCCTAAGTAAATGCCACTTTGTTTGGATCAAATCTCCTGGTTTGGATTATAGTCATTTATTCTGTGGAGGCATTCTCAGTACTGGGAACCACACTAACCACCTTTTCTAATTTTCTTAATAGAGGTTATTTCTGTGCTATTCAGCTACACTTCTATTAATTGGAGGCACCTCCAATGTTTAGAATTTTTATTAATACCCCTTAAATTTGTTAGGTTGTATAGACAGGAAAATATACCTACTCTTAAGCAAAACATACAGCACCTATAGAGGTTATGCACGTGACTTCCGAAAGCTAAAGAAAAGAGAAACAAATGGATCGCTGCAATTCGCAGAAACAACTGGAATCCAGGCATACATTAGCTTGTAGCTTACAACTTTCCAAATAAAAGTTGTAATAAAATAAAAATATTTGTACAAACCTGTCCACATACAACCAGAATATCCATTGGTGTCCTCGTCACTTTAATTTCGCCAACAAATCCCGCCTTGAAGTACGACCAAGCTTTTGCGGACATTCTAAAACGCTTAAATGAAACGGCTTAACGTGGCTTAATGTTCCAAAACAGCGATCAATGATCACCAAATTTCTCTCAGACATCTCTTGTCACAAAAAAAGCAAAACTAAAACCCAAGGAATATGGTATTTAGGCCGATGTTACATTAAGCGCTGTCCTCTTGCTTTTTTGTTAGTTGATCGCTGTTTGGAAAATTAAGCTACGAAGCGTTTTCCTTATAATGGGCGTCAATGGAGAGTTTTATTTTTTTTTGATAGGAGACAGTGTTTATGACATGTGAGATGTCAGACAAATTTGGTGATCATTGATCGCTGTTTTGGGACATTAAGCCACGTCAAGCTTTTTCCTTATAATGGGCATCAATGGAGAGGAAAGAGCTTAACGTGAGATAACGACCATGCTCCTAGGATTTCAGTTTTGATTTTTTGACAGGAGGAAGTGTTTCTGACAAGAGATGTCCAAGAGAAATTTGGTGATCATTGATCGCAGTTTTGGAACATTAAGCCACGTTAAGCATTTTAGAATGTCCCGTCTTTTGTATGCCTTCAGGCTTTGCTTTGTCTATTTCCCCGGCGTCAAAATCAGGTACATATAAATGTCAGGAAACCCCGATTCCTGGCCACTTGTCAATGTCCATGGACCACTGGTTCTTTTGTAAGTTGTAAGGATCACTGTCGAGTCCAACTGCCTTTAATTTAAGCAGATAATCATTTGTTTTACTCCCGCCTTCGCAGTTTCCACTACTAAAGGCAGCTATGTTGCAGGATGTTTTGCCACTCAGTCCGACTGAGGGGGCGTATTCTGGTGGGAAAGTGACGTCAGTGCATAACCTCTGTACACTACTAACATACCCAGGGCCCCGCCCATTGATTTAATGAGTAAAGTAGTAGGCATTCTCATATGGTGTATGGGTGGGGTGTTACAATAGTTTATGTCGGGAGTGGACAGAATGCCCAGCCCCGCCCCAACCGGTTCATTTCCTCCTAGGGATCCGCCCGCCACAAGGACACCAAGACAAGGTGAGTAGGGTAAGCACACTCTTTATTTTACCAAAAATAATAATAAAAAAATATACACACCAAATTTCATAAAACATAAAGACGCAATTACATTTCCCACCCACAGCTGTTCTTCTTCCCCTGCCCTGCTACTCACTCCCGTCCTCCACTTCCAGGACCCAGATGAGCGGGTACGCAACCCCACATACTACAACCCACACACCACACAATAGCCTTCCGCACATGTGTCCCAATGCAGTGCACTCCATGATCTGGCGCCCCTGCCACCCGGGCACGGGAAAACAGAGAACCGCTCTTTTCCATGCCAGGTGGAAGTCCTACCGCAGCAGGGGAGGCTCCACACACACACATGCACGCGCACGCACACTGTGCGAGACACACACAGAACAAAAAGGAAACATAAGGGTGGACATAGCTCGGCCCCTGCCACCGTGCCAGGTCTCGCCTACATCCCAAAATAAACGAAAAGAAACACAAAAAGACAAAACCCTCTGTGTCACTCCTTAGGAGGGGCTGGCAGTTCCGGCAGCGACCCACGTCGTCTTCTCACTAGAGACACGCACTTTCATGGGGTGGGGGCTCTCCTCGGTCCCGGCTGCTTCCTGGAACTGCTGATTGTTTCCCTTCTACCTCAGGGACTCGCCACGTACACTCTTCTGGTCGCTGCTTTTCCTGGAGAAAAGCCAAACAATAACCAAACAATAATTCCCACACTAAAACCCTGTGCACTCGGCCTCCCAGCGTCTCAGGGGTGCTGCTCCCACTCACCTGCCTAAAGACTCCTGGCGTCCCCTTAACCAAATAGGCAGCAGGTGCGGAGCGCGCATCAGGCAGTGAACCCTGTCAAAAACCACTAATTCAATCATTGAATTAACCCTGCTGCACGCCCAAGCCCCCTCGCTCTCCCAGGGAGTGCAGTGCGACCAATTACCACTGTTAGGAGACACTCCTAACATTTACATATACATTATATTTTGGGCATTACAACTGGCTTTTAAGCACCAGATGAGAACATTCTGTTGTGCCACACATTGTGTTCACAATATTTACTCACATACCAGAAAGTGCATCCCTTGTGATCCAAACATCATTTGTCAATGATAGAAGCCTGTTTTCACTGCTAAGCTTCAGCCTTGATGCTGGTCGGATTGGGAACCTTATTTTTAATGGGCCTGCAGTCTGGTTTCTCTGAAATGGGTATAAACAGATGTGCTCTTAATTAGAGATGATTAATATTCGTGAGAGAACACCAAAAAAAGCAGTACAAGGTCACTTGCAGTCGCTCCCTTGGGCTTTGTGTATTTATAAGATTGTTGTGCACATTATTTTCCCTCTGCTGTTTCATCTCGCAGCTCATTTGGAATGATTCCGGATGGTTCTTCAGCCTCTGCGCCCCTTTCCTGCATTTAGAGTGTCTGAGTTCCCAGCATCAGAACGCACAGTCCCACTAGTCTTCACATTAATGCAAATTGAAGAGGAAGTGATTTGCTGGATGAAAAATGTATGTCGTTATATAGTAATTTTTTTCTGTCATAATTTTTTTTCTTTCACTTTATTCTTTTGTGCCCCCCCCCCCCCCAAAAAAAAAACCTCTGCCAAAAAATTTCTCTTATCCATAGGAATATGATGGCATTTATTTATTAACATTGCATCTTTTTGTGAAATTGAATGGTGTTTACTTCTCTGATCGGTCTTCTGATCTGCCACAGGTCGGTAGTTTCTTATTTATCAAAGGCCTGCACATACTGAGCTAAGCAGGCAGGAGCTCCTTTAGAGTTCCAGCAATCTCCTTTGTGTGAATATCGAGCCCATGTATGATAGTTAATTATGGAGGAATGGGCAAAATGGAGAAATGGGGAGAAAAGAGTGGCATGATTCATCTGGGTGGCACCATTTTGGTGAGATAGAGATGCACTCCAACAGCTGTGCCTCATTAGGTCACACTCATAGGTCCTAAAAATCTTCAAAACAGAACCACAGAATTTGCCCTAACTTCATATGCCTTCTCTGTAACTCTGCATGTTAAAAGAAAATGTTTTGGGGGATGCCTCTGATCTTCCTGTTTATGCACATATTAAAAACAATTCTAGAGATGGTCTTTTTTTCCTTCTGGGGAATTAAGCTAAACTTGGGTGTACTGTTGGGGTGCGGGTCTATTGGAGGATTGCATTTCCTATGTCACAAAGGTGATGCTAGCCCTGAAGTTGTTACTGAAGGTTAAGAAAATCACGCATAGCGGTCAGCCTGAAAACAAGCCCTAGGTTCAATTACAATTACAATTACATTTTGGTATTTTGCAGATGCTTTTAAACCAAAGCGACTTACAATTTAGTGCATCAAACAGGTTTAGCTGACTTCCTCATAGAAGATCACAGTAGGAATGCAAATTAATTATTTACAGTACCATGCTCCTGTATATCCTGCAACAATAAAACAGAAATCTGCAAACAAAACCTGCAACACAGAGACAGGGTTAGTACAGAAGGTTTTTTTTTAGTAGAATAGGAACCTAACAGAAAGGTTACACAATAGGGGACAGGTGGATTCAGAAAAGGTGGTTTTTCAGTCTCCTGCGGAAGATGGCGAGTGATTCCACAGTTCTGATTGGGTGAGGAAGGTCATTCCACCACCGCGGAACGAGGGCAGAAAAAAGACATGGCCGGGTGGAACGGCTGCCAGGTTCCCGAAGTGAGGGGACCACCAGCTGCCCAGAGGAGGTTGAGCGGAGAGATCTGGTTGGAATGTATGGAGTGATCAGAGACTGAAGGTAGGATGGGACAGAGCCTCTTGTGGCCTGGTAAGCCAGTACCAGTGTCTTAAACTGGATGCGGGCTGCTACCGGAAGCCAGTGAAGTGCAGTGAGTAGCAGAGTGACATGAGAATGTTTTGGGAGGTTGAATACCAGGCGTGCAGCAGCATTCTGAACCAGCTGAAGCAGCCTGATAGCGCAGGCCGGTAAGCTAGTCAGTAAGCTGTTGTAGTAGTCAAGGCGGGAGAATACTAGTGCTTGATCTAGGAGCTGGGTTGCTTGTTGGGTAAGGAAAGGGCGGATTCTCCTGATGTTGTAGAGGAAGAATCTGCAGGAACGGGTGACTGCCGGGATGTGGCTAGAGAAGGTTAACTGGTCATCCAGGATCACGGCCAGATTTTTGGCTGACCTGGAGGGGGCCACCACAGAACCCTCAATGGTAATTGGAGCGTCGATCATTGGGGAGTTCTTTGATAGCAAAGAGAAGAGAAGCTCAGTCTTCTCCAGATTGAGCTTAAGATGTTAGCGGACACCCAGGAGGCAATGTCGGCTAGGCAGGCTGCAATGCGTGGCTGGACCTGAGAGTCAAAAGGGGAGAAAGAAAAGAACAACTGTGTGTCATCTGCGTAACAGTGGTAGGACAGACCGTGGGCAGAGATTACCTGTCCAAGTGATTTAGTGTAAAGGGAGAAAAGGAATGGGCCAAGTGCAGAACCCTGTGGGATCCTGGTCCGGAAAGGGCGGGGGCAGGAGACTGATTCCCTCCAAGATACCTGATAGGAACGGTCAGAAAGGTAGGATTCGAACCATGTCAGCGCAGATCCTGAGAAGCCCATCCCAGCAAGGGACGAGAGAAGAATCTGGTAGTTCACAGTGTTGAACGCTGTGGAGAGGTCAAGTAGTATGAGAACAGAGCTGAGTGATTTCGCTCTGGTTAAGTGAAGTTCTTCTGTGACTGCAAGGAGGGCAGTCTCAGTGGAGTGGCCGGCTTTGAATCCCGACTGGTTTGGATCCAGGAGGTTATTCTGGAGGGAGAAAGTTGGTTATAGACTGCGCGCTCTAGGGTTTTGGAGAGAAATGGTAGAAGAGATACTGGACAGTAGCTTCTGACATCAGCTGGATCAGAAGGGATTTTATTAGATGTAGAACATCCGAGTCAGTTGGGGGGAGAAGGAGGAGAAGGTAGTGGGAGTGACAGCGGATGGGAGGAGACAAGGGGAAAGAGTCGCATATGTCTTTAAGAAGGAGACAAAGTCATCACAGAAAGGGATGAGGGAGGAGGAGGGGGGGGGGGGGTGTAGAGAAAAGTTTGTGAGGGTTAGAGGATGCAGAGTGCATCCTGGAGTGAAAGAAGGCAGACTTAGCGGAGAATAGGGTAGATGAGAATGAAATGAGCTGCACAAAGTTTGGCTCTGTCTGCACGCATGCAGTCTGTCAGCCAGGGACTGGGAGGGGACAAGTGAGCTGGTTTGGTAACAAGGGGACAGAGGATGTCCAGGGAGGAGTACAGCGCAGAGAGGACAGGAGGATTTCTCCTCAACAGACAGAAGTGAGAAGGATTCAGCAGAAGGGATAGAAGAGCACACAGCAAAAGAGAAGGCAAAAGAGAGGGTGCGAAGGTTGCGTCGTGCTGACACTAACGGGGTGGGAGCAGAGGACTTAGGGGAGGATATGAGTGGAAGGGAGAAGGATAGGAAGTAGTGATCAGAGGTGTGGAAAGGTGTGACCGTGAAATCAGGAGCAGGGCAGCCTCTTGTGAAGACAAGGTCCAGCTGGTTGCCAGCCTTGTGTGTTAGTGGGGATTCCACTAGGGTGAAGTCAAAGGACTGGAGGAGGGGGAGGAGACCAGCAGACTGAGTGGAGTTCAGTGGAAGATTGAAGTCCCCAAGCAGCAGGATGGGAGTGCTGTCCTCAGGGAAGGAGCTGAGGAGGGTGTCCAGCTCATCTAGAAATGACTGCAGAGGGCCTGGTGGACGATAGAGAACAGTCATGTGCAGTTTACAAGGGGGAGAAACAGTGTGAAATTCAAAATAGGTGGGGAAGATGGAAGGGAGGGAGGTGACACAGAAACTCCATGAGGGGGAGATCAGGAAACCAGTTTCTCCACCCCTCCCTGAGGGTCTGGGGGAATGTTAGAAGGTGAAGGCAGAGGAGAGGGCAGTGGGGGTGGCAGTGTTATCTGGTGTGATCCACGTCTCAGTGAGGGCTAGGAAGTGAAGGGACAGCATGGAAGCCTGAGCAGAGATGAAGTCGGACTTCTGTACTGCTGACTGGCAGTTCCAGAGGTCATCGGAAATGACAACAGCAATATCAGTAGAACAAGATGAATAAGGTTGGTCAGGTTATGACTGCAAGGTTGCCGCCTGTGAAGATTGCGAGGGGAGATTCGGACAGGAATGGGTAGATGGCACGTGATTAGTGTATGTGTGGGAGAGGGACAAGACAATGCAGAACAACAGGTGTTAGTAGCACAAACTCAGGAGATAAACAAAATGGATGAATGAACTAGGGCAGCAACACAACAACTAGAGCACAAAGACTGAGAGAAAAACCAACCACAGGGTAGCTAGCGAGCAGACCACAGTAGTGCCCCTCGTTGTCCTTCCTTGGTGGACTCCCGTAGGTAGACTCCCTTGTCTTAATCTGACTGAGTCTTCGTACGACGAGACAAGGAAGACGAGACCACGCCAGCTGCCACTTAGTGGAAACACAACTAAAGAGCCAAGTGGCTCACACACTCACGGCTTCCGGGCTGGCTACAGTCCCGCCCCCTCAGGAACCAGAACAAACCAGAAATCAGCCGTGGCAAAAAACTACCAAACTAACAAACAAATGCAAATTAGCAGCTTAACAGCTAACGCAACAGTAACTAAGACTACCAAGTAACATGAACTAGCAACGCTACCAAACAAGACACACGGTTATAAATTGACAATGAACCCTAACCAAACAACAGAGTTAACAGAGTAAACAGAACGCACGGCAACTCTAAGCAAATTAACAAGCAGTCTTACCTAGATCCTGCTCTCAAGAAGAAACACAATCTTCAATGATGCACACACAATCCATATTAATACAGGCATTAATATATTGATACATTAATACATTAATACAAAGGCATTCCTTTCTCACAATCACCTTTGTTCCTCTATATCCTGTCATCTGTACTCCATGACAGCTGTCAAAGTTACAGCTAATGGAACCACAAAAAAAGGTCTCAAGGTTACAGATGCTCACAGCTGAGATTCTGTAGTTTAGAGACTGAAGTGTGGGGATGCCATGGGAACTGTCACCATCAGCTGGCTTTGCTCACACTACTGATTGTCAGGCTCGGGACGAGCTGTCAGCTGAACAAAGGAGATCTGGACCTGGGACCAGTGTGCAGGCCACAGGGGGAGGCGTATTCCCCGTGAGGCCTCACCCTCCTTCAGCCTCCTCCCCAACATGGTTATGCCTCAATTGCTCATGGAGGATACTGGAGGTTTCCTCCTATAAAAGGTCTGAGAAAAGCAGTTTATACCAGTGAATTGCAGAACTGTTGAATTTATGAAAACCCAATTTATCTGTCTGCCTGATTGATCTGACAACAGTGATCAGTGTCTTCTCACAACTGCATAGTGAAAGTGGAGCTGGAGGCTGAAGTGCACTTGTCCTTCATGTTATCCCTGTTTTATACCAATGCTGTTTCTGCACTCACTCGCCTGCACGCTGTGATGCTGTTCAAATCCACTGTGAAGAATGCCTTAATAAATAGTCATTGGGTTGACTGTTGTGTCACCCACATCTTAAAAAGAGACATTGGTTTTCTCAATCACGTTCCTTGGGACAACGGCTGGAAAAGTGCTTCATGGTTAACATCCACCTTCTTTATCAAAGTTTTTGTCTGGAATACAAATGGGAGCCAGTGTGTCAATATTTCATGAAACCATAGTGGTGGATTTGGTTGCATTAAACATGTAGGAGATCACAGGCACACCTTCCAGATTTTGTTACTGATGTAACACTCCTGCTTCCCTCATTAAAATAACTGCTCTGCTCTGGTGGAGTGAATTTGCGTTAAAGATAAACTAACGTAGTTCAGTGGTGGTACTCCTGTAAATCTGTGTCTCCTTTTGAATTAGGAATTAATGAGACTGGAGAGGACTGCAGCTGAGGCAAGGTGCTTCTCTATCATCCAGCCAAAAACAATAATGGCCCCCTACTACCTCATTATTTTTCACCAATCAGCAAGCATTGCCTAAAGCAGTGCATTTTTTAGTAAGTTTTTTAGGGGGGCTGACAAACCTGACCATGCCACAGTATTTAGCTGTGCAAGGTCAAGCAGAGGCCTTTTCTAGAGTCCCTTTTTTTGTTTTTTTTTTTGGAGAAGCAAAAGCTGTTTCATGTCAGCCAGAGCAGGGTGCGATGCGACAGAGCAATGAAATCAATTAACCTCTGCTGACAAACCACCAGTGGAGTATGAAAAAGAACATGACCTGTGCATGTAGTAGGAGTCACCATGCACAGCCACAAATTACACATTGTGATTTCACCCCATGCAGCCCACTTCTAGGAGATGGTGTTAACAGCCTGATAGGCATGAGGCATGGGCGTCCAGGAGATTTTAGCCAAGAGTTCTTAAAAAAAAAAGGCACTTTCTTAATATGTTAAATGAAAAGGCTTTCAAATGGGATAAGCCAACGCAGGTTCTGCTCAATGCTCTGCTTCCCTGGCAACTAACCAATAAGAACACCATGTGGCTTGGTACCATATTTGTCCCCGCAGCATTGCATCTGAAGTTTTTCAAGTTCTAAGACCTCATTACATAAGCACACCAGCCACTTACCACAGTAACTTCCTATATTCAGTAAGTCAATCACTGTCAACACTTATTAAGGCTTTATACATCTATGCATATCCATCTGTATAAAGCATCTAGGCCTTTCCCTTGAGGCATATCCTGGGAAGTTATGACCTAAGTTTGGATGACAGCACAGATTGCATTCATGTGCTGTACGTCTTTACAAAACACTAGTTTTCATGCTGTGCTGAAGTTCACAATAAGCTGTTTGGTGATCATCTGGTGATATATTTTTTCTGTAAAGGAAATTATCCTTATTGACTATTATTGAGCATGCTGTCATCTGTCGTTCTTTTTTACTTTTGGCACAGGATGTATGCATATTGATTTCAGATGTAAATCATATGTCGGGTGTTCTGTGGGTAGCTCATGAAAGCAACCTCAGTAAATAAATAATCAAAAAAACAAATTATTAAAAACATCTAATTTGGCCTGCCTCAGAGGAGCACGAGCAAGCAGTCTGCGGGTGCTTTCACACTAGAGCTTTTGGTGCAGACCCGAGACCACTTGAGCCGTTAGTTCGGTTTGTTTTGTTGATGTGAACGCTGTTTCTCAAACTTGGGCGCGCACCAGGGACCGTACCCGAGTCCTCCAGAAAACGGCGGTCTGGGGTACAGTTCACCTGAACTCCAGTGCGGTTCGCATTTGGTGTGAAAGCTATCCAATCTAAAACTAGGAAGTAAACGCTGTTGATGATGTGTAATTTGTTATGTGCTTGTCACATCTAAAAACTATTCAGGAAATAACTGCAGGTAGCCACACTATTCGGTCACCTTGAGGGTATGTGTGTATGCTCTGCAAGCAAAGCTGCAAATTAATTTAGCATTGCCGCTTGTCTCCGCAAAAACCTCCTTATCCCAGCAGCTCGCATCACTCTCAGACAGCGGGACGCATTTATGGCATGGTGAAAATGTGGAACACGGTTATTTTGGTGCTGCACCATATTAACAAAAAGATGAATAAGAATACTAGTGTGGTTTTCCATTTTGCCTCCCTTTTGTGTCGTTGCCTAGCAACATTGGTAAATAAAAGCTGCACGTTCTTTATGTGTTGATGACGTAAACGAACCAGGGTTCGCAACCAAAAAATGTAACGTGAAAGGAGACCAGCGGGGGCAGGGGGAGGGGGAATAAGCGAACTCAAGTTCGGACCAGCAAAACAGACCAAGTGTGAAAACAGCCTAAATGTTGTATGACTTCAGGAACTGCTGATAAGATGTACCTGTACAAATTGGCAACTGTTTTCTTTACACACTAAGGTGGAGTGTTCCGTTTTTTAAGAAGTGTTTCCAATGTGTTGTTTAATTGTTTTTCTTTTTTCTCCTTGCAGTCGATGTTTATTTTTCCTGCAGAAAAATAAACATCCAAGCTGTTTCCATCAGCTTGGTAGTAAAATTCAATTAATTATTTGCCTGAAAATTATTGTGGTAAGTAAGTAAGTATTGTGGCCTTTGCCTTGTTTATGTAGACACTGCATATTAATTGTTTCAGCTCATTGGCTCAAAACATTGTATTTATTAGTTTATCCAGCCAGAGGGCAGAGTGCTCATATTACTGTAATACATTTTTATGGGAAAAAGGGAAAGAAATTGGTCTTAAAAGAAATATATATCATGTGTATTGATTAATGATAATGTAAGTTTGCATGTAGAACACATCCAGTTTTGGCCCCTCGGACGCAAGGATCCATAACTATTGGCATCTGTTGCTGATGACCTCAGAAGTCTCCCAACTTTTATAGACCTATGAAGCTGCCCAAGGTTCTTTGGAGCCACATCACTCAGGCTGTCTGAGACAAGAGGCAATGCATCTGAGCAGAATGGCAGCTTCAGGCTTAAACTTAGAGGCTCAATGCATGCTCTAAATATATCTCAGAGCAGCGAAACACATGCTTATTTATGAGCTTCATTAAATAGCGATTAAAAATGATATAGCAGAAAACTTGAGTCAAAAATGCCTATACTGGTCAGCAGTGTAGCATAGCGGTAAGCAGTGGCGGTTCTAGCATGTATGGCACCCTGGGCAAACCCCCCCTTCAGCGCACCCCCCCGCCAAAAAAAAAAAAGCACCATTCTGCACTGCACTGTTGTTGTGTGTTTTAAATAGATGTTATGTGGGTCAGCAAGTGAGAGAGTTTGGAACCTGGGTTCTCACTGCACACTGCCAACCCCTTATGGCCAGTATCGTTGTCGGCAACAAGCGCTAGTTAACCAGGTCTCAAGATGTGATGTAACCGCTTGGCTACCTGCTACCTGCTACCTAAGGCTTTATGCAGGGCTCACATGAGCTACTCACTTCAGCTCTGCCACATATATAAATACAAATAAAAAAGAGTTAATCGAATTATAACACTATTACCCTATTGATAAATATACATGTCATTATGCACAATTTATCAAACTTTCAGAATAGGAACCAAATGAACCATACAACCTCCTTGTCTTATTCTAGGCATAAGACACCCAAAAGACTCAATATATCACAAAAGATACAAAATATCACCATAATATAGACGTCTTTTAAGTTACCTTAAACTACAGCATTGGAAATTCCCCTTACTGAGCTCAGGACCTAGTCAATACAATCACAGAAAACCTTCATGATGTCCCCTCAATGAAAGCTAACCAAATCAATAGGTTAATGTGCTTAGGTTGTAATCGTTTTGCTGCAGGCTACACACATTATCATGATGAAACTGTGTGAAATTGTATCCAATGTTATGTAAGCTAGGTGGACAGAAAACGGAATATTGTCACCCTATGTGTAACAGCATAGCAAGCAACGTAGGCTAACAAACATAAGTGTTATACTAGCCTACTTCATTACATGCATAATATTATACTCATAAAGAGATGACATAGCTGCATACCTTTATTCTTAACGATTTCACACAAACCAGAAAAAAATGCAACAATATGTCTGTGAAACTATATATTCACAGTATTATGAATGAATTGTGGTTTATTTGGTAGCATTTTATAGTGTGACTGTGTTTACTAATTGCATTAGTACTGTACAAAGTTAGAGTTAGAAAGCTATTTGATAGATTCCCCCACTCCCCCTACTGCAGGCTTCCAGTGGGGAGACCTGAGGTCAGCCTACCCTTGCCCCCCTCCCCATCTCATACTTTTGAATGGGAGACCTTCCCAGGCAGTAGCCTGCCTAGCTCACAAACTAGAATCAAGGTGTCCATTCCGACAAGGTTAATTGACCCACACAGTGACATGATACCATTGACGTGACATTCAAATGAGCGATAGGAAACAGATCGTGCAAATATCACCATTCCGCATTTTTTTGGGCAAGCGCCCCGTGCCGCCCCCGGCAAGATGCCGCCCTGGGTGGTTACCCATGTCGCCCATACCTAAATCCGCCATTGCTTAGGGGGTATAGGGACTTCCCCATTCTTGCTCTGCCTCACTTGGAAGTCCTGGTCCCGTAGAGGAGCACAGACTCACTGGCTGAGTTGTGCTTTCCCATTTTTGAGTGCTCTCATTTTCCAGCAGCAAGAAGGAAACCTGGTGAGGTTACCTGGGGTCGGCCGCCATCATCATGCAAACAGCGCATAACATACGTCAGGCACGAGGCGCTGCAAGCAGTTGATCTCTGCTGCACATACGTTTCCTGGAAACCAACAGCTCTCTGATGTGCTCTGAGGGGGGAGAGCCCAGACACAGCGCAAGGCACAAAACACAAGCACAGGAGATTAACCAGCTTTTGGCAGGCAGTGAAGGCTGCAGTGGGTTTCTTAATAAGACTATGATTAAACCACAAGAGAGCTATGAAAAGGGACACAGAGAAGCATACAGTCCAGATTGTTCCATTCTCTGTCTACTGATGGATTTAGATCAAACCTTTAAAGGTAATCGGAATACAGTGTAAATAAGAAAGTAAAAAGAAAATCTTTACTGAAACAAGAACCAACAGTGAAGTTCTGATCTAATCAAAGGATTATATACATACATGTCAACAAGTGTCAAAGCACCTTCCCTACAAATTAACAGGTGGTATTTTTGGTAAGAGCATCAAGCAGCATACATATGGAGCAGGAGTAAGGCTGGTAAATCTTTTTTTTTTTTTTTTTACAAAAAAAAAAAGGGCAGGTAAATCTTTCCAGTAGATTGGATGCCAGACTGCTGATTTTGTGACCAGTTTGCATATGCAGAAACATGCACCAGGCATTATGAAACAATGCATGCGGATAACTCCTCCTCTCAGGACTGTCTGAGAAAAGGGGAAGTGAGACGTGCAAAATGACAGTGCAGTGTGTGGACAAGTGCTCACTTCCTGTCTGCCCTGCTTCCCCTACGCTGCTCTGAGTGCAGTTCCAGCTCTCACCAGCTTCCCTGACAGTAATTGACCTTGTTCTACGCCAGCTGAGTGTAGCACCACACTGGAGAATCGGTCATTTCAAAATATTATCAATAGGTGGGAGCAAAAGTCATTTAAAATGATACCCAAGAGACAAAGATATTCGATATTTTGTTTGATTCTCAAGAGCTACTGCATGTGACAAAGCCCTGGAATTAGACAGACAGCCTAACAGCTTTTATTAAAACTACAACTCAACCACAGTTTTATAGATGAATGTGCTGTTCATTCACCTTTAAAGTAGAAGTCAACACTGCAGAGACCTAATTTATTTATTTTTGTTATTATTATAAAACAGATAGAAGAATTTCTTTCCAGATTTGTCATGCATTGTTTCAGCCATGCATTGTTAAATATGATGACACATCTTGAATAAATAGCAGATTCTGATGGTTTGGACAGCATGCAAGAATATCCAAGAATGTTCATGTGCAGCTGGAGTTCCTGCAGAAAGTTCCTGCAGGAATGGCCTGATTATGGCTTGGCCTGCACCTGCAGCTTAGCACCACCCCCCTCCACCTGAACCTTTGGAGTGGATATTCTCTGTTATGCATACTCTGTCCTTTTTTATCATTTACTTAGCAATAATCAAGCTAATTAAAGGTCTTGTTTGCCCCACCAACTCCACAACTATTAAAGTCCCAAGTGGTAGAATTCTCTGTCCCCAGGATGGTTTGGTGTACTTAATTTAGATCCCCACGAAACAAATGTTCTGACAATTTCAATATTATTTCATCACTAGCACTAAAAATGAAGTGGCCATACCAGGATGTGAATAACTTCTCAGTGCCATATTCTGTTAACTCTCTGAAAAGGAAGAAGTGTTTTTTCTCACAATTACCAATAAATATGTGTATCTAAGTAGAACTTGAAACACATTTGAATTTGTCTGAGGGAAAGCCAAGGCTTATTTACAGTAAACATCAGGGGTAAGGGGTTAGTTGGTCATCATAAGCAAACACCAAGGCAACGACCCTCACGAGGCACATGCAGAAATGTTTAGTATGTGCAACATACATACTACATATGTACAGCTTTCCCTGGGTTGTTAAAATTTCACAGATTTTTTTCACACTTTTTTTCAGACAGTAACAGAGGAAAAAGGTGTGGTCATCCTGGAGGTCTGGGTGAGAGTAATTAGGACAGATAATGTGTCAAATTTTAGGTTTTAATGCATGTTTTACACAACAGCATTTACATCTTATTCTTTATTTTCATAGATGTGCAGGTATATACTGTTCACGAAAAGATACCCTGACATGTACTGATATATGCTGTAGCTTCTAAAATAAGTGATTTATTTAGTGAGACAGGACAACATTTCAGGACAATTGTTGCCTTACCTAACTTAACAAATTACTTATTTTGGGAGCAATATACCAGTGTGGGGGTTTTGTTGTTGTGTATGCATATATTCTCCCTTTCTGTGTTGTACCTGAGAATATTGGTATATGCATATTCTTATGTTAATGGAGTGTGGCACTGTGGCAGGGCATTGCAGCACTAAAGTTGCAAATTTGATTCCCAGTTGGGGCACTACTGTTATACCCTTGAGCAAGATGAATACCCCATATTTCCTCAGTAAACACTCCACTGTATCAATGGATAATATGTAAAAAGTCTAAGCTATGCAAGTCTGCTAAGTAAATGTAATCCGTAAGACAATAAACAATAGAGGGCCCTCAATCTTAGGCCTCAAGTCAAAAATGTACCACTTTGCCTATCACCCATATGGCAGCACAGTAAAATGAAACTACAATATGATTTTTGCACCCCTATTTTTAGTAAGAGTTAGGCCTTGGCAATTAATCCTCTTTCCAAGGCAATATGAGGAAAAGAGACAAAATGTGAAATCCACAGACTTTAATTCCATTTAGGTGTTTTTTGAGTCTCATTAAGCAGTTATCAGCAGTCAAGAAGACATTATTGATGGGTGACTGTATTTTACCAATGGTTCATTGGACATCCTGACACCAGCTCAAATTTCAGAGCATGCAAAAAAAGAAGAAAAAAAGCTTTTCCAAGCAATGTTCCAATGTAATGTATTTCCATACCAACACTAAATAATTTCATAGGACTGAAAATAAGAAATAACTGAATATATGACAGAACTGTAGCTTGCATAACATACCATTTAGCTTAACAAAACATTTAGTTGGTTGGGTATTTTCACATCTTGTCCTCTCAAGTGAGGCTTCACAGTGACCAATCCAACACTACACAGCAGTTGCAGACCAGCATTACTGTGTACAGATTTTGCCCGGGCTCAAACCCCAGCAAGCTGCAGGACTGCACTCTCAGTGGTGTAGGCAGGGATATCTAATGGGCGGAGGGTTTTCTGCCTTTAGGTATGCACACTATAGTTCAGAGCAAGTGCGTACCTTACTTATTTTAAAATAATAGCAGCTAACATGGCAGCAAGTTACCACCAGAGTGCATGACTGCTAGCAAACTAGAAGCACAATGAGCACAGTCACTGTGTGTGTGTTAATAAGAATTTAGCTGGCTAGTGTCTCATGTGATCTGTAATGTTAGACACTTTATTGTTAGCTAGATAGGTTTGTGTGCATGTCTGCCATTTCATGCACATTTAACTAGTGAAGACTTTCACTTGTAGCTCGCTAAGGTAATGAATACAATCAGATAATGGTTAGCATGTGGCCCATCGGTCAGTCTGTATTAAGTGATGATTTCCGTTATTTATGGTTTTTCCATTTATTCAGGGCCAAAGCAGTGGGCCTTATATTGCCTGAAAGGGACACACCACAAAATAAGAGATTAACTGATGGTTGTAAACAGGTTTTTTTAAAATCCGTATGACTCTGTAAGTATGTATGAATGAATTCCTCAAACACACGTGATAACAGAAGTAGCTTGACCCAAGTCAGGTATTCAAGCCATTTCTGTTTTGTTTCTGTGGTCATCTTTGTTTGAGTGATCTGCTTTAAATAAATATTCATATTCAGCTTCATTATGTAAGCATTTTGCAGTAAACAGTTGCTTTTCTATTTTATTTTAAAATTTTTAATTTTGTCTTTGTCTATTATGAGATAGGAAAAGACAAAATTGAAGTTGAAGTATCTTCTGGGACAAGAGGTTAGCTGTTTTCCATATAGAAAAAAAAAATAGTGATCCTCCATAGTCCAGTCACCAAGTTCACCCACTACCTTAACATAGTTGCAATGAAGAACTACATTCTGTTCATGTCTCTGGACAGGACGATTCTCCCTTCATTGATCCGCATTGCAGAGACAGTCTAAGTAGTGCCTGCATCAAGCACTCACATGGAGCAAGTGCGCAGCAAGCAGTCATAAAGCCACCTCATCACTCTCAAATGTGTGGAAAAATTTTGTCCAGTTGAATATTTTTTTGGGTAATGCAGTAGCTCGTAAATTGTTTCTGTAGGTAAGGACAGGGCAGTGATTTCTTTCCATTGTTTTAGGTTCACCACTACACATGTATTTGTGTATGTATTTTTTATTGTTTTATCAGACATAAAAATACAGTTGAATGATTGAAATGTAATTGAATTACAAAAATATAGGGAATTTCAGTTTGCATAGTAATTTTTTAGAGATGAAATTGTTGTTTTAATAATAACAATATTTACATTTACATTTACATTTATTTATTTAGCAGACGCTTTTATCCAAAGCGACTTACAAAACTGCATACAACAAGTATAGCGACAGTACGGGGACAGGATGTGTACAGTTCCACAATGAGACAGTTCTCAGCTGAGAGCAAGGTCTGTTTGAGGACACAGTACTATCAGATAACAAAAAAACCTGATAAGTGCAACATCCGAATTAAAATATGCTCAGACATAAACTTGAATGTCATTGTTGCATTGTAGTTGACAGGAAAACTTCCATTCAAGTTTCATAGATTCAAGTCTTGAATGACCTTTTTTACTTCTTTTCAGCTTCTTGATACTCAAATAAGTGTGACTTGGTCCCATTTATGGTGGAAATTGATTAATATAAATGTCATTTGCCCCCTTCAACTGACACCAACTGCAAATAAGTCAACAAGACAATACAATCATGCAATCTTGTCTTTTTAAAATTATTTTGCTACTTCCTTTCCTCTCTCTACTTTACACAGCAGTGCAAAGTGGTCAGCCTGTTGTTTTATTTACATTTCTATAGTTTTCCCTTTCCTGCTCTAACTGAATTTGCATCAGAGACATCCATGAGCAACCCCTTCAATGTAAAATAACTGATTATGTCTCCTTTAATGTGCTAAGAAAATTTGACTCTTATTTGCTTTTGCAAGCAATGTTAGCTAATGCTAACTAACCATGTATCAGTGGTGTATACCATCCTGACCACTTTACCTGTACCTTAGAATGTTGCCTCTTCACTCAAAAAGTTGGTGTTCTGACAGAATTTTACCTTTTGGTGGGCAGTTTAGTAGATAGGTCACTATATCTAGAGGCCTGCTCTGCTCCAACTGGGTATAATTTCTAGCATCCAATATTTATTGAAGAATTGTGTCACTCCTGCCTTGAATGGAAGGGTTTTTTGTGAGGGTGGGGTCTTATTAATTCATTAATGCCAGAATCTACCTCTAACAATGACTGCTGATCAATCTTATAACTCCCATAATTTCCAAAGCAAAAATAAACTTTGCTCCAATATTTTGGGCGAATCCTAGGCCTATGCATAAGAGTAGGCCTCACGTTTGGCCCAAAAGTTTGTGACCAAGTGAGAGTCCAAGGGTTATTTTAACCAGTTTGGAGAACACATCCTAGAATTGCCACTATTGCTACATCTCTACTGTGGTATTGGTTTGTTTCTTTTGTTCTTTAAACAAGAGTTTTTCATTTCTTTCTGTCTGCCTAAAACTATACCTATTCCCCACCAAACCACAGTGTCAGAGTGCATTTTTCTGTGTCCATTAGGCTTTTAAGGCCCTGGAAGCAGTTCTGGTTCTAGTCTATTGATTGTATTATTCATTACACCACTCCCTAATGTGCCTCCAGTCTCATTACAGTCAAAACAGAAAGATGTTTCAAATGACGGGGTCTCATGCCATTTGACTGTCATGCAGCTTTAGTGGTCAGGGGCTCTTTTATATTTCAAGGCTATGGCTGCATATGTTCCTCCTATCATCCATCCAAATAAAGACTGAGGAAGAAAATTTTCAGACAATTCCTACATAAAGGGCAATGTCCCCACCCACAAATATAAAAATCCCACTTTGCTTTCATGTCAGATGTTTATGGTATCTGTCCTCCACCCCTTCTCCATCCCTGTTAACGATGTCTAAATGGGGGGGGGGCCACTGGCACCAGCCAGTGGCCAGGTGCGCTACCTTCATTGGACAATCCAGCCAAATCTAAACACCAATCTACCCACATCAGTCACAACCTTTACACTTCAATTGCATGGAAATTCTGAAACATACTGAAACTAACTTTGTTTTATAGCAGCTTGGACATAGCTTTAATCAGCAAGCTGTAGTGCTTGTAACACTCTTCAGACAGTCAATTCTGGTAATGCTTTTCAAAAAAGTCACACATGTTGAAAGGTCCCAACATCTAACACATTGTGCCAATTAAATATCCAGTGCACCAGTGGCTGTGATAACTTTAAGTATCAGCTTATAACTCTGCACCTAAGTAAGTGTGGCTTCCTATGTTTATACCTTAAATGAAGAAATGCTCAATGTGCTTTCATCTCAGAAAACATCAAGATGATTGGAATTTTTC
This sequence comes from Megalops cyprinoides, assembly GCF_013368585.1. NCBI lineage: Eukaryota > Metazoa > Chordata > Actinopteri > Elopiformes > Megalopidae > Megalops > Megalops cyprinoides. Next base: position 1,633,942 of record NC_050602.1, read on the forward strand.
TGTATGTGAAGATTTGGTAAATGAAGTGAAGCTTCCCAATGCAGGAAGTTGTGGTTTAGCTTGGGGGAACGGTGTGCCAGAAAAGATTTATAAGCAAAGTGGTTTTCATTTCTTGGTAGAGAGTGCGATGTAGCCCCCTGTGGAGTCTAGTTTAGCATATGCAAAAGTAGAAGGAAGACCATGGAGACGTTTGTGTTTCTATTTCCTCAATTGAGTTTTTCAGCCCTGAAGGAGGAAGCATTTCAAAATGCTTGGTCCAGGCGATTTACCGGTCAAAGGAGTGAAAGAAAGTAAATCTAGGTAGGTTCAAACAGTCCACTTTTGCGATTTGAGCTTTTTATTAGAAAGTAATGGGGGGTTAGCTGATACTGTATATTAGTGCAAAATGCTTTTTTTACTTTCATATTTCACAGAAATGCAACTTCCCTTTTGTCGTATTGTACAACACAGTCTGAGAGAGCCATTGTTCTCTCCTCCTTTTACATAGGTTCTTCCAAGAAATGTAATCAATACAATTGTTTTTCATGACTGTGAGGATCTTACGTTGGATATTATTCGGAAATAAGGTTCTTATTAAGTGTTTTAAGACCTTATTTAATAGCAGCAAGATGAGTCACGAAATGAGTCAGGCTTAAACCTCTTTGAAGGGTTTGTGTTGAGTGTTCTATACGTTCCCTTTAATCAGAATGAGAGCAATTGCTACACACATTTCATTGCATTCTGGTTGCATTTTCTCTGAACATGGTGTGATTCTATGAATCTCCTTAGAAACTATTTTTGTCTGCATTTTCTTTGTTCACCATGCTAAGAATTAGGCAATTTGGTGGGGGAATTCTAGTCAACATGTTCACAAAGCAATTTAAAGATTGTTTGCTGCTTTTCTGCAGGCAGGAGAGAGAAATACTAAAAACCACATAAGCTAGACATTTAACACAGGAATAATTGTTTTGATGTTGTGTTCTAGTCCAAAATCTCATTTGTATCTCAAGTGTATCCTGTGTTTGCGCCCTCACTGACTAACACAAGTAAAACAATGTTAAAATGTTCCTGTTCTGCAAACAGAATGTGTGACGTGTGCTCTGTGTTGTTCAGAGCCAGAGAAGCACTCATTGTAAAAAAAAAAAAAAGACCTTGCTCTCTGCAGTCATTCTTGTCCCCAAAAAACAGCCATTGGCCATTTATGAAAATGGCCAACCAATGGCTTTGCTCAGCAGTGTCAAGCTTTTTTTAATGATTGTTCTTTGCATGTTGTTTCACATTTGGGCCTGTCTCTATTGTACAGCACTTTGTGACAGTTTGAGTTGTTAAAATATGCTGTAAAAATCAATTTAACTTTATTTGATTTCCATGTGAGGCATCCTCCAGTCCTCTCACTGGTTCAAACTGTGCAGGTGTCTTGTTAAATATTAAGAATCTGAGGGTGCAAAAAGAGAAAAGTTAAAAAGTATGAAACTCAGCCATTTTGTTTCCCCTCAGATGTAAAGATGGGGAGAAGAAGAGCAGACTGAGCCTGCTAATGACAAGGTCGGGGTCCCATGAAAACGTGAGCCCAGAAAAGAAGCCAGCAGCCAAGAGCCCTGTGTAAGGTCTTCCCCAAAATCCATACCAGTAGAGAAAGTGGGTCTGTCAGAGGAAAATGTTTCCCTTACAACAGTAGCATTTCCTCAACATCTCCATTATACATAAACATACAAATGTGTAATAATGTGAACTTGCAGGCTTGTTAGTAGCAGCCTATGTCTCCCCCTGTTTTCTGGACATTCTTTTTGGTTTAACTGATAAAGGTTTTCAGAGGTTCTAAACTGGTAGCTTTAGCGTTTCTGAAAACTGCCAAGGACAGTCTGAATACAAAGCCTGGGGGAATGTACATAGCTGAATGTACCAAGCACATAAACTGGATTTTTAAAACAGCTAGTCCATCCAACCAATCTCTTTTCCTGAATTTGTGTTAACTCATAGAACCACTCTATTACTGGTGTTTTTCAAGAGGATTAAAAACATGAACTTTGATCAAAATTGACATTGGTTTTTACATTAAGACAATAACATCATCTGTACAGAATCATCCCAAAGGTACTGTTGCAGCTTTGGGTAAAAATATAATCTCGTGGCTTTTGTGATGAAATTATAGCTGTATCACTGTATGGCATTCCCTTTTTTTAAGAAAAATGGCTATGTGGTGATGGACGTTTTACGGCATTACACCAAATATCTGAAAGCAGGGACTGGAGATGTGTGTATATCTTAACACAATGCATAATCAGATACATTTTGGAGCAGCACAGTCAAAGCCTGAATACAGATCATGACTCATACACTATTTCTTTCTTTGCCACTATTTGAATAAATCTCACACAAAAAGTAATGCTGGGCAAGTATATTATACCATTTAAAGCCTTTACCAGATGCAGCCTTTAAGCCCTTTTACAGGTAAACAGGTAAACAGATAAGCCATTTACAGGTAAACAGCAAAACAATATTAGATCATAACAAGCCTACAATGTGATTGAATTCCCACCACCCACCCCCATCCCCCACCCTCCGAAAATGGCCACTGTGGCTCTGTAATACTGAACGGGAAAGGGCTTTCATCCATAAGCATTGGCTGCAATATAAGGGAGAAAGTGTGTGTTCTAATGGTGGAAAGCAAGAGCGGCTAGAGTGTTAATGTATTCACCATTTCATTTCTGTGCTTTTTTCAGTATTCCTCCAGAGGAAGCCTTGAAATGGAGTGATTCCTTCGAAGAACTACTAAGTAATTCAGGTTAGATATATATATATATATAGAAGCTCAGCAAAGTGGTTGCCGTTGTAACAATACTTTATATCTATGTCAGTTTTTTTGTCTTTTTTTCGCTTTAACATTTAGAGTTAAAAGCAGATTCTGATGAATCGCACTGTAGTGTTGCCAGATATGTCACACCCTGTATATATTTTTAACAGAATGGAGGTCAGAGGGTCACATTGCATTACGCATGGCGGTAGCCAGGGAGAAAAGAAAATCTCCAGGACCTGCAGCAATTTCAATGGCTGCCTTATTAGGGAACAACAGAAGGCTGAATGTACATGAGGATGCTTATGTTTACAGTTGACTATAGATGCCCATGTAGCAAAGGGCAAGAGCAATCACTCCGCCCGGCCTCAAACCCGGGTCTACAGGGTGCCAAACCTGCAGCTTGACCGCAACACCAAAGAGCCAGGCTTGTTGGCATGGCAGTCAGAGCGCATACTCAGCCGTAGTGGCAGCACTCTGTCACACTGCCCTCCCCTTTGGGAAGCGTGCCCATGTGCTTCACGCGTAAAGGTGTACCTCATGCATTCCCCCACCGTACTTCTCCCATCCCAGGATGCCCCGCTCACTGGCGCTTCACCTATCTCTAGGGTCCCTCACACCAGGGTCAGCCTAACCTGGGGGTCCCTCATATGGCTCATACACTGGGTATACATCTGTTGGCCTCGTGGCAAGCCATCAGACTGCTGACACCATATGTAGCGTAAGGGCGAGAGCAGTCATCCCACCCAGCCTCGAACCCAGTTCTACAGGGTACCAAACTGCAGCTTTTGACCGCAATGCCAAAGAGCCAGGCTCGTTGGTATGGCAGTCAGAGTGCTAACTGTAGTGACAGCACTCTGGCACAGCCCACTAAGGCAACAAAACAGACAATTTACCTAAGGGAAATATTTCCTTTGAAGTGCAGCATGTCAGAAATGTTGCTCGAAATGAGGACAGTCCAGACTGATTCACTTCCACTTAGCAATGCCCAAGACACAGATTGTGAAAGTATAGCTAATGTAATATAATTTTGCTTTAACTCCAGAAACAGGAAAGAAAAAACCCCCCAACTTAACTGCATGACAAATGAAATTTCTAAAAACATTGCACATTTTCCATGACACAGGCAGATAAGCTATGTATGAAATGAGGAATCATGAATTATTGAGAAACAATCAGTGCACTGGTTTGTATGTAGCCATGAAATACTCAAGCAACATAGTAAAATCATATGTGCAGGCAGCACTAATCTCGTTCATTTAAATGTTTATTTTAAATTCTTTAAAGGTCAAATGTGAGCATTACTTCAAATGCATTTTCTCCTTGCAGTGTTTTCAGTACATGATTAATACTGTCACCACACTGAGGTTTTAGGTCTCATTAGAGAAAAAAAGCCCACAGAGCAGGCCTAGCCCATGTCTCACGGCCTATGACCACCTTCAAATCAGGTATTTGAAGTACGAGTGAAGAATGCTTCAGGTCAAACACGGCATGCTTTCTGTTCAGCATCATTTCACTATTTTGCAAAGAAAAGATTATGATCTTAAAGCAAACAGGAAAGTACCATACCAAGGAAAGGAGCATTGTAAGTGTAAACAGTATTTCCCAGAAACCATTCCCTCTCAGTGTTTTATCTACTCATAACAAATGCAAGCCCTTCACCTCTCAGAACATCACACATTACCTATCACAACAATTACGTATCTGTACAAATAATTACCTTCTGAGCTATTTTTGTCCTTTTCTGTAAACCTGAGACACATTTACTATGACCTTCATTAAGACCGAATTGTACAGATTATTTCAGATGGCAGTTTGGTCATTTACACTATAAAGCAAGTGAAACCAACCTCCATCTTATTCAATGTAGATGGACTAGAAACCTTCAGCCGGTTCCTGAGAACAGAATTCAGCGAAGAGAACATTGAGTTTTGGCTTGCCTGCGAAGACTACAAGAGGACCAGCTCTGAAAGCAAGCTTATTTCCAAAGCCAAGCACATCTACACTATGTATATTGACAAGGGAGCCCCAAAAGAGGTAGGAACATTTAACACTGCTGACAGGGTCATGGATCATGCCATTTTGGCTAACAACTTAAGTGTTTTGTTTGGCCAAATATATATATATATATATATATATATATATATATATATATATATATATATATATATAGAGAGAGAGAGAGAGAGAGAGAAAGCTTGAAATAAATGATAGTCTCAAAAAGATATCTGTTCCAGACTAGTGTGATCCAGTTTTTTGGAGAATGACAATTGGCCTTGAAATTTGAGTTTTCTATTTGCCACAGAGTTCATAACACTTGGCACGAAATGTAAACTCTGTTAAGGTTTTGGGGTATTTCACATATTATACAGGTAAAGAGTAAGATTCAGGACATTCCTTTGTCGGTAACTCATTTTAGGAAAAACACTGTCAGTTAGAGTTCTCTATTTCTGAGCCCTGAGGCTCACAGACATGTTCTAAATAAAAAAAACTCATGACTGTGTGAGTTTTTCTGTGTGCTTGGGCATAAAGAGAGATGAGTCATAGTAGCTTCTGAACTTTTAAATCCACGTACTTTCATTTAAAGATGAAGAAATCTACTGGAGCGTGATTATACTGGCCCTGTTCACCAGTATGAAGGAGCCAACAGAAAAGTGACACTGGCTCCTAGTAATGAGCTTGCTTGCTCATAGTGCAGCAGTGTGGTGTGGTGGTGGTAGGGAGTAGGGCCTGTAATCAAAAGGTTGCTAATTCCTAAGAGAAGGCACTGTTGTTGTACCTTTGGGCAAGGTACATACCCCAGACTTCCTCAATGAAAATCCAGCTGTATAAATGAAAAATAGCGATGCTAGATGGAAGATATGCAGGACAAGGGGGATCCTACTCCTGGAGCCCCTTTGTCCTGCATATCTTCCATCTAGCTTTGCTCCAAACACACCTGATTGAAATGACTAACATGCTCTTGATTAAATCAGGTGTGCTCAGCTAATCAAAAGTGCCACTGATGAGTTCAGTCAGGTAGGTAGAGCAGGGAAAGATGGAAAACGTGCAGAGCAGGGGGGCCCCAGGAGCAGGATTGAGAATCACCCATTTCCCCCCTTACTTTCCTAGTTTATGATGTCTAAATGGAGGGTCAACAACCTCAGCCCATGGCCAGATGCGATCGTTTTGAGCCAAGTATAAGTACCGCTGTACCCACATCAATCCTTATGCTTTGACTCTATGGAAAATTTGCTCTTTCTGTACTGAATGTGCTGTAATATTGTGATGTTGACCAAGCAGTGGTGTGTGTCGCAGGTCAACATCGACCACTCAACCAAGATGGCGATCCAAAAGAACATGGCCAAGCCCACGCGGTCCTGCTTTGATGTGGCACAGACCAAAGTCTACTGTTTGATGAAAAAGGACTGCTACCCAAGATTCCTCACTTCTGACATTTACCTGCGAATCACCAAGCGGAAGGCACCTGGCGGCACGATGTTCAGGAGGCGATCACGGTCCTGCGTTTTCAATGATCGTAGCGAGGCCGCAGCAGAATCTGGCGTCTGGATGTAGCCCTGCCTCTCTGCAGCACTTCTTTGAAACTGATTGAATGTCATCGCTGTAAGATGTCATACAAAATTTCCATGAACTTTTGGCTTTGCAGCTGTTTATTATCATGTCTTCTGATTGACATGCAGTAAGCGTAAGTGTTGTGAATACTAAAACAACAATTAATGTATTAACCTCAGTATTAGACTTATAGCTGTGCTTGAATTAATTTAATGATTTCTGATTACCGCTAACAATTGTTGAGTGTTTCCTTTGGGTTGTAAAGTTTATTTATTGCATGAGAAATATTAATGAGTAATATTCAATAAATTCTTTGAGTAGAAGGTATTTCGTTTCCTTGGAGCAATATCCAGAAATATGTGATCGGAGAGAAATTAAGTAAAAAAAATTGAATTTATATAATTTCTTATTAATATACAGTTATTAGTTATAAGTAATAGTTATTATAAAGTCATCAAGGATCCTTATAAAAGCACCCTTATAAAATACACTATATGGAAAAAAGTATTTGGCCACACCTGTTTTTCAGGGTTTGGGCTAGGCCCCTTATCTCCAGTGAAGGGCAATCTTAATGCTTCAGCATACCAAGACATTTTGGACAATGCTATGCTTTCAACTTTGTGGCAACAGTTTGGGGAAGGCCCTTTTCTATTCCAAAGACTATAAAGACATGGTTCGGTCTGCACAGAGCCCTGACCTCAACCCCATCGAGCACCTTTGGGATGAACTGGAACGGAGATTGCGAGCCAGGCCTTCTCGTCCAACATCAGTGCCTGACCTCATAAGTGCTCTACAGAATGAATGGGCACACATTCCAACAGAAACACTCCAAAATCTTGTGGAAAGCCTTCCAAGAAGAGTGGAAGGGAAGCTGTTATATTACAATGTAATGGTCAGGCTTCAGAATACTTTTGTCCATATAGTGTATTAGACACCATCAAATATGTGAGCACAAAATGAGGATTATGTCACATTTGTCAGCCCATCTACATTCACAATGTGGGGAGTAATTTGCATTTTAGGTGTGTGGGAAACCAAAACCATATTGTGGAGTCGTGAATCTTGGAATACTTGACTGACCTGGTAATTTAGCGATCTGCTGGCTCCTGTATTTTGATAATGTCTGAAATCACTCCCAGCTCTTGAGTTGGAGGTTCAAAGGATTATGGGACCTTCACAGTTAGCATCCAACAGCACAATCCAGGAATATATTTGTTTGTGCCAGTGAACAGAGACATGGTGCCATTCCCAAAATACTAAGGCTAGCCAAGATCCAGCTCTCCACAGGGCTAACAATGCTAAGTGAGGCATTACAGTATATTTCTGTGAATTCACACATGTCCAATTTGCTGTCTCCAAATCCACAGTTCCCAAAAAATCTTGTTAGACACATGCCATTTTACTGGTGATGATTGAGGTGACTTAAGGTATGTTCCAGGGCAATTTAACATCTTTTTTCCCTTATTTCCTGTGGCCCAGGAGTGATTACTTGGTGGCATCATGCCCCACAGTGAAGTGAGGGTCCCCACTGAGGCTGGACTTTGGAACTGGCCTGGAACTGCTATATTCTACTCCACCAGCTGAGAATTTGAGGTTTAAGGAGCAGCCTCTGACTATGTATGTTGTAACATCTGAGGAACCGTGGGTTACATGGCCATGAGATGTAACTTAAAATGTCATATTCAGTTCTTTAGACTATTTAGGTGAAAATGTTGTTTGTTAATAAGCAATGGCAGCAAAATAACCCCAAAGTTATACACACAGCCAACTGAATGTTCCATGACAATTATTGCTTCAGTGCATATTTGAAACTCAACAAGAATTACAGAACAAGAGGAACAGTTGTTTGATTGTATGGTTTTATTAAATCCTTATAAACCATAAACTAAAACCTTTAACATTAACTCCCTATAAGAGTCAGTTAAAAGGAAACGCAAGTTGCATGAAATACCAGCAAGCTTCTTGCATAAATATCCAGACATGCAGTAAACCTATCTATTGCATCACTGTTGCAATTTTTGGTTGGGACAGACATTTTGATAACTAATTGGCTTTGTGTCTGTTGACCAAAAACCAGTGGATATCCCATCTGATTGCAGACAAATGACTATATGTGAGATTATGTGTGGTTTGAAGACGATATCATCATTGCAATGCAGTGGCCAGCACAGAACTCCAACCTCAACTTGACCTGGAATGCAGAATTAGGGCAAGGCCAAGATGGCCTTCTTCAGTAGTGGAGTTTACTAATGCTTTAAAGCAGGAGTAGAGCACAATACCACCAGCTTTCTACCAGAAATTAGTACACAAGTCTTCAACAACTCATTGAAGCACATCTTAAGGCTAAAGGCAGGCCAACCCACTATTCATTTCTTGAAATAAACATGTCTTATTCATAACTGCCTGTGTTCCATGATTCTGGCAGGATTGTGTAGGACAGTATCAATAAAGCAATGAAAGCTGCTGGCCAAGCTCAGGACAGGATAACCATCAAGAATTTCTCTAAACAAACTAGAGAATATCGTCAATTAAGTTCTACAGAAAGAAATATTCCTGGGGAAATTCGACCATGCTAGGGATGTTACTGGAAAAAAAAAGGCAGGGCTGAATGCTGTAGTATTACAGGACTGAGAAAAACTAGAAACTTTGTTGAATTTCCCACCCACGGAGCTTGCTCATTTAAATTTATAGTATGGATAATGGCCCGTGGGTTTGCATCATGACTGAATGCAAAATGCCAAGAATGGAGGAGGAATATGATAAAAAATCCCCTACACTGGAAGTTTTGACATCCCATGTTTAATATTTTGGCCCCCAGCATTGCATTGTGCCCACCTGCTACATACACATGCCGAAAAAACACATCCTTGTAGGGGGCTCCCGAGTGGCTCAGTCAGTAAAAGCACTCGTTCTGAGTATAGACTGAACGCTACGGCCCGGGTTTGAAACCGACCGTGTCACTAGCTGACAGTGACCGGGAGCTCACAGGCAGAACACATTGGCTTCGTTCCATGGGGGATAGGGGTGGGTATGTCGGCAGGGGCTTCAGTCCCATTAGCAACACCGACCACACCTGCTGGTCAATTGGGCACCTGTGGTCCACGTGCCAAAGCTGCATATCCGACTCATCACTGTGCTAGCTTAGCTTGTGTACCGCAGTGTGAAAAGAAGCAGCGGCAGACATCACGTGTCTCGGAGGACAGTCAGGGTTGTGCAATGGGACCGAATGATAACAAATTGGACATTCCAGAATCCGGGGGAATTGGCCATTCCAAATTGGGGAGAAAATGGAAAAAGGGGAAAAAAAAACACATCCCTTTTTGGCACATGTTCCTCATTGCACATGTCCTGCCTTCCATATTCTGCTGACAGAAGGTGAGAGTGAAGACTGAGGCATACAACTTTACAACCTATTCCAGAAGTGGAGCCAGGGTCTGCAGCTGAAGAGACTCCCAGCATCCCTGGGGACAACATCAGGACTATTTGTGAATACTTTGCCACACCAACAACAAAGGCTTCTGGGGGTTTTTTGCCACACAAAACAGCACATTTTCAGTATAAAACCGCAGCAGTAAAACAATAACCAATTGCTTGATATGCATGTTTGTATAATGGTACAGTAATTATGTGTGATATGTGAAATAAAGTGTTGTTCAATACTTTGCTGGGCTGCAAGAGCACAGCAACAGTGCAGCCATGCAGTGCTGAGCGAGATACAGTGGGAGTAGTCTGGGTAGGTAGAATAATGCCAGGATCCAGACATCCAGCCATCAGCAAGAGTCTCCTGCGCTAATACAGGGGCTACAATAGAACACAGAAAAAGAATCACATGTGAGATGTCTAATGCACACACACACTCACACATCTGTAACCACCTCAGTACCAAGCTACCTCTAACTCCATTGTTTTTGTGCAGTGATACCCTGTGAAACAATTTTGAGGATGGCTGTATCTATGTAATGAAGACAGAGAGAATCCTGTGCTTTCTCGCTGTTCTGACAAACTAACAGCACCAAAAGTGCACAGCATAGTGAGCAGGGTAGTCTTATGAACGTGGGTCCAAGAGGAATTTGCAAACAATTACTGTATTGCAGGCCAATGTGACAGCAGTAGTGACCAATTTAGCAACAAAGACATAAACAACAAAGATGGAAAACAATGACCAAGCCCCACTTATGGGCAAAGAAATGATTTTGAGCATCGGACAGTTTGTGTCAGTCAAAATGAACAACACAAACACAAGACTTACAGAGGAAAATCACTTCAGCAAGTTTAAAGAAGTCAAGCTTGTAAGTAAAGAGACAGCATTTTGCATTAGGATAACCATTAATAACCATTAAGGTGCATTAGTAGCCATACAGTCAAAAGAAACAACAAGCAGTGCAGTACCAACAGTGAGTCAAGCTTTCGCTTTGTTTAGGGTTTTCCCAGACCACCACACTTAAGAGAGGGGGGTTTTTCTCCCACTCTCAGCAATGAAAGCAGGGTGGCTTTGGTTTCCTGACGCTGCTTAGCTGCAAACCCATAGAGCCTCTGCTGAAGGGGGTACATCCGGCCAGTAGCCAGTGACGTCAAACCGAATACATTCATGTATGCTGCATCTTTCTCTCAACACACGAGCTAGCTCTCATTCTTCTTGCGGCATTAGCATGCCACAGCTTTTATTTTACATTAATGGTGCATAAACAACCTATATGTATGCATTTTAGTTTACTGGTAGTATTTCTAGTGAAATTACCAGTGATCTGCTTTTTTAAGAAATCTAAAATCTTGCTAGATTTTATGGTGATGTATGTACATACAATATTGTATGTGATAGAGTATGGTCAGCTTGAGATTGGGGATTTTAATGGTGCAGAGTACATGTTCATAAAGCCCTGCAAACAAGTTAAATGAAACTGAGTGGGCATGATCTGTGCCAGAATGGGACCCTGGAGATGATTCAGTGCTGGTAGAGGGGAAAAAACAATAACTTCTTCATCAGATCCTTATCATTTCACTATAAGTTGATCACCAGGGACGGCCCAGGAGGTTTCTCACCGTTAATACAATGACAACGTAAGTACTGTGCCAATTAAAAAGCCATTCCTTATGAATGCTGTCATTCAAGCATGCAGTCATTTCAGAAAGAGGACCAAGGGAACTGAGGCCTATGTCTATCGTTCTTGAATTCCATCACCCAGCACCTAGCGATGATTGAGATGATTGGCAGACTTATGGAACATGAGGGGTTAATATCAGTAAATGCACACAATTTTCAATTCACTAAATTACTCACCTGACCAATCATGTGACATTCAGATTGAAATTACACTAACAGGCCCTGTTCCAAAATGGTAACATTTTACACTGCTGCCAAATGTTTGAAATAACTGGTTTTAATATATGTGACAGAATCATGTACATCATATTGTTGCACCTTACACTAAAATGTTGTAAAATAGAAGAACATTGACTGCATCTAATTTTTTAAGTCCTTGATTCCATTAATAATGCTGTGTGGTATAACTTTTTTCTTGTTCTTGTGCTGTAGTAGCACTGTGTGGTGTTCAGCAGATGTGGCTGGCATAGTGTAGTTGTTTTGGCACAGCTGCTGTTGGCATTAACATCCATGACTGGTGTGGCCAGCCTGGGGAACAGCTGCGATAATTAATTTCACTCACTCATTTTATGGGACAAAGGATTTGGTACCTTCCAACCAGAGACAGGTACACTCCACCCCTATCAGGTGATCACATCTCAGTGATTTTCTTGCTGTCATTTTTGGCAGTTTCTTTTTCTCCTACTAAAAGATATTTCAATTTCAGTTATGTGCAGTGTGGCTGTAATTGTTTGTTTAAAAATGCAATATTTGGCAATTCATTTGTTATGAGTGGTAAATTAAATAAAATGTGTGATTGATTTGTTGATTGATTGACCCAATGTCACCCCTTTTCCACCAAGGTGAGGCAGCCTGTGTCCTATGAAGCCAATGGAGTTCCCTGAGGAAAGGGCAGTAGCAAAATGCTAACAACCCCTCCATGTGTGTGCAGTGAGACCGCACCTCCTCCTTACTTGCTGCAGTTATCCAGAATGTGTTAGCAGCCTGTCTCAGTTGGTCACACATCCTGCCACACACAGTGCCGGACCCTCTGAGCAAAGGTGTCAGCTCAAATATCTGTTTGTTTGTTTGCTGGTTTGTTTCTGGAGGGAGAGGTGGGGGTTGTCTGCACATTCCTATGTTGTCTTCAAAAAATAAAAATGAAAAAGAATATAGAAAGAAATCTTGTCCATTTTAAAGGAGTGCAAAGCTTCTCTCTCTTTTCCCTGAGTTTATAACTGCTTCAGTAGCCTGTGAAACAGCCCTGTTGTCTGCAGCGTGGTGACTTCTGGCTCATTGCCTTCCACTTTCCACAGGTAGCCTGCCTCACATCTCTGGTGGAGCTGCCATCCAACGCTAACTTCATTTCCGCCTCTCACCACCTCCTCAACCTTCCTACTTGCAGTGGATGCATCATCAGAGCACCACGCCTCCACCCCTGCTGCTCTGCTGTCTGCACATGCTGAGTCCTACTCCTCTCCCCTCTCTAGGTGTGGCGGCAAAGCAGACTTGAGCAGAGCAGAATTGTTCTCTTTTCTCTAGTTATTTTCAGTCCCTCTCCCCTACTTCTCTGTGTCTTTGTTTCAAAGTCATGTTGCTTGGATGCCCATGCAGAACAGTTTGTGGCTCAGCCCGTAGTGCTCCTTTCTCTCCTTTCCTCTTCCCTCCAGTAAGGAAGCTCACAAAAATATATGTTGCTCCCCACAAATTGTTCTCTGAACTTTTTCCCTTCCAAACTCACCTCCTCCACCACCACCAGCCCCCCAACCTGCTTTGTCTGCTGATAACTCCCACCTCTCTTCTTCTCCACTGGGGGTTGCTGAAACTCAGAATTGACAATCAGACTCTCCTTCTGCTCTTCCCATAGGCTCTCAGTCACAGACACTACCCTCCTAGCTGGTAGGCTAACCATAACAGTTCTTCCAAAGGGTCCTCTGGTGACTAACAGCATTTCATGATGACTCAAATCATTCTTTCTCAGCCTCTGATGCAGGACATAGAATTCTCATCAAGGATTGCACTGAGAAAGCTCTTTCAGAATCGCTGTCCATTTTCTGAGGATGAACTACATCATGTCACTGGACAACATTACCCTGTCCCCCCTCCAAGACTACCAAGAACCTCACAGTAATAATCAACAATGCAGTGCTTTATAGTAACCTCCCTGCATTCCTCCAGCCCTAGCCATCTACTGTCTGAGGCTCCTCCCATTAGTTGAATGAGGTACTCCTCCTGATCAGGGCAGCAAAGCCACTCACCACCTTCTCTTGTCCTATGAAAACTCACTTGAGCTACCTGGTCCTACTTGTTTCTGAGCTTCTGTAACCTGCCTGACACCTGAAGCAATCCTAAGGGCTTTTTTTTAATAAGCAGATTAATAAGCCAGATTTCTCATGACTCATTCTTAGTATGAAAATTATGTCTAAAATTTTCCTTTCCTTTTTTTCAAAAAAGGAAAGGAACCTTTTTTGTTATTGTTTCACATTCTCAACAGGACCTTACATCAAGGTGCCAGCTGTGTGTCCAAAATGACCGAATTACAACACTATAAAGACCTGACTGTAGAATTTACAGTAAATACCTGGCAAAACAGTTGCCGATAAAGTATTGTAAAGTTTCTGTTAATTACTGGGAAAAGAATTACATTATATTACAGGATACCTTTTACAAGTTTTTGTTGTATATAAATTACAGCAATTTATTGTTGTTGTTTTTTACAGAAAAACAACAATTAATTGTAATCTAGTTTACAACATTATCTTGTATTCTATTCAAATTACAGAAGTTACCTGGCAACTAGAGTTGCCAGTAAATAGCTGTTAATACTTCACAATACAATATATTGTTGTAGAATGTTTTTACAGTTAATTTTGGTTTTTTACATTAGCAGCTTTGCAAATTATGCATATTGTGAAGCGTTTTGAATGAGACCAGGCTTGTTGTTAATCCAAAATGAATCAACATTGCATTAGATTCTCTACACCTGTTAAGTAAAACCAGAGTCAGAGCTGTAACAAAACAAAACTTTTATTAAAACTCAATACAGCTTTACAATACATATGTAAGCTTTCAGAACCTGAGGTGACTTACCTTTTTCTGAACAACTCCTAAAATCAGAGCCTGAGATACTCAGAACAAACTCACATTAACAGGAAAGATGACATTAACTTGAATATTTCAGGATAATCTTCACACCTGTCAGCCACTCAATGGAATTCAAATTAGAGTTGCAACTTCAAATTAGAGTTGCAACAGAGTCAAGCATTACTAAAACTTACCATATACTAGGCTTAAAGGCCCAATCTGAAATCAGGACCTGAGGTACAAATGTATTAAGAACAAGGTGACATTAATGTTAGAATAATGTTATTATATTATTTGCTGGTCCATGCGAGTGTAATACATCTACCAAGTCTGGTCTATTAACGCCTTCCCTGTCGTGAGAACGAGAGCTTCACCGGCATGTCACATAGTAACGTTACACATCTTACTTTAGTACTTTAGTTTAACTTAGTTCACAGAAGAGCTGTTAAATATCAGCCGAAATGAAAAGTCGTTCTTTAGGAGTCATACGAAGTCATACGTTATGATTTACATTATGATTTGTACGTTATCTGTTAAGTTGAGCAATATGTTAGCGGAGTCTCGAAAGTAGTAAGGCCAGCAGTCACTGAACTCCAACTCCAGTGTGTGTATTTTCGGAGCAACAGGCCTTCAGAGCAGTGGGCTTTTGTGTTCGGGATAATGGGCCGTCGGACTATGGGCTTTTGGTCAAATAGGACATTTTTAGAACTATTGCGGTTTCGGAATAATGGGCCTTTGGACCAATGGGCAGTCCCCCTGTTCTGCAGGCGATAGGGCTAATGCATGTAGCTAGCTTTAGCTTCACTTAAGATGGCATTAGTTAGCTAATGTTTGCTAAAAAAAAAAACAGTGCAGACTGAGCTCATGCTGAATCCCAAATCTGTCTAGGTTCAAAACACGATTTAGCTAAAATAATGGGAAATTGCAGTCACTCACACAAATAAAACAACATTGCTCTCACCAAAGAGCTGACTTTGTGGCCTTATGTTGATACTCACTGAGGTGGTGACGTTAAAACACATAGACATTAGATTAAGTCTACTACACTTACCATAGGGAAATTTCAAATGGGTTAGCTAACAATGTTTATTCACATTGTAACATTATATCCACTGTACTTTTACTTTTGATTACCATTAAACTGCTTTGCCTGGTATTGCGCTGATACACGCTCAACTTAGGTTATGTTAACTAACACATTGAATCACATTTTAATTTTGTAGGCTATTTACATTCAATTTATATATATTATGCATGAATGGATGGACACCGCTGTTGCTCCTCTGCCTCCGTCATCAAATGCTCTCATGTCAAGCTCCTCTTTCAAACCGCCTTGTGCAACGCAATCCAATATCAACAGTATTTAACTGTAATACGCATGTGATATTGGTGGATCCCTTCACGTTTACTTGTTTGGGCTTGTTTAAATCTGCAGGAAAGGTAGCAGACAGTTCTGCTTGCTGTGGTATATAGCAGACGTCAGAATGAGCAGATGTCTGGTGGAGGTTCTGAACAGCTAAGGAATTGTATGTTTTTTTTTTTTTTTTCTTTTTTCCATTTTCTCCCCAATTTGGAATGGCCAGTTCCCCGAATTTTTGGAATGCCCATGTTCGGTCCCATTGCACAACCCGAACTGTCAATCCGGGAGAGAGTGGACAAGCACGTGCCCTCCTCAGAGACACGCGATGTCACGCTTCTTTTCGCACTGCGGGCCACAAGCTAAGCACAGGTGCCCGATCGACCAGCAGGGGTCGCTGTTGCTAATGGGGCCGACGTACCCACCCCTATCTCCGGAGGAACGAAGCCAATGCATTCCGTCTGTGAGCTCCCGGTCACTGTCGGCTGGTGACGCGGTCGGGATCGTGTTCAGTCTACACTCGGAACGAGTGCTTTTACCGACTGAGCTACTCGGGAGCCTGGAATTGTATATTTTGACCATGTTTTTAAGGGACTGGGACAGTAGTGTGGTGTGATGGTGGGGAGCAGGACACAATACCCAGGGGTGGCTGGCTTGATTCACTCACACAAATAAAACAACATTGCTCTCACCAAAGAGCTGACTTTGTGGCCTTATGTTGATACTCACTGAGGTGGTGACGTTAAAACACATAGACATTAGATTAAGTCTACTACACTTACCATAGGGAAATTTCAAATGGGTTAGCTAACAATGTTTATTCACATTGTAACATTATATCCACTGTACTTTTACTTTTGATTACCATTAAACTGCTTTGCCTGGTATTGCGCTGATACACGCTCAACTTAGGTTATGTTAACTAACACATTGAATCACATTTTAATTTTGTAGGCTATTTACATTCAATTTATATATATTATGCATGAATGGATGGACACCGCTGTTGCTCCTCTGCCTCCGTCATCAAATGCTCTCATGTCATGGTGGCTGGCTTGATTCACAGACTGGACACTGCTGTTGCATTCTTGAGTGATTAATTTAACTAGAATTATTTCAGTAAAATATCCAGCTGCATACAAGGACAAAGGCTTGTAAATGAAGTCTTAAAACACTTCTATGTCTTCATACGGCAGTGCAAACACTGAGGAGAAAGGAAGGTCCCTAGACTATTCCTGTCATCAGGAAAGTTAATTTAGAGAATAATCACCCTGTCCTGTGATCCATTCAGCCATCCATTGCCCTTATCCATCTCCTAGCAATTTGAAAAAAAAATACAGATCAACTTAGCCCAGTCTTTGAGCAAACTTTCAATGTGAGGAACTCATGGAGCATGCTGTGTAATTGCCATTGGTCAAATGTGCAATTTGTATAGGATTTGTAAGCCTTGTTCAGGGTGAAAGTGTACAGTATTCAATTCAGTTCAATTCAATTTTATTTGTATAGCGTTTTTACAACACAAGTTGTCACAAAGCAGCTTTACATTGTTCCCAGGCCTGAGACCCCCTGAGAGCAAGCCTAAGGCAACAGTGGCAAGGAAAAACTCCCATCAGGAAGAAACCTTGAGCCGGACTCAGAGGGGGGGCCCATCAGCTTCTGGCTGGCACTGGACAGATAGAGTTAAAGACAAGTTATGCAATGTACTTTAAGACATTTATGATTGACAGACAATAGTAGTTAACAGCAGAGTGATTATAAGATTATCTCCTAGGATGTCCGGTTCGTGGAACGCAGTTGGCTTTGATGGGCAGGGCAGCGAGGTAGCAGGACTGGAAAACGGGATGAGACGCTTAGGCTACAGCTCCGGACAGGAGCCCGGAGCAGGGATAGGAAGCAAACAGAAAACAGTGGCTAGTGGATGATAAGAATGGCAGGGATGTAGAACAGAGAGGCAGGAGAGGAGGGGCAGAGAACATTATGGCAGCATACCTAGGGGACGGGAGGCAAGGGACCGGCATAGTCATGAGGGCGACCCTAAGACAGTCAACACCAGATCACGGCACAGGGTCCATGAAAGCATTGACCACTTAGTCCACCAGAGACTCTATGATCCACGCCAGCACCAGGCCATGTCCTTCAGCTGAAGGATTTACTATATAGATATGTTTTGAGCCTAGAGTTAAAGGTGGAGAGAGAGTCTGTTCCCCGAATCTCGGAGGGTAAGCTGTTCCACAGGAGAGGGGCTTGATAGGAAAAAGCTGTACCGCCTACAGTAGTTTTGCCCACTCTTGGAATGATGAGAAGCCCAGCATTTTGGGAGCGAAGGGCTCTCTGCGGAAGATATGAGTGAAGAAGGTCCTTAAGATGGGGGGGCAAGCCCATTTAAAGCCTTAAATGCGAGTAAGAGTATTTTAAAAATGATCCGGTATTTAATAGGTAGCCAATGGAGAGAAGCCAGAACTGGGGTGATGTGCTCAAAGTGTTTAGTTTTGGTTAAGACTCAAGCAGCTGCATTTAGCATCAGCTGAAGGGGTTTTAATGAGACGTTTGCACATCCTGACAAGAGGGCATTACAGTAGTCTAATCTGGATGTTACAAAGGCATGGATTAGTTTTTCAGCGTCGTTAATTGATATGATTTTTCTGATTTTAGCAATATTTCTCAGATGGAAGAAGGCAGTCCTAGAGGTGTTAGTTATGTGAGTTTCAAAAGAGAGCTCAGGATCAATAACAACACCAAGGTCTTTGATGGCTGCACTTGGGGCAAGGGAAACACCATCAAGGTCCAGTGTAAAATGAGTGAGTTTGCTCCTGATTGAATTTTAGCCTATGACCAATATTTCGGTTTTGTCCGGGTTAAGGAGGAGAAAGTTTACATCTGTTAGGCAGGCCTCCATGTTTGAGGGACATCGGGTTTGACTGATATGTATAACTGAGTGTCATCCGCGTAACAGTGGAAATTAATGTCATGTTTACGGATGATATCGCCAAGAGGCAACATGTATAATGAGAAGAGCAGAGGCCCAAGCACAGATCCTTGAGGTACACCAGATCTTACTCTGGAACGAGCGGAGGATTCGTTGTTAATGGAGACAAACTGATATCGTTGTGATCGATAAGACCTAAACCAAGATAGGGCCTGTCCACTTATGCCAACCAGGTTTTCAAGGCGGTCAAGGAGGATACGATGATCGATGGTATCAAAGGCTGCACTTAGGTCTAGCAGCACAAGAAGAGAGATACAGCCATTGTCACAGGAGAGTAGAAGGTCGTTGAGCACTTTCAGGGGAGCGGTTTCCGTACTGTGGTGAGGCCTAAATCCGGACTGAAAAACTTCCAGAATGTTGTTAGAGTGTAAAAAGGCACAGAGTTGCTTTGATACTGCTTTTTCCGGTTTGACGAGCTAGACGATGGCAGCATAGGAAAGTTGCTCCCGACATTTCGAAGTAAAAATTGCCCACAACAACCCGAATATTTTAAAAAACGTGAGTACAGTTGAATCTAGGATTGTGGGTTTTGAGAATGCCTAAATATAAGCCGAAAAAGTCAATGCAGTCGAAGAAAATCGAGAGAGACGAAGTTAGCCAGGTGCCCCAGGCTAGCAGCGAAATGGAGGATACGGAATCGGACCACGGCCAGGAGCAGATGGAAGAAGCAGGACTGGGCCTCATACTGAAAGAACTAAGGGAGTTTAGAAAGGACAACAGTCAACAGTTGAAAGAGATTCGTGAAGAAATAAACAAAACAAACACTAGAATAGAGGAGGCTGAAAAGAGGATCGATACGGCTGAAACTCGGATACAAGGGGCGGAAGACGCAGTTACAGAGCTGCTGAAACTGTGTTCTACCCGGAGGGGACAGTGCTGTACAGATCAGCGGAGGAGGCGACCGGGGACATGGTGAAGAGGGGGTTCTCAGTGTCGGTCATTAAACACCTGGAATCTCTGCTGGAGCAGATCCAGAAGTTCACTTGGCGCACGAGAAGGAGAGCGGGACACCGGGAGAGAGCAGGCAAAGCGGGGAGTTACATCGAAAAACTGCAGGTCTATAGACGCCAGGATTCAGTATGACTGTAAATAATATGGAAATTATGGGTCGTTGGAAATCCTAGAGAAGAAGGGGTGAGTTTTTATTTTAAAGAGGAGAGTCCGGGGGAAACAGCCATCAGTAAAGGAAGGACAGACTGCAAACAAGTAATGTACATTACAGGAACATTTTATAGGCTATAATTAAGAACACTCTGCAATGGTCGGGAGTTTTGTTTTCCTTTGTCATGGAACCAGATGAACACTAATATATATAAAGGACTGCAAATGACTGAGGGCCCTCACACACCGGTCGGTGAGGGAGGATTTCCCTCAAGGCCCTCTTATCACCAGGGCTTAATAAGGGTCGAGATGAAGACCTCACTATTGGAAGCCTTTTTTTTAAGTGTTACTGTGTTTAATGTGTTGTTCCCCATTAAGGGGCATGTTTTGCTGCCGTTCTTTGCAGCTTTTGGGGTGTGGCCTGTGATACATGTAGTTAATGGTGAATATCTGGGTTTGGTACGAGAGGGTTTTCTTTGTTTTTCTTTTCTTTTTTTTTTTTTTTTTTTTTTAACTGCTATGGTTATATTTCTTTTTTTTTTTTTTTTTTTTTTTTTTTTTTTTCTTTTATTAAAGGAGAAGGGGAGAAGAAGGAAGAAGGGGGAGAGAGAGGAAGAAAAAGAGAGAAAAAAAAAAAAAAAAAAAAAAAAAAAAAAAAGGGGGGGGGGGGGTCAATTTGTTGGAAAGTTCAGAGCTACAAGGATGGGTTCCCAGGTGTTACTGAATAATTTGGTCTGTTTATTGTTTTTAGCTGTGATTCGTTCCATTGAGAGGTAGTCTGTTAACAGATTAAGCCATTGTGATATTGAAAGTTTGTGCCTGTATTTCCAGTTTAGGAGTATTGTTTTTTTGGCTATTGTTAAGGTGACAAGTATGATCTTGTGGTATTTGTGAATATGACTGATGGGTGTGAGATCTCCTAGAAGGCAAAGGGACGGGGACAGTGGAATGCTGTGACCCAGAAATTTGGAGAGTTCAAATATTATGGCTTGCCAGAAATTTTTGGTTGGTGTGCATTGCCAGAAAGAGTGATAATAACAATCTATTGTGTTGAGGGTGCATTGTGGACAGATATCTGTGTTGGTGAAGCCCATGAGGCGCATTCTACGGGTGGTGATGTGTGTTCTGTGCATGACCTTATACTGGATTAGCTGTAGTTGGGAGTTGTTTGTCATGGAGAAGATGTTGCTACATATTTGTTTCCAGAAACTGAGATCAGTCTTAATTTTTAAATCTTTTTCCCAGTTTGTTATTGGTATAGGTAGTGCTTCTTCTTTTGGTGATGATATGTGTTTGTATATTTTAGATAAAGGTTTCTCAGATGTTGAAATGGATGCTATCTTTTCTATTAATGGTGGTGGTTGTAGATCAATGTTGGAAAGTTGTATTTTATTTTTTAGTGCATTTTTAAGCTGGAGGTACTGTAAAAAGTTTGGTTGGGTCATGTTATATTTCTGTGTTAGTTCATGGATGGTTAAGAATTTATCATTTGCAAACAGGTGTTGTAAGTGGGTGATTCCCTTACTTTTCCAGGTATTAAATGTGAAGGCGGTCTTATTGATTAAGAAATCGGGGTTGTTCCAAATTGGTGTGAGTTTACATGGTTTAAGTGGGTGATTTGTGATCTTATTGGTTTTCCACCAAGCTTCCAGGGTTGTTGAAATGGTGATGACCTTATAGCAGTTATGTTTTTTGATTGATTGGGGTAAGAATGGCAAGTCTTTAATAGAGAATTCTTCACAAGCTGACTGTTCAGTTTCAAGCCAAGGATCTTGTTGCATGTCTGAATATGTCCATTTCATTATGTACTGTAACTGATGAGCTAAGAAGTAATGGAGAAAGTTTGGGGCATTTAAGCCACCAAACTGTTTGCTTTCCTGGAGTGTTGAGAGTTTAATTCTTGGTTGTTTATTTTTCCAGTAAAATTTTGTGATTATTGAGTTTAGAGTAGAAAACCAGTTGGGTGTTGGGAAGACGGGAGTCATTGAAAAGAGATAGTTGATTCTTGGTAGGATTGACATTTTCACTGCAGCTATGCGGCCAGCAAGTGAGAGTGTTAAGTTATTCCAACAACTTAAACACTTTTCAGTGGTTTTAAGAATTGGTGTGAAGTTCAATTCAAACAAATCTGAAAGGTTGGAGGAAATATCAATGCCAAGATATCGAATGTTACCTGTAGGGATGTTTAGTGAGAGCCTGGGTGTCACAGCATTCCACTGGTCCTGGTTAACTGGGAGAATAATGGATTTTGACTTTGTTTTTCTTTTCAAGAATAGACACTAGATGCAAGCACTTAAAATAGCAACTTATAATGTTAATGGCCTAGCCAATCCTGTCAAGAGAAGTAAGATTTTGACCAAACTGAAACGAGATAATGTTGAGGTGGCGTTTTTGCAAGAAACCCATCTTTCAGATACAGAGCTTGCTAAATTAAAAAGAATGGGCTTTAAGTATCAGTTTTCATCATCATATCCAAATGGCCATAGGAGAGGGGTGGCAATATTAATTTCCAGTAAAACTTGTTTTGAGTCCCTATTTGAAAAGAAGGACACAGAAGGAAGATATGTATTTTTGAGAGGGAACTTAAACGGTTCGTTGATAACTTTACTGAATATATATCCTCCCCCTAATTCTGATTGGAGTTTTTTCAGACAAATATTTGATTTGATAATAGCAGAATCCCAAGGTGTTTTAATTTGTGGGGGGGATTTCAATATTAGATTAAGCCCTAAACTTGACTCTTCAAAAATACAGATAGCTCAGCCCAGTCACCTGAACAAGAGGATTAATTTAGCAATTAAGGATATTGGTTTAGTAGATGTATGGAGAGAATTGAATCCTTTAAAGAGAGATTATACATACTTTTCTAATCCACACTTGTTATACTCAAGGATTGATTACTTTTTAATCTTTGGTAAAGATTTACACAGGGTCAGAGATTGCAGCATAGGGATTATGGACCTTTCGGACCATAGCCCTGTATATTTAAAACTAAATCTCGAACAATACAGGAGAAATACCTTATGGAGATTAAACATCCATATATTGAATCATATGAAGGACCAAATTAAGAAGGATATTACTGAGTTTTTGGAACAGAATGACAATGGTGAAGTTACACCTCCGATATTGTGGGATGCATGTAAAGCAGTGCTGAGGGGTAAGATAATTGGATACAGTTCTCACCTAAAAAGAGCTAGGCTAAAAGAGCTAGATCAGCTGCAAGCAGAATTGAAACAGTTAGAACAAAAACATAAAGACACAAATGATGAGAAAATTAAAGAAGTACTTAAGAAGAAAAAGAATGAAATAGATGAGATCTATACAAGAGATATACAAAAAAACTTAATATTTACAAAACAGAAGTATTACGAAGGAGGAGGGAAAGCCAGTAAATTGTTAGCTTATAGGCTGAAAAAGCAACAGGCGGAGAATTCAATCCATAAAATTAAGAACCCGATGACTAATTTAATGCACTATAAATTGGAAGAGATACAAAATAGTTTTGAATCATATTTTCAAAGATTATACTCTCAACCCTATGTTGATAGAGTAAAAATGGAAGAATTCTTTGGAAAAATTAACCTTCCTAAATTGACGGGTGAGCAAAGTAATCAACTTACAGTAGAAGTAACAGAGAAAGAAATTAGAGCAGCCATCACCCATCTCAAATCAGGTAAGGCCCCTGGCCCAGATGGGTTTCCTTCAGAATGGTATCGGGTGATGGGAGATTCATTGATCCCTGTGTTGCAGTCTACCTTTAATTGGGTCCTTAAAAGGAATATAATACCCCCCTCCTGGAAAGAAGTGGTAATATCGCTTATTCCAAAAGAGGGGAAGGATAAATCTGAATGCAGTAATTACAGACCGGTTAGTGTGTTAAACCAGGACTATAAGATCTTTACATATATACTTGCCAAGCGAATAGAAGGACTGTTGGCACAAATCATTAGCCTGGACCAGACGGGTTTTATTCGTCAAAGACAAACCCAAGATAACATC
Organism: Megalops cyprinoides; assembly: GCF_013368585.1. Classification (NCBI taxonomy): domain Eukaryota; kingdom Metazoa; phylum Chordata; class Actinopteri; order Elopiformes; family Megalopidae; genus Megalops; species Megalops cyprinoides. The sequence continues at coordinate 1,657,877 of NC_050602.1, forward strand.
AGACGGACCCTACATATAATAAGTCATATAACCGAACAGGATTTAGAAGCAGTATTGGTAGGGCTAGATGCAGAAAAAGCATTTGATTGTGTGAATTGGTCTTTTTTGTTTAGAGTCCTGGATGAGTTTGGTTTTCACAACTCCTTTATTAAGACAATACAAGCTCTATATGATAACGCGAGGGCTAGAATTAAAATAAATGGAGTAGTTTCAAACCCTTTTTCACTGGAACGTGGAACAAGGCAGGGCTGTCCAATTAGCCCCCTTTTATTTGCGATTTTTATTGAACCCCTGAGTCAGTGGATTATACAGAATAAAGACATTAAATGAATATGTATGAAAGGAGGAGAACAAAAGATTTCCTTGTTTGCAGATGATATATTGATACAGGTATCCAGTCCAGAACAATCTCTTGTACAGTTGTTTTCACTTCTGGATCAATATGGATCTTTTTCTGGATATAAGTTGAATATTTTTAAAACACAGATTCTCAGCTTTAATTACAGTCCCTCCGAAAATGTGAAGAAAATGTATAATTTAAGTTGGGAAGCTGAATCCATGAGATATCTGGGGGTGAATATACCAACGGACTTGTCAAAACTGTTCTCACTTAATGTTCTCCCCCTGAATAATAAAATTAGGGAAGACATAAGGAGATGGGATTTAATACCATTCCTTAATTTCGGTTCTCGTATTGAATCTGTCAAAATGGTTATTCTGCCGAGATTATTGTATCTTTCAATCGCTTCCACTAGATATATCAGATCAACAGTTCAAGGAGTGGGATAAACTCATCTCGCGGTACATTTGGCAGGGGCGTCGACCAAGAATCAAATACCAGAGTTTACAGTTAGCAAAGAATAAGGGGGGGGTTGCGCTCCCGTGTTTAAAAGACTATTATATTGCAGCTCAACTGAGACCGTTAGTGTGCTGGTGCAATCCAGAATATAATGCCAGATGGAGGGAGTTAGAAGGGGCTATATCAGCAGAGTTCCCAATACAAGCGGCAATAGGGAATAAGGGGTTGATGAATAAGCTAACTGATCTGGGAAACCCCTGGATTGCTTTACCAGTTAAGTTGTGGAATAGGATAATAGATAAAAATCATTTGAAAGAGGCGATAAAAGTTTTGAGATGGTGTGCATATGATCCAGATTTCATGCCCAAAAATTTGGATGCAAGATTTAAGGGTTGGAAAACTCATGGATTAACAGCATATTGTACTCTCTTGTGTAAAGGGTCAGTGAACAGTTTTCAAAACCCAAAGAGACAATTTGGGCTAAATAATGATGACTTCTATAGATTCCTACAGATTCGTCATTATATTGAGAAAATAAGGAAAGAGATCAAACAAGAGCAAGGGGATAATATTTTGTTAAAAGTTTTTATGGATGCATATGGTTCAGGCTCAGGCCAAAAAACCATCTCAAGACTCTACAGGGGCTTACAAAAAATGAAAGATAGTCCGCTGCAAGTAAAACAGAAATGGGAGAGGGAAGGAAGTCTAGTCTAGATTGGGAACATTTATGTGAGATACAATGGAAAACCTCAAATTCAGTTTTGTTGGAAAAACCTTATCAGATTTTTCATCACTCCAGCTCAAAAAAGACATTATACTAATTCATCTAAATGTTGGAGACAGTGTGGAAGCCTCGAGGCAAATCATTTTCACATATTCTGGTCTTGTTCAATATTGTTCCCTTTCTGGCAGGAGGTCTATAACATTCTGCAAAAAGTATTCCAGACAAACATTCCGTTTGTGACATTATATTTAGGAGTTCTACCATCAGAAAATGTCTCCGTTAATGACAAATACTTATTTCAGATTTTGAGTGCTGCTTCTAGAAAAGCCATAACAAGGAAGTGGCTTAAACTAGAAAAACCAGCAGTGGACGAATGGTTTGATATAATTTATGACATTTTTAAGATGGAAAGAATTACTTTTGCTATAAGATTGCAGCGGGATCTATTTTTGAGAAGATGGGAAAAATGGATTAGATATGGTAAACAGGTTCGACCATCATTTGTCTAAGGTTTGGATTTATATCCATTCCCCACCCTTTTTATTTTATTTTATTTCTTGTCAACCCTTTTGTATCGGTGGTTTTGTTTTTAGAATCGCAGATATACACCCCAGTATTATTGTTCTATGGAGTTAAATTCTCAATTATGTATTTTATAAATGTAACCATGTAAAATCATAATAATAAAAAGAGAATTGGAAAAAAAGATACTGCTTTTTCCAGAATTTTTGAGAGGAATGGAAGGTTCGAGATGGGCCTATAGTTTGACAGGTCATTGGGATCAAGATTAGGCTTTTTCAGAATAGGCTTGATAACTGCTACTTTGAAGGGCTGAGGTACGTGTCCAGACATAAGGGAGGCGTTGATAAGATTTAATAGCGGTGTGCCAATTGCAGGCAGTAGCTGTTTCAGGAAGCCGGTTGGTATGGGGTCAAGTTGGCTGGTAGAGTTATTAGATGAATTGATAAAAGAAGAAAAGTCACTAAATTCAATGGGTATAAAAGAGTCAAAGCATGAGGCTGGCCTAATAGACATACCTACATAATCTGGAATGGGACTGGCCAGGCAGGAGGCAGAAGTCGATGAAAATTTTTGTATTGTGTCTCTTATCTTTAAGATTTTACTATCAAAGAAGTTCATGAAATCATTGCTGCTATAAATTGCTGGTATGGTAGGGTTAACTGATGCAGGACTAATTGGTGAATCTGGCGATAGTGCTAAACAGGTACCTAGGATTGTCCTTATTTCTCTCAATAAGGGTAGAAAAATATTTGGATCTGGTAGCTGTGAGGGCATGCTTGTAGGTTAGGAGACTTTCCTTCCACGCCAGGAGAAAAACCTGTAATTTGGTGGAGCGCCATTCGAGTTTTCGCGTAGCTTGTTTGAGAGCACGAGTATGGTCATTATACCAAGGTGCTCGCTTCTTGTCCGTGATTTTCTTCCTTTTGAGGGGAGCAACAGCATCCAGAGTTTTACGCAAAGTAGAGTCAATACTGTCCGCGAGTAGATTCATTTCAGTTGAGCTAGGGTTTGAACATAAACTAGAGGAGATTTCATTGTGCAGGTAGTATGATGTAGGGAGCTCGTCGATAAAGGCATTGGCTGTAAGAGAGCAAAACGTGTGCCTGGACGAAAATGTAGGCTCTGAGTATGTGAAGCACGTTAGTGGTAAATTGAAAGAGATGAAATAGTGGTCAGATAACACAGGATTGTGTGGCATAATTTCCACCTGGTTAATATCTGCTCCATGTGTGAGGACCAAATCTAGAGTATGGTTGCGGTTATGTGTGGGTTTGTCCACAGCTTGATAGAGTCCAATGGGTTCGATTATGGACAAAAATGCTGTTCTGAAAGGGTCATCTTCATTATCCATATGCACATTAAAGTCGTCTACTATTACAGCCTTTTCTGTATTGACAACCAGGTCAGATAAAAAGTTGGCAAATTCTGATAAGAAAACACTGTAAGGGCCAGGTGGCCTGTAAACTATTACAAGGGTAAATAGCTGAAATGCAGTCTTGTCAGGATGTGCAAAGCTAAGTACTAACAGTTCAAACGAATGGAAGTTATAGCCAGGTTTAAGGGTGGCACAGAGTTTGGAGCTGTGTACAGCAGCAACACTGCCACCTCTACCAGTAGGTCGAGGGACCTGGTGATTACAGTACCTGGGAGGAGTTGATTCATTGAGTGCAACAAAGTCATTAGGTTTAAGCCATGTTTCAGTCAGGCATAAGATAACAAATTGGTGATCAGTAATCAATTTGTTTATTAATATAGCTTTAGATTGTAGCGATCTGATATTTATTAACCCAATCTTAAGGACCATTTGTCTACAGGTAGTATTTTCAGGTTTGTTAAACTTAATTTTTATCAAATTATCAGCACAAATGCCCCTACTGGATGTTTTTTAGAAGTTTGGGACAGAGGGTCGTGGAACAGACACTGTCTCTATGGGATTTTTAAGTGGTGGTTCCAGGGGAAAAGCAGACATCTGTGTAGGACAGAAAGTCTGCTGCCTGGCGTTGGCCCTGATAGGTCAAGGTTTAGAGGTGATTCTAGAGATGATAGCTGCACCCTCCCTCGAGGGGTGGATGCCATCTCGTTTTAAAAGACCAGGCCTCCCACAAAACTTGTGCCAATTATCTATAAAACCCACGTTGTTAGAGGGGCACCATTCAGACAACCAACGATTAAGTGACGTTAATCTGCTATAGATCTCGTCATCGCGCCGCATGGGGATGGGGCCAGAGAAAATTACTGAATCCGACATTTGTTTAGCAATCCTGCACACCGATTTAATAGTTAACTTTGTTACTTCCGATTGTCTCATGCGAACATCGTTAGCGCCAACGTGAATAACAATTTTAGAGTATTTAGCTTTACTTTTACCTTTAGCTTTAGCCAGCACTTTCAAATTGGCTTCTATGTCGGAAGCTCTGGCTCAGTATGACACATTCAGGTCAAAATAGTCCTGCAGTATCAATTCAGACTAGATTTAGCACCCTGGGTTTAGCTCAAACAAGGGTAAAGTCAAATAAGGGTGTGCCAGGCAGGACACAGTCCAAATTATCCCTTGCCTAATATGTAAATATGTTGGAGTTTACATAGTGTTGACTGTTTTCAATACAGTAAATATCCAAGCTTTGTAATCTAAATTGCATTACATGTTTATTCATATGTGAATTTATTCCTATAGGCCCTTTTCTCTGGATATCTTGTTAATTACAATCTGTTTTGTCAGATGAATAGCAGATCACTACAGCACAGTGTGTTTTTCTCATTAATGCCAGCTGATGTGCAAATAATGACCTCTAAACAACAGTAGATAATAACTATTAGTATAATAACTATGCATTATTAGGATTTGTTAGTGTCCTGTGGTTATGCTGATTATATAGTTACAATTACAACACATGTTACAAAAATAATGAACCTTGTTTGAAAAGACCACTTGATTAGTTTCCACTGCAGGGTTCAGAATCTGTACATGCCATGCCTGCATTAAGAAGAAAGTCATATGCTTGTCTTGCTTGTGTTTAAAGCTGGTACAAGGCTTCTCACCTGAAGATTCCCTGATTTGGTATTACCCTGTTAATTAGGTAAGGTAACCATTTGGTAAGGTACTTAAAAAGGTGCAGATAAGGTGTCTAACAAGCAAATTAAAACTTCAGATATTACCTAGATTGCCACTGTGACCTCTCCCTCTACTACTACTACTTATGTGAATAATTCAGTAGATATGAATTTTTATACAATAAGAAACATAAACATTGCTGATGATGAGGGTAAAGGGATACAGGTATTTGGCTCAGAGTTCAATAAAGGGATCACACCTTGCCATGGTCCGTGGTTTTTCACCCCAAGTTTGAACATCACAAGCAGGAATAGGAAAGAAAATCGATGGAGAAGAGTAGGGATGCCGTGAGCAGCTGACATAAAAAGGAAGTGGTGAGTGAAATTTTTGTTGATGGGAAGCATTTGTTCATTACATGGGGATCATCTGAAAATTCTCTTCCTGAATCTTTGTTCCTGAAACATGTTCAATGTGTAATGTCACATTTAAACCATATAGATATAATGAAGCATATAATAATTTAATGTGTACCCATACATAGAACATAAAGAGAGGTTCTATCAGGCCATCCATTTTGCATGATATTGAGTAAATTCAAACAGATGGACCATCTGTGACCTGTCATACCGTATTTCTCTTCTCCTGCAAAAGCCTGGTTCCAGTTTGGGTTTTTATCACTGTGTCATTTCAGCATTGCTTAATAAGTATGTAGTTTGTGGGCTTAAGGAGACAGACTTGGGAGATAGTAATGCTGCATAATTTACAGTAAACGGCAGTAAGAGGCATCATGAGGTTTTTTGTACCCAACCTGAACTCTATTAGGTTTTATTAGATGGAGCTCCTGTTTTACTTACTGTAAAAAGTAGAAAATAAATGATAAAGTACACAAAGAGGGATAAGTCTTTGAAATACTTGCTTGCAAATGATGTTAAAAAACAAAATCTGAGGAATCTTTACTTGCTTTATGAAGGGTAATCTGTGACATTCTCCTGCTTTAAAAATCTGAAATAAATGCTAAATGTGTACTTAGCAGTGCAGTAAATTACTCATCCCTGTAGGTATCTGGAAATGGTGAAAAAATCATCTCTGGGGCTGGATGGAGCACAGATAAGGGTCTGTCCAATGCCGTCACACCTAGCTGGCTCTTTTTGGCAACCAAATTCACTGCTGGGGGTTTTGTTGCCACAGATGCAAATCCCTGCTCACCGCAGTGTACACCCCATGTGTGATTTCCATTCCCTGGCTTTGCTCTTCCAAGTGAATGCCATGCAGCTCAAGAACACATACATTTTTCCCATCAGGCATCATTTTCATAGCCACTTCCGTGACTTCCTCTCTGACAAAATGTCAGGTGTCTCCCTTTCCAACCGCAGGGGTGACAGGTGAGCACTTTTACAACAGGTGAATGGGAATTCTGAAGTGTGGGGTAACCAGGTGGCTGAAGGTTCCAAACCGAGGTTGGCCAGTTGACACTATGCAGAAACTGTGTCATGCGACAGCTGTGTTAGTTACCTTGGACATGGCACCACGATGAGGATGGAAACATTGTAATGGACACGTTGCATGGGGGTTTACGTTTAGGGAAATCTTCAAAAGGGAGTATGAGTATTCCTCATATCAGGAAACACAAAGAAACAGCATCCTTTCATTGCGAGTTACAAAGTCACATCTTTTCCCACAGAAGAGATATTCAGCAAATATACTGTACTTCACAATGTTGTTTTCAGTATCTTACCCTATTTGAATGTATCTGAAGGGTAATGTTTAACTAAGCACACACAGCAAAAACACTGAGGTCACAAGAAGGTTAATGAGGAGAACAGGTAATTCAGTCCAACTTAGATCATCATTCTACTTGTAGTCTACAGTGTCTTATATCTAGCACTGTGTCTTGAAGCTTGAAGGACTTCTGCTTCTAGTATGAATCCTGGGAAACTACTCCATGCATTAATAACTCTAGGAAAAACACTTCCTAATGGCTGTGTGAAATGTATCTGTAACTGATTTCAGCCTATGTCCTTTTGTTCTGTGGCGCGAGCTCAGCAGTTCACAACATACAATCAATGCAATTTTCCAACCTGTTGTTTTAAGCTATTTAATTTTCTGAGGTTAAATACATGTTATACCTTGACTGCATATGTATAAACAGCCTAAATGTATAAACACCCTACTTTTAAGAATTAAAGACCTGTATTACTGTGGGATTAAATGCAGGCAAGACAAAAGCTTTGCACTCATTGATGTGTAATGCCACATTAATGAGGGTGCGAGATGCTTTACAATGAGACTAAGCAAATGTGGTGTGTGTTTGGCGAGGTCTGTCAAGCAGAATTTGTTTGCAGCTAGGTTTCCTGGGACAAGTTAAAAAACAATACTCCTGTTTAAGTTTTTTTTTTTTCCCCAGATAGCAATGTCCTTAGCTGTTTAGCCTTGTTTCACTGATTTCTGGGTGGGAATCGTTTTTGTTGTTATTTGTTTATGGGGGGTTTATGATTTTGCAATGTCTTTTTTAAAGATCTACGTAACAGCAAATGCTAGATATCTTTTTGTTCCCTTAGACTGTGTTTATTTTAACTTAAAAACCACATTATATTCTTCTACTGTCAATATAGGAATGAACGGATGGAGCCATAGATATTTATTTCCCTATCAAGACCCTCGCACAAACTCCATCTCTGTCCTTAATCTTAATGAAACTGAACAAGCATTCATTTTGTGCCATCATTAGTTAAACAACATACTGTAATGGGTTTCATTAGTTACAACGTGTAATGAATTCATCTAAACCTAATGAAAAATGTGTAAGTAACATGTGAAAGTAACCCTTGATATGCAAAGTAAAAGTAGAAGTAGTGTGGATATTTTGAAAATACAGTACTGTCAGAGAGTACCTCACTTGCATTTTTGTGGTGAATTTAAAGTTAATGTGTCTTCATGCGTTTGTTGGGAATAAATAGTTGACGCATACTATATTTGGTTTCAATGATAGAACCACCCAGATCAATTCTTCGGCAAAGCAGACAGTTCAGCTAGGCCCAGGCAAATAAATGTTTTTAAATCAGTACTTGACAGTATTAAAGACATCACAGACACTGTGACACTTGTATTATAAACAAACACAAAATTGTGACATTCTGCAAAATATGAAAATGTTGCTAGTCCTCTGAAACCTGTCATATTTGTAATGTGATATATTTTTATTTGCAGGATTAGTAACAAATATTAAAGCTGAAGTTTGAGAAAATTCATCATCAATAAATTAATTTCTCATTTTAACCATGATTCTCCAACCAGTTGCTTAGGGTTGCTCTCATACAGACGTACAGGATTTTGAATTTGTCACTTTTTCCTCCCAGCTTGAAAAATGCAAATCATTAAAAAATCAAATCATAGCCAAATAAGTTTGAAAGGCTGCTGAAGAAAGATGCCAAGCTGGACTGGGTGGAAAGGTTGTGCGTAGGGGCACTCTCCTGTTTTACATGCTAATTTTCATGTGTTTCCTTCCACTGCAAATAGTTTAGATCAGTCTGAGCTTTTGACTCCCCTACTGCATAATCAGTTTTAGACGTACAGGAGTGATTCTCACGGAGGAGAAAGCAAACGGGGATGGCGATAAAGTGAGTGTCTCTGTGTCTTTTGAACACACCAAAAAAAAGCTTTTGTCTCTCCCATAACGGTAATTAACAACAACAATGTGGAATTATGTGAGTACCTATGCTGAAATAGCTATAAATATTTATATATTTAAAAAACCTTCTGTGTATGAGAAAGAAACACAAGGAACACATCACAAAACGATTAATATGTTTAGTTGGTTAGTATGTTTGTATTTTTGCATTGTGTTTGCCTGTGTGTAGTCTACTTATTATTCATATAGCTAGTTCAGCTGTCTGAAGGTAATGGTGTAACATTCATTGAAACAATGCATGCATTCTAAATGGAAGCTTAAGAGATAGCTCTATAGTGCAGCAGATGTAGGTACAGATTTGACCAGTGAAAGATCTTGATGCTCTTTTCAAGGGTAGATGCTGCTGTTTTCGTAAGGACCCCATGGATGAGGTCCAGGCCTGGGGAGAATCAGTGGACAAACTCCTGGAATGCAAATGTAAGAGCAGCTTTTATTTTATTTTTATTTATTTATTTATTTATTTGTTCTTGCTGTTTCTGATTAATAATAATATTTTTATTAGCTGTACTACAGACAGAGGATAGTTTTAATATATGCATTAATGCTCATCTAGGACGATCAACTACGCATTATTACCAACTAAATTAAGGTACACAAGTAGAGAACAGCTTGCATTACCTGCACTAGCACACACAGTGGTCCAAACAAATATCTGAAAAAGCAATGGACCTACATCATCATAATGGGCACATGAAGCCAAATGATGATCTATAGAAGCAATATTGCCTTATATTATACATTACATATTCTACTACTATTATTAAATGCTGCCAAACCAGGACCTGTAAGACCAAAATCGCTGTAGAACAAATCACATTACCATTTGTATGCCAGTGTGTGTGTGTGTGTGTATGTGTGTGTGTTTTGCTGTGAAACCTAGATTTTTTTTTCTCTCATCATCTATACATTTTCACAGGTATTTATGCTTTGATATTGAAGTGTGCAACTCTGCTATCTTGTGAGGAGCAGCACAGCAAACCCGCATCTCAGCAGATGGTTACTCACAAACAACAGCATCCACCCTAATACTGTTATCACTAACATCAAAGGGTGCATAAATGCTACATCACATTGCACAGCAGTGATAATTCATATGAAAACAAATATGTTCACAGCACTAAGCCAAGACAAATAAATGTGTGTGTGTGTAGTGATATACCACATCCTGTGTTGTATGTAATCATATCTAAAAAAAAAAAAAAGTCATATTTGATATGTTCAACGTAAAATGTATCATTTTACCCCATAATATCTGGCTGTAATACCGATCTGGCTTAATGCAGCTGGGCAGACAGCCTTCAGAGAATTCCTGAAGACAGAGTACAGTGAGGAAAACATTCTGTTTTGGCTGGCCTGTGAGGACTACAAGAAGATCAAGTCCACCCCAGAGATGATCTCTACTGCCAACAGGATCTACTCGGAATTCGTCCAGGTTGAGGCCCCCAGACAGGTGAACAGCTCCTGATAATAGTGTCAACCTGATTCAATTGTAAAGCATTACAAGGAAATTGGGGTAGACATATGGACACATACACAGACCTGTACATATGTAATGTATTGTTATGTACTGTAGTATTTTATTGAAAAGGAATATGTTTCCTCTCTGCAGATTAACATTGACTGCAGAACCAGAGAAAATATCACAAAGAATATTTCTCAACCAAACCTTGAATCATTTGACACGGCGCAGAGATTAATATATGGTCTTATGGCTAAAGACTGTTACCCACGATTCCTGAAATCTGACATCTACCAGGCACTTCTCAGAAGATCGGAGAAAAGATGACTTTCATGCTTCCTCCAATGACTACAAAGATTTTGATCTTTTTTCTTCTGTGGCTTCATTTATGTATTTGCCATTGATGGTTATCCACTGTGCTTTAATTCTTTAGTTCAGTGTAATTGGGGGTATTTTACCTTGGCATTTTTTTTTACAGTGCAGCTTTTTACACAAGGACATGCAAATAGGCAGGATATACAATATCAAAGGAGGACACATTTCTTGTAATGCCTGATTGTGCATGTTGATCAAAAAGAGAAATACTGTGCACATTTGCTTCAGAATATTTGGCTCCTTTGCATATTTTTGGTAACTTTCCATACTTTCCCCTACTTTTAGTCATAATATGTACACCAAAAGGGCTGATATTAAACTTTGTAATAAAAGCTGTTCCCTCAATTGGCTTTCTTGTGTTGTTTATTTCAAATTGTAAGAAAAAATGGTGAGTTATTGTGCATAAGAAATTACTGTTTAGCTTTAGCTTAAAGGCTACACTCTCCACTGTTAAACATTGAATTTGATTGCTTTGTTGTGCTGTCAGCTATACCTGAATGGAGGTCACAGAGAGCATGACCACCAAAACTCCAAACTGTCTCTCTCTCTCACTCACTCACTCACTCAGTACCATCATTACTGTCTCTCTCTTTCTCTCCATCTCAGTCACTCACTCAGTTACGCATTCTCTGCATGTGCATGGAGGCCACTGCTGTTCAAGGTCATGGCAGTCTGTCCTGAGGCAGCAAATCATTGTCGCTGCTCCCCCTCTCCACCACAACCAGTGCCAAACCAGGAAAGTACCTGGTACCTGGTTTCTCACCCAGCCGTATTACCTGGTCTGCACAGCAATCTGGCAATTCGCCACATTTCCTCATACAAGCTGAGCATTTCTGCTTGACAGCATCCCTCATGTGAGACACAGACGCAGTGGTCATTTCTCGCAGGGACACATAACCTCAAAAACCTCCATTCTCATGGTGGTCCTTACCTTACACTTTATCTGGAATGCATTCTGGGGTTTGTATGAAATTTCGATTAATCTGATTTTTTGCTCATTTTATTGCTTAGCAAAAATTAAAGGCTGCTTTATGTGGAAGCTTACAATAGCAAAAAAAGAAAAGCAACAGCAACCTTGGCCTTGGCACAGCTCCAGAATTCACTCCTGTAAAACCCCTTTACCATTTTTTTGCCTGGAGAATGTGGCATCAAAGCAGTGGTCACTAAGGCACAATTTTCCCCAATATAAAAATGTCATTGATGTTACAGTCTTTTGGGTGCATGTCACAACTACAAGGCTACACTGCATCCATAATCAAGGAGGGGATTATCATTAAACAGGGAGAGGCATAATTCACCATACCCAGGATGACGGCGGATAACTAAATAAAAATAAAATTGAAACATAATAATAATATTAAGATAAATGAGGCCATTTCTGTTAATTGCCAAATGAACTGAATATGTTGTACTGTTGTTCTTCCATTTAAGTGTTGTGCTTCATCTGAATCTTTCTTATTCATGATTTTCCTTCATTCTTTTTACAGTACATACACTTATACATGCACTTTATGGATTCTTTATACATTACATACACTTATACATATATTTTATGCATTCTTTGTACACCACATACACTTATATATACACTTTGTACTGTGTACTGTGTAGACAGTGACCTTTGCATTCTCTCCACATTGATGTTGGAAATTTGAGGGGGAAATGACAGGGTCAGAGTTATTCAACAGCAGCCTTCAGGCACAAATGTGATTGTAGAAAAGGGCCACATGTTTCTGTTTCTGTCTTTGTTTTTGTCTTTGTTTGTGCACCACCCCTACCTCTCACAGGCACTTGTTTACAACTCAGTTGAAACCTGGCCAAACCGGTCCTGCTGCTCCCCTTATCAGCAGGACCCCCACAGGTAACTCGAGGCACAGGCGCACCCCCGAGGACGGCCCCCAGGTCACCATTTGCCCTCGGACCTGCCCGTATCCTTTGGCCACCAAACCGGGGCTCAATAGGGCCAGGGATACGGGACAATATAAAGGTGGTAGTGACCTCCCCCACCTCAGTACCGCAACAATACCTGGGAGGTGAAGAACTGGGGAGACCAAGCCTTTGGGGACCAAGCATTGTGCTGTTGTTGTGTGCGTCTGTGCCAAAGTAAGTAGTATGCCTAAGTTCAACTGGTTGTAATACAATTGCCTGTAGAGAGAGAGGGGTGTGCATGTTAATTAAGATAGTGTGTCCTGATGTATAAATGTTTCCATAGCCATTCATGCAGTTAAAGCCTGTATGTCCCACACACACATGCAACACAAACCCTCACATCCACCCATTCAAAATCCCCAATAAACAACTGAACCCGGAACCTGACTCCTGTGTCCTGACCGACACCCCACTGAGACAGCAAATTAGCCTGAACCTGGTTACGGGTGAAACTGCCCCCTCAATTTCAGTGATATTATATAACACATTGGCATGAATCACATTATCATAATAAGGTGAGATGAACACCATATGTGCCTGTAATCTTCATTACTATCCATATCATCTTCAGTGTCATTATCACCAACATCATCCTAACATCTGGAGGACATAAGAGCATCTGTAATAGTTGTTTCCAATGCTCCTCAGGCTTGTGAAAGCTTGACTCAATGTTGTTGAAAACTCTGCTTCCGGAATTTGAGCTGATGCTCAACGTGACTTCTCTTTTTTCACACATGGCACGTGTCACCGCTCAAATCCTCTTTGACCTGCTGTTCGTAGAGATGTGGGGATGCACACACTTCTGTCAGAGGGCAACACTAAGCCCCATGTCCACTTTGCACCAATGTCTGCCCATGACAATGGGAATCAGAGCTCTGAGAGTGATAGAGAGCCACAGAGGGGCAAAGCATTTCAGTTCCTTTCATGGCCACCTTGCCGTTGCTGACTGCGTTCCTTTCCAGCCAGTCCAATCAGTGGCTCGCTGTTTTGGTGAATGCCAGTAGATCCTGTCAGCAACTGCCACTCACCAAGTGGGAGCAGCAATGGCATTCACAGCAGCTTGCTCAGCAGCCATGGCAGCTCAGGGCTTTGTAGCTTGATTATACTTACTCGTATGTTTGCTCCTTCCTTATGAATTGCCATAATGATGGGTTTTCATTTATTAAGCATTCAGAATCATTTTTCGTCCTCCATGGTAATTCCCATCAGTTGAATTAGTCATGCGTAGCGTTGTTGTCAGAATACTGAGGGGATCGGAGAATGATCAACAGCAGCTTTGGATAACTTATACACATGAATAAAAGATTACAACATGAGTGAATAACTGGATCATGTGGCAGGACTGCAGGAGTACCCATGTGATCAAAAAGTGGCCCTTAGAGCCTGACAAAGAAAAGGATGGAGCTGGAGTTGGAATCAAAAAGATCACATCTCTCATGTTACGCTGTTCACCATGTCCACACAAATATGGTGCAACAACAATCCAGTGTGATGTGACATTCCAAAACCCAACAAAGCATTCGCCAGCAAAGTGTAAAAATCAACCACAGCAAAAGCAAACCACATCTTCACATCTTTAATGTCATTTGTTGCTTTTAATGAGCTGATGGAATGTAAAATCAGTGGGCTTGCTAGCAATAGCTGAATTAAAATGTGCTTGATTTTTGTCTCCCATTCAAATGTATATGATGTAACTACTGCAGCAATGTGCAAGTTGTAGCAACTGAAGAAGAAAACCTCAGACGAGAAGAGATAATGGAGGTGTACAGTCTGGAGTGAGACTAAAATTCTTGCAGGATAGAGTCAGGAACCAAAAATGGTGAGGCGAACCAATAAAACAAACCATTGTCTTGGCTAAGCTACAGTAAATGAAAGGCTCATGGCAAGTTTCTGAAGCACAGATGTGTTTCATTAATCTTTTTGTGTCTAATAAAAGACCTGTGGTACTACAGCATGTATGTACTGTGTAACTATGATAATTGAAGGTGAGAAAACTGTTCAAAATGTGGTGTATAGCAGAGGTATGCAGTTTTGCATATGGGATATAAGGGGTTAATATCACAGCTAATTCATGCAAGCACTTTTGAATCCTTTTGAGTATAGCAGTGTATTGGAGGGGCATTATAGCATCCAAGGTAATGAAGTCCACATAAGTCTGACATTAACCATGTATCTTCTTACTGACGTACTGAATTCAGTTTTTTTCATGTTAATCAACTGTACATTCACAGCCTATATCAGAGTGCACAACAACAGTATTTTGACCAGTGGGAGAGTAAACATTTCAAAGCCTGATTGTAATCACTGTCCATCACAAGTATGAAATATGATTGGAGAAGAGGAACGTAATATTTACTGTTCAGAAATCAGCCAGTAATAGCAGCACCATTTCAGTGAAGGTAATCAGCATTTGCCCCTGTTATTGTTATCAATTCCAGCAAATTAAATCATTACATTAATCTGGCTGTTCTGTGAAAATTTAACCAACCAAGGCAGTGCAACAAACAATTATGAAAGATTCCACAGATGCAAAACACAGTGGAGATCAAAGAGATTGATGGTGCGTGCATTTTACAGGCACTGACCTTGTCATTTTTCGTGCTTGCATTTACCATATTTCAGTACGATTTAAGCAGCATTGTGGCATTTTGATGAAGTGCATGTTTTAAGTGGACACTTCAGAAATATTATGTTTAATTACTGTTTTGCAGGAGTGCACCTGTAGACCACTGTACAGTGATGTTTGTGAGCCATAATAGTGCTCCACCACCACCACCACCATGCCCCACAGAGGTAAAATTCATGACAATTCAAACAGTGTGTGGGAGAAAGCTAACTGATCACTACATGATACCATTGTTCTACCACAAGACCACAAACGTTATTGATAAATAGCATCTGGTTATTGGTAACCTATTTACATCCTGTGTCATCAAGTTGAATGGAAAGATGTTGGAACACAACCATAATTTGCTATTCTTATTTACCCAACATCCAGGACTAATATAAAAGCCCAGTGATCAAGTCATATAGAGAAGTCAAAATCTTCGGTTTGCAAGATGTCCAGATGTATCAGAATGAGTTGAAATATGGTGAACGTGAATATTTAACAGTTGTGAAAGCTGTTTTGTTGTTCAGCAGCAGGCCCGGCACCAGGAGAAAATACAGAGGGGTGCAATTGCAATCCCGGAGGGGGGGATAAAAAAAAAGTAATAAATACTATGTAGACATCAGGATATAAGGAGATAACTGGGGGTGCACTGAGGTCACCCCTAAGCACCCCCATGGCGCCAGGCCTGTTCAGCAGATGTATTACAAACTACACCCCTACTGAATGAACACAGAAAATCTGTTAAGAACTTGAGACATAGATTCCAGCTGTGTAGTTTTGCAGAGATTCAGCCTGGCTGCTGAAGTACCCTGAATCCCTGTAAGGTCCCCCCACCCCCACACTGAAAAGCATCTAGCACAAAGCTGTGAGATACAAAGGCTTGCACAAATGCAGATCACCAGATGCGTAGTTCTGATTCATGCGTTTTTGTGCAGTTTTCTCAAAGTTGTTAATTTACTACCTTTTAGCAAGGGCGGGGGGTTGAATGTTAACACAGTGCTGGACATACCAAAGGATGCTATGGGGGGAATTGCCCTGTTGGTGTGGTTGGAGGACATTAGCCACTGTGTTTGTGCACAGAGAAACTGTTGCCACACAGCTCATGGCGATAAGACACCCGGGTCTCAGCTGACTGCCAGAAGTCATCAGCCCTCCATGGCTGTTTACTGATTTGCTAGTAACAGAGATTAAACAGATTTACAGAATTCCAGCACAAACATCACAGCTGGCATGAAAAGAGCCATCACATTATTAGAATTAGGTGCTAGCAAAAGTTGTTTTTCTCTATGACTCATTTCCTCAAGAAATAAGTAAATAATCATAAAATGACACAAGATAACATGATTGATCGCAATCATCTGAATTGTTCAAGCTTTTCCCTGCTACATCAGTGCAAATCATGTCACCAAGGAATTGCTCTTACAATATCTCTATTTGAACAACAGGTGTCACCAAAGAGCCATCACTGCTACAGCTGCAGTTCCCATGCAACAAAAATTTTCTGTTAATACTGTCGATGTAAAGTTGTGTAAGCATGGATATGAAACATCAGTATCAAAACATTTTCAGTTATTCAGCCTCCACTTTCCCAATGAATTAATAAATTTCAAATCTGAACATTATTGTGAATAATTGTAAAAAGTATTGCTGTTACATGATGCCACAGTAAAAGAAAATTATGGTATCTACACTGCTCTATTTTCAGCATCTCAGCATCATGGTGTAATAAAGTCATAGTAGACACTCATATGGCATTAAGGGAAATAAATACTAAAATATCTAAAGTATTACCTCAGGAAAAATTAACATGCCAAAATAAAACATGCTTTTCCATGCCATAAATAAATACAAAATCAGGAAGCTAGTATGACAATCCAGACAGTACACCATTTTACCATGAGCAACACTGAGGTCAGTGCTCAGCCAGTGGATGATTCATTACAATAGACAGAGGTTTCACTCATAGTGGACTTCCCTCACTGGGATCACTGGAACACAGTGAAAAATATCAGCATCTAATACATTTGAAACCTTGGGGCACAGAGGGCTGCACTGTAAGAAGATGAAGGAGTCCCCTCAATCACAGATTCATATCTCATTATCTGATCCCCTAACATGGTGAAGAAGCATTTAAGTTGATAGTTAAAATGTATAGACCTTTCTTCCACGATTAATGAGGAGTCTTGTGACTGAACAACAAAATCTGATCCCTACTGTCCTTTAACCACTGACAGAGGGGAAAGTGATGGCTGTGTATGTGGTGCCTTCTTTTCAAACTCTGCAATCATAATAATGAATTTTGTTAGCACCTCACAGATCAAGGATGGGCAGCAGTGTACCATGGTGGTAAGGAGCAGGACTCGTACAGTAGAGTGCAGCAGTTTACAGTCAAGGGGGAGAGGGTCTGGTGGGTGGTGAATCATCTCAACAATCACCAATGAGCAGTGCACACCACTGTGACAAACAGCAGTCAGAATAAGCAGGTGGACAGTGAGGGACTTACTCTGCCATTGAAGCAGGGGGATGGCTAGACAACTGATAAGCCATTTGGCCAGGACGTGCAGCGGGGGGGACCCTGCTCTTTGCGAGCACCTTTTCTTAATCACTATAAGTCAAGTTCAAAGGGAGGGGAGTGGATATGACACACAGTGCACAATACCACACACTGTCATGCATCCCAAATGACTACACTTTGATAATACATTTCCCCATATGTTTAAAACTTCAAAACTAATTTTTAAATTGTTGTCTTCAATAAACCCCTTAGCTTAAAGATAATTGTGTTGTAAGACTTGTATTGACATTTCATCTCAAGCACATAGTTTACCCAGCTGTCCACTATTGCAGAACTTCTCTTTATCATCACACAGAGATACACATGCTGCAATTCTGTAATATCATCAGCTCTCATACTCTATCAAGTATGGCCTATTGTTGTGTGTGTGTGTGTGTGTGGGGGGGGGGGGGGGGCACAGCATCATAGAAAGGAATGACTGCTGGCAGTCACTTTCATAAATAAAGAAAAATCCATCACATAAAATGCCAATTGTGAACAATGGGAGATTGCAGCTGCTTGCTAACACTTCAGACCCATTTCATTTGAGCTTGGCTCTGTAAGGGGATTTCAGACCTGGAACAAAACTCTCTGACTTCTTTACCTCCCACTTCGACATGTCCTACCAAACCTTCTCGCTTCCCATTCTATTCGCGTGAATGTCAGCTTGAAAAAGACAACCAAAGCTTCCCTGTACTGTCAGACATTTGTCATAGACAGTTATTTATTTGTGCTTGCCTGTCTTGGCTTGTCTGGTGGCCTATTTTTCTTCTGAAGTAGCTGATCTTTACAAAAATGCCTTGGTTGTTTTGACTGGGAAACAGATCCCATGGAAAGTGTTTGGTTGGATGTGCAAAGCTGTATGTGCTTGATAGTAAAAAATACATTTTAATTTCCAATTATATATGCATATTTGTTATTTTGAGTTACAGTACTGATTTTTCAGGAGATGGATCATAGGTCCTCTCTAATGTCCTTCATGAATGTGACTTTTGTGGGTCACCTCTGGAAGAATGGAAGTACCCTAGCTCTCCATTCCATGGATGCTGCTCCTCTTCACTGCCAGGAATGAGACGAATGACTGACAGGACCACACCTGCTCATTAGGGCTGCCTTCACTGGTCACATCCCCAACACCCTTGTGCTTACATTCAACCAGCTGCAGCAATGGCGTCTCCCATTTTAGCCATTTTATCTTACAGGCTCCTGGTATTGTGTGGCAGGTTACAGTGTATCCTGTACACCAACTGCACACGTACATGACTCAACAAATCATAAATGCTGAAAAAATTCAAAAAATGCTACATTACATTTGCTTAGCAGATGCACTTATCTAGGCCTACTAACATGATTTGCAATGTTTGCATGTTATACAATTATAGATCTGAATCTTTACTGAGGCAATTCAAGTTAAGTCATTTACACAAGGGTACAACAGCAGTGCCCTACCTGAGAATCAAACCAGCAGCCTTTGCCCTGCTCCTTACCATTGCAACATGCTGCTGGTTGATATTCATTATTCTTCACATAATATAAAGCACACAAAGCTAATTGGTCAAACAGGAATGTATTGATTATGTGAAGGCGACAGCAGCAGTCAGGCAACTTGTTCTGAAACAAGTACACAAGGTGAAGTTCTGCCCATCTCAACACTATCGCAAGATCCTTAGTTTCAACACCGCACAGGGCATTGTGGGAAAAGTGACCACAGCGGCAGACCACATTCACACATGTAAAAGCAAAAGTAGCTGCTTCCTGTGGTGTGGACATTGACAGAGGTAGAAATGAAGCCACCAGCCATGCAACACAATCAAACTCACAAACTGAGCTCACCTCTTGAAAGTCCAGTCAGCAGAACTTTCACAATGAGTACTGCCAGAGGATGTGGTTGTGATTTGATGATTACTATTCAAACAGGAAAGTTTTTTAATTTCACATTACCATATTGCTTGCTCATGAAGAAACCAAAACTTTTTTGACACTTCAGAAAGTAGCAATTGCAGACACAAAGAACAATGGGTTCAGCCTGTTCTGCCAACCCCTAATGCAATGCAATGTCAAACCAAAAAGAGAAATTCATGGGAGGGCACTTGAACAAAGGAGAATGCATTCTTTCCAGCCTTCAATGCAACAGAGAAGATGACAAGGGAACTGGGAACTGCTGTTAATGCTTTTAAACACTAAGTAAAAGCATTTACACATCACATAAACACATCTCAAACAAACCTGGCAAAACAGAAATAAGTTACCCACAGTGCTCTGCTGTAGCTCACCTGCACTGACTATCAATTGACAACACTGTGTCTTATCAAGACATGCAATTGCTCAGTGCAGACCTCTGTTTTGCATAAATGAGACTGGATGAAACAAGCGCAGTCATTTATCGAGCCAGTGCAATACCGTCATGCCCGCAACGTTTGCCTCAATTCGCTTGATTATCAGGCAACTCTCCAAAGCCATTTAGATTAAGGACAGTGACGTCCTCTTCCATCCGGTTTTTAACCAGATAACCGCATGACTGCATGTTACCTGAACTGCCCTGAAGAGCAACAAGATGAACATTCAAGTCAGGTGACGTCCATCACTTTAGTAAGTCTTCTGAGATAATTGTCACCTTTTTCACCCCATCTTTTTTTTCCATTTTTTCTGGGGGGTTCCTGTTCAGGCCTTGCATCTGGGGGAGGTTCATATAGTACTGTAGGCAGGCTTGTTTTTCCTTTCTGCCCTCAGTGGCTGTCACTTGTACATTTCATTTTGAATTGTTAAAGGGCCTGGGCATGTTTTCAGAGGACTACTTTAGGCTACTTCATTTGTGCAAACGACATCCTCTTGCTTAGCCACTTTTCATCACTTGGCATGCAGGCCTGCCTTAGAAGCAGCTACAAGCTCATTCATATATCTTAACACTCATCTTGTACTGGTTTGAGTGCTGAGCCAGACTGTAAGCAACTGATCTACATATATACATACAGTACCCACATGCACTTATGGGAATAATCAGTGTTTACATGAGTAAACACAGTCTCATAGTAACTGCCAAAGATGAATCTCACTCTAAGGATGGCTTTTTACTCCATTGCTCCATCTGCAGCATCATTGTGTTTTTTTGTTTGTTGAAGTGAAGTATGTCAGCAGTCCACATCGTAAGACATGTGACTTTGGAGTTATTTGTGTGATATAACAGGGGCAAATCAGTCAGGAACACAGAAAAAAAGACCCACTAAGATT
This sequence comes from Megalops cyprinoides, assembly GCF_013368585.1. NCBI lineage: Eukaryota > Metazoa > Chordata > Actinopteri > Elopiformes > Megalopidae > Megalops > Megalops cyprinoides. Next base: position 1,678,818 of record NC_050602.1, read on the forward strand.
TTCTGAGGGAACGAATTAGTAAACGTTATTAAACGTTAAAAAACCCTCATGCTTTCGAACTGGCCTTCTCATCTGTTGCATTTGATCTTTCTCATTCCACATACCTCGCTTTTTGATGAGATCCTGCAGGAAACACTACAGCGTCCAGAAAGAGGCTCCGTTTTGGTTGACATATTGTGTGCTGAATGGTTCAACACCACTTGATATCTGCTCAGAGTTTGTGAGGGCGCATGAAATGACAAACAGCTCATTTGCCCTGATGCACAACACAATCTAAGGTATTTAGCAGAGGTATCAGTTTCACTGACGGTTAAGGAAAACTTGTAGTGGTCTGGCAAGGGAAATTTGAAGAACCCAGGGTTGAAATCATATTGTGTGTGCTAGGCATTTGCATGGAATTTAAAGAGGAAAGGATGTCTTTTTTCTCTATTATATTATCCTTTGAATGTGGATACTTGGTGCTCAAGTAGTATTATACACCTTAAGACAGTTGATATTAGAAATGTACAGTAATTTTTTGCTGTTTGTTTGGGTCCGTAGTCAAAAAACACAAGTTTATTAATGGAACAGATTGTGGAGATGCACACTTGCTTTCCATCAAATAAAATCTTAATTTTTCCCACAAGTCTTTGTATGTGATGTAAATCATACATTACGCAGGGAACATACCAACATGACTGCATACTAGACCATAATATAAATAAGTGGCAGGTGAAGTTGGTGGTGTAAATGCTTCAGGTGTTTAGTAACTCATATTTATGACTACAAAGGTGAGGCAATAGTGTGCATGAGTACACAGTGCCTTTAGGGTGGGGAGAGTAGTTTTGAAACACACTGTTTGTGGAAAGAATGACTCAGATCATGTGATTAAGCAATGGCCTCTCCGATTGGTCTGCCGTTGTAGTGATCATCTGTGAGGCAACACTGTAACCACTGCAGAGCCTGTTCCATTTGATAAACTCATCATCTGATTTGAAACCGGTGGGAGCAAACCAACCCAGGAAATCTTTCAGTGATCTCATAATCCATAAGTACTGCACATGTCTTGATATGACTATATTTAGGATAGTACAATCCATTTCATTGTAATGTGACAGTATGCATCCGCTTATTCTACCTGCTCCTGTTATTTTCATACTCTGCTTAAGTTAGTAGCCTCAAAACAGTCACGTAGACTGAGACTAAGTATTACCTTGCATTATTTGCGTATTAAATATCCGCTTGGTTTCCAGTTTATATTATACAGGATATATTATGCATTAGGTATGGGCTTTTGTCCTTAACAATATCCCACGTTGCCAACCGACGTACAAGGAACACTGCTAGTTTTATCAGTCGCGGTTGGGTCGGAACTACTGGCATCACAGTGGTTTGTGTCTTGTGATTGCACACACATTTCATAACTGAGAGCATGCGTTTCGCTTCCCTCTGAGGGTGTCCCCACGTGTGTCACTAAGCAATCTTTTGTCTTCAGTGGAGTTCCCAAAAACCTCGGTAAACAGAAGTTAGAGCGGCGTGTCCCTTCAGATTGTCCGCTTTTGAATGAAACGAGACGAGCTCGTTGACATTCAGCATGAAATTAAAGAATTCAGTATCCCCTGAGGTGTAAGGCAAATTTAGGGGTCGTGCATGCTCATTTTTGAAAGCTCGACAATTTCGGAATTAACCTATCATTGAAAGTGAAGCTAAAACACTAACATTCAAATTCCATGCATGTGTAATATGTGACCTGATAGCGTTAGACTTCGGGGCTGTTTCTACATAGCGCAAATGCATTTTACACTATTCTCAGGACGTTCTAAAAAGACGCCACTTGCTATTTTTACACACTTGGTGTCAATACCTTACCATTCTCGACAGCACTAACCACTTTTGTTTTGAAAGCTGGCGGGCCCAATTCGCTCAAGATGTGAATGAAGGACTGTAGGGAGGGGCTTCCATCAAAAAGGACACAAAGGTATGTTTAGCTTTGGGGCTGCAGGCACGAGCAGTCAACTGCTAAGGCTCGCGCTCTTTGCCTGCCAGTTAGGGTGTGACACGTGCAAAACAAACATCTGTTGCTGCGGCAACCATGGCAGCCAAGCGTCTGTGGTTCTAAGCCTGCCCTCAGAAAGCACCTAAAATCATACAACGCTCTGCACAGCATGGTCTGGCTGCAAGATAACATCCATCACGGAGGAATCATGTCTTACTGTACATCACACCGGTGGAAAGTTTCAAACGTTCCCTTGCGAGATACAAGGTACTCCCCGGCAAGTTTATCACCCATACTTTGAAAGAACGTGGCTCTTACTAGGGAATCCTCTCACGTTATAAATATTTGCATATGATTTTTCATCTTTTCAAGTTTCTCCACAATGTCGTGACTCGAGAAATAATCAGTCCAGCTGTGAAATTACTTTTGATGGATACTATATTGACAAATTGAATTTGCAACTGCATTGCTGTTTTGCAGTTCGTTGATATAGACAATAAACGATGTGTGTGGCCCATCAGTTTATAATGTCAATGCACGTACAGAGAAATCAGATTTTAGGTTATATATTTTCACTTTATTTTGGTAGAATTATTACGCTACTGTTCACGTGTCAGAGAATGTAAGTTTTACAAGACGGAGTGGTTATTGCTTCTAACTGAACTCTGAATATACATAACATCTGCAAGTGTACAGAAGAATTCCACGGCGTTAACAATCCTGGCGAAAAGCGCATAGATCAAACACTAAAAAACTTACCAAAAATCTACAGCTCAGACATAATAATAATTAGGCTGTGTAACGTTGCGTGGATGTCGCTTCAAAGCTGTTGGTGACGATTAGATTTTTGTGGGGAAAGCACAACCATAAGCAATTCTGACAGATAAAAAATATTTGAATGTTTCACATACAGACTAATTAAATTACATTACATGCATTTAGCAGACACTCTTATCCAGAGCAACTTCCAGTACAACAGAACATAAGTGTATCCATTCAATTTAAAGGAGCAACAGTGTCCCAGACCAGTGAATGTGAGCATAACACTGCTTGAGCCCTACCACAAGTTAACCAGTGCAATCTGATGGAAGCCAAGTATGCTACCATACAACAGTCCCTAGAACACAGAATCCAAAATACATCACAATACTACACGTAAAATAAGTAACAGGGAGGGGATTGAAGTGGAACAGAGATGCAGTCTGAAGAGGTGGGTCTTCAGTGTGCACCTGAAGATGGCCAGTGATTCCACTGTCCTAATATCCACCACTGACAGTAGTACTAGTACAGGGATTGTGTCTGAGAATAGTGCGGAGATCTTGGGGGAACGTAGGGTCTGAATAGCAGTTGTAGGTACAGTATGAGGGGGCTGTCCCATTCACTGTCCTGTATGCCAACACCAAGATTTTGAGCTCGATGCGAGCAATAACAGGCGGCCAATGAAGAGAGGTGAGGAGGGGAGTAACTACTTACACAGTACATCAGAAATGCCATAGGGCCAAACACCAACCAACTGTATTTTTGTCATGTTTTCAAGGCATAGAGTAAGGGCAAATACTGCTTAATGTGGTACAATTATTTTCATTTCAACAATGAAATGAACACATTACGGCATACCTTCATCTATATGCCTATTTTAGAGGCAGCTAATCAGTACTCTCTTTACCCAGAGTGCATAAACTTGTCCTGAGTAAGTCAGACTTTGATGTTCTGTGTTATCTTCCTCACAGGTTTGTTGTGCCATATACAGGCACCTACCATTGAGAAATGCAAAACAGGACCATTCTCTCTCAGCTAATCAGAGGAGAGGAGCAACACACAGTGAAGGCCTTGTATTGAAGGCTGTGCATGAAGTTTCATCATAAGCACTGTGGAAGATAAGAGTTTACAATGTGGTCGTTTGACTTCTGATGCAGCTTAGTGGTGGCTCAACCGAAAACCGAGTCAGACAGTTTTGATGGTGCTGTTTAGAAATCTACTTGAAAGGTTTCTGAGTGGCTCACACAGTAAAAGCACTCACTTTAAGTACAAGCTGAGCCCTGTGGCCCTGGTGACACCAGCCATCTCGTTTGCTGTCAATGACCAGGAACCCACGTTGTTGAAACAAACTGGTGGGTAAGTCACATAGGATCCCATTGGCGTTCCGCTCTCGGCACCCTGTGACTTTCTTGGGCTCCTATGAGCTAGTCAATAGTGCCAGGAGGATGCACCCATCCTCCAATGGCTATTGCCTCCTTGTGTACTGTGGTACTGTGGGGCAGTATTGAAAACAGCTGTGGTAGGCATGCTAGTATGTCTCGGAGTGTTGCACTCCTCTTGCCTTGTGTTCCTGGGTGAGTTAAGTGGTTGTCTTCAGGATGGCATGATCTTAAATACTTAATTGGTGACTACAAAAGCTGGGCAAAAAAGGAGGAACACTGCAAAAATATAAATAGCAACAGAGAAGAGAAATCTACTTTGACAGACCCAAATTAGCATAACAAGTATCTCCCTCTTTCCCCTCAGAGGACCTGGCAGATGTGACACAAAACCAGTAGGTCAGGACCTCTGTTAGGAATAAAAGTGGAGAGCTTTCTGTTGCACAATCACAAATTAGCAGTTGTTGGGTGATTAGACATTCATTTTTGACTCTTATGCTGTATAACATGAGTGCTACTTGTCATGCTCATTATTGCTTTGCTGATACACTACAATGATTCACCTCAAGAGCTGACCTCACAATCACTCACCCGTCACGCAAAAAAATGTTTTTTGGCATTGTGCCTGTGTTCTCATCACTCCCTATTGGATTGTACTGACCACAGTCATTAATTTGATAATCAAAAAAGTAATGTGCTGACAAATGGAGACAAGATAATCAATAAGTAACCACTGAGAGCCATGCCCATAACACATTGTCAAGCCCTGCCTTGTTAAAACGCAATGCAAACGTCCCTGACAGCAATTAAAAAGAACTTTTAAGGCAGGGTGCAAAACATCTACAATCAGGTCAGGTTGGAAGGTGAGACTTTAAACATAGTAAACCAAAGTCATGAGGGCATTCCTGGAGATCTTTGAGATTACAGCCACACCCATTGAACCTTAATTCACACAAACTGGGTGTGGACTACCTGACTGTACAGAATTACCAGCATCATTCGGGCTTGTTGATAACCAGCAAGTCTGGTACGCTGACAAAGCATAAAGTACAGAAACATGATTGCAGACAGAGGTTTAGATGCTGCTACTGATTCACTTCCTGAATCCTCTCTTCTCATGGTGCATTTTGCCCTTCAAAGTTCACCCAATTGGCTTTCAACATATTGACGTAGGCATCTAGTTATCAAACACTTCATTTGTGATCACTGATACAGAGATTTGTAAGAGATGTGTGAAAGCAGTCTTGTCATGAGAGATACTGAATTTGTGAAAGACTACACCAAATATATTTCCTGGTTCAAAAATTATAGATATATTTTCTCACCCAGATGGAAAGGATACTCATGTGTCTAGACCAAAGCTTAGCTTTCCTGTGTAAATGAGAGTTATGCCATCAACCATAAATAAACACAGGTAGTGATGCGCAGTTAAGAACATCTGGAGGCTAAAAGCACTAATTCTTGTATGCAGAACTGCAGTGCTTGGTTATGAAACAGCACTCATGCAAGCCATTACCTTAAGAATACACAGCAACATAGTCATTTACTTGATGTGTAATCAACTTAAGAATGCCAAATACAAATACAAACTAAGGATTGAAGAAAATTTTAACAACTCTGATTCCCGTCACATGTGGCAGGGCATCCAGACCCTCACAGACTACAAACCAACCATCACCTCCCCTTCAACATGAGATGCCGCCCTCCCAGACGAGCTCAACATCTTTTATGCTCACTTTGACCGAGGGAAATCAGAACCGCCCACCAGAAGTCAGGTTCCACCTGATGACCTGCTCCTTACACTCTCCATCATCAACCTCTGCACCACCCTGAGCAGAGTGAACGCCCGCAAGGGTGCTGGCCCTGATGACATCCCAGGCCGGGTGCTTAGGGCCTGTGCTGAGCAGCTGGCTGGGGTCTTCACAGACATTTTCAATCTGTCCTTGGGTCAAGCAGTTGTTCCCACCCGCTTGAAAACTGCCACCATTGTGCCAGTGCTGAAGCATGCTGCTGTAACGGCCCTCAATGCCAAATGTTTTCAGAGGCTGGTCCTCTCACACCTAAAATCCTGTCTGCCCTCCACTCTTGATCCACATCAGTTCGCCTACTGCCCCAACAGGTCAACAGAGGACGCCATCAGTACAGCTCTCCACTCTGCCCTGACCCATCTGGAGAATAGCAACTCCTATGTTAAGATGCTATTCATTGACTTTAGTTCAGCGTTCAATACTGTCATTCCTAACAAGCTGATCTCCAAGCTCACCAACCTTGGCATCAGCACATCACTCTGCAAGTGTGAAGACCAAGGTTGCTCATCATGGACTACCGGCAGACAAAGAGGAATCCCACACATCTCCCTATTCACATCAATGGGGCCATGGTGGAGCGCGCTCCAGCTTCAAGTTCCATGGTGTCCACATCTCCGAGGACCTTTCCTGGGCACTCAACACTGCCAACCTGTTCAAGAAGGTGCAACAGCGCCTCTACTTCCTGAGGAGACTGCGGAAGGCTCACCTCTCCCCTACATCCAGGTGACCTTCTACTGCAGTACCATTGAGAGCATTCTGACAAACTGCATCTCAGTGTGGTACAGCACCTGCACAGTCTCCAACCGGAAAGCCCTCCAGAGGGTGGTGAAAACTGCCCAGCACATCACCGGTGTCCAGCTGCCAACCATCAAGGACAGTGAGAGGCATCATCAAGGACATCTCTCACCCCAAACACGGACTATTGACCCCCCCCTTCCATCCGGGAAGTGCTACAGGAGCCTCTGCTGCTGCACCAGCAGACTCAGGAACAGCTTCTTTCCCTCAGCTGTTGGCCTGCTGAACTCTGTTCTGGGACGCTAACTCTCCCGCCACCCCCCTGACTGCTCCTTGCACATGGAACTTACATTTGTTTTTTTGCACATTGCATAACACTGCACCCTTGCACATTTTTATTTTGTACAGTAGTGTCACTATACTGAATCATTGCCTGTCATTGCACTGTAGTTGATCTCTCTGCGTTAAGCGTCACTGCACCGTACTTGATCTCTCTGCGTTATGTTTTTTACCTCCTACCTCACTCCTATACCTCATATCTTGCACTTTGTACATACCAGTTTTATATAACATTGCTATTTATTATGCTTGTTATTTATATATGCTTTTTGCACTTCTGGTTAGATGCTAACTGTATTTCATTGGCTCTGCACCTGTATGCTGCACAATGAAAATAAAGTTGAATCTAATCTAATCCAATATAATATAATCTAATCTAATCTATGTTATTTAAAATGAGTCCTAAAAAATACTTGTAACACAATTCCATGTGCCATATGGTCATTAGACGTGTTAGGTGTTTTCTTTTGACACTACACTGTCCACCTGCAGAAGACCAGACATGTGGGTGTAATATGGTAACAGCAATGGTGTGGCAATGCTCCCTCAGGTCACAATTTAATAATATGCAAATCAGGAACAGGACATATTCTGAGCTGCCATGCTAGGCCTTTAGCTAATGCAAGGGTATGCATTGCAGTCGAAGGGTAGTCTTTACATCTGCCAATGCTTGCTATTCCTGCCATTTTGGGATCATGGCTTAGCGAAGTACAAAATTGTATTTCTGAGCTCTTTGGCTTTTGGAATGGGACAGTAATATGGACTAGAACATGTATGGTGGTACGTTCAGTATGGATGGTATTGCATGTTCCAGCAGGAGCTCCTCTCTCGCCCAGACCAGGGAGGCGTCATCACTTTGCATTACATTTGTTTGCCCAAGCACAGCAAAGACACCTTTGTTTGCAGCACATGTTTGTTTTTGTTGGAACTGCTATTTTTAGAGTCCCTCCTCAGGATGTGTATTTAAATGATGGTCTGTAACTGATTTCACAGAAGCTATGTGAATTGTAGAAGAAGAGACAGTAAAGATGAGGAGATAAGGACATTATATAGCAGAGGTTCACAGGCTGTTTGATTTAGCAGAACATTTCAGGGCAACTGGTGCGCTGGACCAGCCTGACTCCTCCAAATTTCACTTGAACTATGTAATGGTGGTGGGAGTCTGTCCCAGGTTCCGGTGAAATTTTTAGAAAATGAGACTTAATTTGATTTCGGCCTGAGCAATACTGTCACAAAAGGAATACAAGTATTCTCGGCATCTTTGTATGCTCTCATTTCTGTTCATGCTAAGCTCCCTCACCACATGAAGGCCTCATGCTGATGCCTGGGGGTGTGCAAGGGGACTCTGGGCTGCCCAAAGCAAGACCCGAGAGTATGATCTCACCCTCAGTCTCACTTCTGGGTGGCGCAGAAAAACAGAGGGCCATACAGGTTGCTTTAAAAAAATAAATAACACCCTGGAAAGGAGAGAAAATGCAGGCAGGCAACGGAGGGAAGTAGCTCAAATTCAGGCATAAATAGGCTGATCACATTTCATCTGGAGAATGAATGAGAGGTGCAGCTTGTGTGAACAAACCATAACGTATTCCATTCTCTCTGATCTCTTTTTTAGGGCACCTTATTACCAGCCAGAGAGGATGGCTCTGGGAACACATCTATCAGATCTCAGAGGACAACTCAAATTGAGCATTTTGCAATCATCACTTTTTGGAAACATAATTAGTCACATAAAAACTCAGCATTGTCTCAGTCTTGTCACACTTGACATGTGATCTGATTCACTGATTTTGCTCTATGCTTTGCTTCATCTCACCACAGAAATCAGCTGCTTTATGTGGGGTAACAGCTTGTTTGTAACTGAGTGGGCGAAGGTACTTACAGTTTTTGGGGCTTGTAATTCAGGGCGATTCTGAAGAGGAAGAGAGAGGGATAGTGGTTCACATTTCATTATATCCAAATTTAGTTAACTTATTTAACGAAATGCCTCAGGGATCACAGCAAGAATCATGAAGGGGAAAAACCTAGAACACCATCATCCCTGGGCATCCCTGCACAGATGGCCCGTGCCTGAAAATCAAGGCTGCTGGAAGTGAATTGAATCTTCCTAAGAATAAAAGCACAGAATTCTTTACATGTAATTAGCATCATACCTTTCTGTGGCATATCACTCGGAATTTATCTCCTTGTCGAAGGGGGAGAGGGTTAGGGGTGTGTGACCTTCACCACTTGTGAGACCTCTGATTACCAAATGTTCTTAGACCCAGGTGCTAAAACTTTACTGCACGTACTGATTATCAGTTATTATGCATTTCATAGCCTCTCATTAGTTTAGGCAGACATTATTCTTTTTTCCACGTGCTCACCAACAATATTCCATTTGTGTCAGTCATACACATAACTGTAAACATGACTCTCATACTGTGAAGTAAAGTGTGTAAGAAAATAGGAGTGGCTGTGTAAAGCACTGTTATAGGAACTGGGCTTGCAACCCCTTAAAGGTTGCAGGTTTGATTCCCAGATGGGGCATTGCACCTGCAGGCAAACAATTAAAGCTTAGAAGCAACAATACAATATCGTCCTGTGTGAAGGTTAATCCTTAGAATGTAAGGTGTATGAGTTCCTATTGAAAAGGTGATGTGTCTGAGTGATCAAAAAAGGCAAAACTCAGGGGAAGTTCTTGGTGGGACACTGCTGTCTGTCTGTTTTTCCCTATAAATTGACCTTTATGAATAAGGGTAAGTCGGGGTTCATTTTACACACTTATTGATTCTTTCCAGAAAATGTGAAAATAATTCCAAATTCTAATTCAAATTAGATAAACATGTTGCCAAATGTGAATTTCAAAAAAACTGCAAAAGTGGACGCATCAAAACAGATGACAAAAAGCAGCCAATGGCAAAGGTCAGCATTTGCTTATCTGTCAATGAGTTTCACATTTGCATCAGCACGTCGGGTTTTTGGGAGCGTGCAAGCACCACAGCTTCGTTGTGTTGGCTGTCAAGCTGGCGTCATTGGCCTAGCGATAAAAAAGTGCACTTCCTCTTTTGCTCATTACCCAGCGTAACAGTTTAAAAAGAGCGCCAGAAGAGCCCTTAGGAGGACAGACGTACTGCGACTCTGCGACGAGCCACACCAACGGGATCTATAAACTAAAGGCAGCCTCCACCTTAATATGCCAGGGCTCATAACGCCACTGAGGGAGTCTCAACAGCTCAACATGGAGAGAGAGGACAAGAAGAGAAGCAGGAGTCTGTAAGTGCACAACCACTGAGAACAGAGGCACCATTTCTTACTGATTGCTATTGATTATCATTGATTATTACACTGGATACGATATGTTAATACATAATCAATAGGATGAGTTTTATTAGCCATAACATATTAACAACATTTTTTTGATTGCTTCACCTAATTGCTTGATGGTTTAAGACCTGCTTGGCTTTGGCTTCTTCACCAAAATCAGGAAGTTTGATTAAAATTGTTTTTAAAAGAATTAGCGGTATTGTGTAATAAAATAAAGCAAACTTTCTCAAGCATATTCTGAATATTAGAAAATAGGCAACTATTCAATTCACACACTTCATTTTCTGCATATATTTTGAATGTATTGTAAAATTACACAGTAATGCATACAAAAATGTAAATAACTGCTAATATCCATGTTATGTTACAGATTAATGTTACAGATTTGACATTTCATATATTTAAACAAAAATATTACATTCTGGTCATGGTTGATAGTATTTTTTAATAATCACATCAAATGAGCAATTTAAATGGTACTGACTTTATTCTGATTTTATTCATCTTTGCATCCACAGAGGGAAAGACTTCATCTGCAGATTGCAGTGCATGTTTTCGCACACATCAAGCATTGAGAAGTAGGTACCAGACACCCCCCCCCCCCCCTTAATCCTGACGATTGCGCAAACATGAATGTCTGTTCTTTCCTCTACCCTTGACTAATGCGTGATTCAACTCCCCCTGAAACAGGCTCACCCCAGAGGAAACACTGCTGTGGTCTCAGTCACTGGAGAAACTCCTTCAGTCCAAATGTTAGTGAGCTGCTGTGTTTTTGTCCTTCCTTCAGAATCAATACTGAGCCCAACTGCATAACACATTTGCATAAGGAGTTCTCAATTGTGGTATTGCCATAATGTTTGAGCAACGTGTTTTCAACTTTCTTTCTGTCTCAAAACACCGATTTGATGGTTTTTCTTCTTGTCTCCACAGATGGCATGGCAACATTTCACGCTTTTCTGAAATCTGAATATAGTGATGAGAACATTGAATTCTGGCTTAGGTGTGAGGAATACAAGAAAATCAAGTCATCTTACAGAATGAACTCCAAGGCAAAGAAGATATATGAACAGTACATTCAGGCCCAGGCACCAAAAGAGGTACTTTTGTGCACAAAAGACATTTTGACATTGTTAGCATATCAACGGTAAAGGCAGTCAGCATTGCTCAGTGTTTCAGATGAGTTTTACTAAAGCCTCTGTGTAATCTAAAAGCAGAGAGTTTCACCCATAAAATTGAATAATTAATTTAGGCAAATGTTTCTGTTATGTGATTCTCATACAACACCACAAGTTAGTTAGTCTCTAACATTGACAAAAAAATGCAGAATGAGAAAGAAGGAAATGCCTACAGCAAATGTGTCAGGCACAGTTAAGCAGAGAGCAACCTGTGGTTAGAATGACACCAAAGTGTAGTACTATGAATACTTAGCATAAACAGGAATTATATGCGATGAACTGCTGGCCATTAAAAGAGTTGTTGTCTACTTTACAGACACACACAGATTTATATTTAACCATCTGTTAATCTGCCATGATTGATATCCCTTTGGTTTCTTTTTTGATAGATTAACATCGACCACCAAACCAGAGAAATTATCAAAAGGAATGTGAAGTCTCCGACAACACTCTGCTTCGATGAGGCCCAGAAAATTGTGTTCGGCCTGATGGAGCGAGACTCATACCCCAGGTTTCTGCGGTCCGAAATATACAGAACCCTGCTGGAATCAGCCGCATCGGATAGCCTGAGTGGGTGAGGGGTGAGTCGCCCCCTGACCCCCCCCACCCCCCCAAAAAAAAAACTAATTGCTACAAGGGTCAGTGCTTCTGACAAAAAAAGGAAACACAAACTTGGACTGCAATCCAAGAGGAGGAATAATATAGAGACACATGAGGTATGGAGTTTAAACCCTGAATCCTCCTTGGAGCAGAATCGGCACAGACGGCCACAGAACCTGGTGATCTCCGCTTGGATAAACGAGCAAAGCTGCAGGTGTGTCGGTGATCCCAGTCACTCTCCAACTGGACGAAGGAAAGCCATAAAGATGCAGTAAAACTCAAAAGACAGTGGTTACAGCGGGGCTATTCGGCCCATGACCAAGACAGCTTCCATGGTTATGGCTCTTCAAGCATCTGATTTAACGATTTGCCACTTTGACTGGGTAAGAGTAGCGTCCCTCCAGAGCTCAGTGGGAGACAGAAAACAAGCGGGATGGAGCTCCTCCGAGATCAGTGTTGACTAGCCTTGGTTTGGAGGTTGATCTCGATGCAAACACCACCAGTTTAATAAGCTTCTGCTGTACAGGTGATGCTCAGGAGAGAATGCTGATAGTGCTACAGCAGAAACTTTCCAACCAAGAAAACCAGAAGGGGACAACTGTACACTGTCAGAGTGACTGGAACTCTCTCTCTCTGGATAGTTCTGACAAATTTGAGTAGACAGGTCATGTTGTCACAGCCAATTTCCCATGAAATGAAAGTAAGGAATTCTTGTGAAAACCATTTGAAACGGAATTTGACTAATATATATTAATCACCCATTTTTGTATTAATATACAGTACTTGACTGTAAAACAGGGACAAACTGCATGAAAATGTAAAGGAAAAGGGAAAAGGAATGTTGTGAGATTTTTTTGTCTGAAAATTCAGACATTGTTTCTGCAGTATGTAGATGCTTAAAGTGCAATTCATTTTGTCTTAATGCATTAACAGATTGTAAACTGCAATTGTAAATTGTACAATTAATGTGCTATTTAGTAACACTGGCTGGATATCATGCTAATGGTATACCGTTATAAAATAAAATTAATTTATTCTGTACAATATTCCAAGACTCTTTATTTGTCATATGTGTTACAAGGGAGAGATAAGGGGATGATTTAGATGGTGGTTTGTGTGGGTGGAACACAATTACACCTCCTTTGAGACTGATGTCTCTTTAATTCATAGTGTGAGGAAGCTAGCCAACACTTCTCAAAAAACAAAGAGAATTAGCAAAACTTGATAAATTATTTATTTTTAAAAACTAACACACAAACGGAACCAGCCAGATCACACAGCCAAACCAATCCAGTCTCTAGCAACAGCCATACGCCTGCATTTAATGTGCCTCTGATTAGGCAGGTCTCATTAACCAATGACTGGTCAGCTACAATTACACACAGACATACTGACTTACAAGAACAGATGATTACAAATGAGCAGATAACTGGATTGGATGCAATTGATTGAAATGAGCCCCTTTACTGATAAAGTTGAAAACTATAGAGAGGAAGACCCTTATACACACATTAAATACTTAGTGCTAGGAGACAGGTGAGGGTTGTTCTCACATAGAGTTGAGTGGAATAGATGGAAAGCAGGCACACAAAGAAAAATCAAAGGCAAAACCACATGATGACTTTCAAGTTAAATAGTCAACATGTCAACAATATATTGGTAAGTTCATTTGATATAAACAACATATAATAGGGATTGGCTACATGTAAACTACATATAAAGATTAGCTATGTGTATTCAATATAGAAGCAGTAAATTTAATGCTTACAGTCATAATGGCACAAACGGAGATGACGGCTGGCATAGGTTAGTGGGAAACTACTGTGTGTAACAATACTTGCCTCTCAATCTCAGCAGTTGTCACTTCTATAAGTGCTTTTCACTCCAGTTGGTTTCCCACTGACATCTTTACCTCTTACCTGCACCTTAACCTGTTCCACACAGGGGTTTGTGTACCCATCAGTCATCGGCCCAGCTTCAGTCTGGTAATAATGCAATGCAACACTAATCGTGTGCACAGTTCTCTGGCTGAGCTAAGCATGTATTGAGATGTCTGGAGGAAAATAAATAATGGGCAGTGGGAAGAAACAAAACCTACAGCATTTACAGCAAACCTCTTACAAAGTCTACTCCTGATAAGACCATTGTGCACTAACCAGAGTATGCAATTAACAGGAATAAGTAAAGTCAATGAGACTGATACGGAACAATCTGTATATAATGCAATACAATGGACTATGTAAGTATCTAATATTCAACCACAATTGATTGCCCACACACAAATATTTAATATGTATTTCAAATGTGGGCTTGGAAACTGAACTACTTTCCCAGAACAAAGTCACAAAGTATCTCAAATGTAGGGAAAGTGTTTATTTGGATGTATAAATGTCAGAACTCAGGCAGGGACTCAGGTGCAGATAGAGAAGACTGGTACTCGAAGGGTTTATTAAATCTAAAGTGAAATCCAAAAACGTGGTCAAAACAGGCAAGGTCCAAAACCAGAAAAACAGTTATAAAAACCAAAACCAGATCCAAGAAAACAAAGTCAAGGGAAACAAGTGAGGCAACAGAACCAGCAGGCAGAAATGGAACAAACAGCAAGTAGCATAACAGAAGACTGAGACAAACTGGCAACGAGACAAGCAACAAGCAGGGAAGATATAGGGCTAGACTAATGAGGAGATGGGATGCAGGTGCACGGGCAGGCAGGTGGAGACGATCAGGTAATCAGATGGGCGGAGACAGGGCGGAGAGCAGGGCAGGGCTGGAACACAGGGAAACAGTAAACAAGAGCACATGGACGGGGAAAACAAAAACAAACCGGCTAGGATGCCACAGTCCTGACAATAAAGCACTGCAATGGACAATGTAACATCTGTGAAATGTACTAGTGTGGCATGTTCAGAGCTTCACTTTTCCTGGGTTTGAAGAAAGAATCCTTTCTTACAGAGCAAGCCCAGTTGCCTGTTAAGGTGTTTTTCATAGTCTCAAGAGGCTAGAGAGGAAGGCCTGGCCTGGTACTTCCTCTTGCAGAATGCATGTTCAATGGGATTTGTTGTAGCAAAATGAAGCAACAGTCCACAGTTTATGTATGAAGAGCAAACATGGACTGAATGTATACACAAATGTACCAAAAAAACTGAGAGAAACCAACCCCAAGGCGGGAGAAATGTTCTGAGTGGGCACATTTAAACGCTGTGGCTTTTGATGCAGCTGAAAGAGGCTCATACTGGTGTGTCACTAATTCACAGTGTGCTTTTTGTTTTTTTAACTAAACCAAACGTCAAGTTGAGGCTTCTCTGCCCTATGGCTGAGTGAGTGAAACTCCATCGTGGCGATCTGAGATCAGTCAGGGTTTCAGTCAGCACGCACTTCCCTATTTACATCCGGTCCTGCGCTCGTAACCTGATTCATATCAGGTGTCGCATGTCACATGACCTCCAGACAGACAAGCCGGCTATATGGAGATCAGGCTCATCAGAAAAACAGGATGTTTCAAGAGTTTACAAGAAGTGGCTCATTTATCGTATTATGGAGCCGTGTGAGAGCCTTCTTTGTTTTAAAAATGATTTCTATGTGAGCGTGATTGATTGCAGGGCCTTGTGAAATGAAAAAACAGTGGCACAACATTCCAAGCAAGCCCTCTGTCCAATGGTGCAATCATGCAGATTACTTACTTTGGTTTTTACTAAAGTTCAGTACTAAAGACCAACTTTATGCAGGATCGGTCATCAACTTTTAAAACATGCACACACATCACTACTCTATGATGGAATGGTCAAATAAAGGGTTTTCTTTGGGTTCTTTCAAAGATTTTATTTAATCACCTTTCTCAGATTTCAAAACAGCATAAGTGAGGTTGGAGTGGAACATATTTATCTATTTGTGTGTCTCATGATTTTTTTTTTTCTTTTTCAAAAAAATGCATCAAACAAATGTATCGCTAAATTTATGAAACTACATCTAGGAGCAGTCCACCCTAGGACCAAAGGCGTAGGTCTGTGTTAAAATGCAGTTTGGTAGCACCAGGCAACTCCATTTCTGGGAACGGGAATATGAGATGTTAATGACATTTAAGAAGGTATTATTAGCATTGTGTTAATCAGAGAGTAGCTCCTGGAGAGAGAGTCACAGACATGGAGGCTTAGAGTCCTGAATGTTTAAGAATTACCTTTGAATTAGCAACTGACTTACACCTGGAGCACCAGGTGAGCTGATTTCCTGTCTAAATAATGACTTCAATTAAATGATTTGGAGACAAGGTAGAATGTGGGTCGGTAGAGCCCACTGCCTCCAACAGCCTGGAGTTACCCCTTACCTGCATTAGTAATCAGGATAGTCTGCCTCAGGGTTAATCACTATCATAATATTTAGAGAGTTCTTAACACACCTAAAGGTTTAGTGGCTGGATCAGCCTCTGATATCCTGCAGATGTGGAATCCAGCAGGACCTGGAGCTCTGCCTAAACCGCTGAGATCTGTTAGAACTGTGGAGGGAGACTCAGTTGGTTAAATATGAGCTCTATTAAGGAAGTCAGTTCCCTGCCTGGAACAGAAAACGCAGACAATCAGCTCAAGTCAGATTCAATAGCTCAACAATTAGGCCTCAAACTGAAAAAAATATAATTGTATTTTATAAATCTGTGTAGGAGCTACGCAGAAGAAACCTTTTTTCACCAAGCAATCAAACAGTCATAAGAAATAATTATGTACTTCGATAGTCAATCCCACAAAATCAAATCAAAGTCTCCTACAATACCCAGAATGCATTTCACCATTGCTCATTCACTTTGTGTTGAACAAACTTTGCTGTGTGCATATTGTTGCTGGGCATCTGAAATAAAGTTTGTGTTCAGTTGAAAGGAGAGATCTAGTGATGGCATGTCTAAGGGAGTAAAATTTGGGAAGTGAAAGGGTAAGTTAACGAACAAACTGCCTAGCATTCTGGTTTAGTGGTGCTCTCAGGATTCATTTTGATCCACGTTGCTCCCCTGTTTTTCCTTTTGTGACTTTCTTTAAACTTTAAACTCAAAAATGTAAGGTTTGCCATGTGTACACTGTAAATGATTCTGACCTATCTTGCAGACTGAAGGGCTTCACTAGCACATCTGAGAGCTGCAACACAGCAGTGCAGACTGCACAACAGCACAGAGAGCAGTACTGCTGTCAGTTCTTGAAATGAGTGGTTTTCCTTGAAACTGCTAATTAATCATAAATTGATATTTCGTGTCAACATCAAGCACACATTTTCATCTGAATTTCAAATCTGTTGTCCTGTTAAGTGTGTCTGGGGGTTTCCTACAGGATGCACAGTGTAGAAACAGGAAGCTATGATTCTCAGTTTCTCATTTGGTTGACAATTATGGTAAACAAAGCCAAAACAAGTTTGAGAGCCGTTACACACCAAATAATACACCCGTCTCTGTCAGAGTTTGTGTAGCAGTAATGACATGTGGAAAGCTGACCCAGCATTAATCTGAATACTTAACTAACCCCTAATTCCTTGACATCTATAAAAAAAAAACTAATAAAGCGCACATACATACACTGCACAATTTGGCAGAGACTTTTAACCAGAGGTGAAAACATGAGGTACATTTATACATAAAAAAGGTCACATTATCAGTGCAGATCGAGAAAACTTTACCAACATGTTAAAAGAGTGTACAGAGGGTCTTTTGTTCCTATTACAGTTGCATTATCATGTACTGTAACTGACATGGAGTGTGCTGGTCTGTGACTTCTGGGTGGGAGACAGTGCAGAAAACACTTTGAGATCCGTTTCCCTGCACTATTGCTCCAGCCAATCAGGGGAGGTTCCAGAAGACTAGGAGATAAAGGAAGTGAGTCACAAGGAACTGGGGAGCAGGTAGCCATGTGGAGCAGGGGACAGGGCAGTGGGCTCATAACCAGAGGGTGAGAGGTTCAACTTCTAAATGAGGCTTTGTTGGTGTACCACTCACACACAGGAAAGTTAGATAAGGAAAAAAGTGCAAAATGGTCTCTCATATATTTGTACCCAAAGTAAGTGTGTCCAAATAAGTTTCAATGATATGGAAGTAAAAGCTGTGCTGTTGTGTCTTGGTACTTAAGCTGAATTATCTCAGTAAATATCTTGCTGTATAAATAGATAACCTGTAAATACTGTATGCTATGCAAGACACCCTACATAATAGCATCTGCTACACGCATCATGCCACAAACCTTGCCTAGATATGCATAATGACTACATTTTATATGATTGCTATCTCCAGACAGAGAGCGCATAGAATCCTTATGATAGTAATAATGATGGTGATAAGTCAGCAGACTTTTGTGAATATGTAATAGTATCTAGCAATGGAAGTAAAACACAACTGTTATGATACAACTGGGCCAGCGTTATGATTTTTAGGCCTGGATAGTGGGTCACAAGAAGTTCTCACATTTGTGAAGACAGAGCAATCTGCGTTGCATCCTGCACTCTGTTGAAACATCTTCCCACGCTAAGACAGGGCCTGACCCACCCTCAGAGTGACTCTGTCAAGCCCAATATGTGAATAATATGCAAACATGCATGGAAAATTCAGGTTTGGCCTACTTGACTAGGAAGGCACATTTTTGTTTGCTCAACAGTAACTTCAAGTTGTTAAACATTTACAGCCATTTTATGGCCTAAAAATACACCACTGCTGCACAGCAAAATGGATGGTTTGATATTGAGTAATACTTGTTTAATGATAGAAAGGTATAATTATCAATGCAAAATATTGGATGCTCAAGTGCATGATTGCTGTGTGTTCATTCGATCACCCTTGCTGCACTGAAAGTCAAGATATGTCAGGCAAAGTGGAAGTGGTTAATTAAGACGCCTGGGGATTTTGTGCATTGATATAAGTTTTGAGGTAAAGCATGAGAATGAGCTGCTTGTTTTGAAGCAGATTTAGCTCACAGTCATTAATGCATTAAGCCCCTCAATTTACAGGGGGATCGCTTTGCTTATTACTGCTGGTATCTGCAATAGAGTGCATTTTGAAAGTATTCAGACCACTTCACTTTTTTTTCTTCTTATGTTGCAGCCTTTTGCTGAAATTGTTTAAATTCATTTTTTTCCACAGAAATCTACACTCAATACCCCATAATGACAAAGCATAAACAGGATTTTAGAAAATTTTCAAATATATTAAAAATAAAAAGCTGAAATATCACATTGATACAAGTATTCAGACCCTTAACTCAGTACTTAGTTGAACCTTAGCTGGCAGTGATTACAGCCTCGAGTCTTCTTGGATATGATGCGACAAGCTTTACACACCTGGATTTGGGGATTTTCTGCCATTCTTCTCTGCAGATCCTCTCAACCTCTCTCAGGTCGGATGGGGACCCTCGGTGGACAGCCATTTTCAGGTCTCTCCAGAGGTGTTCAATTGGGTTCAAGTCCGGGCTCTGGCTGGGACACTCAAGGACATTCACAGAGTTGTCCCTAAGCCACTCCTGCATTGTCTTAGCTGTGCACTTAGGGTCATTGCCCTGTTGGAAGGTCTACCCTCAGCCCAGTCTGAGTCCTGAGCGCTCTGGAGCAGGTTTTCATGAAGGATATCTCTGTAATTTGCTCTGTTCAGCTTTCCCTCAACCCTGACCAGTTTCCCAGTCCCTGCCACTGAAAAACACCCCCATAACAAGATGCTGCCACCACCATGCTTCACCGTTGGGTTAGTTTTGCACAGATGATGAGCGGTGCCTGGTTTCCTCCAGACATGACGCTTAGAATTGAGGCCAAGAGACCAGAGAATCTTGTTTCTCACAGTCTGAGTCCTTTAGGTGCTTTTTTGCAAACTCCAAGCAGGCTTTCATGTGCCTTTACCGAGGAGAAGCTTCCGTCTGGTCACTCTGCCATAAGACCCAGAATGGTGGAGTGTTGCAGTGATGGTTGTCCTTCTGGAAGTTTCTCCCATCTCCACACAGGATCTCTGGAGCTCAGCCAGAGTGACTATCAGGTTCTTGGTCACCTCTCTTACCAAGGCCCTTCTCCCCCGATTGCTCAGTTTGGCCAGGCAGCCAGCTTTAGGAAGAGTCCTAATTGTTCCAAACTTCTTCCATTTAAGAATTATGGAGGCCACTGTGCTCTTGAGAACCCTCAATGCAGCAGAAATTTTTTTGTAGCCTTCCTCAAATCTGTGCCTCAACACAATCCTGTCTCTGAGCTCTGCAGGCAGTTCCTTCAACCTTATGGCTTGGTTTTTGCTCTGATATGCATTGTCAGCTGAAAGACCTTAGAAAGACAGGTGTGTGCCTTTCCAAATCATGTCCAATCAAAGTGGAATTTACCACAGGTAGACTCAAGTCAAGGTGTAGTAACATCTCAAAGATGATCCAGAGAAATGGCATGAGCTAAATTTCAAGTGTCATAGCAAAGGACCTGACTACTGACTACTCAACGTGCTATTTCAGTTTCTTATTTTTAACAAATTTGCAAAAATTTCTAAAATTCTGCTTTCACTTTGTCATTATGGGGTATTTATTGTAGATTGATGAGGGGAAAAATTTATTTAAACAATTTTGGCATAAGGCAGCAACATACCAAAATGTGAAAAAAATTGAAGGGGTCTGAATACTTTCTGAATGCACTGTAGGTGTGAAGGTAAAAAGAAGAAAGAGATTGATCCTTTCACACCTGAGACACCATACTGAGGGTTGTAGTAGGATGCAGGTCTGTGGGGTCAAAGGTCAAGGGTCATGAAACACAGAGCACACCACACTCTGTATACGACTTGCACAGCAATAAATTAAATTACCCTGCCACCAGCTTACTGTTCTGCACAAGTCAGTGCAGTGAGGTAGAAGGGCTTATATTTGGTATTTGAGTGATATTATATTTTAAACAGAGTAGGTTGGGCAGTGTCTCCTCATCTCCCTACTTTAATGCATCTTGTGATTCGTCAGGCTTTTGCGAGTTGCCCAAATGACATCAACGAGGCAACGCCTATCCTGCTGTTGCTGCTCACTTTACTATGTGACTTTCAGCATGAAAAATAGCCATTAACTGCATAAGGGTATTGGGGGGCTGCACTCCTGGTGCTTCACTGCTCCCATGTGAGTGCAGGGGTTGTCACATTGTGATGGTAAATAAAGGAGAAAAAGCATGAAAAATAACACCTGATGGACGAATACAATCCGCACACAGTTTACTCCCCTCTCTCTGCCCCTCAATGAAAAAGCACTGCTTTTGCTCTGCTGCCAATGGACCTGACTGCCTAACAAATCTTCAAACAATAAAGCTCAGAATCCCAGTGCAAACAGCCAATCACTGTGTTGCATTGCTTCATCACAGAGACATTGCTTAGAGGGCATATACAGTATCATGTAAGTATCATTCAGTGAGATGTCTGGTGCTTTTTGTCCACTGCACCTTACCCTATTTTGCATAGTTCTATCTATATATCTCCCCTTGGTCTTACCTGTCCTTATGCCAGATATGCGTGTGTTGGTTAAATTGTTTTATGTCTTAAATGTGATATTTATGTTTTTTTCTTTGCTCTATCATAATTGGATATTGTTTACAGACTGAATTGTACATTGTTTTTATGTCGTCTGTTATTGCTACTGTTTTTGAATGGTTTAAATACATGTGAAGCACCACAGGAATAATTATGCTGTCATTATTTCACATATAGGAAAATGCAGGGCCAGGCTGGGGTGAAAGGCCTGTTCTCATTACAGGGCTTTTACATGCTCATAGTCCTGGCTGGCTGATTCCACCTGCTTCTTTTAATCAGTCTCCATTCTGTGTTTATATTGCAATGTGGAAATTTTTTGCCAAGTCTAAAAAAATGTATTTTTCCATTACACCTAGTACTGCCATGCAAATGTTACTGTTCAAATGATGTGGATTTTGAATATGGGTTATTTATTGCATACGATATTCAAAGTTCAGCTGAAGGTGCCATAAGTAAGGAACGGCAAAAAAATGGCCACGTTTGCATAGTCAAATGAGAAGCCACGTGCTGCTTTGGGAATGTCCAGGCACTCACGGCTTTGGACGCCATGCGCACAATATCACCTGAAAGGTCTCACCCCTGCGGTGACCTCTGACCTCTGTATCCTATTTTGACATAGAACTTAGAGACAATCGCAACTCCCTTTAAGCAACTTCCCTGGCAGCCTCTCAGCTTCCCTCCTATACACTTTTAAAACCTACTCCTGATGGTGAATGTCAGTTAATCTTGTAAAATACTGCTGAGACAGTAAAATCTTAGGAAAAACCAAATATATCTATAAAGAACTGACAAAAATACACAAGAGCAATAAAAACACAGCATCAGAAACCCCCTTCCAAAATGCAAAAATGTTTGTGGTGGGGAAATTACCCACAGTGAGTCTACAAAGATACAGCTTTACCCATGAGTTTTAGCTGTCACTGTGGACCCAGCTCTGAGGGCATAGCAGCCAATCATGGCAGCAGAATCACCCTCAGAACCAATGCATTGTAAATCATACTCTAGCATTCCCTGTCTTTCCATGCAATGACTAAAGATGAAGTGGTCTATGTATGTATATGTTGGATGCATTGCGTATATCATTATCAGTTGGGGCTATGCACTATTAAGAGGTAATTTCCAAAGTGCTGTTAGTACATGTCAGGAAGATGTATTTTGTCATTCGCTCTAGTTGACAGCCAAGCTGGTATGTACTGTGCACTTTGTACAGGAAGATTAAAGGTCAGTGCCATACTTTCACACTAGGCTGTGTTCAGCCTAACTCTTAGATTTGCTCCCAAAAACCACCTACTGTATGAGGCCCCTCCCATTTTTCCTCTAGTAAATAAAGAACAGAGGCTCCTGACCACAGCAATGTGCTCACCACAGATCAAAACTCTCCATTTCCCATCATGTAGCCATAGAGAGCATGTCACAGCTGAATGAAAAGAGGCTGCTGTTGACGGCTATGCACGGGGAAGTGGAATTCATGCCAGTAATCTGAAATGTGAAAGTATCCATGGCAAAGCAAGGAGCCACAGAAATGAACTGTCTTTTCACAAACAATCAATTCAAATAGAGTGAGCAATGTGTAGGTGAGCCAGGCTGACTGAAGTGACTTCTGCTTGGCACTGGTAAATGCCACAGGAACTACATGTGTAAGACACCATCTTGTACAGCCAGAGGCCATTTTAGGCCTACAAAAACTGCTCCCGGATGCACTAGCAAATGATGTAGCCCAAATGTACGTTTTTCACTGTGCAAAAATGGAGGAGTAGATTTCCCAAAGGGTTAATGAATCAGGAAATGTGCTTCATGTGGAATGTTTATGCATGTGTAATTATTGGTTAATTGGTTAGACAGTGTGGTCCAATCTCCTGTAAATGTGCAATTTTGCAAGGCCATTGAGTTTTCAATACATTGTAATAGCCTTAATATTACTTGATGAAACCCAGCCAGCTATCAAAGATATTTATGTGTGTAATGTATGCCTGACTCAGTTGAGCCTCTTGAGGTCACATTACTTAGATGCCAGATGGCTTCCTTTAACAAAACTAATTTAGATAAATCCCACAAATTACTTCATTTTAATCAGCTGGTCATTAGAACACCTACTCACATTCAAGCCAGAACAACAGGTTTGTCAATAGCATTCCAATAGCTGCATTCCAAATGTGCTCTTTTGCAATTGCTTCTTGCAAGAATACACACCCTTCATGTGGAAGAGGAAATACAGTGGCACACATGAAGGTGAAGAAACACAGCAGCACACAAGCCGTCATTTCAAACTTCCTCTTTTCTCTCTGAATTACAATGAGCAGATTCAGTCAGAATATATATTTAGCCTGACCCAGTGGCGTCGTTAGGTCTGATCATTCGGGGCTATAGCCCCGAATATTTTAAGCCTAGCCCCGAATATTTTAGCCCTGAAAAAAGAGGGGTTTATAGCAAAACAACAAATGGACTGTGTAACAGAGCGGAACTTGACTTGCACCGTCTGAAGGTGTGATAATATTTATTTATTATAAAGGTACAGTAGATATAACCTACCCAACCTACCGATGCCGATCTCCCTTCAAAAAAAAAAAAAAAGACAAGCCCCAGGCTAACTTGACTTAGCCCCGAATCTTTAAAACAGCTAGAAACGTCCCTGGTCTGACCTTCAAATCTGCTCTGTTGATCTTATGACTAGACTTTGTAGTGCAGTCATGTGGATATACATTTTGATGTGTTGGCCATATTGCATAAGGAGTCTATGTGCCCTTTAAAGGTCAACCACAAGGACCAAGCCTTGCTGTTTGAAACTGGTTCATTCATGGTTCAGTCAGTGTCTACCACCCCCAATCTGTTATCTTAATAAAGTGTATAAAGTTTCCATAAATAAATATCCAGACCAGAAAAACAGAGTTGAGAAAGCAACAGCCTACTGATAATATCACTTAAACGACACCATTTAGCTGAAATGAAGCGCAAAAGGTCATGAATAAAACTGAATGAAATGAAAATGAAATTTCAGCTGAGGACAGAGTGTTCAGCCTTGATGTTGCAATAGCATGTGGCTGGCATTCCTTTCATTTCCCTACCACCTGTGGGCACACTCTGGGTGTGCATCTGTGTGTACATTCCTACTGCATGAAGTATGAATATAATGTAATGTAGTGTAAGTCAAACCCATCTGTCAACATCTTATTAGCTTATCATTCCTCACAGTTTATAAATAGCAGGCCTCATGTTCTATTTATAAAACTTCTATAATCAGCTGAGCACTTTAGTATGAGGGGAATCTGACAAGTTGATTCACTAGGCCCACGCCATGCTGGTTCAACTAATAACAGCAGGCACTGAGCCACCATCATAGTAAACAAATACCCAACATTGCAGAATTGAACCGTGAGAACAAAAATAGCCTTTTGTGTGCTTAACTAATTACAAACAAACCAGAATAGCCAACACTGTACTGTAGGAAGGAGAGGAGGACGCCATGTACTCGAGAGAAAATTTTATGCTGAAGTCTTCCTCTTTCTTTGCATGTCAGGAGAACATCTATCAGGAGTACCAATGCTAAAATTACTGCAATATACTTCTGTAAATACATCTAAATTTCCCAAGGGGCCACCTGAGTGGGTGATGGTCAGAGGTGGACACCCCGGCTTCAGAAAGTAAAAGTCCTGTCACGTATTTGTTCCACCCATGTGCTACAGCAGCTGAATTTAATTAGCACAACTCTTCAGCCAGGTAGAGGAGCTAATTAGTGAAATCACCTTGTTTAGTGAATGGGTAGAACAAATATATGGTAGGACTTTTACTTTCTGAAGTCAGGGTATCCACCTCTGGTAATGGTATATTCCATCAGAGCTCTCCCCAACATTTCATTATGTTTGCCCTTTTGAAGGCTGCTGCTAAAATTTATGCAAATATGCAATGATGATTGGAAAGATTTGAACCCCATGATGGGTAACGTTGTACGGCAACTTCAAAATAAAGCGCTCCTTGAATCAGCGTTACAAACTGCAAAAATAAGAGGCAAGAATAACAACCTTCTGTGTTGTAGTTAATTACAAATGCAGCAGAATAAACATGGAAGTACTGGTGGTGGGAGACAATTCCATTGTTCATTCAGAAGAAAATATCAGTCTTCCCCTCTTCCTCTTTCTTCTCATGCTACAGGAACATCTATAAACAGGGCTAACTATCTCTGTGTTGTGAAAAAACCCAGAGAATGTGTTTGGTTGGACATGTTGTACCTGGCTTTCATAAATCAGCCTGATAAAGCCCACTGGACTTGTGTATGCTGGCTCTGTCCAGTTGAACTCCTCCCTGTGGTTCACTACTAAGCTCTACATTCTACAAGCTTCTACATTCTAATCTCCTCTTATGAAAAGCAGACTGTTGAAGATTTAAGCTGTTAAGCACAAACTGCAGTGCCAATAATGTAAAGGGAGTGGTCTTCTTGATCAATACAACCTACATAATATACAGAATATCAATACAAGCATGTTGAGTTTAGCCCTGGCAAAGGTAGTTGATGTATGTGTGGTATTGTATTATAAACACTTCTTTGGATTCAACTGCAAGTGTATATTGACTCAAAGACTTAAAGCTCATTTCAAACTCCAGTGAAACAATCATGTTAAATATGTGTAAGCCTATCTGCTATTATTGCTGAGAGTGCAGGTGATTTAGTTTCACATTTCTCAGTCCTGGTGTTGGGTAGCCGATTTATATAAATACCTTTATTTAAAAAATATATTTCTCATAGATAGCCATGGAGGGATATCAAATCCAGATCCAAAGTAGAAAACTGCTTATGCTACCCTGAGGGGAAAAATGAAACTAACTTAGACAGTGTGTTCTGAGGAAGAGAATTTGGACATATCTTCCCTAGGCCATTTTCAGAGCAGGTCAGTACACTGTCCAAGTGCAACAGGCTGCATCACCTCAGCACACTCCCTGTGCAGATGAACAGATGAGCGAGTGTCCTGGAAATTTATCATTAACGTGGTTGTGAGGTACACAGGTGGGGTTTCATCATCTTAACTGTGACCTGATGGCTTTCACCCATTTGCCATTTCCATCAGCTGAGGAATGCTGCTTGCTCCCAGTAAGAGGGAACTTCTATTGGCTATGAGCAGGCAGGCTGTGGCTTCATCTGTGTACAGGAGATAGAGCAGCACATGGTATATAGTAGCATGTTAATGTGGTATATCTTTACTCTAAATGTAACCCCTTTTTCACGGGTGCTTGTCACCCAGCCCAATAAAATTAGGCACTACATATGACTAAGGCTACCTTAATGGCTCTCTGTCTTGGACTTGAGGTGTGGTTACTGTCAGATTCCCATGAGTGAAGCTGATAAGGAGAAAACTGCGTTCATCTGTCCGTTTTTATCAGTTTGAACGGATGCCTCAGGGAATCTGTGGTGCCCCAGCCACATTCCAGAGAGTCGTGGAGCAGACTGTCGGGGACATGAATTTTCTGGAGGTGCTAGTGTATTTGGACGACTTGATCGTTTTTGGTCGCACTCTTGAAGAGCACGAGGAACAACTCCCAAAGGTTCTTGATCGGTTGAGAAACGAAGGTCTCAAAGTATCTTTGGATAAGTGTCAGGTTGGCAGGACATCTGTGAACTATGTTGGGCACATTGTTTCTCAAGATGGCATAGCCACTGACCTGTCTAAAAATGAGGCTGTTGTTTCTTGGCCACAACCTCAGACTGTGACTGAGTTGAGGTCATTTCTGGGCTTTCGTGGCTATTATCGTCGCTTTGTGAAGGGGTTTTCAACACTGTGTCGACCCCTGAACGAGTTGCTGCAGGGCTGTCCATCACGTGTTAAGAAGGAAAACTCGAATTCACAGGCTGTTGACGCAAAACCTGTTTTCCAGCCATCAGAGCCTTTTTGGTCCCAGATGGAGTGACCAGTGCCAGTCTGCTTTTCAGGAGCTTAAGATGAGGCTTACTCAGGCTCCGGTGCTTGCCTTTGCAGACTCCCAAAAGCCGTATGTGTTGCATGTGGATGCAAGCACGGACAGTCTAGGTCAGTGGTTCTCAACCTTTTTTGAACAAACACCCCCTGACCTCATCATGATCCTCTTGCCGCCAACCCCCGCCCCCACCACCACCACCACCACCACCACCACACACACACACAGACACTCATTTTATTACACTCATTCATGGAGAACTGTTTTTGGTCAAAATTAATGTCAAAATGCTGAAAACTATAGTCACCTTGGAGTGATGTATTCAGGTTTTGAAAAGGCCTCGAATGGTTGATGTTTTGAATATGAGTTGAGAAATATTGTCTTTTGGGGAAAAAAACAATAACGACAACAACACTTTGGGAATTGATTGAAAAAATATTGTAAAGATATTTATTTGAAAATTCAAACAAATTCAGGACAACACACAAAACTTTGTTTTCAAAATCACGAACAAAAAAGGGAATAACAGAAGAAACTACTTGGGCAAACACACAAAAGCTTTTTTTCCAACAGAAAGTAATTGCCTGGCCAATGAAAAAGCAGCGGTCCCTTGCACTGTCTTTAACATCCATATTTCCAACGGTCATTTTATTGAAGACCAAAGACCAGTTCACTGAACCTAATGAATGACAAAAGTAGGCTGAAATTAACTGAATTAGAAAAACTGAATTGAGAACTGAACTGAATTAAGAAGAAAGCGGAGGCTTTTAGTGTGAGCCCTGGGCTTGGTGGCTCGTTGCCAGCTTTTTCACCACAGGAAACAGAGACGTCAGCTTGAGCCTGAGCGCACCAGAGCTAACCAAATCGATACGGTTGCAGTATTTGCAGAGCTTGGCTGAATCCCTGCTCAACCAGGTATGATGTGGGGAAAGCAAGGAGCAGAAGTCGTGTCTTCTCCCACAACAGCGGGAAACTCTGACCATGCTCTCAGAGCCGTCAGAAGTTTATAGGCATTGCTATGGAGATCATTCGCCGGTAGTGTATGAGAAGTCAGAGCACCGGCAGCATGAAAATATTATAACTGTAACCAAGCTTTCTGTTGTAAGCCTATACTTTTAATAAAAATTAACTAAACAAGGAGACGGGAGCTCCAAACCGATCGACAAGCTTTATTAACTTCTTCATTCATCAGTCAAAACCGCATAACTCATCACCATCACTTCCAGTGTGACCTTTCAAAATAAAAGCAGTGAAAAATCACTTACATAGCCTAATCATTCGCACAAAGACATCAGAATATCTTTTATTTCAAATTCAAATGAACGCTGTTTGTACTGACAGAAGCTTAAAAGTTGTCATGAATAACTGTCACTAACACCCCCCATTTATGCCTGGGCGCCCCCTTTTCAGCTACCTCGTTCACAACGCCCCCCAGCATTGCCCGAACGCCCCCGTTGAGAAACTAGTCTAGGTGGTGTTCTATGTCAGGAGCATGTTGAAGGGTTGCGTCCTGTAGCGTTCTTCAGTCGCAGTCTTTCCCCGTCTGAGAGAAATTATCCAGCTCACAAACTTGACAAAAAGAGTTTTTAGCTTTGAAGTGGGCTATTGTGGATAAGCTGCATGATCTTTATGGGGTTACTTTGGAGGTCAGAACTGACAACAACCCGCTGACTTATATAATTAAGTCTGCAAGACTGGATGCCACTGGTCACCGTTGGCTGTCAGCACTGTCCACCTACAACTTCAGCTTGAAGTATAGGCCAGGGCGAAGGAACCTGGATGCTGATGCACTGTCGAGACACCCTAACACCAGTCTGTCCCCTGATGATGAGTGGCAAAAAATTCCAGCTCCTGGTGTCCAAGCTATCTGTCAGGTTGTGTCCACACAGAGAGCAGGCTGTCCCTCTTTCGCCTGTGTTGTGAATCAGATTAGTAGTCATGTGTCTGCTATTCCTAAGGCATACTGTCATGCCACAGTGGTAGCGACTGATCAGTTGCCTTCTTTCAGTTCTGGTGATCTTCAAGATGCTCAGAAAGACGATCCTTGTATAGGAGAGGTCTGGCGGGCTATTAGTCTAAAGAAACCTGCCAGCAGCATTCAGACTAAGCATCCGGACATTAAGATCTTGAAGAAGGAGTGGGCAAAGCTGTCTATTGACAAAGGACTGCTGTACAGGACCATTAAGCAGGGTGACCAGCGTGTGAGACAACTGGTGCTGCCTAAGCAGTTTCACAGCCTCGTTTTGAAGTTGTTGTGTCAGGAGTGACACTATGCCCAGATAGTTCGCCCTCCTAGGGATCCGCCCGCCACAAGAATGCCAGGACAAGGTGAGTAGGAGCAACTCTTTATTCTTTTTAAAAAACACAAATTTAACAACGCAATTCATAAAATCTGAGACGCCGCTATCCCTCTCCCAGCGAAGCCCTTCCCCCTATCCTTCTATCCACCCCTGTCTGCCCTCCCCGGCTACAAACAGGCGGGAACGCTACCCAGCCGCTCACACCAAAAGAAGAAAAGGAAAAAAGAAAAAAGGAATCCCCACACACACACACTTAGCCTCACTGCACACACCCGTGATCTGGCGTCCCCGCCCACCTGGACGCCGGGAGAGAGAGGACTACTCAATCTCACTGTCGAGGGGGAAGTGCTGCCGCTGTGGGGGAGGCTCCTCACACGCACGCACGCACACGCACGCACACCACACAAGACATACAAAATGAAACGAAAATATAAGTGGGGACGTAGCTCAGCCCGCGCCACACTGCCGGGCTTCGCCTACGTCCCAAAAAAACAAAAAAAAAAATTAAATAAACTCCAGACAAGGCCCCCGCGTCACTCCTGCGGGGGCTGGCGGCTCCGGCGGCGACCCACGTCTTCTCCCCGGTAGTAACTCCGCCGGCTCCGCGGGATCGCACTGAGGGAGACACAGAACAGCAGCCGGTCAGCCCTCCCTCTCCACCCCGTGCTGGTGACCCACGCACTCTCTTAAGGTTTCGCGGTGCCACCTCCCTTCCAGCTAGGGGATCACCTCCCCAGCACGCGCTTCCACGGGGTGGGGGCTCCCTTCGGCCCCGGCTGCGTCCGGAACCAAGCGTTGTTTTCCCCGCTCCCTCAGGGATTCACCGCTAGAGCCCCTTCGGTCGCCGCTCTTCTGAAGCCGCCTAAAACACACAAACACACTCGCGCATCTCGCACACCAAAGCAAAAACCAAAAGAAATTAAACAAAGTAAACTCAAAACCCGCTCTGGGTCGCGACTCCCAGAGCTCAAAGAAAAAAAACGGCAAACCAAAATAAACCCTAAACTCAGCCGTGCCGGCACATTCGAAAGAAAAAAAAGAAATCAAAAACCTGGCTCCACGCTAAAATCCCGTGTGGCAACCTCCGTCAGCGTCTCTGGCGTGTTACTCCCACTCACCTGCCTAAATAGTCCCAGCGAAATTACACACAGACAGGCAACAGGTGCGGAGCACACACCAGGCAGCGAACACCGTCAATTGCCAATTATTTCATCCCGAGTCCCCTCGCTCTCCCAGGGAGTGCAGCGCGGTCATGTCAGGAGGAACTCCTGACAGATTTCCCCCCCGCTTTATGGGTAGTCGTCCCCGACTACACCTCCTCAATGTACCGGCGCGGGGGCTGGCCCCTCGTCTCACGGGAGGAGCGACGAAGGGGCGCATCTTCCGGCTGTGCAGGAGGCCCTGCCACTGCCTCCTGCTCCTGTTCCTCTAGGGGAGCAGCGGGCACCACTCCAGGGTTCCGGGCCGGGACCCACACCGGGTTCCACCCCCATACCCGACCTCGCTCCTCCGGCTCGGCCACCCGGCGGGTCTCTTCCACAGGGGGCCCCCCATGAACGTCGCCCACCGGGCAGGTGCGCAGGTTGTTCCGGTGTAGGGTCCGTTCCTCACCACCGGCCTCCGGGCGGACCACATACACCGGCTTCTCCGGATCAACCTGGCGCAGCACAACAAACGGTCTGGGGCTCCAACGAGGGGCCAACTTACCATGCTCCCGCCGCCGGAAGTTCCGCACCAACACCCGGTCACCAGGCAGCAAGGGGAGGTCCCGGACTCGCCGATCATACCTCTCCTTGTCCCGGCCCTGTTGGCGCCGCACCCCCTCCAGCACCCGCTGGTACACCCGTAGCAGGGTCTGATGGTGATCCCTCACCCATCTCTCCAGGGTCCATCGCCGCTCGGGGGGCGGCACGTTGAGGGCCAGGTCCACCGGCAACCGGGCGTGGCGCCCTGTCAGGACAAAATGCGGGGCATACCCTGTGCTGCTATGGACCGAGTTGTTATAGGCCTGCAACAGGGCCGGCAGGCGCTCCGGCCAACGGGACTGCTCATCCTCTCGCAATGAGCCTAGGAGAGACAGCAGTGTCTGATTAAACCGCTCGCAGGCCCCATTGCCCTGGGGATGGTAGGGGGTGGTGCGGATCTTTGTACATCCATATAGCTCACAGAAAGCCGCGACCATGGAGGACTCGAACGCCGCCCCCCGGTCAGAGAGGAGTCGCTCAGGGCAGCCCCAGTGCTGTATCACCGCACCCCACAGTGCCTTGACCGTGGTCGTCGCCGACTGGTCCCTGACAGGCACCGCCCACCCGTACTTTGAGAACAGATCCGTCAGCACGAGCAAGTAGGGGTACGGGTCGCCCGGGCGCCCCAGCGCAAGGTGGTCCATGGCCACCACCTCTAAGGGGTAGGAGGTGGAAAGAGGGACAAGGGGGGCCCTTACCTCCGGGCCGGCCTTGGCCACCACACACTGGCCACAATCTGCCGTCCAACGCCACACGTCCGCCCCCAGACCCGGCCAGTAAAACCGCCGGCGTAAGGCAGCCTCCAGTTTGTTGGCGCACAAGTGACCCAGGGCCTGATGGTACCGCTGCCAGACGCCCTGGGCCTCGCCCCAGGGCACCAGCACCTGCCACAACGGCTCTCCAGCAGCCCCGTCCTGCACCCGGCGGCAGAGGACCCCCCCTCGTAAATGGAGCTGCTCCCATTCCCTCCACCACCTACCTTCCTCGGGTGAGGCCTTCCTCCGCTCCTCCCGCCGAGGGGGCTCCCCGCTCTCAAGCCGCGCCGCCAGAGCCCGCAGATGCTCATCCCTCTGCTGTAAGGACGCCCAGTCCCACGCACCCCCAGCTGCGGCATCCAAAGCCACCTGCGCCACAACCCCCTCCTCCCCAGGCAACCGAGACAGGGTGTCTGCATTAGCATTGCGGGACCCAGGGCGGTACTTTACCTCCAGATCATAGCTGGCCAGCTGTGCCACCCACCGCTGCTCAGTCGCCCCGAGGCGCGCCGTCCCCAAATGTACTAAGGGGTTGTGGTCAGTGAAGACCGTGACCTTTGTGCCCCAGAGATAGTCCTTAAATTTCTCGGTCACGGCCCACTTCAGTGCCAGCAGCTCCAGCTTGAAGGCGCTGTAGTTCTGGTCATTCCTCTCCGCAGGGTGCAGGCTCCGGCTGGCATAGGCAATCACCCTCTCCTTACCCTCCTGGACCTGCGACAACACAGCCCCCAGCCCGTCCATACTGGCATCCGTATATACCCGGAAGGGCAACAAGAAGTCAGCATAGGCTAGGACTGGGGCGGAGAGCAGGGCAGCCTTCAACTCCTCGAAGGCGCGCTGGCACTCGGGGCCCCACTCCACCCGCTGTGTGCGCCTACCCCGAGCTGCCGTACCCACCAGTAACCGATGCAGGGGAGCCGCGATCTTAGCGAAAGCGGGGATGAACCGCCGATAGTAGCCGGCAAACCCGAGAAACGACCTTACCTGTCGCACAGTCTCAGGGGCCGGCCAGTCCCACACTGCAGCCGTTTTTTCCGGATCCGTGGCTACCCCCGCCCGACTGACGATGTGCCCCAGATATCGCACCTCCTTCCTCAGCAACTTGCACTTCTGAGGCTGGAGCTTGAGCCCAAAGCGCCCCAGGCGCTCAAACACCGCCTCCAAGTGCCTCAGGTGGGTGGAAAAATCTGGGGAAAAAACCACAATATCATCAAGATATATCAGCAGAGAGTCATGCAGCAGGTCACCCAAGCACCGCTGCATGAGGCGTTGGAAGGTGGCCGGGGCATTACATAGCCCAAACGCCATTTGCTCAAACTGATATAAACCAACGGGGGTAGCAAACGCGGTCTTTTCGCGGTCCCGTGGATCCACCGCCACCTGCCAATACCCACTGGCCAGGTCGAGAGTGGAATACCACTCTGCCCGCCTCATCCCCGCCAACGACTCCTCGATGCGGGGCAGAGGGTGGGCGTCCTTGTGGGTAACGGCATTCAGGCGGCGGTAATCAACACAGAACCGCCACGCGCCGTCCTTCTTTTTCACAAGGACCACGGGGGCTGCCCAGGGGCTGGAACTCTCGGTGATCACCCCACTCTCTAGCATCCCCTGCAACAGAACCCGCAGCTCGGGATAAAGGCCAGGGGGAAGAGGGCGATACCTCTCACGGCTGGGTGGAGCATTACCGGTCGGGATGCGGTGATACACCGCGTCGGTACACCCGAAGTCCTCCTCGTGGGCTGCGAACACCCCCGCCCACTTCTGCAGCAGCTCCTGTGCCTGACGGTGCTGCTCCCCTGTGAGTCCCTCTAGTTCCGGCGGGGGCAATGGACTCCCCACCCCCAAAGGGGCCTGGACGGTCCCCACAGTCACCTCTACCTCCCCGGGGCGGGGGCTCCGCAGCACCACATCGCACTCACCCTGAATCTGCGAGGGGTCAAGACAGGACAGGGTTGCCAAGGGGCATCGTCAGGGTAAGGTCAAGGGATGGGGGTGCACATTCATCACACGGAGGGGAACCTTGCCCCCCCGTGGCCGAACCACGGCCCGGGCCACCTGCCACTCACCACCTTCCTCGAGCCCCTCCAACAGGCAGGGCAGGCCCTCTAGGTGTTCACCCCCCTCCACGCGGACCCACTGCACCACCTCGGAGCCGGCCAGCACTTCAGTGTCGTCGCTCCGACCCAGCCGCAGCGTTCCACGTTTCGGGGAGAGGGCCTGCACCTGGGCCCGGCGGCACAGGGCAAAAGCCCGCTCCCAGGCCCGCCGAGCACGGCCCTGCTGAGAGGCAGAAAAGGTTAGGGCACCAGGCTGTACACCCCTCATCACCTCTTCCCAACACTGGGAGATAATGTTCATCCCCAACAGGACGCTATCTGACCCTAAACAATGGTCCTCTACTACAATAACGCCCTTATCAGGGATGCAGACCCCCCCGACTACAAAATCGAAAACCACATACCCCACAAAGGGTATGTCTAGCCAATTGGCTGCCCGCAGGGACAACCACTGCAGAGCACCCGTGTCCCGATCAGGAAGGCCCCCAAACCACTTCCTGAAAAACCCCTCACTCATCAGGGTGACCTGTGAGCCCGTGTCCAAGAGACACGGCACCTTAACCCCACCTACCTCCACCTCCACCTGGGGGCATGGCCCCAGGACCGCTATGCGCTCAGGGCAGTCCTCGCCAGTATCCCCTTGTACCCCGCCCGCGTGCCCTACCGCGGACGGGGTCGGGAGTTTAACGGCGCGCGCTTGAGACAGTGGCGCTGCACATGCCCGGACTGCCCACATGCAACACAAATAGGCTGGCCATCAGCGTCCCACTGAAACCACGCCGGCCCTCGACCCTGCCTGGCGGGGCGACGGCTCTCTGGGGCACGGGCCTGGGGCTCCCGTTCCTCTATGGACGGGGTGGCTGGAGCCTGCGGCCACTGCTGTTGAAGCTCCGCGATCAGTGCTTTGCCCAGTGCGGCCACCTGTTCTTGGAGCTCCTGCCGCATTTCAGCCCGCACCTCGTCCTTCCAGCGCTCCAGGTCCCCTGCCTGGAGCGGAACAGCCAGCAGCCGAGGTTCCTGCGAACGAGAAGCACAGCACATTGCCCCGTCCCCCCCCTGGGACTCCAGCTCAAGCTCACGGGCCTCACGACTCACCTGCTGGAAAGTGAGCGCGGGCTGCCGCCTCACCTGCCTCTGCAGTTCCTGTTTAAGGGGGCCCCTCCGCAGGCCAAGCAGAAACTGGTCCCGCAACACCAGGCTGTCACCATCCACCGCCGGCTCCCGGGCCCGCCATTTGGCGTGCACTTCCCGTAGCCGAAGGAGGTACCCATCCAAACCCTCCTCCCGCTCCTGCGCACACTGGAAGAAGTTCTGGCGAACCACGGGTAGCGGTGTGGGGCGGGCAAACAGCTCCTCCAGCATGGCCCACAGAAGGGCGACCGTGTTGCGCTGCTCCACCGGCACAAGCAGCACCTCCCGGCGGGCACGTCCCTCCAGGGCCCCCATCAGAAAGTCAACCCTTTGTTCCTCTGTGAGCCCTTGTGCCCGGAGCATAGCCTGAACCTGTGCCCGCCACTCCCCATATCTGACCGCGCCTTCCTCCCCGGAGAACTTAGGGACCCAGGGCGCGCACATAAACCAGGGGACGGTGACACCACCCGGCGGAAACGCCGCACCTGCTCCTCCCCGCTCATCCATTCTTGTGACAAGGCGGATCCTGCCGACTTACGCCAAATTTGTTAGTGTCAGGAGTGACACTATGCCCAGATAGTTCGCCCTCCTAGGGATCCGTCCGCCACAAGAATGCCAGGACAAGGTGAGTAGGAGCAACTCTTTATTCTTTTTAAAAAACACAAATTTAACAACGCAATTCATAAAATCTGAGACGCCGCTATCCCTCTCCCAGCGAAGCCCTTCCCCCTATCCTTCTATCCACCCCTGTCTGCCCTCCCCGGCTACAAACAGGCGGGAACGCTACCCAGCCGCTCACACCAAAAGAAGAAAAGGAAAAAAGAAAAAAGGAATCCCCACACACACACACTTAGCCTCACTGCACACACCCGTGATCTGGCGTCCCCGCCCACCTGGACGCCGGGAGAGAGAGGACTACTCAATCTCACTGTCGAGGGGGAAGTGCTGCCGCTGTGGGGGAGGCTCCTCACACGCACGCACGCACACGCACGCACACCACACAAGACGTACAAAATGAAACGAAAATATAAGTGGGGACGTAGCTCAGCCCGCGCCACACTGCCGGGCTTCGCCTACGTCCCAAAAAAACAAAAAAAAGAAATTAAATAAACTCCAGACGAGGCCCCCGCGTCACTCCTGCGGGGGCTGGCGGCTCCGGCGGCGACCCACGTCTTCTCCCGGTAGTAACTCCGCCGGCTCCGCGGGATCGCACTGAGGGAGACACAGAACAGCAGCCGGTCAGCCCTCCCTCTCCACCCCGTGCTGGTGACCCACGCACTCTCTTAAGGTTTCGCGGTGCCACCTCCCTTCCAGCTAGGGGATCACCTCCCCAGCACGCGCTTCCACGGGGTGGGGGCTCCCTTCGGCCCCGGCTGCGTCCGGAACCAAGCGTTGTTTTCCCCGCTCCCTCAGGGATTCACCGCTAGAGCCCCTTCGGTCGCCGCTCTTCTGAAGCCGCCTAAAACACACAAACACACTCGCGCATCTCGCACACCAAAGCAAAAACCAAAAGAAATTAAACAAAGTAAACTCAAAACCCGCTCTCTAAACTCAGCCGTGCCGGCACGTTCGAAAGAAAAAAAAGAAATCAAAAACCTGGCTCCACGCTAAAATCCCGTGTGGCAACCTCCGTCAGCGTCTCTGGCGTGTTACTCCCACTCACCTGTCTAAATAGTCCCAGCGAAATTACACACAGACAGGCAACAGGTGCGGAGCACACACCAGGCAGCGAACACCGTCAATTGCCAATTATTTCATCCCGAGTCCCCTCGCTCTCCCAGGGAGTGCAGCACAGTCATGTCAGGAGGAACTCCTGACAGTTGCATTATGACATCGGCCACTTAGGGTTCGAGAAGTCATACAGCTTGGTTCGTGACAGGTTTTACTGGCCCCGTATGAAGCTTGATGTTGAGAAGTACTGTAAGACCTGTGAACACTGCATCAAGAGGAAAACACTGCCTCAAAGAGCTGCTCCTCTTTCCCGCATCCAGAGTTCTGGGCCCATGGATCTGGTATGCATTGATTTGCTTTCGATTGAGCCTGACTCTCGAAATGTTTGTAATGTGTCACTAACCATTTTACTCGTTATGCACAAGCCTTTCCCACTAAGGACCAGACGGTTGTCACAGTGGCAAAGACTCTGTGGGAGAAGTATTTTATTCATTACGGGTTGCCCAACTGCATTCACTCAGACTACGGCAGGGATTTTGAGAATAGGTTGGTGACTGAGATGCTGACCATGTTGGGGGTGAAGGAGTCTAGGACGTCTCTTTACCACCCACAGGGTGACCTACAACCTAAGACATTCAATAGGACTTTGTTGGACATCTTGGGCACCCTTGAGTCGCATCAGAAGTCTAAATGGAGTCAATACATTGCACATTTGGTGCATACTTATAATTGCACTCCTAATGAGGCTACTGGGTTCTTGCCCTGTTTTGTCTTGTTTGGTAAGGAAGCCCGGCTCCCTGTTGATGTCTGTTTTGGTGTCTCAGCAGATGGCTCATCGTCTTCGTCACATTTGAAGTATGTGACAAAGATGAAACAAGAGTTACAAGCTGCTTACCAGCTAGCACAAGCATCAGCAGACAAGATGAATCAGAGCAATAAGGAGCGGTATGATCAGAAAGTCCGCTATCACAGTCTGAGTCCTGGGGATCGGGTTTTAATCAGGAACCTGGGTTTAAAGGGGAAGCAAAAGCTTGCAGATAGGTGGAGCTTGTGTCCTTATATAGTGGAGGGTCAGCTGGCTGATCTCCCTGTGTACAGGCTAAAGCCTGTTGACAGTAGAGATCCGGTCAAGGTGATGCACCGTAACCATATCTTGCCTTTGGGACAGGAGGTTAGATTGGGTCCTGTGGTCGACACCACACCTACTCCATGTTCGCGAGCTGTGAGGCATAGAAAAGCTAAGGAGAAGCGTAGAGCTGCTAAGCCTGAAGTGCCGCCTCCTGTAATTCATAGACAGTTAAGTTCTTCAGATTCTGATTCTGAGTTTGGCTGTTATGCTGAGGATGCAGTGCAAAGCGTTCCTCTGAGTGAAACCACACAGAATGCACAGCCCGTGCTAAACTCGTCTGCGCCTAGTGTCTCCACTGCACCTAGTGGCCCTAGTCTAGAGTACTCACCTATTGATGTATCAGTAGTTCCCTTAGAGACTGAGTTCCCTGTGACACTTAGCACACCTGAGTTTATAGAAAATGTAGCAGCTGTGGGCCAGGATGGTAGCTGTCCTGATGCTCATTTGTTAGCTGGCTTAGATGTTGCTCCCACAGACTCAGTTCCTCCCTTGGTATGTAGGTCCAGCAGGGAAAGGAAGCCTACTGACCGCTTGACTTATGGGAAGCTGGACATACAGACCAGGACATCTGTAGATGTTCATTTAGCAACAGCACTCCTATACTTTTGCCATGCACTTCGCCTGCCATTATACCCATAGCTAGTTTTTGAGTACTAGACTATGTTTGTTGTTTTGGTTGTTTAATTTTGTTTTGCTTGTTTTTTTTTTCTTTTCTCTTTCTTTCACCTTCCTTTCTCATTCACCTTGTTGTGTATGTGACCCTGCATGGGGGCATGCTGTTTATTTGGTGGGGGGAGGGTGTAAGGACCTCTGGGGTATGGGTATGGCTAGTGCTGCATATTGTATATTGTACTGTCCTGTGTTTATTGCATATTGTGCTGCCCTGTGTTCGTTTAGAGTAGTGATTGTCTCCATGTACCAGAATGCTTTGTACTCTTAATGTTTTAATGTTTCCCGTGGTTCATGTGATGTTCGTACATGTAAACCAATTAGATTTATTTGTTTGGTAAGTTTTTATTTGAATCTGCCAATCAGCCAATGATCATTTGTAAATTTATTATGCCCGCGAAATCACGGAGACTGTCAACATTCTATCTCCTCTCTGGGGAAAAATTCTCGTCAGTCCAGCCTGCACTGAGTGAGGAGAGAGGTCAAACTTTTGGATTGTTCCATCTCTGAGCCAGATCCTGTGGAGGCCACCTGTATCTTGGCATACATAGGCCCACTGGTGGCAACGCGTGTACTAGTGAGTCGAGTGTAACTCCTCATTGTGAGTGTTTTGTTTTTTTGGCTCCAGTGAACTAACGTTAGCTGTAAGTGCTAGTTAGTTAGTTAGTTATCCTGCCTTTTCCCTGGAGAATACGTCTGCTCTCCGGTGCTGGGCCCCCTCCCCCAGAGAGTCACTGTCATCGCCAGCTGCCTGCTGTGTTTGCCTGGCCAGATAGCTAGCTGTCTGCGGGTTTAGGTGGATCGCTTGGTCTGGTGGATCGTGAGTAACATGAATTTACACTTACACTGACACACACGTTCTCTCGTCTCACCTCTATCACCAGCAAATCGTACGGATATTGCAGCAGTCGCTGCCTTTGCCTTCAGCTCAGAGAGCTTATTAGTGCACCAACGGGCCCCAACGACAAGCGCTTGGTTTTGGATTTTATTTGATACTTTGATTGATACTGGTTTTGCTTGTGTAATTTTTCTGTCTGTTTATGCACGCTGCAAATATGGCGATTGCTTTTCTTTAACCTGTACGGTTGAGCCTATTTTTAACGAATCTTGATCACACTGTTTAAAGTAGTTTCATTTCATTAGTTTATTTGCTGTGCACCGGTTAGAGAGTCAATTTAACACCTTTGGTGAAAATTGTTTTCACAATCGTCTCTCTAAGGTATTTGTTTGCATTTGTTTTATTCATTTCAATTTTAATGTAACTTTTTTTAATGTATCAATAAATTCTTTTTCATTGTATTTTAACTATACCCTGGGTGTATTGGCAGCTCATTTTTTGCATACGCATAGCCTAATATATAGGAGTGCTGGTGTATTACACGTGTATAGTAACTCAATACACTACGGGCCTATTAGATTGGCATCCAATACTAATTTGATTAATACTTACACTAAGAGACAAAGACATACTGTATATTAAATTCTGCGAAGATACACTATACACTAGCTTAAAGGTTAGTGTAGTATTTTCACATTGGAGGTACTGCGCTACTAAATTCATTTAAATTTACTATTCTATTCGTATTGTGGCCATTTCAATTACCTTTAATATTATTTTCTAATAATATTATTAACCTACTGGTACACAGGGAGATCAGCCAGCTCACCATTCCACCGCTGAGAATTCAGAATCCTGTTGCGCCGCTGTTTTATATATATTGTAACTCTCAGTAACTGGTAGCCATTAAGGTAGCCTCAGTCATATATAGTAGCATATTAATGTGGTACATGTTTAATCTATCTACATTTGTGTCTGTATGGCTAGGTTATTATTTAGACATCCTTCTTCTACAGAGACATACTGCTATACTCCATAGAGCACCTTCCAAAACCTTAGATTGAGATTTTTTTTTTCCATTTTGTCAAAGCTTTGATTTAACTTCTACTATGTATACATAATTTGTTGTACATAAACCATAAATAAGAAAACAGTGCAAGCTAAATTATATAACACTCCCCCATTTTCACGTGTATGTGTCTTTGTGTTTTTACATTTACATTTATTCCTTTGTCAGGTGCTTACAATTGTGGTAGAGCACAACACAAGCAAAAAACCATAAGGAGTCAATCATATTAGAAGCGCTACATGACCAGGTTTCAATGGTTGGCCAGACAAGGTACCAGCTAGCTGGTGGAGTTAATGAGCGCACTAAATCATCAGATTACATTTTTTTCCTTTCTTTTTTTATTTTATAGTTTAGTAGGAAACAGTTTTGAGACATGAGGAATTCCTTTATGGGTAGTGTTTCAGGTGAGAACGGAAGAGCTGTGTCTTCAGAGGTTTCTTGAAGACAGGGAAAAACAGTTTTTCTGTCTGAATAATGTTAAATGTTCAATTAACATTTATTGACAAAAATATATATCTACATCATGCAAGGAGTTTGCATGAGTAATGATAATAAATTTATTCAGATCCTGCTCTGTATCCTTTTAAATTGGCCATTTTAATAGAGCACTACTAATGTGCATGTTGGTGTTGGGTGTGAAGGAATTGGTCTACATATGGAGTTTCTGATACCCTTTACTTATAATATGACATTTAGAAGAGCAATTTCCATTACTTAAAATTACAACATACATGTTATCCATTCACACAGCTGGATATTTTTCATTCTTTTAAGGCTGTTATTATGAAATTGTTATTGATTTTACTCCCTTTTTCTGTGTTTATTATTTTAATCCACGTAATTTTTGTATTTTATCCTCATTTTAGTGCATTTTTATTCCACTTTGAAGCACATTGAATGAAAAGTGATCTAAAACTGTGCTTCTTCATATGATCACTAGTAGAAGAACATTAGTAGCAAATGTAGTAGTACCTTGTTGCCGCCTTTACCCTGATGCTCATTGCGCCGTTTGAAGTTGTTGAAGTTTGCTGTTTGAAGGTGTATCGTATTATTTGCCCTATAGGCTGTACTTGTACAAATCTGATAGTACTGTGTCCTCAAACAGACCTTGCTCTCAGCTGAGAACTGTCTCACTGTGGAACTGTACACATCCTGTCCCTATACTTACTGTATGCACTTTTTTAAGTCGCTTTGGATATCACATTCCAGGTCAGGTAAAGGCAGGATGGTCCCAGCTCCAGAGCTCATAGGAGTAGTCACAGAACAAACAGTGCTTGGATTAGTGTGAGCAGGAGTGCAGTCAGGTGTGTACATTTGCTCTTTGACTGCAGTTAACTCCCATGAGAATAGAAATGGACACAGGGTTCTTAAACTGCGAGAACGTCTCAGCGTTTCCCTCAGAGAAGCAGAGAATCGAGTGAGT
Source organism: Megalops cyprinoides (assembly GCF_013368585.1). Lineage (NCBI taxonomy): Eukaryota > Metazoa > Chordata > Actinopteri > Elopiformes > Megalopidae > Megalops > Megalops cyprinoides. Next base: position 1,721,057 of record NC_050602.1, read on the forward strand.
GATTTGAATATGGCTCATGAAGTTCCACTGGCTGTTATATCATAGTGTGTTGTCCTACTGATAGTACATACACGGTTAATGGGGTGCATTAACCTGCAGCACTGTCCCTCATGCAGACACCTGAGCTGGAGATCCAGACTCAGCTACCGGGTGAAGAATTAATCCTCAGCAAAGCCATCATCTTCAAGGAGATCTTACAGGTATTCAGTTTCGGTACAATTTCTTTGACATTAAATGGACAAAATGCACATTAAAGTCATGTTTCACTTCTGTATCACATAAAATCACTGTTACCTGAATATTACTCACTGACTTCTCATCAAATGAGCTAGACATGTTTCTACTGGCTTTGACAAATAATAGCCATGTGCTTACGGGTTTCTCTCCCATGCCAGGCCAACTGCAGATGAGGTTAAACAGTGGACACTGTCCTTTGAAAAGGTCCTGTGCAACCACTGTAAGTAGTGATCACATAAGTACAGATTTTGTGTTGAGCTGAACTCGGACTGTAAGATGGGAATGGTGTGATTCTATTCGTGGTGATTGCTGCTGCTCTTCAGATTTATGCAAACTCTCCTCTCTCCATCCCTCACAGATGGACTTACCACATTCCGGGACTTCCTCAAGTCCAAGTTCTGCGAGGAGAACTTTGAGTTTTGGCTTGAATGTGAGGACTTCCACGTCTCCAGTGAAGCTCACAATGAGCACTGAGAAAATCTATGAAGAATTCATCATAAGCGAGTCACCAAAGGAGGTGAATTTGCTGAACTTCGGAACACACGATAACCATTTGAATCTGTTTCTTTAAGCCTCATTAGCACATAGTTCAAAGTTTTGTCCACTGGTCAACATGGTTGAAGAAGCTGCACATTAACCCATTGTTAACTTATAACACATTATCTATGCGTACAGTACTTGCTGGGTAGAGGAATCTGGCCCAAAATTACAAATGGTAATAAGAAATGGCCATAGACTTTACAGCAAAAACCACCTACACACATTTAACCATTTCATATGGTACTACTGGTCGACTGTTACACAATTCATGTCTACCAGCTCACAGTTTTGTGTCTTTTTTACTTTTTTTAGATCAACCTGACTATCAGACAAAAGACGCGGTTGCCCGGAGCCTCCAGCAGCCAACAGCCTTGTGTTTTGCCACTGCCCAGAAGAAGATCTTCATCCTGATGGAGAACAGCTCGTACCCTCGCTTCATCCAATCGGAGCTGTACAAGGAGCTGTGCACTGTGGCCATGGGGAAGGGGATATGAATGAGGGCTTGAACCCGAGCTCAAGGCTGTTGCAGACATGCTTAGTGGGGCTGAGCCCTTCAGCACACAGGATAAGAGATGCTGAGGTCCTGAATGAGCAAAGACTGAGAATGTCTGTGAAGGCTCAAAGTTATGGACAGAGTGCTGCAGGGGCCCTCAGCCCCTATCCCCCTCCCCCTCAGCCACATTAAATGCCCTTCTGGTTGAGTGCATTCACGGCAAGTGCAATACTCTCAAAAAACTTAGCAAAACACAGTATTAACCAGTGATACATTTTGCTTTGTTTTTCTTTCTCTTTTGGAAAAGATTGATGTTGGTTGGGATTGTTATCCACCAACAGGAATTAGCCTTCTTTACCCGTTCTTATAGAGGGGGGGTTAGTACGGTGTAGCGGTTAAGGGTCTAGGCTCAGAACCCAAAGGTCACAGGTTTAATTCCAACAGGCTCAGTAGTGCTGTTTGAGAATGAGCCAGGTCAGTGAATGAATCACTTCAGCTGTGAAAACTGGGAAACAAGCATGAGCAGGAGCTGTGTAAGAGCATGGGCTGGGCATGTCCATAATCTGATGCATTAAAAGAGACAGCACTTATAGCACAAAAACTCCCACTGTCTTCACCAAAAAAAAGCATTAGTCACCATGCAAATCTCTAAAATGTTCCATAGAACAGCAATAGGAAGAGAACATTGTGCTCACATCTGCTCACAAGAAAACAACATACACCTGGTCAGAGAGTTTTGTACAGTCATGCTGGTCTCCTAGAGTGAGAGAAACCTCCATAAATGAACCTTATAGAGAGACACTGGTTGGTCGGTGTCCTAACTCACTTTGAAATTTTAGGCCAAGCCTAACTGGAACTTGTAAAAACTGCTTTCACTCTCTTATGCTTGTACTTTTTTCCAGGTTTACATTTATAATTCTATTATTTATATTGTTATTTCTGAACGGAGACCAACAGCATTGGCATTCATGTATTTGTCTGACTACGCAAACACAACATCAGCGAATGGGTATACAGTATGTTCTGTTTACATATGTGCATGCACAACACAGATACAGATACAAATGACCAATGCCTAATGTGAAACTTGTGCTGTGGATTGCACAGTTACATTTTGATGTTCCTGCAGCATACAAACTACTTTTAAAAGAGCAGCTGGACTGCAAAGGAATTCTATTAAATTATTTAACTTAATATTTCAAAGGTGATGCTCAATTGTTTGTGCTTTTTTAAATTAAAACTTGCTGTCAAACAATCTTGTGTTGCGGTGCATGTATGTTGCCATTGTTTCTGTCAAAGAATTATATCATGTTGTAGCAGGAAATGACTGAACACATTTACCCATGTACAGAATACACTGAAGGATCCAGGGCCATGTCTTCCAGTTTATAATATGAAAAAAAGTGCATTAACATGCAGGCTATCCCCCTGACGAAGATTCACTTTACCTCAGGGCCCATATCATTCTCAAATGAAATATCTCATTTGCTCTGTGACACTACAGTTAAGGCATAAGATGTGTTCATATAAATTAATTACTGGTTCTGAAAAGTTTCAATGTTGTTTTTGTTGGAGAATGTCCAAAATTATAGGTGACTTTACCCACAGCAACAAAAATAACTTATAATGTTTAATATGCAATAATTACAGTAAATTATTTTTTTACTTCAAGAGCATGAAGTTATGTACAACTTGTGAAAAAGGAACAACTAGCAGGATGACAGGCAGTAATACCCAAATTGAACAAAATGGTATCGGATCACATCATATCAGCAATTGTATCAGATGGCAGAAATGATCTAAAATAATGTGACCTGCTTTTCCCATCCTCACCCCTGCTTTAAGATATACCAAAAATGGTCCATCACATCACAACATTCTCAGTTTTCAACATAACTACAGTGAATATCAGTAGCCAAATAGCATAGTATAGTTCACCACTGGCTCGGGGCAAATCATAAAATAGAGTGTGGTATGACATATGGCTTTCCTTGGTTCCTGGTGAGTTGTATGATTATTATTGTACTTAATGAATACTAGATAAATAGCTGACACGATGCATGACATGATTCATAAGATAAAAGGTGTTCCCTGCCAACTTGTGACATGCTTGCATTTTAATACTGGAATTTGTGTTAAAATGTAAAAGTTGTTTTTCTGGCTGTTTATTTTATGAAACAATTGCTCTCAGGATTTTGGAACATATCTGTTGACCTGAGACATTGGATCTCTCAAAGAAATGGACAGTTTGGTAGTTTGAGCTGAGCTGTGTGGGATGACCTTCCTGTCAGTATCTGGTTGTGTTCTACAAGCTTTGCAGCTCCACATACACACATTCTCTTAAGTTAAGTTTCCAGGTGCTTGCAACTGGTAACATTGTTCAGAGTTTGACAGACACTTGCACTTTAACTATAAGTTAGTATGTGTTTTAGTGACTGAGGAACACAGCCTAATCTTTTGTTCTCTTAAAATCACACTTGTGTTATCCCCTGTATCTTCATCTGTAGAAAAGGTCATCAAAGGTCAAATGTAGATCCTAACTTTGTACCTGTATTTATCATAGTCATTATAAAGTTTTTATCTGTGACATCTGTGCAGTCACTCCAACAACTCAACCCAAGTTGTTCTTTGTTTTTATCTGTATTTCATCTGCATTCTTTGTAATATTTGCTCTGTTATATTACAGTTATTCTATTCATTAGATTATACTGTGCTCCTCGTAGGCCTTTAAAATAGACATCTCTGTGACCTCTGTGCACTCATTCCAACAGCTTTTCCACCTTTCACTTTATAAAGCAGTTTCTCAGATTCTGGTCTATTTTTTCTGCACATCAGATAAATTGCTTCTAGTCTATTTTGGACATAACTATGGATATAACTATACAATACAATGTAACAAACAAACTATACAATGTTCTGATAGTCTAAATGACCTTATCTACAGAAGCCGAGAACGGCCGTGCTTGCAATTATTTAAGCTGGTTTTCTCGAGATAACAAAATAATTAACTTGTTATCTTGAGATAACAAAGCTCATTTTCTCGTGAATACGTTTTTTTTTCCTTGCCCACCACCACCCCCCCTCTTTGGAGGACCTCTTTATTAAGCTCAAGAAGAAAGGCAACAGGATCAATAATATTACTGAATTACAGCAAGTAGATGAAGGTGAAGACACAAAAAAGAGAAAAAAGGATAATAACAGAATAGAATAAAATAAAGAAAACAGAAAAAAATAAAATAGATACAATATTTATCAATAGTCTTTTGTCTCACCACTAGCAAGTGAATGTTCTCTACCTATCCTCCACCCAAAATCAATGGTCAGTATTCCAACCTCTTCTTTAGTTACCACCCCCCACCCCCACCCCCCATCCTACCTGCCCCCCTCCCCGTTATTTTTCTTTTCCTTTATCCTTTTTATTATTATTATTATTATTATTATTATTATTATTATATATTTACAAAACAAAACATACATTTTAAGGACAAAAGAAATACATTAGTCATTACTTTTTTGATTTCCTTCTTTCATTATGCCCTAGTCCCCTCCCCTTCACTTCACAGACCATCATTATCCAACCCCCCATACAGGGACAACTCATCCATATTTCCTGTAGCTGTTCACTTCTTTGCTACTTGACATATTTGGTTATCTATGTGATCCACTCATGATGCCTTTTCCATTTACACATTTTTTTCTATTATATATATATATATATTTTACAGTAAGTACATTTATCCAAATCACATATCAATATTCACACATATCTACATATGTCTATGTTATTCTTTATTCCCAGCCTACTGTCACTCTCAGTGCCTTCCATCTGTCCTTACATACAATTAGCCTACTGTTTTCCTGTGCCATGTAACCCTCAATTGTGCTGTGATGTTTTATAAAGAGTCTGAATCTTTCTGTCCTCAAAGCCTCCACAGATTTTGACTTAAAAATAAATCTTTTCCCCAAAAGTATTATAATGTTAACTATTATTTAGGTGCCATTTCTTAGATCACCCAACAGCATGGTGGGCAAGTCTAGTGAAAACTGACTACAGTATGGGGACAACCACCGCTGAACCCCTGTCCAGAACAGTGCCACAAACTGATTTAATATTCTATTTATGCTTGTCTTTTTAGTCCAATTAAAATTTTTCATATGTGGTTGGCAGACTAGCTCCTGGCCACTTCCTTTACCAATGCTTCTTTTTCATTTTTGTAAAGGGCAAACCTTACCATAAATATTGGTGAACTCTTCATAGGACATTAGTTTACCTTCCTTATTTACTATATCATTTATAAAAATAATGCCAGTATCAAACAAGTTTTTCCAAAAGATAAACTTTCTCCCTATCAGGATATTGGAATTAAGCCATATGATTTGTTATAAGATTTGTTCTGTGTTTTCTGGAGGGTGGAATTGGAATTGCAGCCAGCTTTGTATGGCTTCTCTCAGAAAGGGGGATATGTTGCAAAGAATATCATCATTAAGGTGTGAAAACTTTAACTTTATCCGGTTTACCATTCCATATAAATTTGAAGATTTTTTGCTCATATAGTTTGAAGAATGATTCACTTGGTGTAGGTAATGTCATAAACAAATACGGAAATTGAGATACGACTAAGGAATTAATCAAGGTGATCTTGCCATAAATTGTCAAATATTTCCCTCCCCATGGCTGCAGAATTTTGTCTATTTTAATGAGTTTGTTATTGAAATTAACTTCTGAGAGATTACTCGTATTTTCAGGAATGTGAATACCAAGTATATCAACGGATACATCCTTCCATTTTATGGATAAATTACATGGTAAGGTGAATGCTGTATTTTTCAGAGACCCAATCCTAAGTATTGTACATTTGTCATAATTTGGCTTCAGACCTGACAAATTGGAGAAGTAATCCAGGTCTGGGGGGACAACAGGAAACTGGTATCATCAGCATACATTGAAACCTTTGTATGTAGACCCTGGAATTCTACACCTATGATTTTATTATTTGATCTTATCTTTAATGCAAGTATTTCAATTGCCATTATAAACAGATATGGCGATAAATGACAACCTTGTTTTACCCCTCTTGATAATGAAATATTACATGAAATATGACCATTATTTATAATTTTACATGTGAGGTTGCTATACATAACTTTCACCCATTTTATTAGAGATTTGCCAAAGGTGAAATAATCTAAGCATTTATAAATAAAATCTAGACGAACTTTATCAAAGGCCTTTTCAAAGTCCGCTATAAAAATTAAACCAGACTTTTTTGATATTTCGTAATTCTCTATAATTTCCAGCAACTGCTTAATATTGACCCCAATATGTTGACCTTGTAAAAACCCAGACTGGTCGTAGTGGACAATATCTGACAAGACACTTTTAATGGGATGGGCTATACATTTATATACATTGCTAATATTTTAGCATTGCAACACTGAAGTGTAAGAGGTCTCCAGTTTTTAGGTAGACTGGGTCTTTATTTTGGCCGCTGGTGTCTTGTTTTAGTAATAAAGAAATTAAACCAACTTGTTGGGTCTCAGACAGTACACCCTTATCGTATGAATAATAATTAAAACATGTAAGTAATGGTTTTTTAACTTGATCATAAAAAGTCTGATACACCTCAATTGGGATGCTGTCAAGGCCAGGTGTTTTCCCAGGTTGAAATGACTTTATTGCCTGTCTGAGCTAATCTTCTGTAATTAGGCCTTCACAGGATTCTTTTTTGTTTATTTGAAAGCTTTACATTTAAAGGCACATTTAAATGTATCCCACACAATGAGAGGATCTGCTGAACCTATATTATTTTTAAAAAATCTGTAATAACTTTTGTTTTGGCTGAAAAGGTATTGTCCATTAAAAGATTCTGATTAAATTTCCAGTATCCTCGGCCTTTAGGGAAATCGGTAAGTACTAGGTGGAGCGCTATGAGCTGGTGATCGGATTTCATTTTGTCTTCAATTAATGCCTTTTTAACTTTTGGTACCAGAGAGAATGAAATTAGGAAGTAGTCAATACGACTAGCTTGATCCCATCTCCTCCAAGTATATCTGGGAAGATCTGGATTTCTGAGTCTCCATATATCTACAAGGTCCATGGCATCCATAATACTTGAGATTCCTTTAAAGGCTTGCAGGTGATAATTTGTACAATAACGGGTTAATTCATCTCATTATCTTGAGATAACAAGGCTCGTTTTCTCGTGATAACAGGTTAATTTAGCTCGTTTTCTCGTGATAATGAGTTAATTATTTTGTTATAACGAGAAACCAAAAGGTTGTTTCCTCATTACTTATAATGTTTATCAGACATTAGGAGTGCAGAAGCTGAAAATGTCAGGAGTACCCATTAGTATCAATGCCTCAGACTGTACTTCAATCATATGGAGGACAAAAGCTGCCAAAATCAAAATTAAAGAAATAAATAAATGACTCAAAAAAGAATATATATTTCTTCATGCATTTCTTTTTACATTTCTTCAGGAATTTCCTTGTCTTTTTACATTTCCTTAGGCAATTCTCCTCTTTTTACATTTCTTCAAGCATGTCTTTTTACATTTCTTCATGCATTTCCTCGTCTTTTTACATTTCTTCATGTATTTCCTTGTCTTTCCCAGAGATATTTTTTATTTAATATAGGCTATTTGTTTTATGTAATTTTTCATTTACAGATTTTGCAGCTATATATTTTCAAACAGGGAGGGAAACCCCTTTCAGCATGCAGCCGGCCATGGAAACCCATTCCATGAAGCTCCCGCCACAGTTTTTGTGCTGACATTAATGCCAGTGGCGACTTTTACGCACCATGCTCCTTAGCAGTGGTTGACCCCGCTCTGTGATTTTACGTGGTCTTCCGCTTCGTGGCTGAGTTATTGTTGTTCCTAAACGCTTCCACTTTCTAATAATATCACTTACAGTTGACTGTGGAATATCCAGCAGTGATGAAATTTCACGAACTTATTGCAAAGGTGGCATCCTCACATGGTACCACGCTTGAAGTCACTGAGCTCTTCAGAACGACCCATTTTGTATCACAAATGTTTGCAAATGGAGATGGCATAGCTAGGTGCTTGATTTTATACACCTGTGGCAACGGGTCTGATTGAAACACCTGAATTCAATAATTAACAGGTGTGGCCAAATACTTCTGTTCATATAGTTTATATCGTGTATCGTCATTCAGCCTAAATATACTGAGATATGATTTTTGGTCCATATCACCCACCTCTACATAAAATAATTTCCTTGATTCCTCTTATGCCACAAAGTTTAATTTATCTGCTGAATGCCAGAAAATAAAAACCACAGATATATGCTAACACAATCTCAAATGTCTAGAATTCATTTGAAATGGGTCTGAAACACAACACCATGGGATTTTGGCAACTGCAAGAGCCGCACCTTTCCATTTTCATTCCCAGGACATTTTTTTCTTTTATTCCCAGATTTCCAGGTTCCATTTTTTCACAGATTTCACCACTGGTTTGACACACAGCATTGCATTCAATGCCTCATGAGAGAGGTGGCTGGCTCACAGAAACATTTTGTTTCTTAATGGATGTGGTATGGGTGCAGTCGCATTGAAGAGGAAAAAGAAACACAGATTGAATGTCACCTCATTATCATATAATTTGGTTCTTCAGATGAGGTCATCCTTCAACAAGAGATGGCACGGATATATGACACTTTGATTGTTTGACTGTGAGATCACTGACCATTATTCAACCGGAGTCGTGTTCTATGTGCTGGCATATCACACACATCTACAATCACTTGGTAACTTGTGAGGCCGGTTACAGCTAACGTATTTCATGATTGGGCTGTGTAATTTTTCAACAGGGTGGAACATCCTTCTTATCCACTTGATGCACCTGACTGGCATGACATGATGCTTATTTTCCTTTATGTGTGCCAGGTTTTACGACATCTTATGACAATGAGAAATTTCCTCACAATGTTATCTAGATACCAAAAACACTCCTCTGAAAAACAAACCCAGGAGCAGTGATCGGTTGGACACAGCAAGCGTTTACAAAACAGTTTTCAAATACTCAGGGTCTTTTTACAGAGACCTTAAAAGTGTGTTACAGTTGCATGAGATGCTTGGCAGATGGTCTTTTCCAGAGTGACTTACAAAGCACTGGTACAAAAGTGCAAGGTCGTGTGAACAGCAGCACAGAAAGAAAAAGACCAAGCACATCTACACATGCAATATAGTGCTATAATAACCAGTACCATCCTGAATGCACCTGTATTGGTGACACACCCTATATTATATACTGTGTGTTTTACAATAGGTTATGTCAACTTACAGAGGGGCTGAAAGTGAAGTATGTTTAAAAAATTCAATTTGAGTAAATTCAAGTCAATAAATATTTTCATTCTTTAGCTTATGATCTCTCCATGACACAATACATTTTTTTACCAGGATCTGCAATTGCTTTAATAGTAACATATTCGTGAACGACACAAACTTGACTCACTGATTTACCCCATTTCAAATTGGATGTTAAACAATGGCAAAATCAAGTATCAGTATTTCCTCATACAATGTCTTCTTTTGCCTTTTAAGTCTAATGACCACAATAAATTTGACAGGCAGCTCGTAATCCTGTAAGGGCTCAGGCAAGGACTCAGTCGCAGACCAAGAGAGCTTCAGGTTCCAGGCGGGTTTATTTATGACGGCAGGCAAGTTGTGAAACAAAAGCAGGCAGGGTCGAAAACCGGAAGGCAGTCCATGGACAAAAGCAGGGTCGGTAACAGAAGCAGGCAGGGTCAGGAACCGGGCAGGCAAACGATCAGGCAACGGGACAAATCGGCAGGCAGAAAACAAAGATGAAGGGCAGGCAGAGTCAAACACAGAGAAATCAGACATCCCCCCCCCAAAAAAAAAAAAAAAAAAAAAAACCCCGGCGGGAAGGAAACAGGTATGACAACACTGAGACAAACTGGCAAACAAGACAGGAACAAGCAGGGTAGAAATAGGGCTGGGCTGATGAGGAGATGGGATGCAGGTGAGCAGGCAGGCAGGTGAAGGTAATGGGGCAATCAGATGGGTGGGGACCAGGCGGGGAGCGGGGCGGGGCTGGAACACAAGGAAAAACAAAAAGCACATGGACAGGGAAAAACAAAAACACCACAGCTAGGGGGGCGGAACCCTGACAAATCCATTGATAAGATGCTGTGGAAAGAGGAAAACCAACACAACTGAAAAATGTTTTTGAGGGCAAAAATGCCTCAAAATTATCAGCTTTGCATGCTACCAAAGGAAGACCCATTAAGCAGTCCTCGTGGAAGGTCACAAAGCCAGCTATGTCTGTGTACTTTGTTTTTTAAGCAGTGCTCTCATCTGAGGAGGGGATTATCTAATTAGAGACATGCATATGATACATATCAATTCGATCCTGAAGGCCTGTTTACTTTGCAGAGGAAAACCAAACACAAAAGAACCATTTGTAATCCCTGACACGGTGGTGAGTCAATATGTCTGCAAATATTAGTTCACCTTCTCAAACAAATATCCAGTCAAAGCACGGGGGTTGCCAGATTTTCTGCAGATTTCATAACCCCAGTCTCTAAAGTTGTGTTATTCTTCCATAGCACATCTGATCTACTAATTAACAAATGATAAAAAACACAGTACATTGCTGAAACTTGAAGGAAAGGGTTAGAGTTTACCCAAACAGCACCTTCACATCTAAACCTCATCAAATCAGGACTGCCACAGCTGCAGCCAGGCCCAGGTTCATGAATGTACAGACACAGCCAGGGAACACTATTCAAATCTACTGCTTTCATCCTGACCCTTCTTATAATCTTCAAACACCTGAAGACAAATACATAATCACAGCCTTACAATCATTACTCAACATCCACCCATTAACTTGAGAACACATTTGTGAGAATACCCTTTGTTGTCAAGTGTCACTTGTAACGATTTTTGCAACTGTGGTGGTGTGCTCATGGAATGTAAACAACCGTCATGCAGATGATTGTCACATCTCTCTGCTATAAGAGAAAGCTGCATGTGAAAGCAGGGATGACTTTGGCATTTGTCTTTGATGCGTCTGACATCTGATTAGATTGAATCATGTTTTCCTTACATTTATCTGATGCTGGAGTGAGATGGCAAAAACTCAGCCTATCAGAAGTGGCACAGACAGGCAGGGGTTTGGAGAATTACATGTACTGTTTTCCATTTAGATTCTTAACTTATATGAAAATGTAACAACTTTATTTACATGAGCATGTATCAAATAGGAATGTTTAGCTGTTTCTGTATCAAGGATACAGATCCAACAGGTGGAATCGGATCATAGTTATCAGCGTTGTACATAAATTGTTATGTTATTGTTAAAATGTTAAAAGAGTGCGTTCATTGAACGTGCTTATTTTTTCAGTGAACAGTAAACTTGAACGTATCCATTTGCAACTAAAGAACATGAACTTGAGCTTGTTCAGTTTTGCGCGAGATTCGGAATCCTTGGATGTGTTAAAGTTACTGCTTGATGAATAAACAGGGATGGCGTTATTCCATATTTGAGACATTTTTATTAGTGCAACTCATCAGATTGCAACCAACTGCCCATATCCCGCGTAACAATCACTGCGCATATAGACGTATACATAAAATAGTCCCTGGAGTAGCTCAGTTAAAAAATGGAAGAAATGAACTGGGACTTGTTCAAAATTCAAAATTGGTAACAATGAACGTGAACTTGTTCATTTTAATCTGTGTGAACTGAACTTTGAGCTAGCTCTTGTGAAGTGTGAACTTGCACAACGCTGATAGTTATCACCTTCTACATGAACTGATCAGCACTTTCTGAACTTTCATACAAATGTTTGCCAAACCATGACTCATAAATGAAGTTTGAGTTTCCTTTATGCACAAACATCCATGTACAGGCCTCTCCACCTAAGCATGTTAGACATTAGACATGCATGAAACACTTCTCTGTTAAGGACCACTGCGAATGTTGCAGTTATTCTCCATCTTTTCGGGCCTCTGGCTGAGACCCATGTTATTGGAAGTTCTCCAGCTCTGTGAAGAAAGTGCTGCCTTTTCATAACTCTCAACAGCGATACACAGATCTCCATGAGGGGGAAAGGATAACGATGTGGTGGAACCATGGTGGAGCATGGATTGCACAGTTGGAGAGCACACTCAGAGATACCAGAGATATCATAGATACCAGGAGCTGATGCTCTAATCAGCCATTTGCCCTGAAAGAGAGATGGGAGAGATTGTGCCCAGCACCTCATGGCTGGTGCAGATTATCTGGGCCTACATCTGGTCCATCAGCTGCCGCACTTGCTCGTTCGCACCATCTTGCATCAGCGCTTTGCTATTGCCTGGCGATAGAGTGGGGAGACCACGGCCGTCTCAGCTGCACTCAGCTGACAGTAGCGTGAGCAGAGGTCAAGCTTGCGGATCGCCCTCCCTCTGTGTGCCATGGCAGTCTCCTTTACCTTCCTATGAGGCATTCATTATGCCTGAGGGAGAGCTCTGTGCCATCAGAAACACAGCGAGAGCTGTTTGGTTGGAACACAAACTCTCTGTTCCGTGGCAGGAAGACGGCTCTCGGACTCAGGCCATGGGAGTGCCGGAGTGTTTCTCAGGCCACCACACCCTGAGATGAGTCAATATGCAGAACACATCTTCATCAGACAGCACTCATTGCTGCTACCAGCACCATTAACCAATAACTCTATGGAAATATTCACTTAGCACTAAGGCTATACAGGGGTATATGGAAAATGGCTTGTAAGAACATGATCGGCTGGAGTATACAGGATAGAGTGGAGCATACAGTATATTCTGAGAAATCTTTCTCCCCCTCCCTATCTATACATATATGCATAGATATTTATTATGTATATCCTCATATTTATTTCTCACCTATAACAATATATTAGAAACTTAATTAATTAATCACTTATTAATTGCTAACAAGTATCATATCACATTATCTGAACTATATACAGTAGCAGTCAGAAGTTTGAACATAACTTTTATTCTTTATTTTTACAATTTTATACATTTTAGAATAATAAATGTCAAAACTACAAAATAATACAAAAAAAGAATACAAAAAATGGAATTATGCAAACAAAAACAAAAAACAACAAAAACAAATCAAAACTACATCATATTTTAGATTCTTCAAAGTACCCAAAATATTATTTTAAAAATAAATTGTTTTAGAAAGAAATTCATGCATAGGCATCGACTTCACTATTTATATTTGTCAAATGACACGTCTTTGAATGCATGCTTCCCATTATCTTAATCTAAAACATTATCTAAAGTGTGTCCAGACTTTTGACTGGTACTATATATATGTATATATATGTCAAAATACATTCACATAATTTGAAATTCTAAATATAACTTGCTAAATGGTGACAACAAAGCAGAAAGAATGCCTTAAAATAGAAGTACTCCAAAGAATGACAGTTCAAGTTAGATTTCACACCACAAACACAGCAACACACATCACATCATGTATGTACCATCCTTCAGTCTTCTTTTTGGTGCCCTTCTCACTGTTCTGTAGCCTGGTAAAAATGTGACACAAGAGAATTACCTGCTCTTTCAATTAATTCATTTCAGTTTAAAGGACTCAGAGGGTCATATTGTGAATTATATCAGCAGTCTATCTACATTTTAAAACAACATCATTTCTGAGCAGCTGTGTATATGAAAAGAGGTTCTGCCAAAATGAATACATTTCTGACTGAACCCTATTTCAGTCAGAGATGATCTGAACACAGAATAAAAATGCCCCTCAGTTCGAAGTCAGGGTGCCGTCAATATTTTTGGTTGATCAACAGTGTCCCCTCCTGGCCAGATTGTTTAATACACTATATCCAGTTGGAAATGAAAAATAAAAATGTATTAGATGATAAATAAATTAAACTACATTTTTAAAATCTTACACTTTTGTGTATTTAATCAATAAAAATGCTTTCAGCGTATAAAATGGGAATTTACTATACTAAGAACCTTTTCTCTCTAAGCCTATATGAAAATGTGCAAAAATTGACCTCTCATTAAAATGACTGGCATCAAAATGAAGACAAGTTACACAAAACCATTTGGAGCACATTACCTCACACAAACTGGACAAAAACTACTTCAATGCACCCCAACTCAGGTTTCCTATATTCTTTCATGCAACTTGGCCCTGTGCCACACCTATTTTTGCAAGTATTTCTACTGACTAAAAAAGAATAAATACGGTATGTGTCACATTTTTCTTGACCAAAAAGAAAGAAAAGCTGACAATTCCAATGCCTACGGGAGACACTATGACCATAGATATAGTAACCATTTACCTTGGTGTGATACCATTTTTAAGCCAATCTGATTTTTATATTTTGTGGGCTCACAGACAGATCAGTGTTACGGCACTGTGCTCTTTTGGGTTTCAGACACTGACGAGCACCACAAAGGTGTATTATTAGCTCCCATACCAAATCATAGAATACTCACTACAGAAAACATCCTATTGACAACAATACACAATACACATTGTACCGGTGAAGCACCCGATTCTGTTCCCCTCCGAATTCCGTTTCCCTTTACGCCACCATGCCATAACTCTTACATATTTGCCAGGTTACCATACGTATTCACAGAACTAACGTAAGTGAGAAGCACAACTGCTTGTACGGGAAGCGAAATGGTTCAAGGAGTATTTTCTTTCAACTGAAACTTGGAAACCTCCGACAACTGAATTAAATTAAATGGTGGTAATGGTACACTTTATTGATCCCCGTAGGAAAATTTGTCTTCTGCATTTGACCCATCCGAAGCAATGGGCAGCCACAGTGCGGCACCCGGGGACCAACTCCAGTTCTTTTGTCAGTGCCTTGGTCAAGGGCACTGACAGGAGTATTAACCCCAACGTGCATTTCGTTTTTTGATGGTGGGAGGAAACCAGAGCGCCCAGTGGAAACCCATGCAAACACACGGAGAACATGCAAACTCCACACAGAAAGGACCTGGGATGGCCGGGATTCAAACCCAGGACCTTCTTGCTGTGAGACAACAGTGATAACCACTGAGCCACCATGCTGCTAAATAAAATTTAAATCAAAATTTTGATGGCAGGAGCATGAAAAGTGTGTGGCTGGGATGGCTGGGGTCAGAGAGGATCCACTGTGCCTTCCTCCTGCAGCGCTGGCTGTTGAGGTCCTGGATGGCTGGCAGCTCAGTCCTGGTGATGCGCTGTGCCGATCTGACCACCCTCTGCAGAGCTTTGCGGTCAAGGGCGGTGCAGCTGCCGTACCAGGTTGTGATGCTGCCAGTCAGGATACTCTCGATGGTACACCTGTAGAAGTTGGTGAGTATCTTGGAGTCCATGCCGAACCTCCTCAGCCGTCGGAGGAAGAAGAGCCGCTGCCTCGCTGCCTTCATGACCACACCTGTGTGGTGTGACCAGCTCAGATCCTCACTGATGTTAATCCCCAGGAATCTGAAGCAGCTGACTCTCTCCACTGCTGTTCCCTCAATGTGGATGGGGGTGTGCCCCCCTCCATGCAGCCTCCTGTAGTCCACGATCAGCTCCTTGGTCTTGCTGACATTGAACATAAGAATATAAGAACGTAAGAACATATTATGGTGAGAACAGGCCATTCGGCCCAACTAAGCTCACCATTACAATTAGAGAATATCCAATACTGCATCAAGTCTGGACTTGAACACAGCGTGTTCTCTGCCTCAACTGCATGACCTGGCAACCTATTCCATGTATTGATAACTTTTTGTGTAAAATAACACTTCCTTATATCAGTGTGGAACTTACTCTTAACTAGTTTCCATTTATGTGCCCTTGTTCTACAGACTGAACCCACCCTAAAAATGTATTGTAATTCACTTTATTGAGTCCTTTTATAAATTTAAAAACCTCTATTAAATCACCCCTAAGTCTCCTCTCACTAATGGTGTGTTTCCACCAAGCAGTAAAAGTCTAAATAGGTTAAGTGACTTGAGTCTTTCCTCGTAGCTTTTATACTTCATGCCAGGAAGTAATTTAGTTGCCCTTCTTTGAACTTCTTCAAGAACCTAAATATCTTTTCAATATCATTCTCACCTACAGGAAATACTCCGGTTTGGTTTAGGGGAGGGGCGGCGCCTGGGTAGAGCATGCAGGAGGCAGGACATGATGTAAAAACTACGCTGCAGAAATCGCAGTGGCTGTATTCGAAACCGCCTACTGCATACTATGTACTACACAAATATATACTGTATACTGCATGTTATTTTTCAGTGTACTACCCATTATGCAACCATTAATAATTACATTTGCAGTTACATTGTCACTTGAAATCATTGCGAGTTTAGAAATGTCCAGATTTCCTCGTGGTATTTGCCAGTTAGACGCCACTTGCATTCTCACGAGTGAAAAGTATTGACGAGTTCACGAAAAGCATTCGCGAGTTGAAGTATTTTCACTTTTTTTCTTTTCATTGTCTTACCTTTCGGTGGTACGGGCACATAATGTGGCACAGAGGAGGAGAGGGCGAACATAGCTATTGTACTTTTGGGTAGCCTATAAAAAATCACACATAGCCATCCAAATGGTGCTACTGGTACACATAATTTATTATTAATTATACATTTATTATAACAGGTAAGTTTTTGTTGTTCGCTACGTAATGTTAGGTCACCATTTCACTATACCCATCACTATTACTTAGCTAAAGCTTAGCTAGCTACTAACCAGATAATAAACTACTAACCAATGTTATTAATCATCGTAAGAGACAAGTTTTAGCAGTATAGCTATAGCTAACTATCTTTAGAGATAGCTATCTCTTTAATGATCATTAGACTCAAAATAGCATGTATTTGGACATATCCGCAATGTCAACGAAACAGTAGAAAGCAATGTGCAGGCACGCGGAAAAGAGTACGAGGCAGACGTTTGTATTCTTCCGGTGCCAGTCACATAATAGAAACGTCATCAACACGCCCACTCGCTCGCGGTGGATTCTCCGGTGGAACGTTGCCTGCTCTATTCACACATGGGCTCACTCTGACATGAGCCGGACTTTGTACTAGGGAGCTGGCAGAACGAAGTCCGTCACATGTCCGGTCCGACTGATTCGGACATTTACGTTCTCACATACAGCTCCTCCGGCTAAGGGCCAGATACGTTCCGGCGTCCAGTGTATGTGTGAAAGGGGCTTTATAGTGGGGTGCCCAAAACTGCGCACAGTATTCCAAGTGAGGTCTGACTAGAGCATTGTACAATTTCAATATAACCTCCTTAGATTTATAATCAATACTTTTGGCTATATATCCCAGCACCCTGTTGGCCTTTTTGATGCTACAGCACACTTCCTAGATCCTGTTAAGCTTGGGTCAACTATTACTCCCAAGTCTTTTTCAAATTGAGCACATTCTAGTTTTTTTTCCCCCCATGAAGTGGTCTTGTCTACGGTTCTTATTTCCCCACATGCAAGACTTTACATTTATCTAAATTGAATGTCATCTGCCAGGTATCTGCCCACTTTTGGATGCTGTTAGGTCTTCCTGTATTACCTTAGTTGATTCCATACTGTTGACTAGACCCCCTAGTTTTTTAGTTTTTTCATCTGCAAAAAAAAGTCCAGGAGGTTTGTTAAGCATGCAAAAACCATGCTGGCTATCCTCTCGCTCTCGCTCGCTACCTGCTGCTCCTCACCTGTTTCCTGCTCCGCACTTCCTGTTGCTCGCCTCCCGAACGCCAGACGCAAGACGCTGATCGGCTAGGACCCAGCCAGGACCCAAACCCGGAGTACTTGCTGATTCCAACACCCTCACAAAGACTACATACGTAGTAGCCAACTAGTTACGTACAATGGCTTCTCACAGCTCTGTCTCTCCCATGCTTAGCTATCCTCCCTCTCGCTGTCTTCCCTGCTCTGTGTGCAACATGTTTAGTTCTCCGCCATTACTACCAACTTTACTTGTGTTAAATGCAAGCTAAACGCTAGGCTGACGGAGAAGGATAGCAGAATTACAAGCACGCATCCGCACTTTATACGAGATTAAAGCAAGTGAAAAGTTTATTGAATCTTTTTCAGTACCGGATGTGTCAATTAGCCTTTCCCCTAGTTCAACCCCGGTAGAGCCTTCGCAGCAAGGCGAGTGGGTTATGGTTCGGGAAAATAGACGCAAGCGCAAGCCCCCGGTGCACCACCAACCCTCGGTTCACGTTTCCAACAGGTTCTCCCCCCTCAGTAACACACCTGCTGAGAAGCCTATTAAAAGAGCCCTGATTATTTGCGATTCTATTCTTATAAACGTGAACGTAGAGACACCAACGACCATAGTCAATTGCATTCCTGGAGCCAGAGCTTCGGACATAGAAGCCAATTTGAAAGTGCTGGCTAAAGCTAAAGGTAAAAGTAAAGCTAAATACTCTAAAATTGTTATTCACATCGGCGCTAACGATGTCCGCATGAGACGATCGGAAGTAACAAAGTTAACTATTAAATCGGTGTGCAGGATTGCTGAACAAATGTCGGAATCAGTCATTTTCTCTGGCCCCATCCCCATGTGGCACTGCGATGAGATCTATAGCAGATTAACGTCACTTAATCGTTGGTTGTCTGAGTGGTGCCCCCCTAACAACGTGGGTTTTATAGATAATTGGCACAAATTTTGCGGGAGATCTGGTCTTTTCAAACGAGATGGCATCCACCCCTCGAGGGAGGGTGCAGCTATCATCTCTAGAAACATGAATCATAGTCTGAATTCCTCTAAACCTTGACTTATCAGGGCCAAGGCCAGGCAGCAGACTTCTGTCCTTCCGTCTGCTTTTTCCCTGGAACCACCACTTTAAGTCAATCCCATAGAGACAGTGTCTGTTCCACGACCCTCGGTCCCAAACTTCTTAAAAACATCCAGTAGGGGCATTTGTGCTGATAATTTGATAAAAATTAAGTTTGACAAATCTGAAAGTAGTACCTGTAGACAAATGGCCCTTAAGATTGGGTTAATAAATATCAGATCGTTACAACCTAAAGCTATATTAATAAACGAATTGATTACTGATCACCAATTTGATATCTTATGCCTGACTGAAACTTGGCTTAAACCTAATGACTTTGTTGCTCTTAATGAATCAACTCCTCCCAGTTACTGTAATCACCGGGTCCCTCGACCTACTGGTAGAGGTGGCGGCGTTGCTGCTGTACACAGCTCCAAACTCTGTGCCACCTTTAAACCTGGCTACAACTTCCATTTGTTTGAACTTTTAGTACTTAGCTTTGCACATCCTGACAAGACTGCATTTCAGCTATTTACCCTTGTAGTAGTTTACAGGCCACCTGGCCCTTACAGTGTTTTCTTATCGGAATTTGCCAACTTTTTATCTGACCTGGTTGTTAATACAGAAAAGGCTGTGATAGTAGGCGACTTTAATGTGCATATGGATAATGAACATGACCCGTTCAGAACAGCATTTTTGTCCATCATCGAACCCATTGGACTCTATCAAGCTGTGGATAAACCCACACATTACCGCAACCATACTCTAGATTTGGTCCTCAAATATGGAGCAGATATTAACCAGGTAGAAATTATGCCACACAATCCTGTATTATCCGACCACTATCTCATCTCTTTCAATTTACCACTAACGTGCTTCACATACTCGCAGCCTAGATCTTCTTCTAGGCGCACGTTTTGCTCTCTTACAGCCAATGCCTTTATCGACGAGCTCCCTACATCATACTACCAGCACAATGAAATCTCCTCTAGTTTATGTTCAGACCCTAGCTCAACTAAAATTAACCTACTCACAGACAGTACTGACTCTACTTTGCGTAAAACTCTGGATGCCGTTGCTCCCCTCAAAAGGAAGAAAATCACAGACAAGAAGCTAGCACCTTGGTATAACGACCATACTCGTGCTCTCAAACAAGCTACGCGAAAGCTCGAAAGAAAATAGCGCTCCACCAAATTACAGGTTTTTCTCCTGGCTGGAAGGAAAGTCTCCTAACCTACAAGCAAGCCCTCACAGCTACCAGATCCAAATATTTCTCTACCCTTATTGAGAGAAATAAGGACAATCCTAGGTACCTGTTTAGCACTATCGCCAGATTAACCAAGAGTCCTGCATGAGTTAACCCTACCATACCAGCAATTTATAGTAGCAATGACTTCATGAACTTCTTTGATAGTAAAATCTTAAAGATAAGAGGCACAATACGAAAATTCTCATCGACTTCTGCCTCCTGCCTGGCCAGTCCTGTTCCAGATTATGTAGGTATGTCTATTAGGCCCGCCTCACACTTTGACTCTTTTATACCCACTGAATTTAGCGACTCTTCTTCTTTTATCAATTCATCTAATAACTCTACCAGCCAACTTGACCCCATACCAGCTGGCTTCCTAAAACAGCTACTGCCTGCAATTGGCACACCGCTATTAAATCTTATCAACGTCTCCCTTACATCTGGACACGTACCTCAGCCCTTCAAAGTAGCAGTTATCAAGCCTATTCTGAAAAAGCCTTATCTTGATCCCAATGACCTGTCAAACAACATTTTGGAAGTTTTTCAGTCCGGGTTTAGACCTCACCACAGTACGGAAACCGCTCTCCTGAAAGTGCTCAACGACCTTCTACTCTCCTGTGACAATAGCTGTATCTCTCTTCTTGTGCTACTAGACCTAAGTGCAGCCTTTGATACCATCGATCATCGTATCCTCCTCGACCACGTCGAAAACCTGGTTGGCATAAGTGGACAGGCCCTATCTTGGTTTAGGTCTTATCTATCACAATGATATCAGTTTGTCTCCATTAACAACGAATCCTCCGCTCGTTCCAGAGTAAGATATGGTATACCTCAAGGATCTGTGCTTGGGCCTCTGCTCATCTCATTATACATGTTGCCTCTTGGCGATATCATCCGTAAACATGACATTAATTTCCACTGTTACATGGATGACACTCAGTTATACATATCAGTCAAACCCGTTGTCCCTCTGAATATATCAAACATGGAGGCCTGCCTAACAGATGTAAAGAATTGGTTTTCTTTTCTCCTCCTTAACCCAAACAAAACCGAAATATTGGTCATTAGCCAAAATTCAATCAGGAGCAAACTCACTCATTTTACACTGGACCTTGATGGTGTCTCCCTTGCCCCGAGTGCAGCCATCAAAGACCTTGGTGTTGTTATTGATCCTGAGCTCTCTTTTGAAACTCACATAACTAACACCTCTAGGACTGCCTTCTTCCATCTGAGAAATATAGCCAAAATCAGGAAAATCATATCAATTAATGACACTGAAAAATTAACCCACGCCTTTGTAACATCCAGATTAGACTACTGTAATGCCCTCTTGTCAGGATGTGCAAACGTCTCATTAAAACCCCTTCTGCTGGTGCAAAATGCAGCTGCTCGAATCTTAACTAAAACTAAACGCTTTGAGCACATTACCCCAGTTCTGGCTTCTCTCCATTGGCTACCTACTAAATACCGGATCGTTTTTAAAATACTCTTTTAAATACTCTTCACATTTAAGGCTTTGAATGGGCTTGCCCCTCCCTATCTTAGGGACCTTCTTCACCAATATCTTCCGCAGAGAGCCCTTCGCTGCCAAAATGCCGGGCTTCTCATCATTCCAAGAGTGGGCAACCACTATAGGCGGTAGAGCCTTTTCCTATCAAGCCCCTCTCCTGTGGAACAGCTTACCCACCGAGATTCGGGGAACAGACTCTCTCTCCACCTTTAAGTCTAGGCTCAAAGCATATCTATATAGTAAATCCTTCAGCTGAGGGACATGGCCTGGTGCTGGCGTGGATCATAAAGTCTCTGGTGGACTAAGAGGTCATTGCTTTCATGGACTCTGTGTCGTGATCTGGTGTTGACTGTCTTAGGGTCGCCCTCATGACTATGCCGGTCCCTTGCTGCCATAATGCCTGCCAGGGTTTTTTGCTTGTTGCACACTGGCACCTTTTTCACTGCCCCTCCTCTCCTGCCTCTCTGTTCTACATCCCTGCCATTCTTATCATCCACTAACCACTGTTTTCTGTTTGCTTCCTATCCCTGCTCCGGGCTCCTGTCAGGAGCTGTAGCCCAAGCATCTCATCCCGTTTTCCAGTCCTGCTACCTTGCTGACCTGTCCATCAAAGCCAACTGCGTTCCAAGAACCAGACATCCTAGGAGACATTCTTATAATCGCTCTACTGTGAATTAATATTGTCTATCGATCTTAAATGTCAAAGTACATTGTATAACTTGTCTTTAACGCTATCTGCACAGTGCCGGCCAGAAGCAGATGGGCTCCCCCTCTGAGCCCGGCTCTGCTCAAGGTTTCCTCCTGATAGGGAGTTTTTCCTTGCCACTGTTGCCTTAGGCTTGCTCTCAGGGGGTCTCAGGCCTGGGAACAATGTAAAGCTGCTTTGTGACAGCTTGCATTGTAAAAAGCGCTATACAAATAAAAATGAATTGAACTGAATGGAAATGAATTGAATTTAAGATACCATTTTGTTCAAGGAATAATTCCAAATTGTCCCTAATGTTGGATTCCAGTAATTTACATGTGATACAAGTTAAGCTGACAGGCCTATAATTTCCTGGATCAGTCCGGTCTCCTTTCTTGTAGATAGGTACTACACTGCCATGGTTCCAGTCATCCCGTCTTTTTGAGAGATTGTTTAAAAATAACTGTCAGAGGCTTGTAAACCACGTCCGCTAGTTCCCTGAGAACACTTGGATATATTCCATCGGGGCCTGCTGCCTTATTTGCTTTAAGTTTTTGGAGTTTATCTAGTACTTATGCATCATTTAAATGAATTTCCTCCATAAGACTCTGAGAACTGCATGTACCTGAAGGCATATGTGAAAACACTTCACTAGTGAAACTCTCCACAAAGTAACTATTTAGGGTATCAGCAATAGCTTTGTTATCATAAACCATAACTCCATCCTTAGGGTTGCTCTTTGCATCTAGTGCAATCTGTCTTTCAAAACAAACACCTTTTAGCTTCCTTTATTTTTTTCTTAACTTGAGCTTGCATATTACTGTATTCAATCTCATTACTCTCTGAGCTGTCCAACTTGAATATTCTAAATAATTTCCTTTTTTGTTTCAAACTGTCCTGTAGCGACTTATTCATCCACTGTGGATGCTTCTTTTTCAGCTTCCCTTTTCTCACTTGTGGAATGAATTTACGCTGTACATCCAGAATAATCATTCACAGTTTTGCCATCTAGAAGAGGTACCCAGTTTATATTCCTTGTATAGTTATGCATCTTAATAAGACGTGTAGCCACTTGTTAAACCTCCATATAAAGGCTTGCTTCCCCTTTGCACCGGTAGAATTCCAGGGAAGACTACTGTGGAGGTTCTGCTCTTATAGGGCGCACAAACGAACGAGACCATTTTGGAGCAATTCGGAGACGCTTGGGGTGCTGGGTGACGTCATCGCACAAAAATACAATGTTTATATCTAAAAACCCATAGCAGCACAAACGAAATTTTTTACGGCACAAACGAACAGTAATACCATCTCGGCTTTTTTACTTGGGGTGCCAACTTCACGCAGGTCAGATGAACTCATCCTGGAGGTCTCCCTCCAGAAATCCGATCATCCGGCAACTCTTGCAGTTTTGGCCACATTTTCACCCCTCAGCGCGCTTTCCCTAAATAAAGATTTACTGCCGAGACAAAATTACCTGCTAAAAAGTGCTAAAGCACCGAGGTGGCTCGGAACAGCCAAAGGCAGAAATTAAACACAAGAAATGCCACTCAGCCTAGATACAATAAAACTATGCTTACAGTTCCGCAAAAGCAGCCGCGCAAACAACCAGAATCAGGACATCTTAAAAGCAAACTCTGAGGAACGGTAAAAACAAAATAAACAAGCAAACTTGCTTGCTAGCTAAACTACCTGCCTGCTAGCCAAAGTATGCTATTTAAAGATTTGCTCCTGAGAGGGTGAAAAACCACAAAAACCTCTCGTCAGCCAGAGTATGTGCCGAATTAGCTACGTTTGTCAACGCTTCGACGGAGGAAAAAACAGGAAAATTCGAAAATATCCGATTATTGAATAGAATGTAGGAGCTCAGACACCACTCCACAAACACAGCACTAACTCATCCAGGCTAGAGCAATCGAGCAGGAGGTTGTTGCCCCGACACCACGATGTCAGGGCTCTAACCTCTGCTCTGTAGGCAGACTCGTCTCCGTCTGTGATGCAGCCGATGGCGGTGAAACGAACAAGAATTCTTGTACTCACCATTCATAAGAGAATGATCCGCCTGTTACTGTGGCTCGCAGCAAAGTGGTCAATCACACTGAAAGTATGCAGTTTTTTTTTTGTTCTGAAAGAAAATCGCCAACACAGCAAGGTTGGTTCGAGCATGCCTGCCGACTTTTTGTTAGTGAAATATTACACGTTTTCCTCACGTGTAGTATTACGGCACTAGCTAACTTCTCGCAAAACAAAAACAAATGAGTTAACCTAAAATAACTAAGCAGCCAGTAAGCTGACAATTACAATCGCAATGTACGCAGCAAGCAGCGAATGTAATCACACAAGCAAAGGTCAACGACATGGGTTCATGATAAATTTTGTAAATGAAAAATATTTTATCGCTTAAACAAAAGCTTTAATAAATTTAGTGTCATATTTTATATTGTAATTTTAACATAAGTGAATGTTCCATTTTATACCAAAACATTTCTGGGAATGCTAAGGGGTAGTGATGTCGAGATGAAGCTTCATGAAGCCTTGAAGCTTTCCAGCCAGATGTGTCGAAAAGTGGTTCATTTCTCGAGTCTTCGAATGCACTCTAAAGACCCCTGCTGGTCAATGGAAATACGACACGAGAAAAATTCTCGGCACGGTGACAGCGCCGAGATGTGCGCTAGCCTATGGGTTAGCAAAGGCCTGATGCATTAACATGCATAGGCCTACACATGAATGTTATGTCAAATAAAGAAATAGTTCATTTTAAGTATTTAAAAGTATTTATTTTGTAAATTTAATTATAGTTAAAATCTGCATACAGCTCTGCGTCCATCTCCACACCCATTACTCTTGTTTGAATTACCCATGAACTCGTCATTGCATGTATGGAACACATATCACAAGAAAGAGCGGAACCGGAGCTTTGTAATGATGCTAGTTGCATATTTGTACATACCGTTATGAAGACAGATCGAACTTCTGCAAAGCAATATCTTTACTTATGATAATTTCATTTCCATACTCCTGCTTCTCGGTTGAATAAGTCACGAAGTCCCTATCGAAAATAAGCAGCAGACCTTACCCTTTCCGATGATACTAGTTTCTCTGTGCGACTAAGCGTTGTAGTGTAATCCGGTTTTGAAAATACAGCGAATTTCTGCATTGTCTCCAACATAGGGCTGACATTACATCTTACTTTGTATGAAAAATAAACACAAAATAATGTATTTGCTTTTCATTGCAATGATTCAAAAGTTGTGGTCAAACGACGTGCGCAGGCTTTCATAAAATAAAGCACATTCTTCATTCAATGATTCAGTGACAAGACTTCAGAGAATAAAAGGGACTAAGCACATATTTTTTCAAATATTTATTTACTATCCACAATATAAATCATCTGATCAGTGTTTATCTGGGTAGTGTAAGCCATTCTGATATTTAAGGTTCTTTAAAGTGGACAGTGGAAAACATGTTGCAAAATGATTCGTTACAACACGAAATAACACCATAATAATGCATCTCATAATCTCCAACTACCTCAAACACTGACAACAACCCATGCATTCGAGAGAAATAGTCGAAACGTTGCGCTTAACTTGAACTTTTCTTGAAGCAGCGGTTAAACGAGGCTTCGAACGTCACTTGTGGCGTCTTTCGCCAAAACAATACAAGCCCCGACACGGGGGGGCGTGCTTCATGTTTTTGACACAAGCTTCGAAGCCTCGTTTTCAAGGGTAACGCTACGGGGTAGGCCTTTTCTAAACGTAGCACCCCCTCTAATCGCTCCTGGGTAGGTTACATGAGCTAAAATGCACAGAGACAATGGCCCACATCTACACATGCAAGACCTTTTCACGTATATTTTTCGTGAAAAATGTGAGCTGACCGCCTTCCTGTTTACTTTCGTCCGTTTACATTTTGCTGCACCCTTCCTACCCTTCGTGTTTGTTTCTGCTTCATCCGCTGTCTTAACACGAAGGCTAATTGTGTAGAACCCTGGCGCATGCTGTCGGCCCAAACCGGCGACCAAGTGCACTAGACCGCCTTTCCGATGTTTGGCGCTTCCCACCTATTGCTTCTTCACTGGTGCAGTGGTTGCATTATGATATGGTTTACTTGATGGCTTGACTACAATTATGCATCATTCATTAACCAACAATTTATATAGCTGGATTCTTACAATGGGTGGTAGTGTAGCTTGGTGGTTAAAGAAGCAGGACTCGTAACCGAAAGATTGCTGGTTCGATTCCCCGCTGGGGCACTGCTGCTGTACCCTTGGGCAACGTAGTTTACCCACAATTGCCTCAGTAAAATATCCAGCTGTATAAATGGGTAACGTTGGAAAAATAAATACAAACTGTACGTGATGTAAGATGCTCTGGATAAGAGCGTCAGCAAAATGCTAATAATGTAAAGTAATAATGTAGCCTGCACTTACCATAGGAGAAATACCCTGCTTAAAGGTAATCGTTCTTTCCCCCACACTGTCTGTAACGAAATAACAGTCACTTTTTGATGACCTACTTAGTTAGCTAGCCTGTTTGCGATCGGCACTGTCAAGGATGTATGTTGGAGTGTGCATCTTTAAGTATCGTACAGCTGTTTTGTGTATCCGGGGTTGACAGGCGGAGAGCTGGAAAAGGAAGTGGGAGAGAGACTTGTACACATGTGTACACATGTAAAAATACCAACACCTCCTGTTCCGCTCAGTTATGTAATAAACGTGATAACTGGAGCGCAACGGCTCTCGTTATTTGACAAGCACCAAGTACGAAAAAAATGCAAAATCGCAAGGAAGCAGAAGGCTGCTAATCTTCATTCTAGCAAAATGTTGTTCTTACAATGAGGTATCATACCAGAGAATATTCAAACTCATGCCTGCCCATACATTTACTAATATTGCTGGCATACATTATTTTTGTTGCTGCCCTGCACACTCATTATTATTGAATTGTTTTTAATGATTTTCAAAAGGTTCACACAACAACTTTAACATCTACTTTCTCATTCATCGCTGTGGTCAGCTAACGCAATGTCCGCAGTCCCAGCTGCCATCATTCAGCACCGAGATGGTCAGGTCACCCTGAGAGGTTTGGTGGTTGACTCCAAGCCCTTTTGCTGGTGATTTTTGGTGAGCTTGAGTATGAAGTCCTTCGCCTGCTGTGGATCTTTGAAGCGGGACTCTTCCATCCGATGTAGTAATCCTTGGCTCTGCCGGTTACCTCAAGCCAAACCGGACCCCCTCGCATCCACGCAGCAAACAACTGATCTCATTGAAGGCCGCTCGTTGTTTACTTACTGCAAGGGTGAAGTCAGGGTGAATACCAATTCTCTCTCCATCGGCCATTGTCACTGTTCTCAACTGTGCAGCTTTCTTCATTATATTTTAAATGGCATTTAACCACAATGGCCCTGGGTGGCTGGTTATCCGCTGTAGGATTGCTGCGTAGCGGGCGGTGAGCCCGATCGAGCAGAGGGGTTTTCTCAAGCATCAGGGCATCTCGAAGCACGTCAGCTACAAACAGCGTGGTGATTTTTCCAATATCTCGACCCTCTTTTACCCCCTATGATGGGGATGTTGCAGCGTCGTGATCTCGCCTCCAGGTCTTTGTTTCGTTCCTTCAACACTGCCACTGCCTTTCATTAGCTTGGACACCTGTTGCTCCACGGAGACGATGAAATCCGAGTGCCTGTTAGCTGCAAATTCACATTCATCGATTCGGCCCTCCAGTGCCTTAACACTGTGGATTGGGCTACAGCTTTTTCTTCTATTTTAGCGAGCGGGTCTTCCCGCTTCCCGAGAATCTTGTTTTGATCATTGGACGGGGCTGCCGTAGTTCATGTATGCTTGTGTGTGTTGACACACAATATCCTGCCTGTTGTCTTAACACTGAGAGGTTGATGACATTCAGGCTGAACCTATTTTTATTTTTATTGTTTTCATTATTGTACATCATTGTTACGACTGTTACATACAACTACTCCTACAACTAATCATAATAATTATTAAAGACACCGTAATTGGGATAATGTATAATTCTTCTACTGCATCTTATTTTTTAATGTTGTAATTTGACATTAACACAGATTACGTTGTTTAAATATAAATACGATTGTAAAGAAGTCGAAACTACACTCGGTTTAGCGCACTGACCATGCACAGATATACGGTCATACTTCCGTGTGCTGAGAATAATGGTATAACTAGTGTCTTCCAGCGCAGGAATGTGCACGAGCCGGGGTGGTACTCGAGCAGCGCATGCATTCGGAGAACAACAGCTGCGCTCTCCTCTCCCAGCAGCCACCGCGGCCACTTGTTGTCACGGTTTAGGCGACTCCGGGGAGGCCCTTGCATTCTGTGAAAATAGCTGAATATAGACTGCTAGAGATCGCTGTATTCTTAGAAAAGGACAACGCAAACGGATTCCGGTACGTTTTGGAGATAAGATCAAGGTAAAGTAGCAGCATTTTGGTGATAGCCGCCGCAGATATTAGCTAGCCAGCTATCGGATGTTCGATTTTTGCCAGCATCATCAATGCATTGCTAAGCTGTAGCTAATCAGTATCGAGCTCGCTAACTCAGTGTAATCAGCATAATCTGGAGCTGGCTAGCTGGCTCCTTGTCTCGCATCGAGTCAAGCCCCGGATCCGACAGCAATAAATGCAGTGATCGCTATGTAGCCAAATACCTCTCAGAGTAACTACAGCATCCTGCAGTCACCGAGTTACTCACCGGTATGCTAGCTGTTGTATAGAATCTAGTTCGCTTGTAAGCTTTGACACAACATGAATAGAAGCTAATTCTTAATTTCTCTTATAAACACAGCAAACACACAGTCTTACTTAGTTAACTACCCTGGTTTCATAGCAGGCTAAAATAGCTAGAATTTTCAGTTATTGGACAAGGTATGTATGCAGCAAACCTAGTGGGGTATAGAATGCAGCTAGTCATGTCAGCTACATGTAAAGCGCAGGCTACAGTAACGTTAGATAAAAAGCTGACTGGCGAAGAAATTAGTGGCTAGCTAGTACATAGGAAAGTGACATCGGAGATGGTAGGCTTGACTGGCTTGTCTCCTTCATTGGGCCGGAAATGCTGACATATCTAGCCGTCTTTTGACTAGCCAGATATTTAAATGCAAAGAGGGATGGAGGATGCTTTTCAATTTTCTGGCACGCTAGCTCTCTAACTTCATTTAATCTGCCAGTGCAAATCGCTAGCTACCTAAGCACATTGTATCAGAAATGTGGTTATGTTGCTACTTTGTTAGCTTGATAGTCTAAACTATTTAGCCTTTCGACCGACACAAGCTACCCTCCTTACTGAAGTCACCGTATGACGCCATGCGAAAACTTCCTTGGGCGGGCTGGAAGGGGGTGGGGGAGACACTGTAGAACTGTCCTGGAGTCATTTGGAAGGCGTCTCTGCTGACGGAGTAAGGATACCTCATTAATCAGCTAACGCTGACTACACTTGATCAAAGCATGTCAGGTTATGAAGAGCCTAGTCCCAGACTAGTTTGCTAGTCCTAGGCCCTGTTCACACCTGGCATTAACATGCGTCTTGGGTGAGCTGATCGCTAGTGGACAGCTCTAAGTACGTCTGTTCACACCTGGCATAAAAATGCGTCTCCACATGAGTCTCGAGTGACCACTTGTGATCGGATCTCACTTCCCCGCTCTATACGCAAATAAACACGTACATATTTCCGTTTGCAAATGTAAATTTACACATTATTTAAAGGTCTGTTTGAACGAATCTTGATATGACTGTCACTATGAAATAGTGTGTGTTGTATCTCTAAATGAAAACCTAGTTGACTAGCAAGATAGATTACGTTCATCACTGAAATTAAATACCCCACACTCAGCTGCAGCTGATCTTTTGTTAAATTCTGTTTATCGTTGGAAAAAGCAGAAACGCTAGATTAGGCATGTCACCATACCAGAAATTTAGTAGTCGATACCAATACCAGTGAAATTCCACGATTCTCCATACTGAACTCGAAACCACGGTCAAAAACAAAACAATAAATCCCATGTACTTCAACATACACTCCTTAATTAAAAACATTTGAACATTACAAAAAACATCAGTGGCATGTAGCCTTAAAGTATTTAAAACAAACAATACTGTGCTTAGTTACAAACAATCAACTTTTTATGATGGTACAGCATTTCAATTGCAGTACCCAGCCAAGACATGAAAAAAATATGAAACTAAGAAATAGGCCTATATATAATAATAAAAAGAAACAACTATTAACATTACAAAAAAGAATGGTGGCATGGTATTTTCTGTGCCTCTGAAAAGCTTCTGATATGGTTGGCTGTGCATGTGTTTGCTACCTTTGCTCCTGCCTCTCCTGGTCGACACCCTCCTCTGGCTGATACTGTGAAAGGAAAATTATGAGATTTCAGTTATCAGGTATAGGTCAATGACTGTAAGAAAACAGCAGAGGCTGCACACAAAATGTACTAACACAAACACACACACACACCTCTATATACTCAGAGTGCAAGCAGTAGTTTAAATTTACTGACATGGTGACAGACCATTAGTCCGGAAATATTTATTTAAAATGCTAACGTTATATTTTGTTGACAGATGAGAGAGAAATGTGATCGTTGATCACAGTTTTGGAACGTTAAGCCACGTCAAGCGTTTTAGAATGTCCCCTTGATATTCATGATATCGTAAATCTTGACTTCCACAATAGTCTACTAACATTTATTTGTAGAACTACAGTACTTCACGTGTAATTCATAATACCATTTTCCATGTAATATATTGCATTACACCTTTGGGGCTTGGAAGCATTTGAGGTAGCTTGCGAAGTCTAGTTGTTGCCTGTTGTCGCACTTTAAAACCCTTTCGCATTTGACTTATTTTTCATGCTATGTAACGTGTGTTAGGCTACGTCACATGGTTCGTTATGTTTTCATTAGCGTTATTAAGCTTCTCATAGTTTTCAGTTGGCATTTGCTATATTTTTTAACGTTAAATTGCTGTTTCCTCAAAGCTAAAATTAATTTTTCCAATCTCCTGTTCTAAACGCACCGGTTTTAGCATACGTGCTAAACAGCTAACCACACCGGTGTGAACGCCATTGGCGCGCAAATGAGTACATACTTCCGCTTACGCAGAGGACGTCAGTTGAGTAGGCGGTCGTTCAGTGTGGCCCAGGACACATTTGCGATCACACTGCTAAAAGAATGTGGCCATATGCAGCCCAGACCATCTCCGAATGTGGTCTGAGCGATCGGATCTAAACGCGTCCTCAATGCGTCTTGGATACATTCATACCTGTACTTGGCACTGTTGTGGTCGGATCACCCAAGACGCATGTTAATGCCAGGTGTGAACAGGGCCCTAGACTAGTTTGGTACTTCAGCCAGTACATTCTTTTGTCGGAGGGTCAAATGTGTATAGCTACTGTTAAAACAGTGAATGATCTTGTAACTAGGTCTGACCTGACAAATGCAGTTAAAGTTCAAATCAGTAACATTAACACACAAGAGGATATGTTTCATTGCGGTTGTTGGCACAACTGCAAGACTGCGAACATAACCCGTGATGCAAGGTGTATAAATTATTTTTTAAAAGCCGTCCACATGCCAGTTTAAAATAGTCATCGTATTCTTAAATCTCATATAACAAGAAAGGCAGGATGCTCTCTGAACTTAATTTATAAATTTAAGTGTCTTCATTGCACCAAAGAAATTAGTCTGCTGACATTTAGGGCAACTGTTAGGCCTAACAACATCGCTACCTGACTACTTAAAAATGCAACCAAAATTACGTTAGTAAATTTAAATGTGTTTACTGGGAACTCCATTTTGGATAATGCATAAATATTGTCATCCTAACAAGTCTTGTTGCTAGGTTGCACACCTCCTACTTCATCTATAGCAGCTAGCTAGCAGCACAGCTAAGTTAGTTAGCAAGTTACTTTTCTCTTATACACAAATTGATTCATCATCAAACATAATTCATCCTGTTTGAGGAACCTGCAGAGATGCAGAATCATGGTGGCACACCCATTGTACCATAAATCCACAGGCCATACAAGGAGATCCATTGTTCCCCACACCCCTATGTAGATAGAAAGCTTGACAGTAAATTTCTGAGTGCCAATTTGTTAAATTCATAAATATAGTTAGATGTGGTTTGCGAGGGAAAACTGTATAGCTAGCTCATTTTTGAAGGGCAACGTGTTAATTATTTATATTGAATGCTGACTGCCATTAGTGGAGTGGCTTTGGTAATATTTGTAAATGTATATAATTGGTGGTCTGTCTCAGCTGCTGCTTGCTGGCACATGCTTATCTCTGCTAACTACACAAGGCATCACAGTTTGTTACTGATTGCAGATTAATATCGGCTGAAGTTTCCACCATGCCTTCGATGCCAAGTTCAGTGATCACATTGCATAGCTAGAACTATCTAGTATTGTGGCTAGTTTTATAACTAAACTCAGTCAGTGGTGGGTTAGGTAGCATTTGTCTCAGAAAAGATAAGACTAAAACTAGAGCTGGCACATTCTCGTACTAACACAGAGATGGCTTCTTGAATGCATTTCAGTTTTTTACTTTCCATTTGTTTTTCTGTTTGAAGGAATCTGAGAAATGGAGTCTATTGGATGCCCAGTCACACAGGCAAGTCCTTCAAATGCCGACGTGCAGGTGCCGAACTCTTCAGGTGGAAGTGGCTGGGAAGTGACTGACATGACTCGATTGCAGCGTTTTTTGTGCTTTGGGTCAGAAGCGGGCATGTATAGTGTCAAGGAGCAGCACCTCAGCGTGGAGAATGCACAGGTGCTGATCCGGCTATTAGAGGAGGGCAGGGGCTGTGAAGTGGTTCAGGAGATAAAGAAGTTCAGCCAGGAGGGCCGAGCGGCGAGGGTGAACCCCGCCATTTTTGCCCTCGCAGTCTGCTCACAGCACTCGGATGTCAAGACCAAGCAGGCGGCCTTCAAGGCCGTGAAGGAGGTGTGCCATGCTCCCACGCACCTCTTCACCTTTGTCCAGTTCAAGAAGGACCTGAAGGAGGTGATGAGGTGCGGCATGTGGGGGCGGGCCTTGCGGAAGGCTGTAGCAGACTGGTACAATGAAAAAGACGCCATGAGTCTTGCGTTGGCAGTCACCAAATACAAACAGAGGATCGGCTGGTCACACCAGGACCTGCTGAGGCTGTCTCACATGAAGCCTGCAAATGAAGGTGATTACCAATACTGTCTGTTCACATTTTATAATGCCAAGTGTGAAGCCGTTTGCGTTCGATCAGCAGGTTGTGCTTCCAGTATTTTGTCTGCTGGTTCATGAGCATTCCTTCAGAGCAGGCACTGTACAGATAAACTGGCTTTCATGTCTTAATGGTTCACTGGTAGTGAAAGCAGTAGTCTCGACAGCACCTGCTCCAAATCAGTGTCCATGAAGATGCAGTGTGTGCATGAAGGTGTGCAAATACCCATGCTGTTGGCTTATAAATTTGAACCTTTCCCTGGACAATGGAATTTCGGAAGTTTATGCTTGCAGAGTTAAATGTGAGGTTCGTCTGTTTGCATTTGTCTTGTCATTTTGTTTTTCCAGATGGACTTTCTAAGATTAGTAGTTTTAGTGGGAACTAGGGACTAGTAGTTTTAAAGGGAACATATTTTTTCCAGTCAGTTCTGCAAACATACAGTTTAACTCATAAAGCTTAAATAATTTCAAAATATAGCTTCTGTTTTTGATTAAGCATCTCCTTAAACAAAAGTAATTCTAAATTGAAGGGAAACTGTGATTCTTTTCTTGGGACTTGGTATGTAAGTGTTAAAAGATTATCTAAGTAAGCACATCAAGATTTGATTAGATAACTAACAGATTTGATTTCAGGTATTACAGTGATCATTAAGTATATAACAAAAGGATGGAAGGAGGTGCAGGCAGCGTATGGCGGCAAAGAGAATTTGGATGAAATCACCAAAGTCCTCCAGTATCTGGAAGCAGTGGAGAAGGTCAAGCACTCTGAGGATGAGCTGGAAATCATCCATTTGATAGAGGAGCACAGGCTGGAGCGAGAGCAGTTACTGACCAACCACCTGAAGTCCAAAGAGGTTTGTAGCAGCACACTGCTGTAATGTCATTTATTTTGGACATTGTAGCGATCGTGCCAGTGAGCTCTTTTTAACTGGATGTTTTCTGTTTGATGCAAGGCCAAGCATGCTAGAGGTGTGGTCACTTTGCTTCAGTTCCCAGTTCAGACTCTTGTCTACAAGCTGCCTCACCTGGCACAATATGTTCCTCCCCAGTATCTTGCTCAGAGATCTGTATGAGGTGTATACTTCAGTGAAGACTATGGAGACATGATTAACCAAACCGGGTTAGCTCTGGTTGTGTTTTTTTAGGTGTGGAAAGCCCTGCTGAAGGAAATGCCAATCACAGGATTGCTGAGAAACCTGGGTAAGATGACTGCCAACAAGGTCCTCCAGCCAGGAAGTGCAGATGTTGCAGCCGTTTGCGAGAGGCTCCAAAACGAGTCGGCCCTGAAAAAGGTACTGATAGGGTTCATCTGCTTAGGGTGGCTGTCAGGCTGTCCACACATCTCCACAGTTCAGTGGAAATATAACTACACTGTTTGGATTGTTTCTGACCCCAGGCTAAACTTCACCCCTTCCATATCTTGGTGACTTTGCAAACTTACAAGAGAGGCCATGGAAATCGAGGGAAGCTGAAATGGGAGCCAGATGACGACATTGTCCAAGCACTGGACAAAGCCTTTTACAAATGTTTTATGGTAAGAACAGTTCCTGTTGCTGACGAGCCTATTACTGTTATCAGCATATTTTAGTTTTCACCAAAAAAGAACACTAAGGGTTGGTCCTAGTTTGTATTCACGTTGTTGCACGGAAGTGACGACTCTCTGACAACCAATCGATGGATGGCAGTAGGTGTAGCTCCATCCTTTACAAACCGTACCACCGTGCTTGGTACCCCAACAGAAGGGAACCAAAAACCAGCACGGTACAGTACGCTTATTTTGGTACGGTTCGCAACTTTTGATGATGAAAACATGAATAATTGCGTACCGTACTGTACCGTGCTGGTTTTTGGTTCCCTTCTGTTGGGGTACCAAGCACGGTGGTACGGTTTGTAAAGGATGGAGCTACACCTACTGCCATCCATCGATTGGTTGTCAGAGAGTCGTCACTTCCGTGCAACAACGTGAATACAAACTAGGGCTGTCAACGTTAACGCGTTAACGCTTGTTCACGATTAATCTGGAAACATTAATGCGTTTTAACGCAAATTAATCATATGATCAAGTTTGACCGCAACTCCCTTCCGTAATTCCAGCACGGATATTTACTTTACAAAGGCATTTTAACCCTTTCACGCGTACGGTCACACCGGTGTGATTAGCCGTTTAGCGCATATGCTAAAACTGGTGCAATTAGAACACTAGATTGGAGAAATTCTAGCTAATTTTGGCTTTGAGGAAAAAGCTATTTAACTCTAAAAATATAGCAAATGCTAACTGAAATCTATAAGAAACTTAATAACGCAAATGAAAACATAACGAACCATATAAGGTAACACACGCGCTACATACCATAACAAATAAGTTACATGCGAAAGGGTTAAAATGAAATTTGCCGTTCAGCACATCTGCGTTTGCCACGCCTTTCAGTAATTCAGCCAGGTAGATATCCGCGCTGGAATTAAGGAAGGAAGTTGCGGTCAAACTTGATAATATGATTAATTTGCATTAAAACATTAACGCATTAAAGTTTCCAGATTAATTGCGAAAAAGCGTTAATGCGTTAATGTTGACAGCCTAATACAAACACAAAAGTGTCTTGCGTTCTTCGCGCGCTTTTATGATGTCACGCAACTTACCTAGTTGACGCAGCAATCGCCATCCAGCATACGCCCTGCCTATTAAGTAACGTACGGTTGGCAGTGGAGACACAAGCCATACTAGGGTTTACCGTACCAAACCGTTACGTAACGAACCGAACTGTACCATACTGCTTGGTGGAAATGCACCATTTGATAGTCATGGTATAAAACATTTAGTTTTCTGCCCTTTTAAAAAAAATTTTCTCTGGTCCCTTGTGAGGTCATAGGTGTGATGTTCAATACAAACTGGACATTGCATTAGGATATGTCCTAATGCACCCCTTGTGTCAAAATGACATGCTAATGCTAGTGGACACTTAACATCAGCTATGAAACAGTTTACACTCTACTCTGATGCTTGGAACTGTTTGTCCATTTCATGTCCATGTATAGATAATTTACTGTTGTTCTTTGGAGGGAGTAGTGCACAGCCTGTGGTTTCTTTGTTAGCAGTTGACATTTCAGTTCTGCACTTACCAATAATTTAAGTGTGTGTGTAAGGATGTGCATGTGATTTATTGCTGTGTTGAACACCTTGTCTTGTTTCTTTGTTTGTTAACAGTTTAAATTTTAGTCCTGCTTGCCCCTTTAAGGATGTGTATATGATTATTTGTTGTGTTGAAATACTTAGTCAATCTCCCCCTGCCCCCACCTCCTGCACTCCCTCTCAGAATGTCGAGTCCACCGGGAAGAGGTTTGTTGTGGGGGTAGATGTCAGCGCTCCCACGAACACGACAGTGTTGGGGAGTTCCATCAGTGCTGCCACCACAGCTGCAGCTGTGACCATGGTAAGGCAGTGCCTGCCCAAATAAGGAGCAGTTAGTGGCTGAAGTATTTGCAGATTGACAAAGAATTCTTTCAATACATTATGAACTTGCTTAGCAGGTACCTTAAGACATGCTAAGTATGTTTTATACCTTACCAATTTATGCACCTAGTTGTTCACTGAAGCAGTTTAGGGAATATCTGTACTCAAGTGTACTATACCAGTGCCCCACTTAGGAATTTTCATTGTAATGTAAAAGTTGCAGGCTCCATTTCCTGACAGCTAAGCTGCCTGCTGCTATTGTTCTTCCACTGTTATTTTTAGCTGCGTTTATTTGTTGGACATATTTTGTCTCCCACACATCAAAAGATCAGAGTCCTTAGACATTTAAGTCCATCTTAAAATTTTCAGTTTTATTCATGCAAATAGTGTATGCCTAGTTTATAGGTCTGTAGTCCTTTGAGACAGAGGACAGCACAGCACATTTTATGCAAAGAAAGCTTTAAGCTGATAAAGATATCAACTTTCAGCTGAGATTGTTGCCTGTTCTAAAGCTTTGGTCACAGCATTTGAAGCACACGATTGAAACCTGCAACCTCTGTTGTGGGCAATATCAGTACCCTGTATTCTGACAGACACCTAGTGACAGTTTGCTTCCTCTTGATTTTTTCCTGACCATGTAAAGTAACTAGAAAAAAACTATTCTTGCATTAGTGTTTAAATTTTTGCCTGACTTCACACTTGTATGAACCATTTGTCATTTCTGCTGTCAAAATTTGCTGGGATTGGCAGTAGCTTGCAGAGAACCATAATTTTGTTGGTATTTCAATGACTGTGGAGATGGAAATAGTTTTATAGTGCTGGGTCCATGTGTGTTTAATTTGTTTTGAACATATTTTGGCTGAAGGTTGTCACGCGAACAGAAGTGGATTCCCAGGTCCTCGTCTTTTCTGAAGGAGCAGTATCTCCCTGTGCGATCACCACAGACATGTCTCTGTCAAAAGTAACAGAGGAATTGGTCAAGGTGAGAATGTTCAGACAACGTAGGGACGACATTGCAGGAAGCCTGCAGCATCTCTAAAAGAAGATATAACCGCCAAACGGCAACCAAACTCGCTCGGTCAATTTGTGTTCACCACACAGTGCGATTCATGCTTGGATCTCTCTTTCTCTCTCTGTCTCAGCTTCCTGCCCTGAACACTGACTGTGCCCTACCTGTCCTGTGGGCCACAGAGAATGAGAGGGCAGCTGACATCTTCATTGTCTTCACCAACAATGACACCTGGTTTGGGAAGGTCCACCCAGCAGAGGCCCTGAGGATGCACAGACATGTATGTATGAGTGAAACACTTTGCACATGTCCTGTAGCTTTTTCCTACATGACTTTGTGTATGTTTAGATCTGGTATTACAAGCAGTCTTTGAGTTGAATAAGGGTTACATTCTGGAAGTCACTACGTAACTCTGATTTTGCACAACTGACTTTACTCTTGAGCTTGAAACTCTGGTCATGGGATGGTTAACTTGAGTCGCAGCATGGTCATCTGTTTGACAAGCAAATAACCCTGAAGCAACTTTATTTCCAAAGTTCTTACATTGAGCATTAGCAATACACTTGAGTACTCATATATACTAGGGTTTCACCAGTATACCGGCTTTTGGCTAGTAAAAATTCCATTTGTTTGACAAATAAAAACCTTATCAGCTGTAATGGCTGACAAAATTAATAAAAAACAAAAAATATTCCATGATAAAACATTGAATTGCATTGAAAATGAAAATTTGCAAATGACCACTAATGACCATGCTGGCAAAGTTACACCACTGCAGGCTGTCAAAATATCAAAATGGATGTCTCCCCAAAAATATTTTTATAAATATGTTATATTCTGTAGGTATGGTGAATTGAAGTACTGCACTATTGGTGAGACTTTCAGTGGGGAATTCAGCCAAATTTTCCCCCGACTGGTCAAAACTGACAGGGATTGCTTACATCATTGTCATATCAAATGTGCTCACTTTTCTCTCTAAAACAGAATAATGATGGCAATTGGCACTCCCCTCAGAGAGGACAAAGTTACGAGGTTGATGAGAATCGCTGGCTGCTCAAAGGATTTTGAAACTTTCAGCTCTGCCAAGGCATGCAGTGCACTTGACAGCCATGAAGTCACAGCATCAGTAGATTTCAGAAATAACTGCAACCTTTGTTTTTAAAAATAGCTGCAATATCATATTTTTCAGTATATATACCTATCCAATTGATCAGTTTTAAGGCCAAAAAAGATATTGACTACATGTGATCTTTGTTTTAGGTTAAGTTGGCTATTAAACAAACATTGATTTTACTAGAACATTTGGCGTGGTTTTGCATCCACATTATGTATGCAATCCCTGTGTATTAGATTAGTTTTCTGGTAAATTTTCCACTTAAGTAAATTTCTGTGTATCTTGTGAGCCATGTTGACTGGCACCATTCACGTGTATTGGAGACTGATTTACTGTATGTGTGGGTGAGTGATTAAGAATGTCCTTTAGTGAGATACCAGCGAGATCTGGCAGTGTACTTTGCTACTTTTTTTCCCAACGTAGAACACATATCTGTTACTTATGTCTTGTGTTTTTTCCCTGTCAGCTGTGTGGTGTATTTGTTGCCACCATACATGGGTTTGTTTCTTCAACTAAAAAAAAGGAAGAAACCCTTGTAAGGCAGGGCTTTCTATCTAGCCCTGCCTTATTGCATATGTATTTGTTTGTTTCAGAAAATGGGTGTGCACTCCAAGTTGATAGTATGCGGGCTGGCTGCAAACTGCCTGGGCGTGGCGGACCCAGATGACAGGGGCATGCTGGAGATCTGCGGCTTCGACTCTGGGGCTTTGGACGTCATCGGCAACTTTGCTCGGGATCTGATCTGAAAGTGGCACCAGGGGAGGGGGGGAACAAACAGACATTTAACAGAACTGTGAGGTGGACTGAATTTTGTAAAGCACTGTGCCCCAAAAAGAAAAACACTAACCTTTTGCAAAAAAAAAAGAAAGTAAACATTAAATTCTAAATGGTGCATATATCAGTTGCCTAACTGAGTAACTGAAGGAAAAAGAAAAAAATGATTTAAACCATTTTGTGTCCAGCAGGCTGGACAGATCTGTGTATTTAAATGAACAATGTTAATGTTATGGACTGGGGGTGGGGTCTAGGAGGGAGGGGAAGCGTCTGAGTATCAAGTTACATTGTAATGTAATTTTTCGTGTAGGGTTCATGATGCAGGAGATGCAGGAGGGATTTCCTTTTCAAAAAGCTGAGCAATGGCTAAGAGAAGGGCTGGGTGGATTTTACTGTAACAGATGAATCCTTTAGCTAAAACATTACATGCGTGCTGCTAATAACTAACACTTGATAGATGAAGGTTTTTGTGTGCCAGAGAATGTAAACTACACAATACTTTTGTAGGTTTTTTTGCAACACAATATGATGTTGATATCCATGATATATAATATCATGGATATATGTGTCTACAGTCAGGTCTTACTTCCTGTTTTTTGCTTTTTATGTATTATTTCTTCCCTTCCTAACTGTCATTCCCTTGGCTCAAACAGCTCAAGGGGGAAAAACTCAATTATCAAAGTGGAGGAGGCTGATGGCTGGTATTAAATGCTCAGTCAATGAGAGTCATGTTGTAATTTTTTTTTTTTTCTATGGTGAATCGCACAGTCGGAAAACATTTAGTTGCAAGAACAGTGGGATCACTCTGTTTCCGAGCAGTTTCAAATTCCTTTTGCAGTTCCATTGTTCTTTTCACCTTCTTTCATTCCCAGATATGTCATGTTTGGTATATGTTACCAGTGGCATTTTCCATCATTGTATTGTGCTTTGTAATGGTCCAGTCAACCTCTTTCACTGTCTGGTAAGATTAAGGCTGCTAGGACATAAGGAACACTGTATTATTGTTGAGGAATTCAAAAAAACACTAAAATGGAAACGTAAGAATGTTAGTTATGCAAAACTAATTTAAACTAATGTACCTGTAGTATTTCACTACTGTTTAGATGTAATGGATACAACTGAATGTACCTTTGTAATGTTTATGTATCTCTCTAGATTTGTGTTTTAAACTGAAATCCTTTATACTTCTTCAAAATTATGAGTTAAATAAACAGGAAAAATAGTATTGCTTCACACTAAGGGGTCTGTTGAGTCAGGACAACAGATTGAGCAGGATATGAAGAGGTTGAATGAGAACTTCCATTTGGCAATTCAAAAGTAATATTATTCCCTTTGGTCATAAATTGCACAACCTTTTTATCGTTTCCTCTTTTTTGGTTTGCCATTTTGATTCCATTAAATTGACCCCCTGACTAGAAAATATGCACTATATATGCAATATGCAATATATATAATATGCATGTCACAATGTAACTTTGGTTTCAGCTTCCTCTACAAACTTGTTTTTTTGAAGGACAAGAAAACAAGTTTTTGGCTGTAGGTCTTTATGTGCAGATGAGTGTTTGAGTCAGATTTCTTCCAGAAGTATGCTGGCCTGTTTGTTTGTCAGGCAATAAGCTGCAGGGTGTCTGTGAATCTGAACCTGCAACTCACTTGCTACTCCACACACTCGCCCTAAGGCCATCTGAGGTGGTGTTTTCTTTGTAGGATTTGAAGAAGAGGTTGAAAAGCCAAATGTGTCATCACTATACAACTGAAGCATTGATGTTGTAGCCTTTTTTGGATTCTCAACCAGCAACTTGAGATCCACTTTATATTTTAAAGGGCCACATTGTTGTTGTCTCTCTGAGCTTAGTTGTTCAGTTGTATTAAAGCATTAGATGGTAGGTCTAGTCACCTGTTTGAGGCTTACATCAGTTGCTTGAATGAAGGGGCTCTCAACTTTTTGTGCAACTCCAGAACCAATGTTCACCACTGGCCATCACTGTGAGGAGTACTGTATGCCCTCATCACTGAGAGACTATAGAGGAAGTTTTCAGTTCAAGCTAAACCCAACATGCTGTCACAGTTGAAAGAGTATGTATTATATTTTTCATATTAGACATCAACAACCTTTCTAATAGATTCATTAAAAAGTTTTTCTTTTCCCTGGTAATTGTGGAATGTTCAGTCTGCTCTGTTCAGGTCATTTTTGTCTTTGTAACACTGCTTATGGGTTTGGTCAACGTCTGTGAAATCTCGGGTACATCAATCTCATGTACTGTAAGTGTTGAACAATACATTTAAGGTACTAAGAACACATACTGTAGCTCCCAAGTTTGCCACCCCCCGCCGCCGTCGCCCCTGCCCCTTATAGTGTGATCTTGCAGGGTTTCCATAAAGTATCTTCTGATTGGATCATCTTAGTGTTGCTTCTGTCACACTCAGTCTGGTTGGTCCTTGATGGGTACATTTAATCATTTAGTTGTCCATTGTGAACTTGAGAGGCAAAATGAAAATAAGCTTTGTACACTAAAATAAAAAAGCCACTCCAAATTTTTATGTTTTATACAAAAGTGTTACTGATGACCGAAGAG
Source organism: Megalops cyprinoides (assembly GCF_013368585.1). Taxonomy (NCBI): domain Eukaryota; kingdom Metazoa; phylum Chordata; class Actinopteri; order Elopiformes; family Megalopidae; genus Megalops; species Megalops cyprinoides. The sequence continues at coordinate 1,763,695 of NC_050602.1, forward strand.
TTCACAACATAAGCATAAAATTTTATTTAAAAGGAACTTGTTTTTTTGCAGAGAGCATAGATGATTGTAGATGGTGATAGAGTTAATAGTAATTTGAGTCTACTGGTGGAGCTCATAGTTTCAGCAGGCAAGCATTAGGGTGCACTATTCTGTCTCAGGAGCGGTCTTCCCTGTTAATGGGCATCTGAGTTGCCTGAGCTTGCCATCAGTAAAGACCCAGCCACACCTTAAAATTCAGATGTGGCCATTTTACAATAAACTTTCACTTATGATATAAAAAGGTTTTAAAACTATTTTAGCTGCTAACAAAAATATAAACAGGAAAAAATCATCTATGTTTATATAAACTAAATTAATTTAGATTCATTACTTTGGTGCTGAAGTTTTGCCCATCTACACCCATCATAATGACATCCACCTAAAATGTGCTGTGATTACGTATTTTGTATATTTCCTATTTTACAATAAGGTTAAAGTAGACTTATGCACTCAACAGCACAAGAGTAATGCTGTACAGTTGTTCTTGTAAAAGACCAGTCAGACCCAGCACAAAACCACCTGCTAGTGACATTGTGCGATTAAAATACATACGATTACAGTGCATATACAGTACCCTATCTATTTATTCATACCCCTGTCTAAATGAGAACAAAAACTTTATGTGAAAGACAAATATAAAATGTAGATCTTTTTTCTGCTTAAAAACAACTATACTGTTAAGAGTTGACACTGAGGATAACATTGATTCCAATCCCTGTAATTACTACTTCATAAATCCTCCGCTGCCATGGATCACACTAACACCGGCATGACCGGCAATTTTGAATAAGAATTTTGACCACTCCAGTAGCAGAATTGCTCTAGATCCTTATGGTCTAGTGCTTTTGTCTTTGAACTGCTTTTTTTTTTTTTTTATTTTGAACCACAAATATTCAATTGGACTGAGAGCTGAAGATATTGATGATTAATTGGGAATATTTATTTTGTTCTAAGTTCATTTGAATGAATAATTTGAATCATCATCATGCTGGCATTTCTGTTTGCAGTCATTTTGGCCAAAATGTCCTTGTGTGAGTTGGAGTTTATAACTCTTTCTAACTCTGTTTATATAAACAAAGTCTCCAGACCCACAAGTGCAAAACAACCCCAATACATAATAAAACCCTGACATTTCAGTTGGCATAAGCTTTAATGTGCATGTAAAAAAGATCAATTTCATTTCCATGTGACATTTTTACAGTTGTTATTATCCATGCATGCACCTTGGGTCTGTTTGGCACTTGAAGGTGCCAGTTTATTTATGAGATGTCCAACTGATTGACAGACAACCATTTATTTTGCAGCCCTGGGTGGCAATGTAGGTTGGCATTTTCTCAGCCTTACATTTCTTAGTACTGGACATTACAATGAAAACTGGTATCCAGCATTTTCTGATTGAACTTTCCATTGATGCTTCAAAAAACAATGTTGGCGTAGGTTATTTTGCTGGACTTTGTTAATTTGTACATGACACAATCGAGCACCGAACTTGTCAGCACCTAAGCAGTCTCTTGACACAATGTAATGGACACAGCTTTTGAAATGGGATGGACACACCTAACATATTTGCCCTTCAAAGTTTGTAGCCTACTATTCCCTCCTCGTGACTGAAACTGCATTCCTGTCGGCAACACTAGACAGCCTAGGGTGCATTTTAAAAAGGCTTTTCATAATGCTATCCTGTGCGGATGCACATGTAGAACCAAATAATACCCAGGCAGCTTTTAACGTGCACTTAGAAGACTCTTCTCGTTTAATACGGCCGTCTAGGTCTCGTCCGTTCTTATGTTGCACTCCGTTGTAGCACCGATCTAGGAGTTCCATATCTATGTCTGACACAATAACTAGCAGATCCCAAACACTGGGTTTTTAGACTGCCTGTACCTCTATTACACTAAAGAGTGGGCGTTTGCGAACGGATTAACACGGTGCGGAATTTTATAGGTCTTTGTTTAATGGTCGTGCCGGCATTACAGCAAAGACACAGCCATATGCCGCCTCTGATGTAGCGTACTGTAAGGTCTAGCAGCGTGGTTTGCGATCAGGCGCACCGTGCGAGCGCTGTAAGCCGGAAAGCACTTTGGGGCCTGGCGATCTCATTCTGCGAAGGCTTCTGAAGATGGCGGACGTGTTGAGTGTTCTTCGTCAGTACAACATCCAGAAAAAAGAAATCGTCGCCAAGGGAGACGAAGTTATCTTCGGAGAGTTCTCCTGGCCGAAAAATGTCAAAACAAACTATGTCATTTGGGGGTATGTCAATGCCATCCGTGGCCGCTACCTAGCTATTATTAGACATTAGATCCTGGAGAAAAACTTTTCCCTGCGTTCAGCATGGAGCGATCGAGCTAACTGGCTCACACTGTAGGCAGCGGCTGGCAAGCTAACTATTTCTTAATCACAAGACCAAGAATCTAACAATGTAGCTAACTGTTTGTGGCTTTACTTCATTGTTTAGCTAGGTTCGTTGTATGGTTCTCGTTGTATCTAAATAAAACCTTGTGATGTTATAACTAGATCGCTGGTTTCTGAAAAGCTAGCTACCTCCCTTGCCTGTCAAGTTAACGCTAGATAGCCAGCTAGCTGTTGTGATTGCACAGACGCAGTTATCACAGGACTAGCTGGTTGGCCAAAGAAGGCACTGTAGCAAGCTGAAGTAGGTGTTTGTTCATGCTTGTAGTTTACTCTGCGTGGTTTTATGAGACAATACACCCGCGATCGCACAAGCTAAGTGGCTACAACTAGCTAAGCAGACAACAACACATGATCCAACACTGATAGCTAGTAACATAGAACTGATATTTCGAGTAGCTGCTTACATTATTTGTAGCTGGTGTACGACGTGTAAGTTGCCAGCTGTAACTCAGACAACGCACTGTATTGTGTTAGCTTGCGAGCTAGCGTTGTATTGACTTCTCTTCACCCCTGACCCATTCACGTCTTGTGTGGCTGTCTGTTCCTCGCCTGTCGGTATACACCGTCGAAGCAGCGTATTTTGTTCTCTTGTACCGTGCGAGGTGAAATCGTGTTGTGGACGGAGTAAAGAAACATTCTTGCAGTTAATTCTGGAATATATTACTTGAATATTGCAGAACTGGCAAAGAGGGTCAACCCAAGGAATATTACACTTTGGATTCTATCCTCTTCCTGCTCAACAATGTCCACCTTCCTCACCCGTCGTATGTGCGAAGAGCTGCAGTAAGTGGAGTCTGCCTGAATCGGTGACATAGCAAAGGTTTTGTCTATTTTAAGCTTTTCTCGATAACACGGAAATCAGATTTGTCATTTGGGTTCTTCAAAATCAATTTAGTTGCCCGTTGCTGCATTCAGTAACAAACGTGTGCTTTATGTACACCCTGTCCAACAATTTAACAGCTATTGAAATCTTTTGAGTTTTTTTTTTACCTCTCATATTTCCATAAATTCATTACCCTTGCAAACCGGTGAACGTTTTGTGTTCTACTAGACAGAGAACATTCCGGTAGTGAGAAGACCTGACCGAAAGGACTTGCTCTCATATCTCAATGGAGAAAGTTGTAAGTATGAGCAAACTGAACTCGTTTCTGATGCTCGATCGTCAGGTTAATTAATGTTGATGTGAATGCAGAAAAAATATTTTTAATTAAATGCACACTTTCCAAAATCACAGGTCTCTGTACTTTTTTCCACAGCTACATCAGCAAGTATTGACAGAAGTGCTCCTATAGAGATAGGATTACAAAGGCCAACACAAGGTATGTGTTCGGTATTTTGTGCTACATTTTTTAAAGTATGCACATTGGAAAATTCATTAGTAGTTTTCTCATCACATCGCAACTTCGCAAAGCAGGAGGTTTTATTGTTCTTTGATGAAAGACTAAAATAAAATGCAGCAGTGAATTTTGAACTTTGTTTTGGAAAGAGACGAAAAGAGATGAAACCAGAAAGGTGAAGAGGGATTTATGTGAATTCAAGGCAGGTTTACACAGCTTGACTCCATACTATTTTAAAAGTTCTGATTGGAATTCTCAGTGATTTGAGTTTCATGCATAGTGCCACTGTGACATGAAAGGCAAACACACTAGTGTCAAAGCCCTCAGCATTGAACATGTGTAAACACTTTGGGTCCAGTACAGCTTTTGGTATCATTCTGTGTTGGTACACACCTGCACATGTCTGTGCTTTTCCATTAACTTCATGCATTAATAGTAATATCACATTGGCCCCTTCAGAAAACCGACATGAAAAGGGTGGTGAGATTGCAAGATGCACATCTTAGCCACATATTAAACACTTAAGTTCCACAACTGGAGCTACTCTGAGTACAAGCACATTATTGTAGTTTGCATTTAGACAGAAAATGTATTTTAACCTCATTGCTGTTGCCACTTCTTGGATGTAAATTGAAACCATTCTTGACCATACGCGAAGCATTCCTTTTACATCACATGGTTGCTGTGACGGAGTGCCGTCGCTACGTTTAAGTATGTGCTCTGACTGCCATACCAATGAGCCTCTTTGGCGTCACGGTCAAAGTCGCATGTTTGGTACCCTGTAGACCTGGGTTCGAGGCCGGGTGGGGTGACTGCTCTCACCCTTTGCTACAGTTGCACGTTGTTCAACCGTGCACATTTTAAACATGTTGGCTACCTGCACACGTGTGTGACCAGGCCTGGTTAAAGGTCCTAAGCAGTATTAACAGCTGTATTCAGTACTCACCCTGAGGAGACCTGACTTGAGGCACCTAAGGTACTGTAGTGAGTGTATATAATGCTACATTAAGGACTGTGCATGTGGAAAGCCATAGTCAATCAAATAGAATTGCATGTTGTTGAGGTTTTTGGACTTTTCCCAGACTTTTGTAGAATAGAAATGAGAACTGTTTTGCATACGTGTAACACCATTTGGTAGACTCTGGACCTAGTTTGTTCTTCTCATTAGTGATTGGTCCTTACTTTTCTCTCTTGGTGACAGTCAAGAGGGCAGCGGATGAAGTCTCATCAGAAGCCAAAAAGCCAAGAGTAGAGGTAAGGAACCTTGTGTCTCCATGCTCCTGTTCACATGACCTTGTTGTTTTCGTTGCTGATTGGATGGCACCGCCCAGGGTGACTCGTGCAGCTTACATTTCGCACATGTGTCCATTTCAGGCCTTGACAATGACTGTCCCAGAGCATGTTTCTAGTGACTCTTCACACAGTGCCATGAATGGCACATTGTTACATGGGGTCAGTGCCAGATACACAAGCTTCAGAATAACATCCATTGCAGGACCCTTTTAAAGCACCGCTTTTAAATGTGTTTACCACGATAAAGCTCCCAGCATCCTTTAGCACCAGTTTCAGTGGGATCTCTGACAATGTGATGTCAGTGTTTCAAGAAAGTGTTCAATACAGTTAACATTTTCTGCAAGTAAACTGTTTAAAGTAGATAACATGCAGTTTACCTTCAGTCTTTTCCCATGCCAGTGGTTGTATGCCACTAAAATATTCCAGAATTTGCAAAAGTGAAATGGTTTTGCACATGTAGTCTAAGCAAAAGAAGCACTTTACCCATCCAGTGGAAGGTTTTCAATCAGAGAGTAATGATCTGTGTTTTTGAAGAAAAAAAAAGTCCTTTGAAGAAATTACTCTGGTTCTGTTTTCTGATGAATCAGACTCTCTAGGGATGTGTGCTTCTGTCTTTTCATACAATCATGCCCCTCAGATCCCCTAAGATTCAAGATTGACCTAGGTGTATCCTTATCAAACGCCCCTACCCGACAGGGTAAAGATTTCGACCTCCTGTAATTTGAAAGACAATATGCAGGAAATTGTGAAGCCTGCCTGCCTTACGGTTTAATGCACTTGAGCTTTGTGTTCTTCCAAGATGCACTGAGCATGCCACTGACATGCCTCTCCCCCCAGGATGAAGAGAGGGTACGACTGGACAAGGAGCGTCTGGCCGCTCGCCTGGAGGGGCACAAGGAGGGCATCGTGCAAACTGATCAGATCAGGTAGGACAGACCACAGTACTGGATTACATCATCTGCCTAATACAATAACGATAAGAAGCATATAGGGTGACAGTGTGGCATAGTAGTACAGAGCAGTGCTTGTAACTGAGAGGTCATTCCCTACTGGAGCACTGCTGCTGTACCCTTGAGAAATGCATTTTACCCAGAATTGTCTCAGTAAATATCCAGCTTTATAAATGGATAAAATGTAAAAATTGTAAATTGTGTCACTCTAGGTAAGAGTTTGTGTTAAACGACAATGTAATGTAAAATTTACACTTCTGGGATAAAACACATTATTTGTAAATAAAATATGATGTAAGCGCAATACTTGTTTGCCAAAGTAAATCTTTTGTAATAGTGCTATTAAGGTTAAGGTGAGGCTTAAAAAAGGGAAAAATCAGCCAGGACATTATTTCTGTTAAATCGTGATTTTCACTATGGTTTAATGAGGTGTAAGAGTAAACATGGAGGGTGCAGTATGTAGTGTAGAGTAGAATGGTGTGGCTGAAACATTGGACCTCTGCTGCACAAGCTGTTTGTGATGTGTCCCACTGTAAAATCAAATAGTGTGCTTTGTTTGCAGGGTACTGTCTGACGACTAAAATAGCAAATCAAAACATCATCACTGTTAACAGTAAAACTGCCTAAACAATGAAACTGCTAAACAGCTACTTTGTATTTTTTCATCCCCCCCCCACCTCCACCTTTGGACTCATGCTGATAAAAGACACTATCGGCGTAGCTACCTCGCACAAAAGCAAATTGTCTATTCATTGGCCAGCAGGGTAATTGAACAGTTTTTACACCCTGTGGTGTCATCGGAGTGAGGGGGACAGTTTACAGTTTTGTGGGTTTGACATAAAGTGCTGTTGAAGAGGACAGTCTTGCTGGTAAAAAAAACAATTGTTAGTTTTGCCCCCTTTCTTCATGTTTCCAGTCCAGTTTCAGTTTAACCTCTCTGGGGAAGTTTCATCCTTACCTGTACAGCTGTACTTTTATAGGTGGGCTATCCGTGCCCAGGTTTATTCTCCTGTTCAGCCACAAGGGGGTGCTTTTCATTGTTTCAAAAATTTCCATGGATCAAGCGTTAACTTGACACTTGAACACAGATATTTCAGCCTGTTTAAACACAGTCAGTGCATTTTGTGTTAGCATTTTAAGCTGTTTTATGTTTTATATCTTGAGTGAAATGGTGAGATGAAGTGAAATAAGTCATGAAAATCAGCCAAATAAGTTGTAAATCTTGCTCCGATTTTAGGTCCCTGTCTGAGGCCATGTCTGTCGAGAAGATCGCCGCCATCAAAGCCAAGATCATGGCTAAGAAGCGGTCAACGATTAAAACAGACCTGGACGATGACATCACCCTGAAGCAGAGGAGCTTTGTCGATGCCGAGGTGGACGTCACCAGGGACATTGTGAGCCGGGAGCGAGTGTGGCGAACGAGGACCACCATTCTACAAAGCAGTGGAAAGGTGGGTGTGGTCTCCAGGGGATATGTTCACATCCAGCGCACTGACTTGCAGCAGCGTGTTTGCGACAGCTGAGATTGGCGCGTTGTTTGTCCACTCTGGTCTATGACAGGCAGTAGTTTGTCAGCAACTCGTGGCTTAATTTACATTTGATCATTCAGTAGCCTACAAAGGGAAGATATCACCAGGCCAGCTGACATTGCTAAGGTGGGCAATCACGCAGACAGTAAAAGGCTGTTTAACTATGGTAGCGTCAGTGCTGACGGATAACATTGACAGCAATGAAGCGTTTTGTGTATTGTATTTAAAAAGACTCAGCAAAAATCACCCATCAGAGAGGAAGGCATGTTAGGCTAGGCTAGATGTGTGATGTCATTGGTGATGTAGACCAGGGGTGAGACCATGATGGTGGCATTAGTGCTTTGTATCTGCACCATCGAACCATGAAAAAGTAATCTGCCTTCAATATGGTGTTAAGGTAAATAGTTACTGTTGTTATGGTCACAGTGTTTCCCCTATGCATTGTAATTAGCAAATCTACATCCTTGTGTCAGCAATTTCTAAAAAGGTGCCGTGCTGTAAGCTGAATCCTTTGGGAGCTTGCTTTGCATGTGGTAGTACCTTTTCACATGCAGGCAGTAACACTCCGTTAAAAAAAACTTTTTGAGTGGAAGCAGAAATATATATACTATTTTACATGTGGGTCCCTCAAACACTATATTAGACTGTTGTCCAATGTGTGCCATATTTGGGAGGTGGTAATGGTGATGGAGTTCAGAGGTGTGTTGTGATGGTGATGTAGGCTGGAGGTGTGATGTCATATCCTTGGTTTTGGGTACTTTCTTCCATGATAGCCTTTCTTTATTCTTGTTGCTCACATTTTGATCATGTGATTAGAGCAGTAAGTGTATTAGCTGATTCAGGGCACTCTTGGGTCAGCACAGTATTTCAGAAATCCTTGTAGTGGCTCAGCTCTTGAGTATTTTAAAAGTTATGTTAGTCCTGACCAGCGAGTAATTGAATTGTGGGAGGATAGCATATTGAAGAATAACATTTGAGGTTTTAGCTGTACGGCAATTCCCCAGTGATCATTTTCTTTGTACAGGAGAGAGGCAGACTCAGGGATGCAGAACAAAATGGAAGCTAATTGAAGCAAGACACAATAGGGTCATTTGCACACCTGTCAGGTAGGGCTGGGTTGTCTAGCCATACCGGTATATCGTATAGCTATTTTTAGCGCAGTAACAGCTATCCCTGGTTAGGGATGAAACGGTTACTGGTTTCACGGTAAACCGCGGTAAAATTCCCGAGGGTTAGTACTACCGGTTCAAATTTTAATTATCATTAAAACCGCGGTTGATTACCACACTTTGGAAAAACTCACTTTAAATACTGTGACAGGATGAAACGGTTACCGGTTGCACAGTAAACCGCAAAGGTTAGTATTACCGTTTCAAATTTCAGTTATCATTAAAGCATTACCGTGCTTTGAAAAACTCACATTTAAATACTGTTTCCTTATCTGCAATATGGACAAAGTGCAGTTACCTTTCATGGCCACATGGTGCCACCTTTAATGTTAATGCACATTTGATATAGTTTTCATATGTTTACATATGTTTGTATTGGTTATGTTATTATTTTAATATTTATGCAAACAAAAAGTGCATAGTGCTGCTAGTTTTATTTGTGGTTTTCAATATAAAACTTGGTGAAATGATTTCAGTTTGTGTATCAGTACTTTTTGAACATTTTCAGCACATTTTAACAATACCGCGATAATACTGATAACCACAATAATTTTGGTCACCATAATCGTGATATAAAATTTTCATACTGTTTCATCTCTATCCCCGGTATGCGGCGTTAGGTTTCTTCCTGTATTGTTTTCACTTTAGTCATACCTGATTCAGGAGCACACCTCCAAAGTTCAATGAAATGCTTCTGGGGCAGAAAAATTTCACTCGTATCTATATGATACTTACCTATTAGCTTTGAAAAACGCATAGCATATGTATTCACTCTTTATCTTTGTAGCCATGTGTTTCTATCTACCACACGGAAGCAGCATAGTGCTATTGATATCAACATTGAATAGATACGAACAGTGGCGGCAGGTGAGCTGGAAACAGGGGAAGCCCAAACACTACCTTTAAATCTATCATTACTTTCAACCTGTTTCAAACTGTTCCCCTTTATCCTCCTTGATTAACAATAAAACAAATAATTCACAGAATAATCAACACCAATCACGTAAGTAGAGTAAATGATTGTGCTCGCGAAACAGCGCAGATTGTCTATAGTTTGTGTGTTTGAGAAAGCTACAATGTGAGATTGTTTAATTAACAAGGATGGCAGTTATTGATTTAAAATAAGTTAAATGCTCATGACACATCACAGCTTTTGTGAGGTCTGTGTTCTAAATGTTATTGTTCATTGCACTCAACCTAACCTAAAAGTTTATTCTCAGTCATTTAAATCGATTTAACTAAATTTAGCTCCATTCTGTAATTTGAATTTTGTAACACAAGAAAGCTATAATGTGACACATTTAAGAGAAAGCTTTGGGATTACTTGCCACTTAATTAGTCAAATTGCCATCCTTGTTAATTAAACAATCTCATGCTGTAGTTTTCGGAATAGCACACTAATTTCAGACAATCTGCGCTGTTTCGCAAGCATAGTGTTTCGCTAGCTTGCAGCCGCCACTGCAAGCTAGTGGGAACAAACAACAACAAGAACAAGAGAACAGTGCTTTAAAAAACAAACTTGTCCACTACACTTTATACAATGTTAGCCTTTTGTAAAGCCAAATGTTAAGTGACATTGGTAGGTGAGTAACATGCTAACGTTAGCTACTGTTACCAAGGTTACGGTAGCTGGCTAGCTAGTTCTTGGTCAGCTAACATTACCCAAGCAAGCATAGCTACTAATTTCTCACATCAATGATACGAACATCGAACGTAACATTGATGTGAGAAATTAGTAACTATGCTTCTAATGCTTCTAATGTTAGCTGACCAACTGCTAGCTAGCCATCAATGTTACGTTCGTAACATTGATGTGAGCAATTAGTAGCTCGCTAAACAGCTAAGGAATACATAGCTGGCTGGCATCAAGGTGAAACATTTGAAAAATAAAACTGGTTCTTCTTTTTCTTTTTAGGCAGACTAGACGCTACAACACTAGCTCTGATTTTTTTTTTAAATGGCGGTCACAAAGTTTTTGTTGTTCTTATTGGTCACAATAATCCTGCCCCCAGACCCTGACGTAGTGGTTCTTTGTTCTAGATAAGCAAAGTGTAGGTGCTGCTCTCGAACCAGTTTTCCTGGCCGGCAGCCGGTTCTTTGGCTGTCAAAATGCGAAGAACTGGTTTGAGATTAGGCACCGGCTCCGAACTAGCCCTCGAACCACCTTGGTGGAAAAGGGGCACCTGTGAGGTAGGACTCAAACCAGCAGAGTGTAGTGCTGGTGATGTTCTGATCAGTGAAAGTGGACAGAAGGATCTGGTGATTTACTGTGTCAAAGGCGGCAGATAGGTCTAGTAGAATGAGTGCCGTAGGCAGCTCTTGCCAGCTGCAGGATGTCAACAACGGACAGGAGGGCCATCTCAGTGGAGTGGCCGGGTTTAAAACTAGATTGGTTGGCATCCAAATCTGGAAGAGGAAAGCAGAAACCAGCGTGAAAACAACTTGTTCAGAACTTTCCCTCAGTCTCTAAGCACTGGAAGGGATGGTCAGGGTGAGGTGTCTCTTCCTTGGGGGCCCTAGAAGGGATTTTCTATGTGTAAAAACAGACTGTGTTTTCAGTCATTGTGGGTCTGTACTCTCAGATCCTGTGGCAGGCGCCCTGAGTAATTAGCCCTGGACAAACGGGATCGTCCCTGTGTGGTGGGCTCGATGGTGAGCGTTGTGTAAAAATCACAAGAGGAGCAGGTTAAGAAAGCAAGCATGTTAAGAAAGTTAAGAAATCATGTTTGAACTGGGCCGTTCTGTGTTTAATCAACATTAAGTCAGTCTCTTGGGGTCAAGCACTTGGCTGTCCTCGACTGTAGTGAAGTATGTCATCGGCCTGGAGCAGGGAACCAAGTCTTTTGTCCCATAATGTGGCAGGTAATGAAATTGTTGAAAAATGCTGTGCAAGGAAGGGAGAGATGTATTGCAGGTTTCAGTACAATCGGAAAGGGTCATGCCAATTTCATGTAGATTTCACATGGAAACACTCATCTGTCAAATTCAGAGGCTGTTTAAAAAAATGCTATCACTGTCATTATTGCTGTCAATGCTAAATGCTATCGTTCTCAGCTTTTGAGAGGTGTAAGAGGGTGTAATGGGTGCCCATTGTCTTGCAAGCTGCTTAGCAGTTCTGCTGAGATTTTACTGCATTCAGTGTGGTGGGGGAGAGCTGGATCATGGTTGTAATTGCTATTGATCCGAGGTTTGCTCGCCCTCCCTGCTTGATTAGCGAGCAACGCGATTCTGCTAAGTGGACATTGTTGTTGGAGCGCATAATCAGTCATTATTAGCCCTGTCACAGATAAATTCATTCCAGCCTCGATAGGCTTGACCAGGCTGCACCAGCCAGCAGGTCCTGCCCCCCCCACCCCTCCCAGCCAGTGCCTATGGTTTCCGCCACACTGGAGGTTTTGGCATGGTTTCTGCGGGCATGGCACCCACTGGATGAGCAAGACGGGTTTTTAATTATTTTTTTTTTTTTAACCCCTGGACAGACGCGGTCAAGCAGCATGACACCAGCATTCTCAAACGTGTGAGGCCAAGCCCTGCTGCGTTATCACAGCCATGTAAGGATTTAAAAGGGAAGGGGTTACACTCCCTCACCAGACATAACTGGCCCAGTGTGCAGTGGCAGTGCATAGGAAAGGGCTTAACTCCCCAGTTTCATGCCGTGTGAAGCGCACAGATGGTGGGAATGGCCTAGTAGTTGGACTGAGAAGATGAATAAAACAAAGGCTTCTTACCACCCTGACCAAGCGAACCAGCATTTTACACCCGCTTCTGCCCGGGTGTAAAATTGAAAGAGCGGAGCTGCCCGCAATCAGCCCCATCCCTTAAGAGCCTACAGCCATCCACACCATCATATTATCTGATCAGAACTGTACAGTCGTCCATACCACCACATTGTTCAATCAGAACTGCACAGCCATCCACACCATAACATTGTCCAATCAGAACTGCGCAGCTGTCTGCACCTTCCCATTGTCCAGTGAAAACTGGAGAAAAGAAAGAAAAGTAGCACCGAAGACAAGCTTCTTGCCTCAAAGATGAGAGGATGCTGGGGACAGAATGTTCTATCCCTGATTATATCATGCCAGCTACAAAATTAAAAGCGGAGACTTCATTCAAAAACACTGATCTGCAAGCCTACCATTGGGCTTGTTTCACTTTGCAGTTTTTGTTTGCCCTGTTTAGCTCTCCTCTGTACCTGGTCCTGTAATTTTCAGCAACGTGACCCGAATCAGAGCTGTCCTTACCGTTCGTTTGTTAACAGGGGTGTCATGCTGTGTTCCCTGAGGGCTGAGCGTATGATCGTCTCTTCTCCAACTTAATTCCCTAATCATCCCCAGTGTTTACTAACCACTTTAACATATTTTATACCATTGTTACGAGAGATGTGTGATTCTGTATGTTTATGCCTAAGTAAGTTAATTGGAGTGACTACTGGAGGGAACTCTTTGGAACAAAAGTTCTGCACGCTGGGCTCCTCCAGGAAGCCAGTCAGACACCTCTGATTTATAGCTGCTACACTACTGGATTTTATTCACTCCTTCAGGTCCTCACGCTGGGGTCAACATAAATATGATTTTGAGATGGCACAATACTCTTATTTGGCACTCTGCAGGAATTTTAAGGTGGTCTGTGTTTCCTGAGCATGACATGACATATATCCTCTAAATAACCTTTCCTCTGGAGATGTCAACAGTATTTATTTAATATTTGTAGGAGAAGTGGGCAGGAGCATAATATTTTGAGTGTAAAATAATAGTGGTGTAACAGACCCCCCCTAAGTGACTAGCTAGTTGCACCTGACATTAACCTACTAGCTAGATAATACCGCTACCTATCTAGCTGTCACTAGCTTAATGAAAGAACTAGCACCCAGCTTCATCTTTTCAAATTATTTGAAACTAACGTTAGCTAGCTAGCTGGCAGTTAAGCCCAGAGATCAAGTGTAAAATGTAGCAAAGTTATATTTGTGTCCCTTTTTTTGCTATTTCGAAAAATGATCCTTGACTCAAAAAGCGTGATACAATCCAAACCATGAGTTTTGTGATCCGTCGCACCCCTAGAAAATAGGGGGTGAGGCATTGGTTGTCAGCGAAAGGTTTGCAAAGTGTTGCTTCAGCCATTGGTGTACGCTGATGAACATTTGAGAAGTGGGGAAAAGAGGGAAGATCATCATGGGGGATGAGGCGCCCATGGTTCCTGAGTGACCCCAGGTGAGCGTGATGGATTCACTGCCCCATTTGCTACCTCTCTGCCCCAAGAAGGCAGTCATCTAGCAGAGGTTTCCTTGGCCCTCAGGGGAGAGGACGCCTGGCTGTGTTCTTAGCAGGTGTTACTGGTGTGGCGAAACAAGATGTGGCCAAAACCGTGTGCCAGCAGTGGAGTGTTAATGAGCCCCTTTTCAGAAAGCGAGCTGCCTGCACAGCTGGCGGAGGTCATTCCTGCACTTTTGAAGGAGGTAAGGGGGAGAATACTAAACCAGCCAGGGCCTCAGAGCCATTCACACACAGGCAGCACATCTGGGGTGCACTCGCTTTATGAACGTTCCATTCAGAACCGCCGTTTGTGAGCCGGTGTTTGGAGTTACCGGTAGCGCTGAAGTTCCTTTAGCTTAGATTCAAATAGCTATAAGATTTGTCAGGGGTAGTTTGTTTGACAAATCAGAGCTATTTCAAGAACTATTTCAAGGTTCTCCAGGTCTATCGCTGTAGGGTTCAGGGTTTTGTGTACAGGTTCCATTTGTCTTCATATCTGAGGTTTTTCGGCCCGAAATTCCCTGTCAGTCTTAGTTTTGTTCATAGGATTCATGTGAAACTCTTGTCTGGCAGCCTTCAGCCTTATCATCTTTGGTTCCTGAGAAGGCCTGAACATTGAGTATTGCTCTTTAATGGTGTAAAATGTGCTGACGCTCTGCACGTTCAGAGCTGCAGAGCGGGGGGGTTTAGCAGTGGCATGGTGCTGCAGCTTTCCCTCAAAAGTCTGTCCTTTGTCACTGACTTTGGATCTTTGTTTCATCACCTTCTTTTGAGTATTAACGACATAGTAATTATGAAATATATCCTGTAATGCCCGGTTCTTGGCACGCACTTGGCTTGATGGGCAGGGCAGCGAGGTAGCAGGACTGTTCGGTTGATATGTTTGATATTTCCAGGGAGACATCAGGTTTGGCCGATATGTATAATTGGGTGTCATCTGCATAGCAGTGGAAATTAATGCCATGTTTACGAATGATATTTCCAAGAGGGACCATGTATAACGAAAAGAGCAAAGGTCCAGGCACGGATCCTTGTGGTATTCCATGTCTTACTCTGGAGAGTTTGGAGGACTTATTGTTGATGAAGACAAAGTGATGTCGCTCTGAAAGATAAGACCTGAACCATGATAGGGCCATTCCACTTATGCCAATAAGGTTCTCAAGTCGGTCTAATAGAATAAGATGGTCAATAGTATCGAAGGCTGCACTTAGGTCTAGGAGCACAAGTAGGGAGATACAGCCATTGTCAGAGGAGAGAAGTAGGCAGGTGATTACTTTTAGGAGAGCAGTTTCCGTGCTGTGATGCTGTATAAATCCAGACTGAAAGACTTCCAGAATATTATTGGACTTTAAGAAGGAGCAAAGTTGCTTTGTTACAACTTTTTCTAAGATTTTCAAAAGAAATGGGAGATTTGAGATGGGCCTGTAGTTCGACAGGTCATTCGGGTCTAGAGTGGGCTTCTTCAAAATGGGCTTGATGACTGCTAGCTTGAAAGACTGAGGTACATGTCCGAGCGTAAGGGAGGCATTGATAAGATTTAATAACGGAGTGCCAATTTCAGGTAGCAGCTGGTTTAAGAGTCTAGTTGGAATCTTGTTGGAATGGGGTCTAGTAGGCAGGTAGCATTTTTAGATGATTTAATTAGGGAGAAGAAGTCGCTAAATTCAATGGGTGTGAAAGAATCAAGGCTTGTGGCTGGCCTATTGGACATCTCTACGTTATCTGAGTTTGGACAGGCCAGGCTGGAAGGAGAATTAGAGGAGATTTTTTGAATTGTGTCACATATCTTTATGATTTTGCTGTCAAAAAAGTTCATGTAGTCATCACTACTATGAATTGCTGGGACGCAGGGGTTGGCTGACGTAGGGCACTTCACTAGTCTGGAGATGGAGCTGAACAAATACCTGGGATTGTCCTTGTTTTTCTCTATTAGGGTAGAAAAATACGCTGGTCTGGCAGCTGTGAGCGCATGCTTGTAGCGTAGAAGACTTTCTTTCCGGGCCAGGAGAAAGACCTGTAATTTGGTGGAGCACCATTTCCTTTCATGTTTCCGTGCAGTTTGTTTCATAGCACAGGTCTGGTCATTATACCAGGGAGTAGAGTGTTACGCAGTGTGGACTCAATATTTTCGGTGAGTTGATTTATTTTAGCCGAACTAGGGTTCGAGCATAAGTTTAAATATTCTTCGTTGTTCAGACTGTATGAAGCAGGGAGCTCATAAATAAAGGCTTTGGTCATAGCAGAAGAGATGGTGCGCCTGAGGAAAAATATGGACTCTGAGTTAATGTAACAAGCAAAAGGAAGGTTGTAAGTCACCAGGTAATGGTCGGACAGTACGGGATTGTGAGGCAAGTTACTACATTGTTAATTTCAGTGCCATAAGTGAGGGCCAGATCCAGCATGTGGTTGCAGCAATGTGTGGGTTTGTCCACAAACTGAGAGAATCCAATGGAGTCAATAATGGACAAAAATGCTGTTCTGAAGGGATCCTGTACATTGTCCATATGAATGTTGAAATCGTCCACTACCACAACCTTTTCTGTGTTGACAACCAGGCTGGAACGAAAGTCTGCAAATTCAGATAAAAAACAGTATAAGGGCCAGGTGGCCTGTAAACAATTACTAGGGGAAACACCTGAGATGCAGTCTTGTCAGGATGTGCAAAGCTAAGTACTAACAATTCAAATGAATTAAAGTTATGGCCAGATTTAAAAGTGGCACAAAGATTAGAGTTATATACAGCAGCAACACCACCACCTCTCCCAGTTGAGCGAGGTACCTGGTAGTTACTGTAACTGGGAGGCGTTGATTCATTTAAAGCAATAAATTCATTTGGTTTAAGCCAAGTTTCGGTCAGACATAGGATGTCGAATTTATGGTCGGTAATCAATTTATTTATTAACGTTGCTTTGGGTGTTAAAGACCTTATATTTAATATCCCAATCCTAAGGACCATTTGTTTGCAGGTATTAATTTCAGATTCACCAGATTTAATTTTTATCAAGTTCTCAGGGCAAATGCCCCGAATAGATTTCTTTAAACAGTATGGGACCAAAGATTGGGGGACAGACACTGTCTCTATGGTACTAAATTTAAGTGGTGGTTCAAGGGAAGAAGCAGAAGTCTGTTTAAGACAGAAAGTCTGCTGCCTGGCCTTTGCCCTGATGAGTCAAGGTTTTGAGATATTTAGACTATTAGCCAAATTTTGAGATAAGAGCTGCGCCCTCCCTCAACGGGTGGATGCCATCTCTTTTTAAAAGACCAGGCCTCCCCCAAAAGGTGTGCCAATTGTCTATGAAGCCTACGTTATTAGAGGGACACTACTCAGACAGCCAGCGATTTAGTGACGATAATCTGCTGTAGATCTCGTCACCGCGCCGCATAGGGATGGGACCAGAGAAAGTTACTGAGTCCGACATATGTTTTGCGAGTTTACACACCGATTTTATCGTTAACTTGGTTATATCTGATTGTCTCATACGGACATCATTAGCGCTAACATGAATAATAATTTTCGAGAATTTACTTTTACCTTTACCTCTAGCCAGCATTTTCAGATGAGCTTCTATGTCGGATGCTCTGGCCCCAGAGGTTACTTACGTCTTTAGTTTCCCTCTTTAGATAAGTGTTGTAGTTCGCTTTGTAATTTCCTGTTTAGTTGTAACTTTTCGCAAACACTCTGTTTGGGTCCTGGCTGAGTCCTAGCCGGTCGGCGTCTGGCGTTCAGGAAGTGCATAGCAGGAAACAGCAGCGAGCAGAGGTAGCAGGCAGCGAGCAGAGGTGTCGAATTTTTTTTTCTGAAATGTACTGAAAATGTGTGAATATTATGGTGAGTTGTGTCTACATGGCCAATGAACCCCCTTGTCCCCTAATTTCTCTGAGCTGGTAAGGTTTGCTGGCTTCCTCAGTGATCGTATAAGCCCGATTTGCTGTACTTGGTTTATAACTTGTGTGTTGAGGTTGTTCACGATGCAAGCTTGTGTGGCACACGACTGGGTTTTAGATAGTTATGTTGAAGTAAAAATTTGGTTCAAAGGGCATGTCTACTGTCAGCTTCTGCAAGTCAGTTGAGGGCAAATGATTCTTAGGGGAGTTTCATTTTTCTGATTTAGAATAATACTTGCTTTGTCCTGCAGGTGGCAGCATTGCACTGTGTGAGTTGTCAGAAGAAATTGAAGGTAAATTTGTTGCAAAATGCGAGAGCATGGTTGTAACCAGCGTTGTGGTTGTAATCAGTGAGCTGTGGTTGTACTGGAAAATGGACTCAAGTAAAAAAAATAAATAAATATGAGTAAATGTTGGATTACAAGTTTTCAGCTGTCATTGTATTTATGTAAATATCATTTACCAAAAACCAAAAACACCCTGTCGTTCCATGTCAAATCAGCAGGTACTCGCCACATCTCTGTCCTGATCATGTGAAACACAGCTTAGTTAGATACATCCTTTATCAAGTCACCATTTTCCATTCGATTCCACATAAACAAGGCTTCACTCACAGCCTAGCAGAAAACACTGAGTAGCCTGAGACATGTTGTGCAATAGATTGACAAAAAATGAGTTCAGGTTCTTTAGAGAACATTTACTGAATGGGCTCTTTTGTTTAGACTGTTGCTTCATTCGTCTGTTTGTTATTAAAACTACAGAACACGTGATTAGCTACTGGACCTTCTCTGATGGCCCTTCACAGAATGGATCATATTTCAGAAAGCCTCAAAAATTGCACACTGAAAATAAATTTAGGAAATAATGATACGTTTGTGATACATACAAAGATAATACAAAGTGAGTGAAATCAGAAGTTATATTATAGGATTTAAATGTCAGTATTCATGTTCTATAAAGTGAATAAATTCATGTACATACATTGCCAATGTGCTCTAAATATATATTTGTAATATGAAATGAGTTTGAATATAACACTGTGATTGTGTGTGTGTGTGTGTGGCATGTTTGGATCAAAACTTGATGTGCTTTAGGTAGCCTGGGTAGGTACAAAAAATCATAACTACCCTTACTTCAATCAGTCTCAGCTCAACAGATGTTTTGCCACTAGGGCTGGGCAGTATGGCCTAAAATTTATATCACGGTATAATTTGAAGCATGGATGGTAACGGTATATATCACGGTATATTTGTTTTTCTTAAAATTTCAATATAAATGCTTCTGAAGGGGTAAAGCACTGGTATGGCAGCTATTACTGTACTCTTAACTGTATTACTAGGACATATTTCACATATGTGCACTACAGAGGGATTTTAAGAACATTTATTGTGCAAAACTGCAATAATAAATAGAAAAAAGTACAAAACCTTTTCTCAAGTAACTTCCATCTGTGATAAGCACTTTTTCATGAAATATAATAACATCAAGCTACACAAAGTGAAAATAAAAACTGACTCAGGGATTAAAGTTATCGTCAATTGGATTCCAGAGAGGCCGTGTATGAGATCATTGTAGGTCCGAAGGGGGGGAAAAAGTCGAGGGGAGGGGGGTGTTACAGGACTTCGCACTACCAGTGGTAGGTAGCTGATTTCTATAGGCATACAATCTACTTGGATGTCGGTAATTATCGAAAAAATCGGACAAGTAGGATAATAAATTAATCAGGTCACGGCGGACGCGCACACATTCACCTTTAGTCTACACACAAGACAACGTTAGATTAACACCAAAATATACATTTATAAACGTGACAAAATACCCCAAAACCCCCAAATTATGAGTCTTAATGTCCAGCAAGCAATCGAAATAGTTCAAATACGAATAAAGTTAATCAAGATTGCAATCAAAGGCAAAGTTTGTGACGAAAAAGGAGCGAGAAGCCGCGGTTCAGAAAGGAGCAATCTCACCACTCCAACAAACGAGAGGAAAGCCACCCACATCTTCCGACCGAGAATAATCCACAAGGAAAGTTTATTCCAGCAGCTAAGAATCATGACAGTTTGCAATTAGATGAGCCTGAACGCCGTGTTCACCTGCATGCGCACACTAATTTCCCCTCATCCCTAGCACTTGACCTGTCTTCATACAGTATAATCAACTGATAGCACACACAATGAATAGCATAATTCAAGACTAATGGAAAGAGAATAACACATTATTATTAAAAGAAAATAACATGCAGATAGACTTTTAATGGGTGGCCATTATAGTGGGACATAGGGGTTTTGAAGGGTTTTGTCACGTCGTTGTATGTGGGCTACATTTTGTGAGGTTAGGCTGCTGCTTTTTGTCTGTCTGTGTGTGTGTGTGTGTGTGTGTGTGTGTGTGTGTGTGTGTGTGTGTGCGTGCGCGCGTGCGCGTGCGAGAGAGAGAATGGGAGCGCGTCTAACAGTAGCAAACTCACGGTGTCCCATAGGCTATACAGCCGCTGGGCTCACGGTGTCCCGGATAACAGTATTTTAGTGCTTCAGAAAAGATTAATCATTGTCAGGTCAGCAAAGATTTGTGTATGTAGTAGGGATGGTAAGATTCACCAATTCGCATCGGTGCACCGGCATAAAAGTTCACGATGCGATTGCCCCGATTAAAAAAGTGTGCTCCGGATACAATTTGTGATGAACTCGGGATGCATCGTTTCTAACATCTTAGCATTGGTAAAATCCGATGTATTTATATATAGTTATTAGTAGAGGCCCTATGCCCTTATTATTTAGAAGTGTGACCAATAATTTGTGACCAATAATTTTCTATTTAGATTGATTCCTCCTCTCTAAACTGTTTCTCAAGCGTGCCCTCTCATCTCCACTGCTGTCAGTGGCCAATTCTCGTCAAGTCTCTTGGCCAAGTCTCACGCGAGTTGGAGGCGTGTCCGGACGAGTCACAGATTATCATGGAGGAGGAAGAGCTACACGTTCCACCGAATTGCTACATATCAAATGTTTGGCGGCACTTCAGATTTTTCAAGAGAGACGGACAATTTGACTAGACGCTTGTAATTTGCAAAATAAGTACACGGGCAGCACTGTCTGCTTAAGAAGAACCAAAGAAATAAAATCAAACTATCTGTACCATATTGAATTGCATTGCATCGTGTTCTTTACTTCGCATCGTATCGCGTTTGATCGCATTGTGTTGAATCAAATCGTGTCAAATCGTATTGCATCGCAATAGGGGTGAATCATATCGTATCGCATTAGTAGTTGCTTCATATGTATCTTTAATGTATCAGATCGTTGGCAATGCATCAAGATGTGTATCACGTCTTTTCGATGAAGTTACATCTAGATCTGTGAGGGCTCTACCGGTCAGCACGGTATAAAAATCAAAATCCATACCGTAGGGCAAATTCATACCAGTGTACTTTTTATACCGCTTATACCGTCCACCCCTATTTGCCACTCGTGTGAAATCTTGCCAAACAGCCTTGCTCAATAGAGGACTTCTTTATGCAACGTTTCAGTGCAGTCAGGACAACTGGGAGATTTCACATGGAACAGCTCATTGAAAACAACACACTCACTGACTCATTTAGTTACCATGTCAAAGCACTTTTATTTGATGTTTAGCTTCTAGTGTTTATGTAACACTGAAAAACATTTGTCTTTGTATGTTTGTGTTTATATATTGAGAGAGGAAATACACCTAAGTGAGAGTGAGAGAGAATGGTTTAGAGGTGTAGATGTATAGGTATAGAGATGTATTTGAGAAAATGTAATTGGCTGATGTGTTCCACCCTGCTGTCTCTGGCAGTAGGGAGCTGGCACAGATCGGCTGCTGATGAGGTTCAGGCTAGCTGCTGAAGTTTCTGTGGTTGAGAGGGGAAGTAGCACCTTCTCCTCATTACCGAGTCACTGCCTCGTGGGGCACTCCCTGGAGTATCGTACTCATTCAGGATAAGTGGCTCTGCGGACCATGCCACAGCCTGTTCAGTTCCAAAAACCAACACAGGGGTCTCATTAGATGATGTGCAAATTAGACATCCTCCTTAAACATTAGGTGGTAAAGCATTATTCGTCACACCTATAGTGACAGTTGTTTGAGTGTTGAGCAACAGTAAGGGCCAGTGTGGAGTAGTACAAAGAAACAGTGTGGTGTAGCAGTAAGGAGCAGTATGATTTTGTGCTAAGGAATAATATGCTGTAGCAGTAATGAACAGTATGCTGTAGTGACATAGAGCAATACTGCGTAGCGGCAAGGAGCAATATACAGTATGCTGTAGTGGTACAGAACAATGTTGTGTAGAGGTAAGGACCAGTATGCAGTATGCTGTAGTGGGAAAGAACAGTGAGGAATGTTGTGTAGCAGTGAGGAACAGTGTGCTATAATGGTAAGGAACAGCTCATAACCCAAGGGTTACTGGTTCAATTCCTCAGTGGGGCACTGCTGTTGTACCTTTGGGCAAGGTTATTAACGGAAATTACATGACTAAATGTCCAGCTGATTAAATGGATTGGACTGATTGGAAAAGACTGATTGGATCACTAGAAGTGATTATTTTTGAAAACACTGAGTTCCGTTATCGTGAACAGACAGTTTGCATCCCTAATATCAGAATGGTGTACTGATTTTCTATGAGTTTTTTTTTTTTTTTTTAATGTTGCATTGTTTATCTACCAATGCTTTATTTTAAATGAAGTGCTTCTCCCAAATCACCCAAAGCCCTCCTCTCCACAGAGGAAGTCATTTTCCTTGCCTGGTTTGCTCTCTAGCTCAGCGGTACAGCTGAAGTGGTCCAATTTATTTATTACTGGATGACAACTGGGTTAATTATAATAAATAATGTCAGCGATTTATTAGGGAATAGGCTTAACTTGATTATTCGTCCCAGCAGAGCTGCTGCTAGAAATGGGGAGTTTACATCACCTCTGAAGCCCGATATTGCACACCCCAGCAAAGCACTCTGGCTCTCCTTTTCTCCAGTGTCCAGTGGGTCAAACGATGATGGGCTCATGAATCATTTTATGTGTGATTGCAGAACTTCTCCAAGAACATCTTTGCCATCCTGCAGTCGGTGAAGGCAAGGGAGGAGGGCAGAGCACCAGAGCAGAGGCCAGCACAGAACACAGCTCAGGTGGTGCGTACATACGACACACATCACAGTGTCAGTAACACAGTAACAACTTAGTAACAGAGGTCATTTCAACTTTTCAGAAAGTAGAGGCTAATATGCTTTGTCCATGGCCATTAAATATTTATGTTTTACTACCCTTCAAAAGCTGACGTGCTGTCTGCAATTCCTAAGTCATTTAAAATGCATTCAAAAAGCACACTTGAAAATTTACTTAAAAACTAATAGCCACCAGAGTGAACTTGAAATAGCAGTATGCTGTTATTTTCATAGATGGACTAAAGGAAATCATTTGTTCACCTTATCTATCAGTACAGGCTGCTCACTGTCTATTTCATTGTAAACGTCAAAGTGAGCAGAGCTGTATCTATTGGGATTTCAGTTTCTGCAGTTTGTTAACCTTTTGTGAATATTATTCAATTGACCCACTTGTTTTTCTTTCTCCAAAGGACCCATCCATAAGGAATAAACAGCCCGTGCCAGCTGCATACAACAGATATGATCAGGAGAGGTTCAAAGGGAAAGAGGGTGAGTACTGCTTCATTGACTTATCATAAACCTGTCTATCACAAAAGAAGCGGCAATACATAGGACACAGCGATACACTCTGTAGTACATACAGATCAGTGTTTGTCCTGGGGTGATATCACAATTGAAAATGGAGAAGAAACACCAGTGAGAAGCCTATTGTACACAAAGAGAAAGGAAAACCAGTTCATTGGAGGTGGTGGCACTGTGGATGATCTGAATCATCGAATTTGTCAGTTAATAGAGGATAACAGGATGCCTCCAACACGTGGAAATGTCTGATGAAGAAGCACAAGGTTACTCCAGTATTCAGTCTAACGATTCGCAACTTGTGTTTGTCACCTGTGTAAATTCATTGTATGTTGCAGCTAAGAATGTCTGTTAAGTAAATGAAATGTAATAAAAATACTTGCTGTTGTCATTATCGTTGGATTTAAGAGTTGTAAATAACAAACCAGAAAATGTGTCACGATTTTAAACTTGTTCTTTATTTTCAATACCTTCATTGGTATTGGTACTGGTATAGTTAACAAATTGGTATTAGCAAATGTTGGTATTCCGAGCTGTGTTGACGCAACCAAACTGATAGGGTTGCTACCCCAGCTTCACCATTGGTATTTTGGGGCCAGACATGTGGCAGGCATTGAAAATGCACAGTATGTGGATCTGATCACATGATGTAGATTGCAGATTTTGTTTTTTGGTTGCTTTACAGCCAGTGCACAAAGGGCATTAACTGTGGCATGCTCTGAAATTTTGTTGAGCTTAGGTGGGGGGGGGGGGATTTACCCCACCCTTGAGGTCAAAATGGACCCTATGTTTAACGGGCGGCTCTTTTCGATGCCCTGCACGCACGCAGGAATGTGCAGCTACCCTGACCATGGAGAAATTATTCTGTGAAGTCAAGTGTGGTTGTATGTCTCGCAGATGCTGGGATGGCTCTGTCTGGCTCTGGGAATAAATTAGTTCCTGTGCTGTGAGCATGTGATATGTGCTGATCTGCAATAAAGCGGACAAGTTTCCTCAAACTTCTGACTCCTCCCCGCCATCAAGTTTCTCCCGTCCTCAGTTCTGTTACAGTCGGGAGTGTCTTCATTCCTTTTCCTGCATACCTGACATATTAAATTCACATCAGAGAGTGAAATCTCTAAAGCTCCTGTCAGCCAGTGGCACATACACTGAATAGGTTTGTTTTGTAACTATGTGGTCCCATTATAAAGGTAGACATGTGCCAATAACTGCCAAATCATGGCACTACGGCATTCATTGATTGCGTTGATACAGGTAGCAGAATGAAACTTATTTTTTTTGTCTGTGTCTGGCCAATCAAATGATGTAAATCCTTATTGGTCTGGAGCACTGTAAGGTTATTTACTTCCACTGTAAATCCTGGTAAACCATTCCATACATTAGTAAGTCTCCGAGTGGGCAAGAAGGATGTGCCTACTGCATTCAACTTAATGTTCTCTATGGGGTTCATTTTCGCCTACAAGTTCACCTTCTATTTTTTGTTAGCTTTGTCAGATAAGGTATTAGAAACATAGGTTTGATGGTGAGTATATATCTAGTCATTTACCATGGTTTGGGCTCTGCTCTGTATGTTTTCTAAAAGCATTCTTTTGTTTGTCTCCTCATAGTGCAGTAATACAATATCAGTATGTCCCAAAGTTGGTGCTTAGTCACCATACAGCCTTTTAATTCTCTCTAGGTTTGATCTATATTACAGCTGGTATGTTTGTTTGTTTACTGTTGGTAAGAGGGAGAAATGACCTGACTTGACTTTTTTGGTGTCAGTGGGTGTGACTAAAATCAACTGTCAGTATTAACATGTGTCTGCTGGCATGCTTTGCTTTTGCTAGATAAACTGGAAGCGAAAATGTAATGGCTAGCTGAAAAAATGTGCATCTTTTTTTCTTGAAAAGATAAATTACAGTCCAGTAACTGGCGGCCCTAAAGCTGAAGTCTGTGAGCTCTGTGAAAATGCCCCTCCCTCTTTTCTACCTCTCGGACTCTGACTCATTCAGTGCTCTAAAAAGTCTGAATAGCAGGGGCTATGAATAATGCTGAATGTCGGATAATGAATAACAGATACTCTTCCTTCCTCTTGCTCATAACAATCTTTAAGACATTATTTTGTTCATTTGACTGTATATACGGTTGTTTTTTCCAATTAATACATCAGTAGGGTATCTGAAAGACTATGATAAACTACACATAGATATAGAGCTTTGCAAACTGTCTTTAATTCACTTAGTCTTGTTAAATGCATGTTCCACTTAAATGCAGAGTAGCCCCAGGTCTATGCCTTACGAGTCCATGGAAGCTGACTGTCCACAATTAAAAACATATAATTGGATCCCTGTGTTTAAAAAAATTGACCTGACATGCATTTCCAAGAGTGAACTGAAGTTCTTTTCTGGTACATTGTGTCCTTCCTTTGCAGCCAAAGGATTCAATATGTGATTTGGGATAGCTGCAAATTGGTCTTGAAGCCCTTACAGGTGTTCTGAGGTATAAGGTCTGTGGATGTGAGAGTCGAGGCCGCTCTAAGAGTCGCAGGGTTTCTGCAAGGTTACCTGGCTCCCTTGGCATCTTGACTGAAGGCAGCCTGCTGGCCTGAGGCAGCTGTGAAACTGCCAGACAGCTTGAGTCGTGATGCATTGATAAACAGGAAATGCATTGCATCCAGTGTTTATGCCAGCACAAGTTCCATCCAGCAAAGTGCTCCTATGCCACCAGTATGTTCACAAAGCATTCCAGCACAACCTAATTGATTTTTGATGGATGTCTCTCATTTTATACAAGTGCATTTCCTTACTCCATCTCCAGGCAAGCCTTAACCATAAAACTTTTCAGCTGTTTGTGGTTGGCAAATATTTCAGCTTTCCATGAGTATTTTCCAAATAGCTAATTTTCTGGAACCCCTTTTGCCTTTTTTATTTTATTTATTTTAAAAATAATAACCTGCAAATAGCAAGTGATTTGTGGTATCTGAAGCTTTCATCTCTTGTACTGTCCTGTCAGCTGTAGCCTTGACCAGCTTTGTTTAATTGATTGAATGTTTCAAATAACAATAAACTATAAGAACTAATAAGATGTGACCTTGAGTGCTGGAAGTATTGTCCAGCACACACAGTTTCCATATCAACTCTCAAGTTTAGTTTAGTGTATTTCTCAGGAACAGAGTACAGTTAAAAACATACATGACAGATCATGCAATGCGTTGTACCCAGGTTATTCACAGGCTGCTTTTCAGTGGTTGGCTCAGCTGACCCTCTGATGTGATGATTTGGACATAACATTACCTTTCATGTTGTTTTGTTGTGTTGTAATTTGTAACTTGTAAAAATGTCACTGAATGGATCGTTTTGTATTTTTTTTTTTAATTTTAGAAACTGAGGGGTTCAAGATTGACACCATGGGAACTTACCACGGCATGACCCTGAAGTCTGTGACGGTAAGTCTGGCACTCTCTAGAGCTGTCGCTTTTTGGCAGGGAACTGGCAGTTGGCATGACTTCAGTTACTTGCTGGTCGGAATGGACTTTGCAGGTGTAATTGCGTACTGATTGGATTTTGAAGATGTTGCCTTGGCGAAAGATTAACTCGCACTCATGTCCCATGGAAATTCCAAAAATTTCACATAAAAATGAGCCACACTGCCACCTCAGGATAACAGTGTTAATGTTAGTGTCAGTCATTCTCACAGAAGGGGTAGAGTTGTGGTGTGTGTGTGTGTGTGTGTGTTTGTGTGTGTGCTTACATGCGAGCAAGAGGGATGAACAAGGATGGCTCTGTGGGAAAATAAACAAGTTGGATAGTGTTATGTGGCCCTGAGGTAGAACTGCTCGCTATGGGAATGGAGACATGCAAAAAACCTTGCATTTTACTTTGTGCAGGTCCGCTTTGACATATACACCCAATTTTAACAGGGCCTTTAGCTAATACAGGGGATAGTAATAAGGCTGGTGAGTAGGGCTGTCGCAGTGAAGGAATTTCCCCTGCGGTGATTTAGGGTGGCTCAACACCGCGATATGTGGTATTACCGCTTTTTTTTTTTTTTTTTTTTGCAAATTACTTCATTTATCCTGATTTTCATGCTATATAAATAAGCTTTATTGTTAGTCTATTATTAGGTATATTGTTGCTTTTTAAATGACAAAGATGACAGTTTTAAAACAAATTAAATACTGTAAAACTTCCAGTAAATGCTGAGGCATTTATTTGCTTTAATTACTTAACTTTACCAGCGTTTATTGGAGACTCGGCGATAATAGGGGACCTGCGTTTATTTCACCTAAAGCCCTCAGGCTTCTGCAAGTTATTGGTAGCTGAACTGACCAGGAAAATTCACCATGTTTTTTTTTTTTCCCCAAGTAGCCTACTTAACAAACATTATACAGCGCTCCTTGGTAGCAACTCACACAGGAATCACTAATAAAGTAAGTTAAACATTGTCATTGCAACCTATGATGGGAGAGCACAGTCTGTAAGAATAGCAGTATCACTGTGAATTTAGGCTACCATGATCTGAAAGACAGCTTGGTTTGTTCATTTATGTTTAATCTAGTTTGTGAACAGGTGAACACGCATAAGGGAAATTGAATTCACTTAAACAACCTCATTTAGCCTAACGTACAAAATTTTTTGTTTGTGTTATTTTGTTTTTTAGCCACAAAAAATAAATAGGACTACTGTAAGCATTTTAACCTACTGATCATTCATTTTATAATCACATAAAATAAATACAATTTTTCACTGTGTTTATCTGAGGCAGGCGTTTATTTCACTGAAAGGGTCATGCATACTGGCAATCATAAGAGGCCAGCATTTATTGGAGACTCAGCTATTAGTGGAAGTTTTGCAAAACTTGTTTATTGTTAAATGCAGAACACAGAAGGGCAATGAGGCGCAATAAGAACGCAAGGTGGGCTACACCCCTCTTCTCCTTTATGGGAAAAAAAGGATTAAGGGTGTACTCACACTAGGCAATCTGTACCGTGCCCGAGCACATTTGACCCCCAAAGTCCGGTTCGTTTGACTAGTGTGATCGCTACGTACCGTGCCCAGGCCTGCTTGAAGAGGTGGGCTCGGGCACGGTTCAGTTGTACTCGGGCACGGTACGCATCAGTCTGATCGCTAACCGTGCCCGAGCACGGAACTTGGCGGAACAAGACATCAATAATGCAACTGCCCCATTTAATCCGCATATATCCGCTATAGCAACAGTTAGCTGGATATCTGTTAGTTACACGCCCAGTCATAATAATTCCTTTAAACCATCATTTGATTAGCCAGCTGACGTCTTTAAATATAACAACCTGGCGACCTCCAAAATTCGATTGGTTTGTTCTGTAGATCTATACCTAAAAACAACTCTGTGATTGTGATTAGGCTACTGTAGTCTGACACAAAATATTGGTCTGTCCCTTAGGATAATGACTGAAACGTCAGCTGCCTCCATAAAAAAATCTTCCTATACGTACAGCACAATTAAATGAAAATCGCTGCATTGTATAATCGATAAATCTATAAGCCAAATGAGAGGTTACTCCAAATAAGCCAGAAAGTAAGTACAATCATGAACTCCATTGCGCTGTGCGAGAGCGCTTTTCTTCAACACAAAAAGTTGCATCTTGATGACATAAGCGTGGTCGGGCTCGGAACGTTAAGCGCAATGTGAGCGCAGGCCAGCGGGGGAGTGGGGGGGGGGGGGCAATCGTGCTCGGGCACGGTACAAGGCAACCGGGCCCAGTGTGAGTACGCTCTAAGCCTAGCCTATAGCCTAGGCTAGATATAAATTGTCAAACGAAAATAAATAAAGTAAATTGTTTAGGCTAAATCTTTTAAGTGCGCATGTGTGGTTGCTTGCCATCCCCTGCGGTTGGCTTGTCAGGACCGCGGTATTGCAATATTGCGCTTATCACGACAGCACTACTGGTGAGACTTATCATTAAGTAACACACTTCAAGTGTCTTAACTTACTAACTACATCCAAAACCAAGAAGGTTGTAGAGTAGCTAACTTGGCTGTGCTTGCAGGTTAACATATAAGTTATTACACTTTCACTGAGCAACATTGCTGTATCTGTTTATGACAGTTAATCTGCAAGTTCTCTTATATTGCAGAATAAAAGAAGTTCATACAATGACACATTTAGTTTAATACTTTTCACTTGATGTCTTTTTAAACTAGTAGTAATACTTAACACATTTTTGCTAGTTATGTCCTTATATACAAAACAAAAAAACAACACAGTGAGAACTGTAGCTACTTAATACACACCATCTCAACCAATCAGAATCAATAATTTATCTTAGCCATGGATAATTGTTTTACTATGACCAGGTAGCCAGCTTGTACAATAATGTTATACTCTGGTGAATTGCATGATTTCATCAGGTTACATTATTCATTGATAATAATAATATCATTAATCACAAATAATATTTTATTGCCATCTTCCATTGCAGCCTGAATACCCACCCCTTCAGGCTACATGTCAGCACCCCCCCCCCCCTTAATCATGAAGCTTCCCATATCTTGAGTGTAGTTTTACTCTGTATTAAAGTTTGATTAGATTATGTTGTATTTTTTCAGTTAGGTATGTTGTATCTTGCATTATCGTTATGTATCTATGAAAGTCTGTATGCATGTGTTAGCTCTTCACAGTGGGGGGCTGATGCATGTTTGAATGTGGTCAGCAGCATCATGTCTGTACTTACGCCACTTTATTAGATGCACTTTGTAAACTTCTCTGGATAAGAGCATCTGCTAAATGACAAAAATGCAAGTATATCAGTATCACACTGCAGGAGCAAGCAACAGTGTAAGTGTCATGTGTCAGGTACTGAGTTGTGTCATTTACGGATTGAGGAAATCATTGCTGCAGAGCCTTTACCCTAGCAGACTTCCTGTCATACGGAAGTGTCCCAAATCAGACGTCGTAGAGCACTTCAGTTACTAATGATAAGCATTCACTGTGTT
Organism: Megalops cyprinoides; assembly: GCF_013368585.1. Taxonomy (NCBI): domain Eukaryota; kingdom Metazoa; phylum Chordata; class Actinopteri; order Elopiformes; family Megalopidae; genus Megalops; species Megalops cyprinoides. The sequence continues at coordinate 1,794,200 of NC_050602.1, forward strand.
TTTCCCTACACATTTCTAATGGCTGCTAGAGGGTCAAAGTTTGTGGCTTGAATTTTTTTAACTGTTTATTACAGAAAAAGGAACAGAAAGAACAGAAAGAGGATGTTTTTTGTCCTTCTGTATTTCAGGTTACTCTCTATCAGCTCCTGCAAATTTCAAGATATGGAGTTGGTGTCATACATTCGTTTTATAAAAACTCTTGTAGCTGGTGGATAACTGCATGGGAGCTAGTTGAATCATTAGTATATTGAACTGGTTAACTGCAAAAATGTGCACTGGGCTGTAGTCACTGTTTAACTGTGGCCTTAATATCTTTTTCAATAACATAATAATTTCTTTTGTTAGGTTACTTAGTTTTCCCGTTGTGAACACAACAGTAAATTATATTCCAATCGAGCTGATACTGAAGGTTTTTTCCCTGGAGTATAAATCACTGCCTCCTGTCCTCATTTAGCCAGGAACAGAACAGCCCCATGGTATTATCGTACTACGTACAATGCACTGTACGTAATCATCAGCCTCTGATTGATCGCTGGAAACAAATATTGGCCTCTGATCGATTGTTAGAATGCAACATATCAGGCTCTGGTGGATAACTGGAAATATTGGGGTCTGATCAATTGCAGGAAATAAGTTTTGGGGTCTGATTGATCACAGAAAGTAAATATTGGGGTGTGATTGATTACTGTATCCAGTGACAGTGTCCATTAACCCCTCCCCCTCCCCCCACAGGTCTGTTTCTGGCAGCTTCCTTCCAGGGCTTAGTTTGATTAATTGCCCTCTGTGGGTCCACTGCTCTCATAAGCCAGCCCTTTTGCACCATTAATCACTCCGTAAGACACCGGCACATTCATTTCAGTTCATAACTACCTCCGCATCTGCCAGCATCCAGGGAACAGAGCCAGCCCTGTGCTACATAATCTGGTCATCTACGCTAGTGTGTGCTCTTCTACCAGTGTGTCTGGTTATCTTCTCAAGTGTCTGTAGTTCAGTCTCCAGAATCATTGCTCCTCTGCACTACAGTGTGTACTGCCCCAAGCATCTCTGCTCATTTCAACTTTTGTGTGTCCTACCCCAGCATGTGAGAGAGAAGTCCAGACTGCTTCAATATTGCTTGTCCATCTCCCTGCGGTAACAGTGGTAAATATCACAGCAGGCCCTCATGCCTTTCCTCTGAGTATTGGGCTGAGTTGGAGCGCTCCACTCCCCCAGCCCTCTCCCCTTCGGGTGCCCTGGCTGCTGCCAGCAGCTAGCAGCCAGCAGCCAGCGCTTGCCAATGGCTTCTGCCGTGGGAAAGGGTACGGGAGATTCCTTTGCACTATTTTTGGATGAATGTCTGGCTCTCACCCACCTTGGAATGTCTCTGCGGATTGAATGTCATCATCATTACTTCTTTTTCTTCAAGCATCACATTTGATTTTACTTGTTTTTCGTTATTTTTTTCCCAGTTGTTGAAAGATGATGCACTGCCTGGACAACCCGCAAGGTTGGGAGGGTTATTTTGCAGGGAGAGTGCGGTGTGTCCTCCATCTGTTCTGCCTCTGCCCAAGGCCGCAGGTTTCATCAGAAGCGCAGCAGGTCGCTCATCTCATTAGGGACGCAAAAAGCCGCCACCATTATTTAGCTGCTTTTTTTGGTTTATCTGGATCCACACCTCACCGTGAGAGTCAAATACTACAGCCGGACCACCACATCAGTTGCACTAATTAAACCCAGGCCATGAAGCAAATCTTTAAGAAACTCAAGTTTAACTTGAGGCATATTGAGTCGGGGGGGGGGACATCTCAAATCCTTGACCACAGTCACGTTAACTTAAGAAACAGAAGTATTTCAGTTTCTTACTTTGAGTTTCATGTGTTTCATTGTCTTCTCATAGGTGTGCCAGCACTTGAAGGGTGAAAATGATGCTTTGTTTTTGTTGTGGGTTTTTGGTCACATCTCATACCTTTCCACAATGCGCTTGGCATAGAAAGACTCTGAGGCTACTTTCACAGGAAGAACAACCACCCTGCTGCAACACTCATAATCAAGATGTACTAGTCATTTTAACATTCTTAAGTTGTCTACTGTGAAAGAGGTCACACTTCCAAACTTTACTCCAGTGGTTCTTTTACACAAAAAACAGTACATATGCTATAATGAAATGTAAATATTTACCAATTTAGAACACTGCTTACAGCAAGCTGAGTATCACACCTTTTGCACTAAGAATAACAAATTGCAATTCACAAAGCATTCATATGTTTTTATAACTCAAGAGGAACTACCAAGCTGGGAAAAAGCCATAATTGCCTGTCACAGTGCTGAAAAAGTAGGAGTCAGACTGGCCACTTCCCTATTGCATGAACTGACTTGTATTACGTTTGTCCTGGTTGCGTAGTGTACTAGTAGTTGTGCTAAGGACACACAGTTTTCATTGACATTTGAAAAGATTGAGTAAAGGCGGCCAGAAAGGGGACCCGTTGAACAGGCTTCTATCCTGATTTTTGTTTGGGGTGGTGCATGCAGTCTCCTCTGCTCAAAGAGGCATTGGTAATGGGGGCCATAGTGAAGACCATCATAAAGATTTTCAGTATAGCATATATTTTCAGTATAGTATAGTGTTCACATGCAGCTGAGTCACAGCTCTGGTGATGAGGCGCAGCAGAAGTGCACCTGGTTTTATGGTTTAACCCTTTCACACGTACGATCACACCGGTGTGATTAGAACACTAGATTGAAAAAATTCTAGCTAATGTTATCTTTGAGGAAACAGTGATATAACGTTAAAAAGTATAGTAAATGCAGCGGTGAAAACTATGAGAAGCTTTATAACGCTAATGAAAACATAACGAGCCATGTAACCTAACATGCGCACTACATAGCATAAAACAAGTTACATGCGAAAGGGGTAAGCAAACCACGATCACTCACTTGGTCGATGTCTTGCAGCCTCTGCAGTGAAGTCCATCCTGCTGCCACTGTGGGGGGGGACTTAGTTTGAGATGTGACCATGCATCAGAAGATGAGGTCAGAATAAATATATTTCCATCAGACAGATGAAGAGTGTTGGACTGAGTGTGTGGATGTCAATTCATTGTCGGGTTAATGGCATTCCCTCACAGATGTTTAGCCTGTGGCTGTGCCCAGTGGGGTGTTGGAGTGACGGGGTTGGAGGCGTGCAGGTATATTCCTTCCAAAAGCAAGCATTTCCAACCTTATTTATCTTTGCTCTTACCCTTCGTACCTGCCACCCAGCTCTTTCAGTGAAACTGCTGAAGGGGTGATCCCTTCCAAGCCTGAATGCGCATAGATACGTGCATGCAAATTCCAACACTGGACCCCAGCTATTGGCAGCAAGCTGCCCCTCCCAGTGTACTCTACCAATCTCAATCCGTAAGCCACCAAGAGAGACTTCAGAGACAAGGAGGCGCTGCTCTCTGACCGTTTTTTATACACGGAAAGGTAGTTCGTTTGAAAGGTGGAGGTGTTTGTCTTAGACATTTGACGCTGTTCCTGCCACGGCACAGGTTTTGCAGGAACACATAAAGGAGTCCCTCTCCACCTCATTGCAGCAGTCATTTGCTGTGGCCCTGGTGCTGATCTTCTCTGGTCTCAACCCCCTGCTCTGCAGGCCTGCTCCGCATTAGCAAGCCTGAAGCTGCCGTGCTGCTCCCTTTCCCACTCCAGATGGAACAGAGGAAATCCAAGTGTAAAAAACCTGTCATTCCATGACTCACAGAAAGATGTTTAAATGGAAGAATTTTTTGGTATTGATTCACTGTGTAATTATTGTTATTGAGTATTATTGTTACCTTGTGTAACAGTTAACAGTTTAAAGAGTGTTTTTGTGGAGTGCTGTTATGTAACAGTGAATAGTTTAAAGCACATTTTCTGTAGTGTTGTTATACTGTGTATGGTAACTTTTTTAGGTGTCCAGTAGCCTTCTTGTTTTTCCTGCTTCTTCCTTTCATGCTTCGTTGTAACATCATCCAGTGCAGATTACAAGGCATGTCCAAGCTAGTGTAAGATAGCAGATACATTTTGTTGTGCTTACAGCCAGTTTAGATTCTGTCTTTCAGCCTTTGAATGCTGCAAATATCTTCATAATGTGACATCACTCTGATAAGGGTGTAAGAATCAGCAGTTGGCTAGGCAGTATGCCTTGTTGCATATGGTGTTTCACTCAGTGTCTCCTATAGCATGTAAACCTCATAAAACTGCAGCAGTGTGATATGGTGTCCCTTTTTGTATGTGTGTTTTGCCAGCTCAAGTGGCACTATCAGTGTGGCTAAAATCCATGCTTAATATGTTAAAATTATGTACATTTATGTCTTGCACAGAATTAAGCCTCCTTTTCCTAGCACTCTGATTTAAATTTTCAACAGTGTAAGAGGTCCTAGGGACTCTCATGTAAGTAAGGTACTCATGTAAAGTAAGATAGGTAAGTAAGGTAAACAAATGTCATTTCCCAAGGAAAGTAAACATCTCACACAGATTATGTTTTTGCTGTTGGCTGTTTGAAAGGGGAACCCTACCAAAAACAGGACAGGACAGAATTCAGTAGAAACCAATAAAAATCCAATATAATCCTCTAATGTGAAGCTGCATTACTTGCTCTAGGTGTACGTAGAGGAAATGCACAGGACATGCATAGTTTTCTGTTCATTACACCATCTACATGAGCTCAGAGCAGATGCACAGCATTATTCAAACCATCCACTTGACTTTAAGATCATTGAGTTTGTGCATGGTTTGTCTCAGGAGAGACTGAAGCCCCTTTCACAGATGCACTGGACGTCGGAACGTATCCGGCCCTTAGCCGGAAGAGCTGTATGTGAGAACGCAAATGTCCGAATCAGTCGGACCAGACATGTGATGGACTTCGTTCTGCCAGCTCCCTAGTACAATGTCCGGCTCATGTCGGAGTGAGCCCATGTGTGAATAGAGCAGGCAACGTTCCGGAGAATCCACTGCGAGGGAGTGGGCGTGTTGATGACATTTCTGTCATGCGACTGGCGCGAAACCAGAAGAATACAAACATCTGCCTCATAGTCTTTTCTGCGTGCCTGTATATTGCTTTCCACTGTTTTGTTGGCATTGCGTCCAAATACATGCTGTTTTGAGTCCAATGATCGTTAAAGAGATAGTTAGCTAAAGTTGTACTGCCAAAACTTGGCTCTTATGGTAATCAATAATGTTGATTAGTAGTTTATTACCTGGATAGTAGCTAGCTAAGCTGTAGCTAAGTAATAGTGATAGATATAGTGAGAGAGGTGAACTGGTGACCTAACATTACGTAGCGAACAACAAAAACTTACCTTCCTGTTATAATAAATGTATAATTATTATATGATTTTTTTTATAGGCTACCCAAAAGTACACTAGCTATGTTCGCCTTCTCCTCCTCCGTGCCATATTATGTGCCCGTACCACCGAAAGGCAAGATATTGAAAAGAAAACACTTCAACTTGCAAATGCTTTTCGTGAACTCGTCAACACTTTTCACTCATGAGAATGCAAGTGGCGTCTAACTGGAAAATACCACAAGGAAATGGACGTTTCTAAACTCGCAATGATTTCAAGCGACAATGTAACATACTACATATGTAATTATTAATGGTCGCATACTGGGTACTACACTGAAAAACAGCATGCAGTATACAGTATATACTTGTGTAATACGCAGTACACCGTATGCAGTAGGAGGTTTCGAATACAGCCACTGCGATTTGCAGCCACTGCAGCGTAGTTTTTGCGTCATGTCCTGCCTCCTGCACGCTCTACCCAGGCGCCGCCCCTCACCTAAACCAAATCGGAGTATTTCCTGTAGGTGAGAACATGTCTGTCACGGACAATCTCCTGTTGTGTGCTACATGTGTGAAAGGGCAATTCTGGCCAATTTCCGGACCTGATTCTCCGCACTTTGTCTGGAGTTCATATGTGAAAACGGCTATAGAGACCAGTCATGCACTTTGGTTGTAGAATGCTTGATTCAATTCCAGGCATAGAATTAACCACATTGTAGATAATTTTAAAAGGAATTAAAATAAACATGGTTCAAAGGCAGGAACAAAGGATTACATCAACCAAGTTAATCAAAACAGAAAACGTTCATCCTTTTATTACAGGTTATACAGGTATATATCCCTTTAGTACTCACTGTTTATGACTGTTTACCACTGTTTCAGTGGTATCCCCCTTTCTTAATGTCCACACATCTCAGCTTGTGGTATTCATGTTAAATGTTGGTCTTTATTTATTCTCATTGTGTAAATACTTTCTCAGCTTTTTTGCATCACATCACTGAGGTGCAACATTTAGCTAATATTAATCTATGTTCTCAGCGGCAATTGCAGTTGGTGTAAAAAAAAAATTCCTTGTGGAGAGGAACTGATTTTTGTTGTCAGTGTTCCCACATAAGAAATAACAGCAACTGGAACAGATTTAACACTTGACTCCTGTATTTGCAGATTTCATCTGCTTGTCTTATTAGTTTTTAGTAAGTAGATTGTAGGATAGCTGTGTCAGTTTGAAAGTGGAGCTCATTGTTTGCTCATCTGATAAATGATTCACACTGCAGGAACATTCATTGGGAGTTTATGCTGATTCGCTGAGCAGTTGTCATCCTGGGCTGCTTGCTGTAATTGCTGAACTGAACTACTGACAAAGCCTGCAAGTGTCAAAAATGGATGGAGTGAGGAAGCTCAGTTTACTTTGTGTGACAATGCAAACATTTGTGAAGCATGTTTTTTCATAAGGCATTAACATTGCTTGGCGGTCAATGTCCTGTTTGACCGTACCACGCTGTTCGACAGCGGTCACAGCACTAAACCATTTTCACTGACCTGACAGAACGGTAAACATCAGCTACTTGGAGAAAGAACTGTACAGTTTTGAGTTGGGAAATGATTGCAACATTGGGTTTCACTGGTAAATTTAGAGATGGAGGTGTATCAGATTGACTTTGTCTTTGTCCTGCACACACTGCAATATTGTATGTCCATTTGGTTTACTGCATGTAACAGTATGCCATTATTCTTAGTGCTGTTATTATTTCTGCTTATGGGAATTGTTTAACATACATTCATGTCCTAACTGGTCGAACAATCAGGTTAATTTTTAGTTGAGTATTCTAAAATTATGATTTTGTAATTATGGCAAGTAATGTGACTAATTACTGGTGTTCAAAGCTAAAACATGTTTCATAACATTGTAGTATTCAATCCACTGCCCCCCACCCCCCCACCAAGAAAAAACGTTTCCATACACTTAGTATGTGTGTGCAATCAGAGAATGGAGCTCACTGGGAACATTGGGATGAGTAAGGCTGCCTCATGTTCTGCCTGTCATATGTGGTAATGTTCTGTTTCCTAGATCAGCCAGTATGTTGCTATACCATGTCACATAACATTATAGTACTCCGTTCCCTGGCCACCTTTAAAAAAAGTAAATTTTGATACCATTTGAGTAGAAACTCAAAAGCTTGAACCCTAGTTGGGTACATGGCCATGATTTTGAGGTAGTATTCCATCAATTTCTAACTCTTGCAGAACAAAGAGACCTGAAGATCAGTAAGCTGATCCTGCTTCACAGGATTCAGCATGTCTATTGCAAAAAAAAAAAAAAAAGCATTTTTCTTGTCTTTTTTGCTGGACATCCCTCAGTGGTTCTCATCATACATAACTGCACGACAGTTCAAAAATAGTACAATGCACGACCCAACAAGTCGACCATTTCTTTGTTTTGTATACTTTTAATTGGCAGCGTAACATGTTTTTTTTTTTTTGTGCATGCTCAATATTGCACATGAACATATTTTGTTTTTATATTTATTTTTTTACTTGCCCTTTTTAAATAACTTCCTCACATTTGTTTACAAGTTTACAATACATAACATCTCTCTTAGATTGAAAAAATAATTTCAATGAAGTCTGTACAGGTTACCAAAGCCCCTGCGCTGGCTCCGCCCCATGACACCCACCAGTCTCACTGTGACCTCGGTGCATTAGTGTCGCCAGTTAACTGCAGGCCATCCTGCCCCCAGTGCAGCTTCCTCTGCCTGTAGCGGCCGGCCTTCTCCTTGGCGGCATTGACGCAGGCGTTGTGCTTATTGCTCTGCAGGTGGTGCCAGTACTTGAGCAGCTCCCCGGGCTGAAACTGGTGAGAGGTGATCAGGTGGCTGTACTTGCAGCTGGAGTAGGAGACACGCCAGTGGTTGAAGACAAACTCATTGGGTGGGGGCACAGGGTCAATGCGCAGCTTGGCCAGGCAGATGCCCACATAGACATCCTCCAGGTGCAGACGGCGGATGCTGAGAGACGCCGCATAGATCTTGCCAGCGAGGTCGGCCGAGAACACGTAGCCTGTCCCCGAGCAGAAGACCGGGTAGCGCTCACTCGGGTACAGCTCGGGTGACATGTACCACTTGCTGTCCTTGTTCCTGTTGGGCGCGTAGCCCCTCATCAGGTAGCCTGTGAAGTAGTTCTGGCGGGGCGGCAGCCCTGGTTTCAGCAGTTTCTGGATGAGGTACTCGGTGTTGACGAACATGTCGCTATCCGTCTTCATGACGTAGGCGGCATGCGGGCAGTGCGTGGCCACCCAGTTCATGCCCATGAGCGTCTTGATGGTCAGATTGTAGTAGGTGTCCAGGTATTCCTGCTGGATGATGTCATGATGCTGCCGACTCTCCTCCTCGATGGACCACTGCAGGCGGGCGTTCCCGGGCCTCCCCAGACCCAGCAGGAAGATGCGCACTAGGCCCAGCCCGGGAACCAGGCTGTGGTTCCCCCATGTCTGCCGGATGGCGTCCCGCGCCTCTGCCTGACTGGGCTCGGCCGCGATCAGCAGCACCAAGAAGGGGTCGGCACTGCGGCACTTGTCAGGCTCATTGATGACATAGCGGTAGGGCTTCGCCGCCGGCAGGCCTCCCACAGCCCTCTTCCCGCCATACAGGGTGGCGTTGGCACTCAGAGAGTTTTCCAGGCCCACTGCCCCTTGCAAGGACGGCTCGGCCTGGTCCGAGCTCAGGTTGGCCCCTGGCTTAGGTGCCAGAGGGAGGGGCTCCCTCCAGGCACCTCTCGGTGAGCTCTGGTTGGTCTCACCCCTCGGAGGGCGGAGCCCCCGCGCAGCGTATGCCACAGGGCTGTCCTTCCGGCCTGGCAGCCAGTCCTGGCGACAGACAAACAGGAAGAGGCCAGCAAGAGAGGCCAGGGAGAGGAGGCCGAGGGCATGCGAGCGGAAGAGCGAGCGCTTGGCGCTGTAGGGCATCTTGATCAGGCAGCAGTGCCGCCGTCTCCACTGCATGATGGGCGTGTGTTAAGGGCCTCGGACAGTCACGTCCAATCACGTGGAACGCGCAGTGCCAGCAGGCCCAGCCTTTATCGGAGATGGCAGCTCAACGCGTCTGGGGTCCGGGGCCCAGCAACAAGGGAGGTAGTGCATTTTCCCACGGGATCCAGTTGGAGCCGAGTTTCCTGCATATCCAGCTTTCGCACTTCGGTGAGTCCAGAAAAAAGGTTGACAGTCTTCAGGAATCTTTCTGTGGCGTCTGGGGAAAAAAACAGAAATGAGGAATTGAGAACAATACAGAAACAATAGCGTGATTTCCTGTGTGACCTGGGCCTCAACTCTCTTTGTTTTGGGATCATTCGTTTATTTGTTTTTATGGTCATGGGATTGCACATTTCTTTGAGCACACAAAAAAACAAACAAAAGTTTAGGGCAGATGGTTAAAATGGGATCCTGCCCCCAATATAGGTCTTAACTAATAAGGCTCTTGAGACCACATCAGAGCTAGAGAAGTTCTCCAGTTACACAGTATACTACTGCACCACAACCTACTGCTGTCATCTCCCCACCCCCCAGGCTCCTGCAGCAGGGGGACACTCTGTCAGAACGGATTGTCAACATACATCAAGCACTGAGATAGATACCGCAGACAGCGGCAAGCGATAACGACTCAACTTGTCACTCACCTTCAGCATCACCCTTCTGTAGATAGTTGGGGGGGCCTACCCAGGGCCCCCCTGTCTGTTCATGACTGCCTTTTCACAAGGATATTGGAATATTTCATTGGTGAAAGACACTCTAAACTGATTTTTTCCCCTTTCTTTATTACAATTTGCCCTAGCATTTCAGCTGTCTGCTTGTATTGGGATCCTTGTTTCTTGGGCCAGGGAGGGATGTGACTCTTAGGCACTGTGGCAGCCTAACCTTTCCGATGGACAGCATCCACGCTGCCATGTTGAGCCCCTGGGGAGAGAAAAGTAGTCTCCTGGGGCTTTGAAGTTTAGGCTTAGGCTTGAAGCATGACAGCTTTGGCCTCAGCCTTGAATGAAGACAATTTTTAAAGGGTTTTTTTCCCCTCCACCTAACATAGGAGTGTCTCACCCCCTGGACTGCCAGTTTGCAAATTTAAGCAGGGGGGCATGGGGTGCGGGGGTGTGAATAGCTCTTTGGGCTTTATTCTGGGAGGTCATTAGTGACAGGCTTGTCAGTGGAACAGTGTCCAGTCACCCTCCCTGCTTGATGTCCATAAACACAGAAAGGGACCACAAACAGACTGTGAGGTGTTATTAGTAAGCTAATCAGAAGCCTGTCTTTGGACTGCATGTGGCTGGGTTCCATAAGTGCATGTTGCTAAAGAGTACATAAAACAGAATCCGATTGGCTGGGGGGGCGGGGGGGGGCGTTCTCACCATACTCCAGCCATGGTGCTCCAATCGAAAGGGGGTCTGAAGCATACCGAGACATCAATTCTGGCAGTGGGAGCCATTGTGGTAAACTTAACGAGCAAAAGATTGCAAAGGTCATTATGGCTAGAATTCCCGGTTTGGCGCCCTCATGGTGTTTTCGACTGTTTGGGGGGTTCGTGTGTCAACCTCAGGTTCAGCATTATGAGAGCTATGTCACAGTTTTGGAAGCTTTGTCCATGTACACTGTGAAGTGTGTGTGATATGATGTGAGCTGCTGAGCAGCAGGCAGGGTCTGGCCACTTGGAGCCCCAGCGCGGATGGTGTCCCCTCACATCCGCCTGTGTCCTAGCATCTCCCTAACACAGTATTGCTGTTACAGGCCATGCTCTAATTATTATAACAAGCAAGCAGGAGGAGTTAATTGCCAGGTTGAAGAAAGGTTAACTTTCTTGCATACCATTGTTGCTCTAGATTAGTCGGTGTACTGTTGCAACTGTTTTTAAGTATGGATTTCACAAGATCACTGGAGAGTTGAATGGCTGCAATCATGTGCCAGACATGCCCTTGACTCCTGTGTTAAGAGACTGACTACAGCCCTGCGTTGTTTTTTTTTTTTTTTTTTGAAAGAAAACATCCAATTCAGCACGACCTCCGCACTGAACTTGTAAATCACTTTGGATAAAAGTGTCTGCCAATTGAATAAATGTAAATGTAACTAGAGGCTCCTCTAGTTACCCTCTAGGGTGGGGTGGTCACACTTTGGGGAGGGAGTTCTGACACTGCTGCGTCAGGGAAAGCAAAACTTTTCAGCTTGGAGAAACACAGGATGCAGGTGCATACACATGCTACACTGCTCCGCTGCTCTCTGACTTTAAAGCATGGGTTTTGAGGTTCTCTCTAGGTCTCACGGCTCATCACAGTCTCGGTTTCAGCACTCAGGTGAACACAGCCCCCTCCCCCTCCCCCTTCCCAAAAGAGAAGTGAACAGAGCTCACTAGTACAAAAAAATGAGGTGCAGTTAGTCGCTTTAAGGTAGAAGTGTAGTCTACTGCTGTGATCCCATTGGGCTTAGTGTTTAAAAACATTGTCTGGAAGACTGGTCATGGACAGTAAAATGGAATTGTGGTTTTTGATTTGTTTGCTTTGTCTGATCTTTTATTCTGTGCATTCTAAATCCTGAGATGAGCGGTTGGGTACTACAAGGTATCGGATGGGGTGGGGGGTGAAAGGGATTGGGGTGAAAATGGGAGATGCTGGCAATCTGAATCTGATGAGCACAATTCACTGCCCCTTCCCCTCGTTACATGGTGCACTTTTTAAAGCTTCCAGGGGGAGGAGAAGACAATGGGCCTTTTGTCGCTGCAGAAAGCAGCCAAAAAAGGAATGGAAGGGTGAGAGAACGGGTGCATGAGACATACCTCTCCCCACAGCAGCCCCTCCGCATGGACGCAGGCATGTGCCATCCGTTGACGTGCTTGACGAGCCATTGCGCCCGCTGCTGACACCAGGAATAGCGTTGCCTTGCTCCTGTCTATCTTTCTGTATTTCTCCCTCTAGCTCTCCCTCTCCCTCTCCCTCCCTCCACCGCCACCACTACCCCCAACCCCCTCCAATCAGGCACACATCCTCCGGGCCACTTTAATTTCCCAATCCGTTCGGTCCAGTTTCAGACAGCAACTGTCATCTGTGCTCCTTCCCCTCAAATCGGGGGTTCTGTTCCCGTTTACTCCTCTGGTCAAATTTCCCCACTCCGTGTGCTTATATTCCCCTCTTCTCCACTGGCCACGGCTGGATTCTCTTGGCGTAACAATCTTTTTTTTTTTTTCCTTTCCTGGCTTTTTCCCCACCCAGCACCTTGTGCTCACTGTGGTTCCAGCATCGCTGTCAAATGCCAGAGCAGCTGCCTCCTTCCTCTTGCCCAGATTCCATTGGCTCCGCTCACCCCCACCCTGTGGCTCGCCCCTCTCCGGCTGGCCCTAGCAGGATCCCGCTGCCTGGGACTATCGGCAGCTCGGGGAGGCAGTGCTGAGCGGTGGAAAGGCAGCGCAGCTCTCGCGCATCAGCCGCATGTTGCTAGGCAGGACAGGAGCCGTCGTCTGTCTCTCCCTCTCTCTCTGCGTGTCTCTCTTACTCTCTCTCTTTTCCTTTGCTTTTCTCCTCTCTCTCTCTCTCTCCCTCTTTCTCTCTCTGAGGGCCAGCCCCGGGAAGAGTGTGCTCTGCTCCACCGAAACCCGCTGCTGCTGCTGTGACCGCTCACAGGGGGAAGGTAGACGCTTGAGCGTCGGGGTCTGACAACAGCGACAGAGCTCCCCAGCGTCACCGCTTTTAATGGGGGCCCTCCCACGTGACCCCACCCCTCTCCTCCCCTCCCTACTTGCGTCCCCCCCCCCCCCCCCCCCCGGCCCAGAATAAAGGATTTAGCTGTGTGTGTGCACTCCGTGGGGGAGGGGCTTCCCCACCCCCCGCAGCACGCGCCTGTTCTCATTACCACTCATCTTCTGCTTTACGGCTGCTGGAAGGCATCCAGGCTGTCAGCTGGAGCAACGCAAATTTATTTATCTTTTCTTCTCTCTCCTCCTCCTCCTCTCACGGTGCTCTTCCACTGTCTGTTCTCAGTGCAAATGGTTATGGTTGACGCGAGATGGGGCTGGCGAGGGTGTCTTGTTTTGTTTTTTGTATTTTTTTCTTTTCCTTTCTTTGAAAAGTGTGCTTTGGCTTTAGGAAGGATGTGCCCAAATCTTACTGATAATCCCCTAGAGCAGGCAAGTGGTGGCGAGTCTCTCTCTCTCTCTCTCTCTCTCTCTCTCTCTCTCTGTGTTTCTCTGCCTTTCTCTCTCCCGTCTTTCCTTGTCTCTACTTGTACACCTCTTCTCCACCAGGTAAAGCTTCTGCATGCCCCTCAAACCAGTAGCATCATGTGCTTTGTTTATTTCATCATATGGCAGGAATGGAACATGAGTAACCCAAATATTTTAGGGAAAAAACATACTGTTCTGCTCTTTGTAGAGAAAACCCGTGGCCGTTTTGAATTTTCCCGAGTGGGGACAACCAAAAAAAGCAGCCAGCACATCCCAGCTGTGTGTGCATGTTTAAGTTGAGTGCGGTGTAAATACAGGCAAGCTGCAGGAGTGTGGGAGGGAGCCAGGGCAGGCCTTGCCGATGCAGTCTCCTGCGGCGCTCACTGCACGACTACATTGTAAGTACCAGAGGGTGGTATTGTAGGAATGCAGGAGGCTGAATAATTAATATCAGCCCTTCTCTTTGACTGAAGTCCTTTGGAGACCATTACTTCAGCTGGCAGGCCGAGGAAAGTGCGTTTCTTGTGAAGCAGTCATACTACTGTAGAGTAAGAGAGAGAGCTCAGGTGTCGGGTTTGAGCCAGCCTCAGTGTTGTAGGGCTCTAATTAAGCTTGGCTGTTCTAATTTCGTTGTAGCTGGAGTGTTTGGCGAATGCATCGACATGCACATGCACATACGCTGTCAATTCAGCTCTCATGCACAGGTGCCAAGCCATATCCCCACTATCACTTGTAATCGCACATACTCTTACACTGTCACTCAAACACACACACACACGCACACACACACACACACACACTCTCTCTCTTATGACACAAAGCTTCTGTGTTATTTAATGACTGACTGGCTGTCCTCATCTGGGTGTTTTTGTCATTACTGAGCCTGTTGGTTTGAAGAAGCAGCAGCAGGCACCTATAGTCCCTGTTTACAAAGACCCCGAGGGGCTCCATCACGGCCTGTGTTAGGAGCTCCACTGAGGCCTGTGTGAGGAGCTCCACTGAAGGCCTGTGTGAGGGGCTCCATCACAGCCTGTGTGAGGGGCTCCGTTGCAGCCTGTTCAGTTTCCGTTCAGTTTCAGTTATTATATTTGCATTTGTAAGCCTGACTGGAAGAAGAAAATAGCTGTAGAAAATAGTTACTTCATAAGTTTTACAATAACTATTATTACACACTGATAATGGCATATTTTTTGTAACAGCAATCAGTACATCCCATTAAGTTCTGAGTTTTGTTTTGCAAAGTGGTTTTTTTAGAAATTCTGTCAAGTTGATGGATTCACTGTCTTTGCCAGGGCCTACTAGTGAAACAGACCATTTTTTTTGGCCAGAAAACTCATGGCTGGATACTCTTAAGAGTGTGAAACACAAACACCCAGAGGTTCTGTGCTGGCATTGTTCTCTGAATCTACCTCCAGGCTTGAATAACTTCTGTCATTGAGAATTGGCAAGTTATTGGAGAAGTGTTGTAAAAAAACAGCCAAAAATGATGAAAGGGGTAGCTTCTGACAGTTTTATCCAATACCATTTAGTGTTCAATGCTTTTGGCAACGCTTAAACGAAGCCCCGTTGAAGCACCATCACAGACAACAACAGAAAAAAAGTAGCCCTTGTCATTCTGGGTGTTTTAAGATGTCCTGTCAGGCGTTTGCAGCTTACTGCATTTATGTGGAATAGTCTTTAATGTATGTCTTTCCGGTAGACTCACTTTTGTGTGTGTGCGAGCCTTTCATGGAGCTTGGATGTATTCTGTGCTCCGGAGCACTGCTGCCACAGAGGAAGAGCGAATGATTGCAGGCACTGTTTTCAGAGCACACCACGGAAAGTGGCAGAGGTGCTAGCTATCGACACACAGCGCTGTTATTCTCAGTGGGTCATTAAAGGTGTCCCGCCACAGCAGCTCCGAGTAAGTCCCCCCAACCCTAACAATGACTTCAAACCCAACCATTCATGCAGAACCGGAGATATTCACTGCATCCTGGCTTTTTTGGGAGCCCAGGATCAGAGTTTCATTTTATGGTGGCGGTTTTTGCACCCACTCTGAACTGTGTAACTCTTGGCTCGAAATACGAGAGGAGACAGCTTAATCTCCATGTTGATCCCAGCCCTTGAGAAAACCCTTGTTAATGGCACCAGATGGGCGTTTGTTCATATTTGCCTGTCCAATTGGGCAGTTGAAACCACAGCCTTGCACACGTGGCAAAGGAGGGTGCACCGAGGCTCTGGCTTGTTGACATTTGGGCTATCACCTGTGATGGACGACAGGGTCAGGGGGAAGAGGAGTCTCCCTGGGGGGCAGACACTCAATAGTAGGGATGGGTATCGTTAGGATTTTATTGATACTGATATCGATACTGATACTGCTTATCAATACCGATACTTATCGATACTCTGATTGATACTGCTCTCCATAATTTGGTGCAAAAAATAAAGACATGACATGAAAAGATTCAACAGTTATTTTATTATTACTTTTTTTGCAGAAATAACAAGTAAAATGTTACCTGAGTTTCCTGTGTGTATAATGAGGGAGGAACAATTGCTACAAATGTCTGGTCAACACATGTCTGGTGGTGATGTGCCTTAATGCTGCTTCACTACCAGAAGCTAAACTTAAACAAGGGCTTTGGTCATCTCCCTACAGTTGAAAATATTAACAACCATAAGCAATACAAAATTAGTTATCTCTGGTTGTCAGGGCAGCTCACACTAAGATCAGACTTAGGCTACCTAGCAGTTAGAGATTTATGCTATGGTAGCTGTTGGCTACTGAGCATACCTAAACCAACTGGACTCCACTGTAGTGAAGGGCTTGAAATCTTTCACAATAAACTTGGCGACAGCCCTGTGACATTCTGCTGTTTTTTCCTGTGTCATTTTCTCTTGTCTAGTGATGGAGAATGGGTTGGACTTGGGTGTCTGACTTCTGCTATCCACTGACGCAGCTGTGGCTGCTGCTTGAGTGACGTTGTCTAGGGGATTATTTAGGAATATAAATTAGGAGTGCTTAAAACCAGTGCTATCTGTGTCCTGAGTTAATGACTACAGACTTGTTTTTATAACAATAACAAGTGTTGCCTTGACTTGACAAGGTCAAGACAGTCGCATTTTTGGTTTGGCAAATCCCATGAGCATCGGAGCCGGGAGGCTGCACTGAGGACGTAGGTGCAGCAGCCGCTTTGCTAAAGCAGTCAAACACGCTGCATTGCTTCAGATTTATAGAATGTTGTATTTGTAAGTGTTTCATGAGGTTGCTGGGTTTCCCCCTTTACACGTGACTATTTTTTTTACATATATTGCAGTTAGCTGCATTTTCATGAAATTTAGTTAAAATTTTTAAAGTGAACCCACACTTTTGAATGTTTTGCCCTGTCAGCCATGACTTGAGAGCACAGAATGACGCTCGGCATTTAAAATGGTTAAGGTTAGCCAATCAGAAGCATGCAAATGCTTTCATCACACAGAGCAGAGCTTCCCTCCCATCCCTCCTGCTGATCCAATCTAGCACCAACCATTTGAAAATGCCAGCTATGTTAGAATGAATTAACGTCACATAAATACCGATAGCAGCACCGCTTGTCCAGGAGCTTATCAATATTTTGGTACTGACCAGTCAGGAACCGGTACCAATTAAGTTCCCGTTCTCAATACCCATCCCAACTCAATAGGCCCTGTTGGAGTAGGGTGGTGGGGTTTGGATTGGGGGGATGGTGGTTGGGTGGTATTTAGGGCTGCCCCCTAATAGTCGACCAAACATTAGTTGATGAGAAGAGTCTTAGTCGACGAAGTTTTCATTAGTTAGTCGCAGAAAAAACCCTCAAACTCCATTTGGGAGCTGCGCCTTGTCGTTAAAAAGTTATTAGACTATGTTGGTCAGGAAATCATCCAAAGTGTGGGATCATTTCCAGCGTGTCAAGGACGACCCCAAGAATGTGACATGCAAAGATTTGCCTATCATTCGTCGACCTCAAACATGACTTATCATCTGAAACATGTACGGGAGAGCCGGTACAAAATTAACACGGGACAAAAGTAACACGGCAATTTTCTCCGAGCTCATACAAGTCTGATATGCCTGACTGCGTCAGCATGTACAGCATACAACACTTACCAGAACCCTGAAAAATTGCATGGATACATCATACTTTCACGGAGTTATACCCGAGCAGCTGTTTTCGATCACGGAAAGTAAATTCACTCAAGCGGTATTTTTTTTTTTTTTTAATGACAAGTCTATTGTTTCCTGTGTCATAGTCATGATCATTTGACAGATTAATTAGTACTTGTACACATTCTGAACTTTGCCATATCAGAGTTTCTCAGTTTAGAAGCAAGTCAGGTTTAACTGTCAGGAGTCATTGTCGGGACGATTGTAACAGTTGTTTCTTTCGGCTCTCTACAATAACAACTATACTTATTATTATACCGAGGTCATTCCACATTTGTACAAAATAGCACCTTGGTATTGATAGAACACACACGTGAGTTGTTGATCACAATGAAAATTAGTTTCTGTTTGTAACGTTATCTTTTAAAATAACATTTATCTGAAAAGTGTTATTTTCATCCCAGCTCTCCCCTAAGTAGCCTAATGTAATTATCCCCGTCATACATAACTTATTTTTATTCAATGTAGCGCGCTGTTACCATTGTTCGTTATTTTTTATTTAGCGTTATTAAGCTTCTCATAGTTTACAGTTAGTATTTGCTATATTTTTAACGTTAAATCACTGTTTTTTCAAAGCTAAAATTAGCTAGATTTTTTTCCAATCTAGTGTTCTAATGGCACCGGTTTTAGCATATGCGCTAAACAGCTAATCACACTGGTGTGAACGTAGGCGCGAAAGGGTTATTCCATTAGGCTAAATAATTAATGGCCTAATTAACATTAACAAATTGCAAAGTTAAGGCTATATGCAGCTAAATAAATATATTGTCATATGCACTATTAGGCTTATCTAAGTGTTCGTGGGGACTGGGGAAGCTAAATTACTTCACTTACTGCATGGTTAACTGTTTATTTATCATTTGTTTTATAAGTCATTGTGTTGGTGTTACAAGTTCATGAGTTGTGGCTATTATGTTATACTGTGTTGAAATAAGTTAACAAAACGTTACTTATAACATTCTTTCTCAGCCCTGGAACTCAAACCATTTTCTGATGTCCCAAAAAATATATATTTAAATAATTAAATTAATTTCGTAAAGTGCGACGACTAGTCAACTAATGGCTTGAACTAATGACTACTAGTCGACTAGGAAAATCTTTGGTCGGGGTCAGCCCTAGTGGTATTGGACAGCTCTGTCTGAGAGGATATGACCAGTGATCCCATTGCACATGTGCGAGCCCATGACACAGAATTTGGGTGACCGTGTGGCGGAAAAGCTAAATGACACTTAAGAGTACTTGACATTGTATAGCCCCATCCTTTTTGACAATGACACAATTTAATTTCTTTGTTTTTCAAATGGAGGTTCCAGCAGCATGGCCTTACCTTTGACAGAGGCAGTCTCCCAGAACCTGTTCAGCACCATACGAGACGGTCCCTGCCTGCCACGGCGTTGCTAATTATGGGTTGTGGCTACATGTGCTTCATCAGGCTGCAAACACTAATCAATGATTGCTGCCGTCCCTCCCCCCTTTTCCTTTCATGTGAATTGTCTGCATAAATACCTTAATGGGCGTATGTACAGTATGACAGCCATGTTGTACAGGGTGAGAACGCCCTTCCCAGTTTACGCGCATATAGCACATACACATAGCATATGTTTTCACTCTTTATATTTGTTTGGAGCACTATTGAAGCTGGGTACCTAAAATGGAGGGTGAAGTGTCATCCTGATTCAATAGAAGATCTGGTTGGTTGTTACCTTTTGTGACGGAGCTCAGCGCGTCCGTCACTGGGATCGGCGGCTTTTCCGCCTCCGCATGAACAATGACATGATGAAACCGCAAATAATGCTTTACTGTTGGTTTGTATGACGTTAATGTGTTTGCTGGTAGGTCTGGGGTTTAGCTAGAGTCTGTGATAACAATTAAAAGTTGTAATGTAAGTAACAGAATCAAGGAAAGGCGCAATACACGGTACATTAATTTAGAATCGCAATTTATTTAAAGCGGCTATGTAAGAGTTCTTTTAGTGCGCACATTTAACATCAGAACACTTGCTAGTTGGCTGTTATTTATGCTGTTTCTAAATGTATGTATCTACTTACTGGTGGTTCCTGTACTCCTGTTTTCTTCTGGGTGTGAGCGAGCAAAGTGGGTTGCAGGACGGGGAAGCTTCTTCTGCGCTCTTTTCGCGCTCCGATAAGGAAGCGTGCATTGGTGCAGGGGTGCTCCGTGCAAATTTATTTTAATCATTAAAGAAGTGTCTAAGGGCATTGATAAAATAAACACCTGATTGTCTGTAAGGAAGGTGTTTTGCCTAGGTGCTTAGATCAATTAAATATTGTGTGTAGTGGTTAATTGATTTATGTCTGTGCAATGGATGAGACCGGGGTTTTATATGATGGCTGTGTAGCTCAGACGAGGAGATGCCTCTGAAGTGAGAGGTCATGCCATGGGACCTTTGTAATAGGGCCTAGTTAGAATATGGGCATTGTCTCAGTAAGTGTTTTGTTTGTTTGTCTTTAGTGTTTGCATGTTTATAACCCTGCCGGTAGTCTAAAGTAAAATAAAAAGTTTTCAAATTGGAAACTTTTGTCTGCAGTTGTCCCTCTTTCAGTCTTGACCACCTCTCCGCTCGGGCACACTCCTTTACACCTTTGTATGCTGGCACTGCTACCATTTTGTGTTTATGTTTCCTAGTCTTGTGTTTTGCTACTAACTGGTGCTGTTGCTCTCTCTGTCTCTCTCTGTCTGTGTCTCTTTCAGGAAGGAGCATCTGCCAGAAAAGCACAGACGCCAGCCATGCAACCCGTGCCGAGACCAGGTTAGGGGGCACCCCCACAGCCCCTCTCTCCTCCCAATGCAGGGGAGGGGGAGGCACATAGGCCTACCACACCTCCACACATTAGATGTTGTCACTTATTGATTGTACACATGCATAAACACTTCCCAGCTGTAAACAACCACAAATGCATATAAGCACTGTTGATACCCCAACTTTAATTGTCCGAATATACAAGCTGTGTATTCACATTACGTATACATTTATTCATTTGACAGATGCTCTTATCCTGACTGGCTTACAAAGAGTGCACTTATTTCTGTGTAGCCATTTAGATACTGAATCATGAGTGTCATACTTGTAATATAGAGCCATTGTGGGAAACATTGCCTCAGTTAGTGCTGTTATAAGGTGCACAGCCATATACTACTGCCATCAATTTCCAGCTATCAAGCTTTGTGTCTCTTGTGGCTCTGGATTAGAGAGTCCATAAAACGACTCAGTCACACAATCCAAGAACCTCAATGTGGCATCAACCTTTTTCTTGTTCACAGTGTAACACTTGATGCTAACAATGCTAGTTTGACAGTTCCACTGATCATAAACAGCACTGTGTTATAGTGGCCGCCAGGTCAATTCCCAAGCGGGGCACTGCTGCTCTCCCATTCACAGAGGACCTGACCCTGGACCACTCTAGTAAATGCATAAGCTGCAAAATGTAAACCATTGATGACACTGTGGATCAGGGTGTCCGCTAAGCTAACAAATAACTGAAGGGGCTATCAATCCACACCTTGGAGCCAAGTTTATTTCTGCCCACAGCATGAGGGTGTTCTTTGTCATCGTGTCGCTTTCTCCTCCAGCTGGAAATGAGCGGTCACCACTTGGTCCAGTGTTTGGTCAGGGGTTGGGTTGGGTGGGGGGGGGGGGAGGGGAGCAGGCGGAATTAAATGTCAGCACGTCTGGCAGTGCAGTACCATACAATACTACACATTGTCAGCCTCTGTAAATGCCAGCCATTACCCCCCCCCCCCCCCCACCCCCCTCTCTGTTATCTGGACAATGGAACCCAAGTCGAAGTCTGAAGCTGGCTCCCTGCAGAGGACGACCTCTGAATTGCCACCTTTGTGGTGGGGTATGAATTGCACAACTGTGCTCCTGAGTGCTATGAAGCTGGGCCCAATCACTCTCTCATCCAGGGGACAGCTCACCGTGCTATCTGCAGGATGCTTTCACTGTTCAGAGGGCACAAGATAAGAGATCAACAGGATGTATAAATTAAAAGGGGGGGGGATTCAACACCACCGGGCAGGCTCTGCGCACACTGGATCCTTGCCATTGCATGGCGCAGACAGCTGTGTATTCCATTCCACTGTCCCCTGCCCCTTTTTTGGAATGCCTGTACTTTTCAGCTTTAACCTGGCTGTCATCAGCCGCACAGCTGTCGGGACCAACCCTGAGCTCAGCTGTGAGAGAGCAAGAGCTTTCCATTTAATTTGCCTGGACAGCCCATGCTGAAACAGCCCAGATCCCGGTTTTCAGTTTTGGTATTTTTTTTTTTTTGAGGGGGCGGCGTTGGGAAGAGCACATCTGTCAAGGCCACGACAAAGGGCTTACGTTCTTTTGGAAATGCTGCACCACTGCAGGCCCTTTAGATTTTGTGTTTATTTATTAAAAATATTTTAGCATGTAGGTAGGTCAGCACATGAGGTACAGTACAGTCCTGGTATTGTGTTAATGTAAGTATTGTATACATAGTAATATAAGGTGATATAGATACAGTATTTGCCTCAACAGTTTGAGGACTTGTGTGCATTGATGTGAGTTTACCACATCAAACCTGTTTAGAACACAACCGAGTCACATGAGTCACAGCTTATTGAGTCACAACTTAAAAAGTTCTTTTTCGTCCTTCCTCATGGTGTTCCAACCTGTGTTATGAGTGGAGATTAGTGCCCAGTCCCGATTCCATGGCCGTGTCAACGATGCAGTCATGTTGCATGTTGGTAGAGAGGCAGTGTGGCAGATGTAGCACAGCTCTTATTACACCACCAGATTTTCCTAAAACTCTGGGACCTATTCCATGTGCTCTATTCCATTCTGTCGCATTCTATGAGCGCAGGATATGTGATGCAAGTTCTTTTCCACTTAAGCTCTGTCATATCAGGGACATGCTGCAGCACAGAATTGCAAATGCGCACTAGGTGGCTAGATTTAAATACACGAGCCGTGAGTGGAGGTTGGCTCAGCAAGGTACGAGTCACTGGACCACTACAACGTGCTATTTGGGAATGCTCGAACTGCCTATGGGCAGGGATGGGGAAGGGTGGTTATCTGGTGCGTATTTTCTGTCCTGAAGCCAGCGTTCATATCCACACATATCATCTGGCCCCCAGAAGACCGTTATCTCCACCCTGGGGAGATGGGGAGAGGGGCCAGCCTCCAGCGTCTGTCCACTTCCCATTGTTGGGTACAGTTTTACTCAACTGGAGCGTTTCAGCACCACCCACTCTTGTTTTTAGTGCTCCCCGCCTTATCCAGTGACTCCCACAAAGGCAGTAACACAGCTGGCCTATGCCTGATGTGCAGAACAAACCCATTTGTACACGTATGTGCAGCTGGATATCTTACTGAAGTGGTCAGAGTTAAGTTCCTCACTCGAGGGTACAATAGCAGGTTGCTGCGAATCAAAAGAGTAGTGCTTGTGTTACAGGCTTTGCTCCATAGCTGCAACACCACACTCAACGCCACACTACTGCTCACGCTCAGTACAATCATTTTAGTACGCTATCGTCATCTGGCTGCTCTCACACATTATATTATTACATCATTGGCATTTAGCAGACACTCTTATCCAGAGAGACTTATATCAATTACAGGTTTTTACAATGTTATCCATTTATACAGCTGAATATTTACTGAGGCAGTTGTGGGTTAAGTACCTTGCCCAAGGGTACAGCATCAGTGCCCCCATGGGGAATCAAACCGGCAACCTTTTGTTAGTGGTTAAGGAGCAAGACTCACAATGCTACACTGCCGCCACTCAACGCCACACTATTGCTCACGTTCACCGCAATCATTTCAGTACAGCTGTCTTCACCTGATCGTTCTCAGACCACAGTGGTACCGTAATATTCCCCATGACAACAGCGGTGAAATGCACCTCGCAAGTCAGGTCAAGCACCGCCATTACACAAACCATTAGATGAATGGCCATGACGGAACCCCTCACAAAAGCGTTCACGGTTTAAGGAACCTGGAAATTTAAGCTTGGGCCAGTGCAGCTCGCATGCAGATTGACCCTCCACTTTCTGGAAGCTCCCAATCTCCGGGCCTCATTATTAAAGCACGCTATTTCCATGGAGTGAATCTATAAATTTCAGTTTCCTAGTTAACCGTAAGCTGGCAGGGAAAAAATAAATTAAAGGCTGCAAAGTTTTTCAAATATTTCTGTTTTTTTTTCCTTTTTTCCTTGTGTTGAGTTTTCGATTGTCATGTTTTATAAATACAGAGACAGAGTATTTTAGGTTTTTTGACACCAACACTCGGTTTAGTGTATCATCCCCCCTTCTCGGCGCATCAATATTAATCGGGCGAGTGCTTACATAAGTCTCTGGTTGGCAGATGGAGGAGACGAGCCTCCTGCTTGCTGACATGCACAGAAAAACTCATAAAAAAAGCCCCAGATGGAGAGAAAAGATTGCCTCACAAAGCCAGAGTATCTCGTCACCGTTGTGAAGGCATTAGTGGTGTCGGTGGGCTTGGGCATGGCGGCATATCTGTTCTGACGCACAAAGCATGGGTTGTAAAGCTCGCCCCTCTGATATGTGAATCCATGCACCTCTTACGGCACATTACCCGCGTGCATCTCAGCGCCTTTTGTTCGGGAGCCCAGCGTGCTGTGTTATGTACGACAAATGCATGGGAATCGATTCTCTTCAGCCAGGGTGAAAAAAAAAACAGCCCTTAAGATGAGTGATTGTTTCACGCTGTCTGCTGATTGTCTCCATTTGAAGTGTTTCTTTTTTCTCTCTCATTTCTCTCTTCTCTCTCTCTCTCTCTTGCAGTCTCTCAAGCCAGACCACCTCCAAACCAGAAGAAGGGTGTGTATGGTGGAGCAATTGTGCTTTTTTTGCCTTCTTTTTTATATGTTTTGGTAAATTGTGAGTACTGGTGTAATTTTTATTGCTTCTTAACACACATTCTCTGAGAAGGCAGCAAAATGGTGAGCTGTAATCTCCCCCACACACACACACACACACACACACACACACACACACTTTCATCGCTCTGCACTCAGCTGTAATACACAGCAGGGAGGAAAAGGGTCCAGTGTCAAGAGTGATCAGGCAGAAGCGCTGGTATGGATTCTTGCCAGTGCCAGGGTCACATGGGTGCCTTTGGCTCCATGGTGTGAGCGTTAATTACCGAATGGCCTCAACTTAACGCCTCCCTCATTATAATGTCTATGTCAGGGTCTACACTACAGAGAATAGCTTTTAGTTGCCTGTTGTGGGAGAGCAGGAACCGCAAGCTTACAGGCTTAGCACTGTTCTGTGCCGATCAAATATGTACACAAATAATGTGAGTGCTGTGGACTTTATAGCCAATTTGGCCAAAATAAAATAATTTTTCACACAAAATGACTTCTGATAAAGGAGGCTGCTTACCTAAAGTTCTCATAAAGTTCCCAGAACAGTAACTGACAGAAGTTGGAGCCAAACGAATGGGCAGGTGTAGCTTTAAAAGTCTTGCGTGATTCAGCAACCTCTGTTTTCTCCAAAATTTGAGGATCATTTCATTTCGTTGCAAAGAGACAGTCACAACCATAGAACCTGGCCCACTTTCTAGGTTAACATGTAATCCTTTTTAAAGAGCATGCCTGATGGCACATTCTGGTTACTCATACACCCCCCCCTTCTGCTAGCCCATGATGCTTCTATGAGATTTGGATTTGTAATACTAATATATGCGGTCAACAAGCCATTTTTTTCTTTAAGTGGGCTGCAGTGGTTATAAAACGCTCTCAGATGACGATGGACTGAAAGGAGTACATTTGATATTTGGCCAGTATGGCTGCATTTGAAGCCTCTAATGCAGGCTGTCAAGCTTGTATAAACTGACCAAGCGCATTGATTTAGCAGTGCCAATAAGCCACATGGCTGAGACCAGCATGTAAACTGCACAGCCTTTGTATTCGTTTGCTATCCAAGCTGGAAGGAGAGGCTTGTCTTCTAAAAGTAGATCTGGGCACAAATGGCCCTGCTTAGACAGGTCTTCAAAGAGAATACATTAATCAATTTTTAAAGCCTTGTAGTTCAGGACATGGGGTTGAATTCAGCATTAGCACTGGAACTGAATGCAAAAATACAAAGGAATACATTCATTTCCCCTCCCCCTCTGTCTCTCTCTCTCTTCAAAGGATCCCGAACCCCTATTGTCATCATTCCCGCCGCCACAACTTCATTAATCACCATGCTAAATGCAAAAGATCTGTTGCAAGACTTGAAGTAAGTATCTGGACATGTCAAAGGTGAATGATATGTTTGTGTGGGCAGAGATGTAAAGTGATGGTATGTTTCTAAGTGTGCTAAAAGTAGACATGAAAGAAGCTACTGTCTCACAGAAGCTACTGTCTTTATTCACGTTACATCGCTGTCTGTAGAGAGACAGTGGAGCTGCTTGTGTGTCACACCCACCAGTGAAATAGCTTGCTGAGAGACACTTGTTTGTTTTGTCAGTTCCCGGGTGTTTGTGTACTAGGGATGTGCATCTCCATCACTGAGACTGATGCGATACACATCTCATTGCATTGCCAACGATCCAATACGTTAAAGATACATATGAAGAAACTACTAATGCAATACGAAATGATTCACCCCTATTGCGATGCAGTGCGATTCTGCATGATTTGATTCAACACAATGCGATCCAACGCAATACGATGCAAAGCAAAAGAATATGATGCAATGCAATTCAATATGGTACAGATATGGTGATTTTCTTTGGTTCTTCTTAAGCAGACAGTGCAGCCTGTGTACTTTATAGCGGCACGGCATATTTTGCCAATTACATGCGTCTTGTAAAATTGTCCGTCTCTCTTGAAAAATCCGAAGTGTCGCCAAACATTTGATTTGTAGCAATTCGGTGGAACGTGCAGCTCTTCCTCCTCCATGATAATCTGTGACTCACCCGGACACGTCTCCAACTCGCGTGAGACTTGGCCAAGAGACTTGACGAGAATTGGCCACTGACAGCAGTGGAGATGAGAGGGCACGCTTGAGAAACAGTTTAGAGAGGAGGAATCAATCTAAATATAAAATTATTGGTCACAAATTATTGGTCACACTTCCAAATAATAAAGGCATAGGGCCTCTACTAATAACTATATGTAAATAAATCGGATTTTACCGATGCTAAAATGTTAGAAACAATGCATCCCGAGTTCATCCCAAATTGTGCACACTTGCACACTTTTTTAATTGGGACAATCGCATCGTGAACTTTTATGCTGGTGCACCGATGCTAATAGAGAATGCGAAGTTGACGTCATGCCGTGTTGAATTTTGTTTATGCGCCTTCTTGTGAGGATCCCGCTCCCTTTCTGTTTGTGATTTGGAGGCTTTGTTTTGATTTTCTGTCATGATTCTGAAAAACTTTGCCCTGGTAGGTCAATGCTGCTGCATCAAGAACTGCCATAATAGGTCACACCATCGTTCACAGAGAAACTGGACAATGGAATAAGTTTTTTTCGCCTTTCCTACGTGGAAAAAACACGAAGGGAAGCAGGTTGAGGAGGTGACAACAAGATGTTGGATGGCATGGGTAGCTGCAGTAAGAAGGAGGTCCGAGATTATAGCAAATCTTTTTTATTAATAATGCGACTGATCAAACAAACTGCCTATGACTCAATAAAACAATCACATTGCTGAATGTTTTCATAGTTTTGTATTTTGTTTGGTTTAATAATTGGGCCAAAAAGAGGAGTGCCACTTTACGTTTGCGAGTATGACTGTGCTCTCGCAGTTTGCCGGCTTGTGAATTAGCAGATCTTGCACCCAGCCACTGCAAAACTGTTCATGAGCTTCTAGGTATTTATAACTTATAAACTCAACCAAAGTATATGCACTCAGTCCAAAAACGAGATAATTTACAATATCCGGGTATGTGAGTGGAGGTAGTGCATCGGGGTACGTAATCCAGTCTTGGGCTACCAAGGTATATGGATCTATGTTATTTGGACAAACTAATAACGATAAATACCATTGCTTGGTATTGCGATTTAATATCTCCCGGTAGGGTCCCTTTTCTTTCTCTTTCCCCTTCTCCATCTCTTCCCTTCTCCATCAGATTTGAATGTTTTAAACAACTTTTTAGCCAAACAAAACAAAAGGTATGCAGGTAACCACTGTAGCAGGCACAAGTAAACAGAGCGCGTTCCTCACAAGATGGCGCCCCCGTCCCAACATGCAACACGGTGTGACATACAGTATCTTCACTTTCTATCGGTGAATCTTACCATCCCTACTGTGTACCATCACAGAGTACTTTATGTAAAACCTGCCCCCCAAATTGGAAAATTGGAACATGTTATGAAACACTGGAAAAAATGCTTGAATTATGTAATTGTTTTTTCCAGTGTCTGTGTACATTGTTGTTTATCATTAACCCCGTTGAAGCGTTTCCATGCCAGTCCGGTTTGGTCCATTTTGAAATGCCATATGACTGCACGCAGTTAAAACGCTATTTGACAGTGTGCAGTTGAAATGTCTGACCCAGATAATGCAATCTCCTCCTGCTTCATGGATGGGTCATTGACACATTAGTTTTCCCTCTTCAGAAACTGAGATAAATCCTATGACACATAATTCCACACACTCCCTGATGAGAGTTATTTCTTTTTAATGTGTGCATTCAGGTATTCCTCCCTGGCTGTGTGCACACGTGAGTGCACGCGTGAATGTTTGTGCGCGTGTGCGTGCGCGTATGTGTGCACGTGTGCGTGTGTGCATGTTTGTTATATAGAGTTTGAGTGCCTCAGCCACAGATAATTTCATAATTATTATGTTTATTTTTTTTTTCCAATTCAAATGAACAAGCCGTAGTGGGACCTCACTCCACAGGTCATACCACAGTGCTTTTTTACTCAGCCACAAGTATTTGTCAGGCACATGAGTCTCTTTCCCCTCTTGCTGCAGCTGAAGAGCGATTGGCTGCTGGTAAATAATTGTATCATTAGAAAAAACTGTGTGCGCTCTACACAACAGAACATCGTGCTGAAACAGCCAGCGCCCCCTGCTGGCTCCATTGACCCCCTGCCCAC
Organism: Megalops cyprinoides; assembly: GCF_013368585.1. Taxonomy (NCBI): domain Eukaryota; kingdom Metazoa; phylum Chordata; class Actinopteri; order Elopiformes; family Megalopidae; genus Megalops; species Megalops cyprinoides. The sequence continues at coordinate 1,822,887 of NC_050602.1, forward strand.
TTTCACAGTATATGATCTACATAAATATGAAAAAAACACTGACGGGGGAGTCCAGAATTAAGGCATTTAGGAAGGGCTTTCCATCATGCTGCTGTATAAAATGTGCTTTTTGAGTGTATAGAATTTGTGTGTGAGTCTGTGTACCTGTGTTACAGTTATTTATTTCTGATGAAATGGACATTAATGGTAAAGAGGCTGTGATGGTTCAACAGATGTTTTTACCATCTCTCTGGGTATCTCTGTGTATTGATAGTGTAAAAATATTTTTGTGTGTGTGTGTGTGTATTTATTTTGGGCTACCAGTGATATTCATATGGACAAAATACCAATAGAAGAGAAACGCTGTATGGCCGCCGTGCCTTATTTGTGCTGAAGGTCTGTGTTAAGTGGTGGTCCGGCTAGAGAATGCACATGGTGTGGACCTGTCTCACAAAACGGTGTTACTGTCATGTTAATATGTAGAGAATATTAGTGGACAGATCCAGAATTCCAGAAGCTTATGTAAATGTGGAAAATAAGGCCATCTTGTTATTGTTTTTTGTTTCATTTTTTTTTCTTCATTTTATGTTAGCTGAATGCCTTTGACTTCTAGCTGAATGCTGCCCCCACCCAAAAAAAATCCCACATTTACCTCGTTTTCCTCACGGTGGTGGCATTGTGCCCCCAGTTGTGTAGTCGCCCCTTTTTTGGGTGGCAGAGTGCTCCACTGATGCACCATGTGAGTCACCCTCCAGAAACGGGTCATTTCTCCTCTTTCTGTCCAGCCATGTGCCAGGGAAATGAGACATGGTCTTTCAGAGAAGCGTGGATACATAATTTCAGCACACATTAGCTCCAGCAACAGCAGCAGCCTCAGAAGTTAATGCTCCTAATAGATCTATTTTCTTATGTATGTTTCCCAAATGCTTTGGCCCATCACATTTTTTCCTTCCCAGTTATATTTGCTTTCAGGGAGTCCGTCTACAGACATGTTTTGTACAGTAAATGTTTAATTATCCCCACGATTAGCACAGTCTGGATTCATTATCACGTCACCTAATCAACATGGTAGCTGTCTCCCTCAGTGGACCATTTTTATTACTTTAGAGGGGCTCCTTGAATATCCCCTTTAAACAGATGTTGCTGTGGTGTTGTGGAATACACTCAGGCAGTTATCAAAACTAATTTTAAGGCTCCTGGGAGCAAAAGAAGACAATTATTTCAAACGTTTGACCCAGAATCTGGCTATGCTTGGATGTGGTACGCATATGTAAGCATTGCCTCATTCAGGTCTCATTCCCCTGTACAAACAAGCTACAACTACCATACTTACATGTAGCTGTATATGTGACCAATGAACCAGTATAAAGGTTGAACACTTTTATTCCAATATGCAGTTACAGAATTCCTGTATGTGTAGAAATACAGGGTGGATACCTTACCACTCTTCCATGGTTGTTCGGGATGGGGTGCAAGCATGTTTCAGTTGGCTGTTCTAGACGTGTTTAGCCATTTAACTGGGCTGTTATCATTCCCTGGGATTTTAGTTGAAACAGACATTGACCCCTTTAAGCACTGCAGCATCACTCCTCTCTGCCTCCACATCCCAGCATGCACAGACAGGCTGTCCAGTCCACAGAGACGTAAAGGTAGGAAAATGGATCTTGGGGTTTGTTATGAGATTTCAAATGCAATTTATTGTTGCCAAAAAATGTGCATTGTTCTTCTGTCCATAAGAAGGCTACCAGTTAGACAGCCAATACGGCATAACCATACATCCAGATGCTGTTCAACAGTCCTACTGCATGTCTCAGTAAGCATGCTTTTAACTGCTGCACTTGAGGCGAAATTAAATTTGGACAAACCCACCTTGTCCAATGCACAGCAGATGTCCTCTTTCTAAGAAGGGCTGAAAGGACAATTAAACATGGTTTTAAACGTTAACGTGGGAGCCTTCAGTTTCACTGTAGATTGAGTGAACTGTTGCACAGCTCGACACAGACAGATCTGAACTAATACTAGTTACAGCACAAAGGTGGGGGATCCAGGCAGTTTAATTGTTTCTGTTTTGCTCCGTTTGCAATGATCTATAGTGCTTTGTTGCTAAATCTGTATGTGATCGTGGTCTCACCATTTATTAAATTAATATATTGTGGGTATACTGAATAGCTCAAGTATTATCACAAGCATTTTCATTAATATACTGTGCAGGTGTACTGTATAGCTCAGGTACTGTCACAAAAAAGCACACAGTGCAGATTTACAATGTTTTGATGGTGCATTTTTGAGCATTACATTGAAAGAGCTGCGCGCGGCACTTGCTGCATCACAGAACTACTCTATTACTACTGTATTGGTGTGTTTATGTAAGATGGCCGTGCCCTTAATGGTAGATTACAGCTGTTGTGTGCGCAACGGAGACACATACCCGTCAGAGGAGTAATTGCCATCGTAATGTTTTATTGGAGCCATAAATCACAGTGAGGCAGCGCCGTGCTCACCGTGCAGATGAAGCGCGGGCGGGAGTGGCTGCAGATATTAAAAAGGCCCCGAAGGCCAGTTTGGAAAAATTAGGTTCGTTGCACTGTGAACACTCGTGATGTTCCTGCACTGTTGAGACAAAACCCCCACCCCACCCAACACCATCTATGTTATGCTCCACATTCTCTGTTTTATTTTCTTTCAGTAGAAGAAAAGGGATAATGTATGTTTATATAAATTATTATTTTTGTGTTTGTGTAATCAATAATTCGGTATGAATAATATTTTTTAAGGTACAGATTGTATGAGTCTCAACTCCTTGCCCTGTGACTGTGACTCATCCCAGCTGTGCCAATGTGGTTTGGCAAACGTGTGCAAACCCGTTTTTCTCTAATTTGATCACCCCAAACCATAACGATGGTTCTCTCAAAAGTGCCATTTGCACAGAGTTCTCCCAAGGTCTCCAAATTATGTATTGGCTTTTTTGTTTTTTAACCCACCTGGGTTTGAGAGGTCCCTTGTGAATGTTGTGCCAGTTGGAAGTTTCCTCACGTTAGCCTGCAAAATTTAACTGGCCATTTTACCATCTGTTTTTCAGTATGTCTTGGGAACCCCCTGGGGACTTTGACTCAGTATATAATTTTTTAAAACATATCAAAAAACCAATTCAATTTCTCAAGGCTCTGTATGTCAAGACACTACACAAACAGAGTATTGACCTAAAACGGAATGTAAACAGATTTTTAAACAGACAGGATGGTTTTCTAAAAATAAGCAGCTCTGTATATTTTAGAAAACCAGAACACAGTGTTTTTTAGCAGCTGTGTTGGCTAGTTTTTGTTTGTCAGTGTTACTTGGAAAACTAAACGTTAACTGGCTGCTCAAAACACAGCCACAAATCTCTTGAGTGTTTTCATAACCAGGCAATGATGGAAGAGTTTGTCTGTGGGTGAAAAGTTGATCCAGGTTTGGGAGTTAAGCTAAATCCAGCTTTTGGGTGCAGCCTCCTTGCTCGGGTTGTGTTTGGGTTGTGTGCATCCATATTGTAGATTCAGGTTTCTGAATAGCACCACTGTTTTGTACGCTTCTGATTGCATTCCTTTTTTATGTTTTATGGTTTATTTTCTATCCTGGGACTTCCAGTTGACCAGTTCTATATTGGCTGTTAGTTCATTGTGAAAAGATCACACACAGAGGTTGACAGAATACCAGCAGGAGGAAGACTGTTTCCAGACACCAATTATCATAAATAGTTCTAATGCGTATAATTTGCATGTCTTTAAATTCAGTGCAACCTTTTTGAATCAAATATTGGAACAACAATATTTATTTATTATAGCACATTTTACATGCAATGTTGTCACAAAGCGTTGTGCAGAGGTTTACCAGACAGAATCAAAACGGAAAAAACTGAGAAAAACTAAAAGTTATTCACTCACCCCAAGTAAGAGGCAGTTGAGTGGAATCCTGGAAAATATTTCAACATGCCTTTGGAGGTACAGCTGTGGTGTATAAAAGGCACCACTTTAGCGCAATTACACAGAAACACGGTGCTTGGACATGTCACACAAAATGCAACACTAAGTGGTATCATTCATAATTCAGATGAATATCGAATGAATGAATGATGAATTGTTATTTTACTGTAATATTTTTTTCCAAGTGGAAAGGGACCTGTTTTTAAAGGCATAGCATTTATGATATTGAGCTGTGGCTGAGTCTTGTTCAGAGGAGATAAATAAATGTTTCCTTCCCATTGAAAGTAGATGACTATTTTTTTTTTTGTAATTTCCTCCATTTACTGTTCAATTATTTTGGTATGGAGCTATTTTATTTTAATTGCACACAGTGTGCAGACAATGAGCGCAGAACAGAAATTATATTTGGTTAAAACTGATTGGATACGTTTGAGTGTGAAATTTGATCCCGTGTTAAGAAAGAGATTTACATTAGGAAGAAGAAAAGGTAGGAAAAGGCAGAGGAAAAGGTATTTTGAGGTTTTAAGAATGGGAGGTCCTATGGCTGGATAGGCAAAAGGATCCGTGCTGGTCAAAGTGGGGAGATCAAAGGGACTGCTGCATTTGACAGCCAGAGATGTGGCAATTTTTGAGCATTACTCAGGAAGCAGGCTGAGTGATTTTTAACCCACTCTGTTTCGCTGTTTAAGCGACCAGTTCTTGGGAGCACACCCCGCCCTCCCTCAGTGTGGACTTTCATAAACAGGCAGCAGTGTGGCATAGTAGGAAGAAGCTGGCCTCATAACCAAAAGGTTGTTGGTTTGATTCTCTGCTGGGGCACTGTTGTTGTACCTTCGGGCATGATACTTGTCCCGCAATTGTCTCAATAAATATCCAGCAGTATAGATGGATAAAATTGTAACCTATGTAAGCTTTCCTGGATCAAACCATGAGCTAAATGACAGTCATGTAATCTAATGTAAATCTGCAGTTAAAATAACAATACATTTATGTGGGCAACAGTGTGGCGTAGTGGTGAGGAACAAGGCTCATAATCAAAAGGTTGCTGGTTTGATTCCCCACTGGGGCACTGATGTTGCACTCTTGAGCAAGGTACATAACCCATAATTTCTTCAGTAAAGATCCAGCTGGGTAAATAAAGGTATGACTTTGCTGCCTTTGCTGCCGAGTTTTATGGCTCTTGGTCTTTCCTGTTATGTGATTTATTTATTTTTGATGGGGGTGGGGGGGCATCCTGTGTCTGGTAGAATATAGGATGCTTTTTTATTCCTGATACCTTTTGCAGGGTCCGCTTTCCACAGAAGCTTGAGCAGTTAGCGTGGCAACAGGAGGCCTAATTTGTATCTAACTGGCATGCAAAAAAAAAGCAGCAGCCTTCAGAGACTCTTTCTGATGAGGAGTCCTTAGCTTTCCTGTGAGCTGACAGCGAGCTTTTATAATTAGTGGGGGGGCTTGAAAGGGAATGGGCTTTGAAGTTAGTACACACGGTATGCTGTATTAATAAATTAGAGGGTGGAAGGAACACATTTTCTGAAGTACGTTTTTCTAAGTGGTGCTCCAGGAAGTGGCGTGGGTGCCTGTCCAACCCCTGCTCCCCACATTTTTGCCCTCCTGGGCCCCCGTTGAAGCGACCGCTCCGCCAGCCATTTCTAACAGGTTAACTGACAGCAGTAAAAAGGAACGTCAAGCGCAGGTGTGGAAAGCGACACCTCCTGTGCTGGCAGCCAATCTTCGCATCTCAGAGGAATGGCACTTACTGTTTGTTCTAAACATCCTTCCAAAATAGGCAGTCATTAAAAAAGGGGGGGAGACTTGCAAATGAGTTGTTGCATCTTCCTTGGCTGTTTATGAGGGCGTCGGCCCTGGAAAAGAGAGCAATTGTTGCAATGATGATGATGTCCTTTACGACTTTACAAAGTCCAGAAGGTTACGAAAGTTCACTGTAATGAGCAACACAAATAGAGGTTTCAATATATTTTCAGTTTTGTTGAACCGTACATCAACAAATATTGTTTCAAAATACTCAGTTGTTGCATCTGCATTTTGATTAGAAACAGACGTGGCTAACCAGGACAGGGCGGTTTATCGTGCTGCTTCTGTGAAATCTGTTCTGTTGCCCTGCAGGGCACACTGATTGGTTCTGTGGCTTTTCCACAAGCTGTGACTGCGAGCTATTTTCCCAAGTTTTAGCGAGAATGCTCCCATTTACTGTGAACTCCAGGAAGTGTTTGTGGAGTTCATACAACATGTTTGTTGTCCATCCGGGACAAACAGTGAGCCTACAAAACATGTCACTGCGCTCTAGTTAACTGTATTGTAACAAATCCACTTGAGCCATTCACTCTCCCCATGTGCTCCAATGGCAGGTGCCTCTGTGGCCAGCACGTGACCAAATAGCGTCGGTAACACTCCTGTCGTGGGGAGGCCGACCGGTCTGACTGTTGCTCCATCAGAGCTGTGTGTCACAGACCAGGGAGGGTGGGGCTTGTTTTCAGAGGAGGTGGTCATCATGGGAAGTTTATGATGTTTCTTATCTGCAGAATTGAAGGGTGGAGATTTTTCCAGCTTTGAAAATAAACTGCAGTACCCCAGTGTCAACACGCTTGGGGGATAGGGGTGGGAAGGGGGGCAGGACTTCCTGAATCCCTTCATATCGGTAGGTGGGAGAGACGTTCACTTCTTGTTTGTTTTGTCAGCAGTAGAGGGGACTTGCTAAGTAGGGACTTGGATCCCTAAGCCTAATTCTTCTGGGCTAAATTCAATAAAGATGCATTTTCACTATGAAAATAAGTTGGCTGTTCACCTGCATGGCACAGCATGCAGCCACTCACAGCCTTATCCTAGCCAGTTTAGTTAAAATGACATCTGCAGTGTCTCCCAGAATGCAACAGACACAAAGAGCTTAATTTCTGATGCAATGATCCAGAGCTTCGTTATCTCCAAGGGGGGCGTTGATGTTGGGCTATTGAAAAAACACTGAAAATTTCAATGCAAAAAAATAGTATACCAAAATAAATGGCTCCAGTGTATCCCAAAACAGTTGTATTAAATTTCTCTGTCCTTATTGTGATTGCTGGTTTACAAAGTTGAGGTTATGACACTACTGTCAGTTTAGATGTGTTTTAGTACACAGCACACGTAAGCACACGTTTTATTTAAGCAGGAAATGTGTTCACCATGTTATTCTGTGGATTCTTGTATTTTAAAATGAAATGAATCTTCATTTTTGGACATATTTTTCCATATGTAGCGCAACCTGTGCCTGTAGTTACTAAGAGGCATGTCCGTTCACAAGGTGGTGAAGAGGTGAATACCTGATTTGGTTCATGGGCCCCGGGATCGATTTTATGTGTAAGAGAATCCAACCTGCCGTTTTGTAAAAGTATAAAATTTTCAGGGGCATGCTCATACGTCTTAGCCATATTGGCAGCTACTGGTGCAGGGGAGTCTCAGCATCACTGCTCATAGCCAGTGGCGGTTAGCAGTGTCACTCAGCCGTTCCTGACATTTGCCTTTCTATCTGTCACCACAGTTTATGTCCATGACTCCATTCACATAGGACGGTTTGCTTATTTGTTTAACAACCAAATGATGTTCTTTGTCATTCATTTGCATATCTGCTTCTCGTTTACCTGTGGCCCAGCTCTGGCTCTGGAGCCGGTGCCTCTGATGGCAACATCAAGGGCATTGGCCACCACGACATACCCCCTTTTTCAGCAGTGTGTGAAAGCACTTCCTGACTTTCCATTACAGTGATACTGTACCACTGTTGTTCCTAATGTTCATGCCATTAAGGAGGTGCACAACAGGGCACCACCAAGGTGTTCAAGTTTTACGCAAATGGTCAGGTCTGGTCTTGAGCAGGTGGGAAAATATGCTCATGTTACATCTTTCAGTGTGGCATTTATTGTTTGGTGCAGCAGGTGTTGCATGACAGAGCCTTTGAGAAATCAATTTTTTCCCCCCCAGACAGTCTCACAAAGTCACATGACAGGCTGCACAGAGTGGGATGGAAACCAGCCCCCTAGCCACTACGCATAATGCTGAGTGCCGAGTGCACCAGTTACGCTCTTAAGGAGAGACAGATGTTGATTTTCCTGAACAGAGGGCTTCTTTAACATGCGGCATGGAATTGAAGCCTTTGATGAAGTGTTGTATGTGTATCTCCTGGGTGTCATCGCCATGGTGGTGTCTGGGGGGTTGGCTTTTGTCTCCATTTCCGAAGGCACTCACTGAAACCCTCTTCCACCCCTTAAAGGTTTGTGACATCAGAGGAGAAGAAGAAACAGGGGATCCAGAGGGACAATGAGGTCCTGCTCCAGAGGCGGAAGGACCAGATCCAGCCAGGCGGGACAACGCTGAGTGTGACGGTGCCTTACAGAGTCATTGACCAGCCCCTCAAGCTGGCCCCACAGGATTGGTAAGTGAAACTGGCATGCAAGCCCCTCCGTCTGGTTAGCCCCGTCCATTACCCTACCAGCCCTGCTCCTTGCCTTACCAATCCCTTTGCGTACCAGGCCCCACCTCCTGTCCCATCAGCCCCTCTCCCCTGCGCTGAGGGACCATGTCTTTGTGTGTTTGGAGATGGTTGCGTTTACTACCATTGTTCTACTGTAATGCACTTGCATGTCTCCTTGTGAGTGGCCAGATGTTTGTGTTCATGTTGTGCTGTTGTATTCCCGATGTTTTATTTTCCCCCATCTCACTTTTTTTGACTAAATTTATCAGTAAAATTCTGTGCAGTACATAATATTATCCACATTTGTGCTCATTCATTAGTCTGGAGGACAGAAGTGATAAGAATGCAGGAGTGTGCGGGGTCATAAATAAATAAAAAGCCTTGTATCTGAGTCCTCATGCTGAAAAGCACATGGAGCTTTTCCCTTGATGATAATTAAAGAAGCCGTAACACCCTCACTGCTCACGTATTAACGGGGTGCAGATGTGCCCTCTGGGGCTTAACACCGCTCACTGCCCATTCCATTTTCACACCTCCCACCTGCATGTGTCTGCCCAGAAAAAGTGTTCTTTGGGTAGTATTTCCAAGTACGCCCATGAAAAATGGAGGGGAAAACGCTTAAATGCCCAGGTGGAACTGCTGTCTTCTGCTGTTGTTTCACACTGTTCTCATGACACTTTAAAGTGAAAGTGCCGATTTTCTCAGTTGCGTGGCACCTCAGCATCAGAACATTGATAGCGTTCAGAGGAAAAAGCAATGCAGCACCCTCAGAAACACAGGAGTTAGAGTGGATGCATTTAGAATTATCATCATTATAATCATGGCTCTCCTTGAGACGACGGAGCAGTGTGCTGGAATCTGTGGGAATGCATGATTCACACAATGCTGGCACTGAAACAATATTTACAGAGATAAAACTCTACACCCAGGCACAGTCAAGCTGAATAAAACAATTTTTGTACAGTAGTTTTATGTGTAGTATATTTGAAAATTGTAAGTATGTAATTAGATACATTCCAGTAGATGTAATGTAAAAAAAATGCTGTTAAGAGGTAATGCTGTGTTGGAGGTTTGGAAGAGGCATTTATGTTTGATGTGTGTTGCAGTGCAGACTCTGTCAGGGGCTGTAGTGCCTCTGCACCTTTTGTGGAGGGGGAGAAAAGCATATCCCTTCATATCTTGTGTTCTGCTCAGTGTATATGTAATGCATTGTAGGTGTCTGACCTGTCACACAGTTTGCATTCTTTAATGTCCATCTTCGCGGATGGTCAGTCTGCACGCACTTGCTGAAATGGCATTTGTGCTCATTTGTCGCCTGTGCCCAATCGGATCAAAGCTGGGCCTCGACGCATTGGTGGTACACAGATGTTGTAGAGGAGGCCTGTCTTGCTAACACAAGAAGACAAACCGATTTGTCTTCATCCCTCCGCTGTGTTTAAATTGTATTTAGCTGAAAATATTTTAGAACTTACATGTGAAAGGATTAAATGGCAATATTTAAGTGTGGTGCAGAAGTGGAGGAGCAGGGCTCATAAACCAAAAGTTGTAGGTTCAGTTCTCAAGTGGGGCACCCCTGTTGTACCTTTGCACAAGGCACTTAACCTGAATTACTTGAGCAAAGACCCAGCTGTATCATTAGATTATGTAAAAATGTTACATATGCAAAGTCACTCTGGATAAGGGTGTCTGATATGAAAACATGCAATGCAGTGTTTTCTGAGTCCTGGAAAATTTGTGCTGTTTTTTTCCACAGGGATCGCGTAGTGGCGGTGTTCGTGCAGGGTCCTGCCTGGCAGTTCAAGGGCTGGCCGTGGTTATTGCCTGATGGATCACCTGTGGACATTTTTGCAAAAAGTGAGTCTAGTAAGGTCCAGCTCGACAGAACTGATCACCTCAGTCATCCGTTGGAGTGTTCCTTGCAAAAGTAAACAAACTCTCATGAGGAATTTAATTTGACCGAAAAATGTTCCTGTGTGTTTGATGTGCTTGAAAAGTGCACTTAGACACAGGGGCAGTTTGGCCAGAGCATATTCAGAGTAGGGCTGTGCGATATGACAATATCTATTGTGTGATGATAGAAAAACGTCTATTGTTTTATATTACGCTCTATCGTTTATTTCGTAGTGTCGCAAATCACACACTTTACAGCAATATTTTTCCTCATTTGGACGACGCTTTGCGTTCTTCCACACGGCAGGGATGCAGGCAGGAATTTTGCATGAAGGCAACACAAACAAGCATGAAGGAGAGTGAACGTGACACAGAACTATAGTTGAAAAGTGTTTTCTGTTTACCTTTTTATATTTTATACATTAATATTTTATATTTTGTTACATGCTTAACCCTTTCACACTTATTTTTATGCTATGTAGCGCGCGTGTTACATTACATGGTTCGTTGTGTTTTCATTACTGTTATTAAGCTTCTCATAGTTTTCAGGTAGCATTTGCTATATTTTAACATTGAATCACTGTTTCTTCAAAGCTAAAATTATCTAGAATTTTTCCTATCTAGTGTTTTAATTGCACCGGTTTTAGCATTCGCGCTAAACGGCTAATCACACCGGTGTGACCGTATGTGCAAAAGGGTTAATTGAAAATTTGCACAAAGGTTCTAAATAAAAGGAGAAAAATAATCAAATATGAGTAAGTACCTTTTATTTGTCAAGTATATAATTAAAAATGTAGTAAGAAATAGGCCTTTCCATGTGGTCATTTTATATAAACTATTTATTCATTGAATTTACAGAAAATGTGCTGTATCGTGATCTGTATTGTTATCGGGATATGAAATGACCTATATCGGGATATGAGATTTTGGTCATATCGCACAGCCCTAATTCAGAGTATTGGTTTTCCAGACAAAGCATGTGGGAACATTGAAGCCTGTTTTCTTTGTGTCAGTGTCATAGTCAGCCAAGCCACCCTACTGGCAACTGTGACATGCATGCATGCTGATGTCTTGCAGAAAAGCTTATGCAACACTGGAGCAATTTTACTTTTGTTGGGTATTTTTTTCTTTTTTTTTCTTTGGTAATGAGAGGTAGTTTTCCATTCTGACCTTTTGAACTTCTTCAAAGGTCTTTGATTACACCAACGTTATATCAGTTGTTGGTCAAAACATGTTAGTAAAGCAAAGAGAAAGGATAGCTGTACGTAATGCTGTTTGTGGAAAACATTATGCATTGGGGAAATTCATTATGCAGAATGAGTTGCGCTGTTCAGCGGGCCAGGAAGCCTTTTGTTCCGTGGCTAGCAGCCCTCTACAGACAGTCTGGGCGTGGGCTTGACCTGGATTTGTGTTTCGCTCTTTCTCCTCCCCGCAGTCCGAGCCTTCCACCTGAAGTATGACGAGGCCAAGACAGACCCCAATGTGCAGAAGTGGGACGTCACTGTGCTGGAGCTGAGCCACCACAAGCGTCACCTGGACCGGCCCGTCTTCCTGCGCTTCTGGGAGACGCTGGACAGGTGAGCCTGAGGACAGGGACGCCCACAGCCTGGGCTGTTACTGGAAATCACAAATTAGATTGCAAATCTAATCACAAATTATGAAGATGAGCGCACAGGCACAGATAAGACATAAAAACTGCACAGTTTTAGAGCTTTCCTGCTTTCTCTCCCTCTCTCTCCCCCTGTCTCCCTCCCTCATTCTCTTTTTCTTTATCTCTTTCTCGCTTTCCCTCTCCTTCTCTCTCTCTATACCCCTGTGTGTTCGTGTGTGGATGTTTAGCTATTGTGCTAGCAGTAGTATTTTTCCACTGGTAAAGAGCAAATCACCAGATTCAATACAGCCATACAGTGTCCACACTGCACAGTCTAGGCCTTATCAGTATGCATGCTGGATGTGCTATGCTGTGAAATCTCTGTATGCTCCTGGTATTCTTAAGGCAAGACAGCAGATGAGGGCTTTCTGATTCTTAGGGTAAACTGTTGTCCCTCGTCAACCAAAAGAGGGCTTTTTGGCGTTTTTCATGTCCTGCTTGCTGTCTCAGTGAACTGATTTGCCCCTGTATTTTCGACATGCAGGTACATGGTGAAACACAAATCCCACCTGAGGTTCTGAGCCTGGACTCACCACTTTGGCTTCTCCAAGGTTGGATCAAGAAACATGAGAGAACTTCCTTGGGGGGGGGGGGTAGCTCGTGTTTCCTGTCTGTCAGAGCCCAACCCAACCCCTCTATCCCACCCCACTTCCCCACTCCTCCCATCACTCACCATGGCCCTTCCAGAGCTGCATCAGCCAGGAGCAGCTTCCCTACACTCTGTTGGGTCCTTTGGGAAAATTCTCCAGTTTGGAATAGCAATCATAAGCCTTAGCTAGGGGTCCGGTAGTTTAAGCGAGCGAGAATGTGGCAAGGACATCTATGGAGTGTTCCATGCTTTTTTCCACGTTATGTAGTAAACATACCAAAACTATATTTTTCAATAGTATAGTATCTTTATGTTGAAATGTTTAAAAAAAAAAAAAAAAAAAAAAACTTTTTAAATAAAACACATTTTATTTCCATTCCTAGATGGAGTTTTCGCTATTGTACATGGAAAATGGGTGGAATAAAATAAAAAAAAAAAAAAACCCGACACACAAAAGATCAAGAATGATATTAAAGAGGCAAATAAAATAACTGCTGACTGTATTTTATTTCCTTGATCTTATTTGTTTTGTTTTTTTTCCTTTTCTTTCATTATAAATGTATGATGGTAGCTTGCGATATTATAGCCATAAAAATCTCAGACCTGAGTTTAACCGTAGCTGTAGTGGGAGTAGTGACTCACAGTGAGGAATTGTGATTGGAAACCAAACTTGATCAAGGTCTTGCAGAGGACCGTAAAGGTTTAAAGATGTGCGGATATGTTTCTTGTTGAACATATCTATGGAAAAAAAAACTCACCCTCAGAGAGCTGTTTTCAAATTCAGGAGAGAGATTAAACACGGTTGTATCTTTTGTATTATTTTCAATGATGAAAGAATATGTGCCCTTTTGTATAAATAATTCATTTCTCATTGTATACTCAACTTATTCCAAGTAATTAGTTTATGGCCACACACTGTTACAATGATGAACCCTTCTACTTTTTTTTTTTTAAAGAGTGAACTTGTTCAGCAGTATCATCTGTAAGTGTCTGTTTTGAATGGGGATAACCATGGAAATGTATATGAGTGTAGAATCCAGAGATGGGAGGATCCATTCTCAGACCTTTGGTTTTAGAGCACCAATGTTTATTCTTCTTGCTCACCAGGGGCACGCTGGACCTCTGGGAAAATGGATTGTTAAGGTGTTTGAGCTTGCAGCCTTTGGGAATTAGGAGTTACTGTCCGTTTCTTCAAAACAAACATGCTTACTGACTGCCATCACTGCTGTAAAGCCACATGTGGCAAGATGTCACAGCTTTGCTTGTATGGAGGCAGTGAACATTACTTTTTAAGTACGAATAAAGCTTTGGGTTTTCGTTTGGTTTATTTTTTACAGGACATATGAACTCGTGAGTGGCTGGATGTCTGCTTGAACAAAACTTACTGAGCGAATTGCTGTTCATGGCTCCCTGCAGTGGACAGCTGTGTACCACTCCGCATGCTCCTTTTTTGGTCACTGTTCATGTTGTATTGACTCTCCCCAAAAACCTCTGAATGTTATTAAAATTTGTGCACTATTAGTAGGTGTTATCTGATTTTTCTGGTAATATTAAAAAAATAAATGCTTTGAAAGTAAAATGATTCATTCATTTAACCTTCATTTAGCTAGGAAGGTCAACTAAGAGCTCATTAACATCTCTGGCAGAGGCGACCTGCTGTTTGGACGATTTTCAACAACCGTCCTGGTGAACCGGTGCGTCATACAGCACAGTGTCCTCATCTCCACACAGGGGGATTGGTTTTGGACTCAGCCTGGACGCCACAGAGCTCCCCCCACTGGCCTGTGCACACTGACAAGGTTTTGAGCTGCTGTAGGGGCAGCCCAGCCTAGAACTAAGAGGCCATCTTCTCCCCCTTGCCATGTTACCTCCAATTGATTTTTCAAGGGCCAATCAATGCACCTTCTAACAAAATTAAAGATTCCATCCATTGCACTGGCCCTCTGGTCTGGTGGATCATTCGAGCACTTGAGCTTGGAGCCATTTTAACTCATTAAACATTACACCAGAACAAGAACATTTGTTCTTATCAGACACCCTTACACTGTGTGACTTACATAGATTTTTTTTTCCAGAGGATCTACTGAAGGCATCTTGATTTACATTGCTGGCATTTAACAGACTCTCTTATCCAGAGCGACTTGCATAGGTTACAATTTTACATGTTATCCATTCAAACAGCTGAATATTTAGAGGCAACTCTGGATTAAGTACCTTGCCCAAGGGTACAGCAGCAGGGTACACAATGTCCCAGCGGGGAATCAAACTGGCAAACTTTCAGTTACAAATCCTGCTCCCTACCACTATGCTGAACTGCCGCCCCATAGCTTGTATTTGTATTACATTACATCATTTAGCAGACACTCCTACCCAGAGTGGCTTACAAATAAGTACATAACCATGCTAAGAGTAGACATCATAAGGTATTGCAAGAGGTCAGTAAGATACAAAGTTAAGTGCTAGGCTAGTGTGGAATTTTTTTTTTTAACAATAATACATAACAAACATAATACATAACAATCGGTAGGATGGAAAGACACATACATAGGGGTGAAGGTAGGCTACAGCTTGAACAGAGTTTTAAGGTTTTTCTTGAAGGCATCCAGGGAGTCAGCTGTCCGAATCTTGACAGGAAGCTCATTCCACCAGTGTGGAGCCAGTACTGGGAAGAGGTGGGTTTGAGAGATGCTGCCCTTGTATTTCGGGACATGGAGGCGACCTGAGGTAGCAGAGCACAGCACTCTTGCAGGCTTGTAAGATTTTATCATCTCCTGTATGTATTGGGGGGCTGATCTGTTAAGTCCCTTAAAGATTAGTAGCAAGGTCTTGAACTTGATCCTTGCTGCAACTGGTAGCCAGTGGAGGGACTCAAAGAGAGGTGTCACATGGGCCTGCTTGGGGAGACTGAACGTCAATCGGGCTGCTGCGTTCTGGATGAGCTGCAGCGGTCGAATGACGTATGCCGGGAGGCCGGCAAGCAGTGAGTTGCAGTAGTCCAGACATGACAAGATGAGGGTCTGGATCACCACTTGGGCTGAATATTCGGAGAGATAAAGCCTGATCTTCCTTATGGTGAATAGCAGGAATCCGCAGATCCTGGTTGTGGCTGCAATATGCTCTTTGAAGGATAAGTTGCTGCATAAAGTTACCCCTAGGTTTTTGGCAGCTGTGGTTGCCATTACCTTTGCGTTGTCCACGCAAACTGAGAGGTTCCTCAGAGGGGCCATGAATGCTGGGACATGGACTATCTCAGTCTTATCAATGTTCAGCTTGAGCTGATGTTTGTTCCTCCAGCCCAAGTTATCTGTGAGACAGGTGGAGCCCTGCCAGGAGATCTGGTAGGAGCGGCTGCTGACGTAGGAGGAGAACCATTCCAGGGCCATTCCAGTGATTCCCAGGGCCAGCAGCTCAGACAGGAGGATCTGGTGGTTGACTGTGTCGAAGGCAGCTGACAGATCTAGGAGGATAAGGACAGAAGAGTGAGGCAGCTTTTGCAGCTTGCAGTGTGTTAGTTACAGCAATGAGGGCAGTTTCAGTGGAGTGATTGGCTTTGAAACCAAATTGGTTAGGATCCAATAAGTTGTTAATGGTGAGGAAGAGGGAGATTTGGTTAGACACAGCACGTTCTATAGCTTTAGAGATGTATGGGAGTAGGGAGACTGGCCTATAGTTGTTGACTAGAGAGTATGCATTTTCTATTTACACAATGGCTATTTACTGAGGTAAGGAAGGGTATGCACCTTTCTCAGAGAAGTGTCCCATCTTGGTATCAAACTTGCAACTTTTGGGCTGTGATCCCCAGTCCTTAAACCCTACAACCCACTGAAGCCCAAATAAAGCCACACGACTCACCTGGCCCCCACCTACACAGATTGGATCCTATAGGTAATGATTATCAGGCTTAGTTGCGCACATCCTCTTAAGCAGTGATCACCCTTCTCGCCAACTCATTCAGAGTAAAAAACAATTGAAAGCCCCCCTCACATCATGACTGCTGACTCAAGCAGAATATATCACTAGCAGAGTGCCAATTTGCAGCCCCAGGTTTTTATTGCAGACTCAATAAGCGCTTTCAAATGGCCCTGCATTTATTTTGCTGTTTTGTTGTTTTGGGAAATCTCACTGCCCCTCTCTGTTCTTTCAGAATCAGAGATTTGCCAAACACAAACCATGCTAGGTGCCACTGCTTTATCGAACATACCTTCAGATTAATGGATCCTGTTTGCGTTTCAATTGTCATAGGCCAGTGCTTGACTCGTATGGACAGTAGCAAGAGAGTTTTGTTTTAGCGTGATATCAGAAAGCAAAGAGCACATGTGATTTCGTAAGGAAAGTATGTGGTTAATACAAGCCTGAAATGTGACCACTTCAAAAGATCACCTGCAATTACACTCCGCTGTTCGAACCTCAGAAATGCTGATGTGTTCATCTTGCTTCTGCATTGTGCTTTTGTTTCTGAAAAGAGAGCTTGTTTCACGGATGCCCTTTGGATCATTACTCCGACTTGTCAGAGTAGGACAGGTCAGAATGAAACCATCCACAGTTAGTGCGCTTGCCCTTAAATTTAAGTTAAAATCAAATTTAAATGTGCTTTCTTTATGTCGAGGTATATATCATATATCTTTGGGGTCATCGTCCTCTGTGTCATGTGTGAGTGTGTGTGCTAAAGCACATGCATGCATACACATTGTATATGTTACAGTGCCTTCTAATACAGGGCTGTTTTAATGGTCTGTTGCAGTGGTCTGTAGGTTAGGCTAGCAGTAAGTGGGGATTTTTCCACTTGTGACAAATGTGCACAGCTCATCTCTCCCTGGAAACGCCCAGGCTGCTGCTCTGGTTCCGTTGTTGGGAGAAGTCCCTCTCACAAGCTGAAGCTTCCCCCCTCCCCTCAACCTGCTTTTTTAATTTTCCAAAGCCGGCCCCTTGATTTAATGCACCACTTGATAAAGTCGTTTGATCTGTGTGGAACATTTCCTTGCAAGGGGGTTGGAGGTTAATCTTCAGCATGAATGACATGAAAGCCATTTTTCGCTGTGGTAAAAAATGAGTAAAAATAAAATGCGGGACATGCTGCTCTGCTGTCTGACTGCAGCGAGATGAACATTTCCGCACTTGCTTATCCACAGGGGTGTGGTGCAGAAAGGAAGGAATCTAATGTAGTCCGTGCAAAATGTGCCAGTTTGATTGGCTAATGCTAAAGCGCTTGTAATCTAGTGCTTCATTTTGGATCCCATTAGCCTAATTGCTGTAAATACCACTTGCTTCAAGGCTACTGGTGTCTAGAGGGATGAGCATATTAGCCATTCATACAAAATATTCCTAAACACAACATGTTAGTGTCCCACCCTGGATTCAAACCGTTTGTCTGGTTTCTGGGTTTAGATCTCGCAGCTGGACCAGGGTTGGGCCTACTAAGAACAACATGAGCACAATAATGGTGTCACCATTTAGTCAAACCCACAACCTACAAAGTCCTGATCCAGTCCACACTGGGGAGCATAGGTCTTCAAACTGCTGTTCCACATCACCCTCCCAAGTAATTTGTAATTTGAATAATTCAGCCAATTTAACTAATTGAACTGTCTGACGCTGAATCTGACATCGAAATAGCTTTGGAAATTGTACTATGCATGTCATTTTATTTGAACCTCAAATGCAATTTTAAAGATAATTGGACCTTAGATTGTGTTTTTTTCACAAAGCTTTAAGGTAGTGCAATTACAAAGAGTACTATCCAATATCAAAACAAATTTGATTGTTTTCAGGTACGCAGTCTGTAGAATAGGCCTCTTTGGTTTTGGGATAAAAAAGATTCAAAAGAGGCAAAATGATTTGGGAATTTGGGGCTCATGATCAGGTTGGCCAAAAAATAAGCAAGAGAATACTAGAAAACTACACAAAATAGTCATTTTCAGCATACATGGACCATTTGCTGTGAAGATTCAAACTGTGACCATAACAAGATTTAAGTATATATAACAGTAGTAGCTGTTATATACTGTTATAGTGTTATATACTAAGGTCAATATCCAGTATACACAACTGGTTTAGTAACCTCATACTGTCCTCAGAAAGTAATTTAATTTAGTTTAGGAGATGTCATATGAACATACAGTAACATGACACAAAGAAATAGTGCACAGCATATTTTTACATGAACACACCTTTGTCAATGCTTTGTGTTAAGGGAGAGAGACATTACTGAACATGCAATACTGCAAGGAAGATTTGCTTCATAAAAATGCACTCTGCAGAATGCATCAAAATCCTTGTTATTCTGGGAACCAACGAGTCAATAATTCTAAATGGCAAATCGGATCATTTGCAACTCTGCCAGGAAGCCTGCCTACCCCTTTACCTGGCACGCACAGCATTTTATTCTTTGGTATGTTTCACACATGATAAAATGCTATTGTTGACCATGCTCATGTCTTGTGTTCACAGAAACATTCACAAGCAGCAATTTTTTGGATATTGGCATTGGAACTGCAATACTCCACCCACCAGGAATAGGGTTTCACTGGCTGGTGTGAAGCACGGGTGGGTTCCTGGAGCCCTTCAACACTGCAGATTGTCAAAATTTCAAAATAGTTTTACTGAGAAATACTGCGAACCTTACATTCATTCCACCAACATTCATGATTGGTTAATTGATCCAATTAAGCAATTAAATGTTCAGAACCAAACAGAATCATCCTCCGGCAACTGCAAGTCAAGAGCTCTGTACTCCTCATTCACACGAGGGGTGGGGAACCCCTCTTGCTGTAGGGCCATAACTTCATCTGGTATCTCCTGCATCTCCACAGGACCTTTTAATCATAAAATGAGAATAAAATGAGAGAGCTGCCACACCTGTGGGTCCAATTGTGTGTCCGATGCCAATCTGCGTTATCTCCCGAGAAGCTGCTGGTTTGCACCTGGAAAGCAAATCAGCAGACAGCTAGCTATTTAAGCTAACATATTCATTAACACAGTAAAGACCTGTAGGGACAAACGGCCCCTACTCCACATGCAGAATGTGGCTGGTCGTTTCTGTCGGTGTAAGAAGACGGTTAGCGCTTGCCACTCCCAACCCCCCCTTACCCGCACCCCCCATCCTCGGTACACTACAACAGAGTGTACATGCAATTAAAGATGTGGGCCACTCACCAGCCTCCAGAAGCACAAAGCAGGTCGGTGCCTCAGAGCCTGTCCATTTTAGGCAGTGCAGAGATATTGATCTCCTTACATGCAGGCTGTTCAGAAGGCACTTTGCATCTTGGTTGCCTAGTTACAGAGCCAAGGTTTGGGGAAGGGGGGTGGGGCTTAGTCTCTGCACTGTCGTGTGGTTGTGTTGGTCTGATATGCAGTGATCCCCTCAAGCACAATGTGCAGTTAAGAAAGTTGGGTAGGATCTGTAGCACGCCAATGTTTTCAGTATTTCTTCCCCAGCCAGGCAGTGTGAGCTCTGCTCCGAATACTGTCCCTGGATCATCAATACTGCATTGCTTGTAAAAATGGGAATAACTAATGCTGTTTATTGGCTTAGCCGATGCAACTACACATTACTTCCTGCCAAAGTTGATACAGCATTATTGTTATTCAAGGTCAGTCAGTCCTAGAATCTTTCTCAAGAGTACAGTTTGGATTTGAACTCATAATCTCATGGTCAGATCATCAGTCCCCAAACCGTTATGACTCAGGGACCACCTAAATGTAGAATGCTCTGCAATGAGAAATTATACCAGCATTGAAGGTATGCTTGTCTACATAAAAGTCATGTACAATACACAGAGACAAATCAATTGATTTATGCATGTTAAAGCTTGGAGAAAGTATAGGAGAGAATTACAGGGTATGTTGGGACTGAAAATGCAACTGGACATGCCTTGCAGGGCAGGCTAAAGAATTCAGTTCAATGTAGCAATGCATTGAGAGGTGTAGCCATTAATTGACCTGAAGTGAAAGTTCTGTCTCTGCTACTGTTGAGGCCGCGAGTGTTGAGATTTGCTAAGTCGTTATTAACATCCCTGACAGGGCGTTGTCTAAAACAACATCCATAATCATCAGATGATTTCAGACAGCACCGGAATCCCCTTGGTGAGGAAGAACATCATGGAAAGAACGCAGGAGCCGAGTCGCTGTGGAATATATTGGTAGAGATTTGTCAGGGTGCCAGACTATGCTCCCTCTTCCCTCGTAAGCGCTTCCGGTTACAAAATGGAAATCCAAAACCACTGCGACGTTATTTGCGTCCCGTTTAAAGACCCTTTGACAGGCATGTTGTGCCTTTACTTTTGAAAAGTAACATGGACAAAAACGACAGACGCGTTTTACTTAAGCTTAATACACGACTGGTGATGAGTCCAATGATTACTTTTATCGCAAGGAAAAGTTAGTGATTGACTTCCGCCGTGGCGCTAACGTTAACGCATCCATCAACATCAAGAGCACCAGGATGACTTTAAATCATTTATTTAAATATAAGCCAGAGAAAATGGTTTCTTTTTTTCATTTGCAGTGTGTAAAACTGTCAACTAATTAACAGATGGAGGCTGACAGCGTTTCCGTTTTGAGCTTTACAATATGTTACCTTCTTTCCTAAATAATGCTTGCAGCGCTGTCTGTAGTGATGTGTCGTTTGTGAACGAACAAATCTTTTTGAACAAATCTGAATGTGAACTGAGTGTAGTGAATCACTAGTCTAAAAGATTCGTTCCTTCCTCTTCGCAAACATGCGCCCTTATTAGCTTGTGTAGCAGCTATAACTCTCCCTCCAGTGGATATTAGCTATGCGGTCTGTCCATGAATCAGCCTATCACAAAACTGTATCAGCAGTACGATCATGACGACAACTAGCCAATGGCTGAAATGCTAAAACACTTGAAGCACCTCCCACTGGCCATCTCGGCGCAGCTGACGATGTGGGACAATGCGAAAGATCCGGTGACTACGAAGACTGTAAACTCCACCTACTGACCAGATGAACTGTTAACAAGTTCTCAATACAACAGTTCCTTCAGACTCCAAAGATTCACTGACTATGTTGGCAAGTTCCCAGTACACCGGTTCCGTTCCTCTTAAAATAGTCACTGACTATGAAGATCTGGTGACTACGTGTTGCCAGAATTGATAGTTCTCAGTATAGCAGGCTTGGGCTACATCCGCCATTGACTGTGACGATGCAAAAGGAATCAGAGCGCTTCCGTGACATTATTATAGGAATTAAAAATATTATTAAATATTATTTTGCTCGTCTACCTGGAATATTATTGTATATTTACATTTTTAACAGTAGCATATTTTAAGTGCGCACAATGTATCGCAGTTCTTGTTTATCACAACTGCAATTTTACCTAAACTACAATTTATTTAATGTTGACATCACATTTCCTTTTAACGTGAATAAAGTCCTTATTAATAAATACTGACAAATGAACATAGTAGGCTTCAAAACAAAACAGAAATGTGATGCATAGGCCTATTCATCACATTTGTAGAATCCTACGTCTACATTAACAACAAATAAAAACACATAACTGACTAGGCCTACAAGTAGCCTATATTAAAATGTTTGGGCTCGGTTAGTTCAAAACTTGTAAAACAAAGTTTTTCGCTTCGGACATAAGCGTGGCTCTTTTTTCCTCAGTGCTTTTTTTTAGTTTTAGCAAATGACTTGTACGTAGGCTATTACACGCGTTAAAATGTGGGGTTCTATTTGCGGCTGCATGATTGTTTGAATAGCATGGTGCAGTTTCACGTAATGAATATTACGATTTAATTATTACAATTACAATTACAACAATTTCATTGACATTTGGTTTCACACGTACTGTTTTGCTGCAGAGCAGGCTAATAATGGACATGATGTTTGGAACAATAATTTTTAAAATGCAATAAAACCATTTACAGATTCGCGTATGCTGCCCAACTGGATATGGAAATGAACGAATCAGTGAGTCAAAGATTCAAATCATTTTATTGAACTGAACCAAATCACTAAAAAGAATCGTTTTGAACACCACTAGCTGTCTGTAAAACACGCTGGCATAAAATAAACATGACACCGATGAGTCACCGAGGTGTTCTCTGACCGACCAAGCGCTAGGCTTCGGAAAGCCCCTGAAATAGAATCAGGTTTATTTTACGAAGCGCAGCGGGATAGAGGAGTGCACTTGTGTAAAAGGGTTGCCTTTCAGTGTACTGTAGCAAATTCACCGTAATGGTGCTTTGGATGTATCTGACCGCCAAGCCATCTTTTATAGGTCCATCTTTAATATCACCTTTCCCAGACACAGCTTACGAGCCATGTCAGCTGAGCCAAAAAACACTAAAATGTCGATAGATTCCACTGTTCAAAAGTGAATAATCTAGACAAAAACCATTGGGTGAAGCTGTTTACACTATACACACATTCAATGAGGTCTGTTGCAGATTTTTTTGTCTGATTATTTTCATTGTATGACACAAATAAACATGTAGATATAAAGGCATAACTACACATTTATACAGGTATTCTTAAACTCTGTTCTGTCTTAAAGAGCTGATAACCTTATTTATAGAGTAGCCATTGACATTTCCGCACTTCACCCTCCGATTTCATCGTTCCGCCATCTTTCCTCTCACCAATTTATCTTGTTTTTTGATTCGGTAGCGTATCTATTTAGCTTCTGTATTTTAATTTGTTTGAAAGATGCTCTATCAAGTTGTCCTCCACAAAAATTATCAGACAGCACTTGGCTGGGAGTTGTGCGGGAAACGAATTTTTAAAAGTCTTTCATCTTAAAATCAGTACAACTTTGTCTATGAACCGCAGTCTATGGTTTAGCAGAATGGCAGGATAACCCTTGATTTAGAACAGTCTGTTGCATGGGACCCACAACTTCCATAAAATGTTCTGGCCTAAATGTAACAGAGACATATACAATTACATAGGTATGTAAATGTATGTAAACTAATTTGAAAGAAATTTACAGGAACTATCCATCAATGAATGCACTTTTGTAGGTTGGTCTGTATAAGAGCATCCGCTAAATGGCTAAATTTAATGTAATCTGTTATTTAATGTAATGTAATTGTAGCCTACGCCTACCTCTAAGACTTTAAATAAATACAACAATAATTAGTTTAGGAGTACAACCATTCCCATACAACTCTACAGTTCTTAAGTTAGTCATGGTAAGACTATGGTTTCTTCAGACTATTGTCAGACCTACCTACAGTTAGGCTATGACTTTCAAGGTCCTCATTAGGCTAAGGGGAGACGTCTGTGTTGGGGCTAAACATAGCTTGCTAATTTATGTTAAAAGCCCTCTAGTTCCGCCAAGAGATTGTGTGAACATGAAACGTCTTCTTGATTGATTTAATTACCCATGAAAGGAGCCCAAACAGGTGTGTTTGTGTGATTGCAGAATACAGGCTGGCGATAATATTCTAACTGAACCTCCTCCGGCGCTCGGCTGCAGCGTTACTTTCACTGGAAAATGTGCCGTTTGCCTACCGAAAGTTCAACCGTTGTTCAATCG
This sequence comes from Megalops cyprinoides, assembly GCF_013368585.1. Taxonomy (NCBI): domain Eukaryota; kingdom Metazoa; phylum Chordata; class Actinopteri; order Elopiformes; family Megalopidae; genus Megalops; species Megalops cyprinoides. Next base: position 1,846,921 of record NC_050602.1, read on the forward strand.
AAAGCAGGCCTACACATTCCCAACAACCAAATATAAACAAGATTAAGTAGCCTAGTTAACATGATTTTTTATGAGATGAGTTTCGAGAACTAATTTATACTTAATTTATGCTAATTTAAAGTGTTTGTATGTTACAGTAATGCTAAGATTAAGTAGGCCTACATAAGCATAAGCTTAAGGCTTATGCTTAAGGCTAGCATAAGGCTACGCTTTGTTGTAGCCTATGACAATAAAGAAGGTCATGATCTAAAATGATCCTGACTGAATTCTCTGAATTTCCTTAATGCAATTTGTCCTTGATCCCATTATTTCAAGAAATTACTGCTAATGTCTTAGAAGAACTGCCTTTCTGATTAAATGTACAATTTATAATCTACCTGGCGAAGTGTTGACAAAAACCCAGATGCTTGATCTAAGAAAAGGAGTGCCCCAGCACTTCCAGTTTTACCGTTATGTTTGTGCACCTCAGTGTCTACGAACAAGTGTAATCCAAATGTTTGTAACACAATGCAAGGCTGTATCACTGTATATGGTGGTTTGGACCTTTAGAAGCCAATGAGCAATTGTCAAGGTACAGTACCTGGAATGTAACATGCAAAAGTGACCGTGAGATTGCCATGTCATTTCCACAACTCATTATTTTAGGGAAATATATAGACAAAGGTTAAAGGGAGATACTATAGCGCAGCCAACAAGGAGTTGTCTATGACCGAAAAAAGCCACAGCGAAGTATCAAAGATAAAATGTTTATTTTTCACTGAGGTGCACACACGGGCAACGCACGTCTTCCATTAATGTTCTGCGCTGAGACTCACCGGCAGCACATGACATTGCCTTTGTAATTTTCTACCTTCCTCTAATAGGGGTACCGCTGTGGGTACACAAAAATACCACAGCCAATAATAAACTTACATTTGCTGAAACATTGAATTGTGCTGAGGCATCAGACATGTTTTGCATCTGGCATACTAACAGATTTTATAACTGCCGCTTGCAGTCTGTGGGGAAGCAGCAAACCCACCTCAGCCACATGTATTTTCCCAGAAGGAATTGTCAGTATATCTGCTGCCATTTGGCAAGAGGCTGAAACTGCTATATGTGGACCCCCTGGTCATGTCCTTTAATCCTGCAGTAACTATGCAAAGGTAGCAGTGAAGCATTTCCTTACATACACTTTGATTTAAGTTCACAGCGTCCAGTTGAAACCCAGGAATTGCACACTGCCAGAGGCAGTATCAAAAGCTGGACGTGGATCTGAAAATTACAGCTACGTGGGGCGACGGTGAGCTGGTAATTTGGGCATAATTGCTTACCTTGGGAGGGGCGGCTGCGAGACGAACTCAACAAGCAGCTGATTGCAAATTGATTCCAGAACACTCAGTCGCAGAGTGCTAGAGTGCGCATTAGTGCAGAATGCAGTTTAGAGGAGACCTAAGCAAGGAACTAACACATTATTTGGCAGTACTTTTAACTCATAATTAAATTCGTAATCAAAGTCTGACTGTGTTATTTTTCTCCACCTGACTTGTGTGCCACTCCACTCCACGCCTGTGTGCCAAAAGGTCATAATTTCAAACATCAAGCCTGCAAGGGATGCAGTTAAGAAGGGTATTCTTTCTCCATGCAATTTTAAATGAATGTCAGAAGTCTCTTTATTATATTGTGTCTCACAAAACAGTAGAAAAAATGCTGAGGTCCTTAGCACATGGGATACACCAACACTAGCAGAGAGCAGAGAAGGCATAACGCAAAACACAAAAGCACTGCTTCAACACCTCCACAGATCTTGGTGCGATTGAGTTGGCCTTTCTGGTTGACTTAAAGGGCAGGTCACCTGATTTATAGAGTACTGGCATTTTCACACTGTGCCCTCCAATCTGATCGCTGCAAGTCTGGACATTTTCTTTTTCTTCTGGCTTACATGCCTGTACCTTCCACTTGTTTCATTTGTTTGAAAGATCTTCTCAAATCACCCTCTACATGACAGGCAGATGATGGAGGGAGTTACCTGTTGGAAACAGGTAATTTTATAAAGTATCTCATGTTAAAATCAGCATCTATGGCAGTGAACACCATGGTTCAACAGATCCTAAGAACAACGGCAAGAGGAGGGACCTTTTGTGTGTTTCTTAAAGCATTTTAACATTTATTGCCATAGCAAAGCCTTAAAGCCCCTATTTTATGGGGTAGCCCTTGATTTAGGACCTGCAATTAATGGAGAAGTCGTCACGTGTTTGCTTCATGCTAAGATAACTTGCACTTTGAAAGGAACAAAAAATCCATACACTGGAGACCACAGCAAATTACTGTACCAGCCTTTAATTGGCCAACAGAGATCTGCCCTTTATGGCTGAGATGAAATGACACTGACCCAGCACTATATTTCGATGCAATAAACTGAAGCTGGATTTTCTTTTTTTGCATTGATTTTCAAGATTCATCCCTGTCATCCAGCAAGAATATTGCATCTGAGAAATTGACGATGGGTGCTTTTTTTCTTCACAGACATCCTCACTAGGGGGCAAACGCATTGTATTTTCTCTTTAACCTATTTATAAGTCGTGAATTGAAATAAAGCTGCTTGCTCACGGGTTCAAACCTGCAAACCCCCAGGATCAGAAACCCCTACCCAAATCGTTACTTCTCGCTGCTGCCCAGCTAAGTTATGAGTTGCTCACATTTTCGGATAGTGCATTTAACACGCTTATATATTTTCTATGGTTGGTTGAGACATTACGTCCCTTCTGTATTTTTGCCATTGCAATTGTAATTGGTTACAATTTAAAAAATGAATGGCTTCCTTTTTTGTCTTGAATACCTAATATTAAATTGAAGATGATGTCACACATAAAAAGCTATTCCCAAAAGGACTTAGTTACCATCAATTAGGCAAACATTCACTGAAGACACACTTTTGATTTATTATTCGCCAGAGATTGAGTTCACTGCATGGCCTTTGCATGGCAGGGAAAACTCAAAATGAAGGAATCAAGGCTGCAATGTGTCAAATTTTTTTTCATTCTTCTGTCTGAAACTGGTCTGATCATTAGCAGCCCATGGGTAAGGCTGTTTTTGGAGCCCGGCTGGGCAAAATCTCTCAAACAAACATGGAAGTGATCATAACACATCCTTTAAGCAGAGAGTCCCCTTGTGAGGCAGTCATCAGAAGTACCAGTGGGTTGCTGCAGAGGAAGGGGGGTGGGAGGGATCCAAGAACAGAGAGAGGAGAGAGAGAGATCCTCATGCTGGGGCCAAAGAACATAGTAAAATGTGTAATGCATTCCTGTTCTCGAGGGGGAGGTGCAGAGGAAAGCAGCTTAGACTTTTGAGTGATGAAACAGCAATAAAATAAATTAAATATGACTGGGACCCAAATAAGGCTGCTAATGACCTGATGGCAGACTCCAAGGTATTACTGTAATCCCCCCTTGTTTAATTTATCTCTTGCCCCGGCTGACAACTCTTAAAATCCCCCCCTTTGTCAGGTAATGTTCCTCTACATAAGAGAGCAGGGGCCTGGCTTGATTATCTTTATGTTGCTGGGTGAAAAATATTTATCGCTGTGTGTTCTCCTTGGTGCCAGATATTATATTTATCATGAACAGATATTAAACTAGGAGGTTCTGGCTTGAAACAGGATATTCTGACACCATCTGCCATACTGTGCTGGTTATATGTTCTGTTTCGACTTTGCCCCTGTATAGAATATTCATAATTGAACTGTAAAATAGAAAACCTCTAGTCTCAATAATAGTGGAGACAGACATTTTCAGTCTGAAACAGAGTTGAATAGCTGGACATAGTAAATAGAATATGCTTGAGGGTAACATAACAACTGCTGGGTGGCAGTGTAGCATGGTGGTTAAGGAGTAGTACTTGTAACTGAAAGGTTGTCAGTTCGATTCCCCACTGGGACACTGCTGCTGTACCCTCAGGCAAGGTACTTGACCCACACTTGCCTCAGTAAATATCCAGCTATATAAGTGGAAAAAATTGTAGAAAAAAAAACTGTAACTGACATAAGCTGCTCTGGATAAGAGCGCCTGCTAAATGCAAGTAATGTATATGTAATGTAAATAAACATGTAGACACAATGTGCAAGGCAGTTATTTGGCTTGGAATTGTAATGTAACAAATAAAAGAACAAACACTTATTCAGTCTAGGCACTATGTTCTCTTAGTTTACCTTTGAATACGAACTTTAAACAACTGTTGCATTTCTAGGTGCTTTCATTGCGTTCAGTGTGCAGAAAAAGTATGCTGTATAATCTGGGTGATGAAACCGAGCAAGTGCCATGTTTTTCTTCCCTCTAAATACAAAAAAAAAAATGTTTAAATTGGAAAAGAGATGAGTAGCGGCTAAAATTAGCTTCTTAAGACTAAACTTTGTTTCACTGTGAGACAGACAGGCAGCAGTAAGCCATTATCCTATTAAGCCTGTTCCCAATAAATACTTAGGTGTCTTAGGATAATTCCTTCAAACATTACATGGCCTTTTTAGGGCCCAACTGTCTGCACAGAAAGAGGAGTCCATATTGCTGCTATATGATTGAAACAGGTGTAATGAAATCATTACTGCTGTAATTCTTTTAAAATGTTGTATTTCACTTGATTTTATACATGCTATGTATTCTTATTCTTTTTTAACTTGTTGTTATTATTTTTATTTTGCATCTTATTTTACATTAATTATGGCATTCTATCCCTGTTTTTATGTTCATTCCATGTGAAGCACTTGGTGCATGTAATTTCTTTATTGAGAAGCACTTTGAGCTGCATTTCTTGTATGAAAGGTGCTATATAAATAAAGTTTATTAGGGGTCCAAGCATGTAGTGCTGGAACCCTATTATGTTTGTTCTGATTTTTATTTTTTTCTGCCCTAAAAGTGCTGCACAGCAGAAACTTAGATGCTAGAGCTACCAAACTTGGTATATAGGTTCCTATGGTCATTCACCACTCAGGTAAAAAAAATTACCCCGATTGGCCACATGGTAGCGCTATGGGAAGCCACAACGCGTTTTGGGCTATAACCCTGATTCCCTGGATCCAGATGAACAAAAAGACAATTGGACCAAAATTATGTGCCATATTGGATTTTCCGAGATTTTGAAAAACCTTTAAAATCTATCTCCTCCTACAGTGCAACCGATTTGCATGAAATTTAGTACACAGCATCTTCAGACCAAGCTCTTTACATATTGTATAAAGAAAGTTTCTATATTAAAAGATGTGGCCACAGTTAGCCAATGAAATCTGTGGGCGTGGCCTCTATTGATATAATGAGCTATAACTCCTGAATGCAATGTCCAATCATCACCAAACTTACAATCCCTCATCTCCAGGCCATTAAACCCAAGCCTACCAAATTTGGTGTAAATCCGTCCAGAGGTGGCGCTATAGCAAACAAATGGTCATAATTCCTAAGACACTTGCCCAATCAACGATTTGCACGAAATTTGGTACACAGCACCTTCAGACGAAGATCTTTAATATTGTATAAAGAAAGTTGCTACATTAAAAGATGTGGCCGCAGTAAGCCAATGAAGTTTGTGGGTGTGGCCTCTTTTGATATAATGAGCTATAACTCAAGACTCAAGCCTACCAAATTTGGTCTAAATCTGTCCATAGGTGGCGTTATAGCAAACAGATGGTCCTAACTCCTAAAGCACTTCCCCGATCAAGTTCAAAATTTGCATGCTGTGTTTTAGTCGAAGGTCCTAATAAAGTCTATAAGGACAAGCTGATAGCTCAAACAAGATGGCCACCATCAGCCAATCAAATTTCAGCAGCCCTTAAACTGACTTAACTATGGCCTATCATCATGAAACTGAATAGGTAGGTTCTTAGAAAACATTTAAATCCCCATTACTCTGGCACGAAAGCAGATATTTCAACTAAATTTCTTGTGCTTCATCAAAGTTAAGGATCCTAACTGGGAACTTATGAAACCTTGTGTTGTATCCATCTTTGATTTTGTCAAAAACACATTTAACCACCTCCTCTTATAGCTTAGCACAATGTGGTTTTGTGTATTACATCTTTGGACCATTTTCTTTAAGAGTTGTTAAAGGATAGTTGCCAGGTTGAACAATATGGCCACAGTGTACCCACAAATTTGCCCGTGAAGGCACCATAAAGGAAGAGTGGCCATATCTCTGCAATGATTTTGTTCATTGGCATAAAATTCGGTACACATGCTTACCATGAGGCCTGGGTGGAACACACCAAGTTTAGTGAAATTTGGCCAGTTTGGGGTGCTATACTGAAAAACAGGTTTAAACACCCATGTTTCCGTGTACTTAGATGTTAATGACATTTTGTTCCAATGGACATTACAAGGCACAGACCACACAAAGAAAATCAGACACTGCGACCAATTTTTGTAGATCATTACATGTCAGGTCCTAACTGGGAAATGAACACATAGTTCAATGTCCATATTGCACGACTGCTAAGATACAATCAGTTTGTAGCACTTAAAATAGGCACATCTCCTGCACCTTTTGACCTACTGCCACAACTAATACACTAAATAGTGTTGAACTTTCCATATTGGCCTGAATGAAAGACAGGGTTTTTTTCTTCAAGTACTGAAAAGTGGGGTTGTCTTGCATGGGGTGACTAGACTTTTTGATGTCATTATACATTAACAACAGCAGATGGCGCCATTTATCTGAGATTGTTGAGTGGTATTAGAAACCCCAGTAGACTAGTTTATTTTTATTTTTATTTCAATAATTTTTGAAATTTATTTGAAAATGTGATTACATTTTATTTTTATTTAAATGTGACAATTTCATTTAAAAGATCAGCATACCTTGTTTTATTAAGTGCGTTTTATTAAATTCATGTCAAATGAAATTATTTTCTTTAAAAATTAAGATTTGATCTTCAAAAAGTCTTTTACCAAAAAAAGGTGTTGAAAAATGGGGGGTCCTTTTCTAATCAGGGACATGTTATTATGTTCAGCTAATATGGTATGTTCTCTGTCATTTTTCCCATGATTTTGGATTTTTTCAAATATCTAAAAATTGTACTCCTCCAGCAGCGTTGTACTCCTCCAGCAGCCGAAGAAGGCACACTGCAATTTATGGCACTGCTTATGTTTAAGCTTGACATATATGTGGTGGGGGCAGTACGATGGTGCAAATGGGTAGCACTACTCCCTAACAATATGGAGGTGTCAAGTTCGGGGTGCGTCTGCGTTCAGTTTGTACCTTGTATCTCTGTTCATGTGGGTTTCCTCTGAGTATTCTGGTTCTCTACAACAGTCCAAACACATTCAGGTAATGTCAATTGGACATGCTGTATTGCCCATAGGTGTGAGTGTAAGAGTGGGTGACACTGTCAAATGTCAAAACAAATGTCAGGAGCCCTTAAACTGACTTAACTATGGCCTATCATCATGAAACTTTGCATGATTGTTTTCGATGTGTCAAATAGCAATCTGTAAGAAAATACATGGCAAACTCACTTTCCACCACTCCCCCAGTCAAAAACAACACTTTGCAACATTCCAGACGGCTACACCCAGATCAAAGTTCATTGACCCAGACACCTAGACTCAGGTCAATTTTCACTTCACTTCACTTTCTTCTAATGGCAAACGTTCTTGCATATAATATATGTATTTCACAATAGTAAAAAATTGACCTATTTAACATTTACATTACCTGTCACATTTAGAACAATAGGCTTAAGGTGATCAAGTTTGGTGTAAGTCCATGAATGGGCAGCACTATAGGAAAGAAATGGCCATATCTCCTAAATCAATTCCCTATTAAAGTTAGAAATTTGTATACTCCATCTTGGTCAAGGGTCCTGATAAAGTCTTCAAGGACAAGTTGATTACTCAGAAACAATGGCAGCCATCAGCCATTCAATTTTCGGCTGATCTGCTTGGACCCCGTACTCACCGCTTATGGCTATATTTATTATTATACTTATATTTAAATATCAATATATTTATTATTATTATTATTATTATTATTATTATCATCATCATTATTAAGCTATGGGATGGATATGGCCATGCCATATCCCATAGGATCCCAAGGAACATGCATATGTGGCATGCACATTTGAAACCCCCTCTCTTTAGAGAAGTGTGGCCACTGTGCAGGGCACCGGCTTTGGAAATGAGGTGACCTCTAGCATGACTTTACGCCAGCCCAGGGACATTCAGTCAACATTATTTTCAAAATCAGATTGGGCAAGCGGAAATGTTTCATTGGTTGGCAACAAACGATTAGGATCAGCAGTAGGACACAGTGAAGAGTCATATTTGGGAGAGGCACTCTGGGTTATTGAACACAGGGATTTACATGATCCCATCAGTCAGTTTGTGTAATTTAATGCAGCCTGTGTTTTTTCAAATGATTTTCCTCGATTAGACTAGACCACACAAATCAACCTGCTGTTGTTTGACTGCATCTCCCTGTGGTGAAGGAGGAAGTGGCCTGGGATGTGCAGAGATTTGAAGGTTACTGTCATAGATTAGAAATGATATGTAAGAAAAATAAACTCAAGACAGGGCCACCACCAGATAGCCCTAAAACATCCACTGATGTAATCTGCTCACCAATTCTGAGTTCAAGGCCTTGGAATGTTTCTTAAGCAATGTACATCACAGAGAGGATTAATCTGTTTCACACTTGGATTTTAGTTTTTTGGGCTCCTTGAATTGTATTTTGTTGTTGGTGATGGAAGGAATCTATTAAATATGAATATAAATAATAATAATATGATTATTTCATAATATGAAAGTAGAAAAACATGAAAAATAAAAATACAGCACATTTTAATAAGAGGCTCTTTCTAATGGCTTTCTGAGACGTGCTCCTTCTCATTACTGATTTTTACAGCGGCTTCAATCTTATCTTTCTGTGACTGAGAGTCCAAAGCATTTGCCTTTGAAGAAAAGTTTTTTAAAAGGAAAAAGAGCCGCAGCGCTCTTGCTTTTAAGTTTAATGAACATGACACTTTTATTACCATCTCTTCTTTAATTTTCTACTTTTTTCCTGCCCAGCAGTCATTCTGAATATATGATAGGACATAAGGCAGCATAGAGAATGTAGACAGAATTGGCACATGGACTAATTCAAAAGACAGCTGGTCTGTGGAGTAGCTTTTAGTAGCCGCAGCCATTTGAAAGGCAAAAAAGGAAACCGTTGAGAATCTATTTCAAATGTAATTCTGGTAGGAACACAATGGTGCTTAGAGAGCATAATGATATTCAGATTCTCGGTTGACCTACAATTGTTGTTTGTGTCCTGTCCAATTTTTTAATCTTTGAGTTTTAGCTATGTGCCTCTAAATGCCCTTGCTTATAACAGCAGATAAGAGTTTTCATGGTTGTCACATGACATGTGGTTTCTGTTTGTTTAAGCAGGGTAACAACCCACCCCCATCCCCTCTCTTTAAACTGGAGCCTCTCTGTTCATATCAGCATCAGCCTGCGGCCTCCCAGACCACAGTCACTGAAACCAAATTTCAGGCAAAATGTATTCATTGGTCAATAGTAATGAAATCCTGCTTTTTAAGTGTTGACAGATCTGAGAGATTATTGATCCTTGAGTTGTCTGGAGGACAGACCTGCCCTCCTGTCTGGATGCAATAAACAGGATGCAGTATATGAACGTCACCATTGTTGCTCCTCCCACCTGGGTTGCTTTGACAGATTATAGGTAGGTATATGCAGGTATATGCAGTTTTTCTTTTGTTGTTTGCTGTTTTTTTAATTTTATATTGGGATTGTGCGGGAAAAACACAACAGGTAATTCAGGCAGACAAACAAGGGGAACTTTGTAGTGATGAAGCGGTTGCGTGTGAGGAATGGGGCAGGAGTTTTACCTTAGGACTGGGAGATTATGCTCTCAGTACATTCCCTCCTGGTGGAGGCCGCTACACCCTTGGGCAAATTACCCATACAAAATCAACCTTCACTGTTTTTTGGAGGGGGTGTACTGAAGATGTTTGACTACCTCTCTCTGTGGTGAAGGAGGAAATATTTTGGTGGGGCTGGAGATCTGAGCATTTCTCTGATAGATTAGAAATGATGAATGAGAAAAATAAATTCTAGGGAGGGCCCCAGCCAGATAGCCACAAGTGTTTGTGTTTGTGCTCATATCACCGAGGTGAATTAATTGCTGTACACACAGATCACAACAGGAAATCCACTTGAGTCCCAGGATATTTAACAAGGCAGACAAACAAGGGAGCCTTGTGGCATTGAAGAGGGGGCTGGTGAGAGATGGGGGCAGGGGTTTTGCCTCTGGACTTGGGAGGTTATGCTCTCAGTACATCCCCTCCAACAGATACAGATGTTCCCTAAGGCAAATTGCCACAGGAACAAGAAACCACATTTGCAAAAATTGATCCAGAAAGACAACCTCAGTTAATGATACACAATGAACAGGCGCTCTGTCCAGCAGACCTCTCTAAATTGATTCTGTCTGGTTTGTTTCTGGGGGTGGTGTCGTTGGCGGGGGGGGGGGGGGGGGGGGGGGGGGGGGGGGGGGGGGGGGGGGGGTTCTAAATGTTAGGACTGATGTCACATGTCACCTTAAAATATGAAATAGGACTGAACTGTTGTCTGAGGTGCAGGGTCAAGTAACACTGTAATTTAATCTTGTTTCATATCAATGCCCGACAATATAAATGTACTGTTCCCGTCACTGGTTATCATGTAAGTTGCCTATAGCTGTGTAGCTCTGTCACTGAAGGCGGCCACACAAGGGGGCTGCTTTTGTTACCATTGAACTCTTCATTTTTTGTGTTTCATATGGCACAATTAGGACACCTAGCCAATGAGTCATGTGGAAAGAGTCTGGTGAGGAATCATTTCCCTCACCAGACTCTTTCCACATGACTCATTGCAGTTAATGCAATAGAACTGATGGTTGTGCAAGCAAGTGTAAGAGGAGGAAAATAAAAGCAGTCCACAGGCATGCTGTCAGTGGCTGAGATGGAGGAGCTGTTGCTGCAGATTGATTCACTGGTCAGCAAGGGTAACCCCAATATTGTTCTCAGCTGTGGTAGTGAATGACACGAATGCATGTGCGTGTGTGTGTGTGTGTGTGTGTGTCCACGGGTGTGTGTGAGTGGGCATGTGTGTGTGTCACAAGACCCTAAAGAATTTTCATTCACTGCCTTGGATTGGATAAACTTGGCACAAGCACATAAACTCCATCAATCATGGGGAGGATCAAAATTGCTCTGCTGCTTTCACAAGCTATTGAGGACCAGTCAAGATAAGCCAATTCCCTCTCCATCTTAAATTAATGTGCTTCTGATAGCAGCCCGTCAATGAGATGGTTATGGTGAAGATGGCCATGTCACCATTTGTCCTAACATCTATTCCTAGACCTTGTGTGGCAGTTAAGTCAGTTGAAGGAAAGACTGAGTGCTTTGATGGAGTGCTTTTCAAGGAGAATACTGAAACTGTTTTGCATGAAGGAAGCTTATACAAATTTTCTTTTACTGCCCCTATCTGGCATCATAAAGGAGAAAGTACTTTTTATTCTCAAAAGTAGCAGAAAATGGTCACTGACAACAATGAAGTATACCTTTTGTACACTTAAATAAACCTATATATTCTATGTACTTTTAGCTTGGCTAATCAAGCTTGGCAGAGCTCAATTTGAATTCTATGTTAAATATCAATGAATAATCTTATTTTGTTCAATAACTTTAATTTTATTGTTTCAGAGATTAGCGGGCCAGCTAATCAATTTTTAAATTGTGATGGGGGAGAAGGAAGGCAGACATTCATTCATTTCACTCTGTTTTATACACAAATAATTTGTATTGGGGAGAAATAGATGATTTGTTTTAAAAATACATAAATTTCACATAGCTATAAAAAAATTATATATAGGGTTAAGGTTAGCTAGCTCGAAGTATACATGCTTTCAGCTGCTGCAAGCTTCCCATTTATATTACATGTACAACTGTGTTTGTCACTGTATTATCATATTATCATATTTAACTGAGTATGTAGGCTTTATTAGCAGTTTGCAGAGGGGTACTGCTATAGGTTGTCTATGATGACATGCTCACTACTATAGTTTTTGATGTGTAAGAAGTCATATGACAGGGGCACTGTGTTGTTATGATGGATTTCACATCAGCAGTGTATTTAGCTCTTAAATTGTATTATTTGAGCCAGTATATAAAGCATATTGTTTTCTATAGAAATGAAGATTTAAATATGGCACATTCAAACTGAGTAGGGAATGGGAGATATACTTCAAATTGTCTTGTTATCTCTGTGTATTTTTGTAAAATGTAAAACTGTTGCACTGTATGACTGCACTGCATGAAGCAAATTGAGGGAAAATAACTTGTGATGAAAAGAATAAGCCTTGTTGAATTACTATCCAATGTGGATGGCAGGGCAGGGCATTGACTGTGGCCTATCCAGTGTAACTGATGGGGCAGGGAATCAACTGTGGCCTATCCAGTGTGACTGGTGGAGCAGGGAATCAACTGTGGCCTATTCAGTGTGACTGGTGGAGCAAGGTTATTGACTCTGGTCTATCCAGTGTGACTGGTGGGGCAGGGAATTGACTCTGGTCTATCCAGTGTCCTTCTTCTAGTAGGGCACAAATTGAAGGATGTTGCAGTACCACTGCAGAGCCTGTAACCTTCCCCAGATGCCTTCAGATTGCACAGTACCTTGCACTGATCTGTCTTTGGGTTCCCAAAATATTCACAGGAAAAATAAGTATTAGTTCAGCTTCAATATTGTGTCACCTGAAGGTAAACAGTTACTGTTGCTATGGGCCTTGATCTTCCCTTTACATCCTCTATCTGCTGTAAATAGCAATAGCAATCTTTCTTCTTCTTTTGTTGTCTATAAACTGAAACCAGACCACATGGTAGTACAATTGCCAGTTTCACATAAGCATTATTTCTCAGAGTTTAGAGACTATTTTGTAAGAGGAAGCAGAAAAATATGTGAGTTTCCATGGGAACTGAAGGGGTGGGGGAGGGGTGAGGTCATGTGGAATTGAAAAGCCATCTGATATTTATTTTGTTTTTAGGCTGACAAAAACAGGTCACTTAAGAACCTACAAATATGACACTTACTGCGCAGTAGTAATTCTTTTCCAGAAATAGTCATTTTAGTGGTTCTTAAGTAACTAGTTTTGTCGGCACTTCAATCCTTGTATGAAGACTTCTGTAGAGCCACCTGGTGGCTAGGAGTTTATTTATGTTTGTAAATGCAGACTGCCACTAATTCACACAACGTCCGTAGCTGTTTGGTTACTCGGTTTGATGTCTATATGATTTGTGGAAATATGCCATTTGAGACAATATATATCAACCTTCAAAAGGTGCTCGCAGTATAGATGGAAGGCATTATTATCATTTTGTACAGCAAGTTTCCAGCCAATCACTATAATAATATGCTGTGAGATTTCACTGAAGAGCTGTACACTGAAACGGACACAGCTGCCACTCTGTGACTGACTAACGCACACAGACACAGTTTCCTGCAGACTAGGAAGAGCGTGCAGTGTCCATTTGGTCATGATGACAGATGAAGATGATCACTCCACATGCGCCATAAATTGCCTGGTAATTTGTTTTCCTTTTCCCATGGATCTTCCACCATATCAAGCCAGTGAGTCTGAGTCTTCTGATGACTTTTCTAAAACCTTGAAATTTGAAGGACCAATTTATTATTGTTGCATGATGGGAAGGTAATAGTAATATAATAATTCTCAGTGGGTTTTAGGATTAGTTTTATAGAATTGGGAACATAGACAGCATACATTTAAGCCAGCTGGCTACTTATGGTACTGTTTATGATTAGGGAAATCCTAATTTGTGCCTATATTGGTTGCTCTAGTCATTTATTGACGTATGCTTTTTATTTCCTTACACCACAAATGATCAGTGGATTGCTGGCAATGAATTGTTTTGATTGCCAACCAGGTAGTGCTAATTGAGCTAGTGTCCTTGCTTTGTTAGATCTGTCCTTCACTTGCTATCACTTAGGACCCTTCACAGGTGTGAGGGATCTGCCATAAGGTTTAGGATCATGTCATTCAATGTTTTCAACACTGACAAAGGCGATTCTAGACCTCTCCTACATCATATCTGCTCTGAGCATTCTGACCTTCTGCTTTTGGGGGTCGGTGAGCTGCAGCCCGCTGTCAATGACTAACTGCCGCAAGCTCAACAAGGTAATTAATACCACAGGGAAGATGAGAGGAGAGGTGAGGGAGGAAGCTGCAAAACTGCAGTCATTTGTACACGAGCAGAATGCTGAGGTAGCCAACCCCCATTCCTGATGACAGGGCAAATTCAATGAGAAAAGAACTCTACTGTTCTCTTGGCTACTGTTAGGAGACGGTTCTGTGGAACGGCATGGCGTTTGATCCGGAGGCAAGCGATGTATATTACAATACAAACACCGGAGACAAGCGATGTGTATTAGAATACAAAGCAATGCCGCTACATCTGACTGGAGCCAAAAAGTGCCAATTCACAGTTACCGCTACTTCCAGTCCATGGAACGCGGGGTTCCTTATGACCATATATGGACTTCCCTTCCAGGGGGTTTCCTGGCCATCACATGTAAATGTACCTCCTGAAAACTGTATAAATGTGAACCATACATTGTATCTGACGAACTTCTGCTCCATGCTGATGTTCCAACGGCCGGCTGTGCAAATAAACCTTCCTGTCTTTTTCTACGAACATCGTATCTGCCTCTTTGTCGGAACAAAACACATTTTGGTATTTGGGACATTTACTAACACTTCCAAGGCCTGTCTTTCAAATGAGTTGAGCAAAATTTTTAAAAATTACAAACACCTTCACATCCATGAGCATTTCTGTAATCTTTATTTAATACCAGGACAAACAGGATGACAAAAAGTGCAACTTTTTAAGCATATAATGTAATACATTGTATTTGTTTGGATACATTTTATACACATTTTATACTGATGTGTATAAAATGCGTATAAAATGATGATGGTTTAGCTGACAGTTTATTCCCTAGCTTTTTCTGTAGCTGTTCATTAGTATATAGCTCTAACTGCGCCTGAACTCGATTGCACTGCTCGACTGTGCTTGCCTGACGAGTTTCTGCTGTGTTTCTGGAGTGGTTTGTCTGCTCCTACATCCAACCGGATAAAAATAAAAATTGGGGCTATAAACCTAGCTATTAAATAAGGGTAAAAATAAAGGTAAATAAGGCTCCTAAAGCTGAATCTTTTGTTGCCATTAGGGGACAGAGAGGGAATTTTCCACTTTTTGGCCAATGAGTTACCTTGTTAGCAACCAAAGCTAATTCGGGACATATTCTAGCCGACGAGAGGTTTTTTTATGGTTTTTCACCCTCTCAGGAGCAAATCTTTAAATCTCTAGGTAGCATACTTTAGCTAGCTAGTTGGGTAGTTTAGCTAGCCAGCCAGGTTGCTTGTGTGTACTGTTCTTCTGTGTTCGCTTTTAGGATATCCTGATTCTGGTTGTGTCAGCGCATTTGCTTTTGCTGAACTGTAGGCATAGTTTATTGTATCTAGACTAAGTGGCATTTCTTGTGTTTAATTTCTGCCCTTGACTGTTCTGAGCCACCTCGGTGCTTTTAGCACTTTTTTTAGCTGTTAATTCTGGCTCAGCAGTAACAACAAGTGCCTGGCCAAAGCAGGGGAAGATCCAGTGGTCATGGTCCATGTTGGAGCCAATGACATAGGAAGGGGTAGGTCCGGGGATCTGCAGGACAAATTTATTGAGCTAGCAGGGAAGATTAGGAGCAGAACCTCCATGGTAGTCTTCTCTGGAATTCTACTGGTACCACGTGTAAGCAAAGGGATGCAAGCCTTTATATGGAGATTTAACACGTGGCTACAAACCTGGTGTAGGAAAGAGGGGTACAGGTTTTTGGGGCACTGGGACTCATTTGGAACAGGGGTGATCTGTACAAGCGGGATGGGTTACACCTGAGCCGGAGGGGTACAGCTGCACTGGGCCAGTGCATGCTTAGCAGTGGCGGCTGGTGAGCTGGAAACAGGGGAGACTGAAACATGACCTTTAAATCTATCATTACTTTCAACCTGTTCCCCTTTATCCTCCTTGATTAACAATAAAACAAATAATTCACAGAATAATTGACACCAATGCATAAATAGAGTAAATGATTATGCTTGTGAAACAGCGCAGATTGTCTGTCGTTTGTCCGCTACTGTGAAAGCTACAGCATGAGGTTGTTTAATTTAACAAGGATAGCAACTTGAACAATTAAGTGGCAAGTAATCCCAAAGCTTTCTCTTAAATGTTTCACATTATAGTTTTCTTGTGTTACAAAATTCAAATTACAAAACGGAGCTAAATTTAGTTAGATCGATTTAAATTACTGAGAATAAACTTTTAGGTTAGGTTGAGTGCAATGAACAATAACATTTAGAACACCTCACAAATCTGTGATGTGTCATGAGCATTTAATGTAATTTAATTTGATAAATGCCATCCTTGTTAATTAAACAATCTCACATTGTAGTTTTCGCAAGCACACAAACTACAGACAATCTGCGCTGTTTCACAAGCATAATCATTTACTCTATTTATGCATTGGTGTCAATTATTCTGTGAATTATTTGTTTTATTGTTAATCAAGGAAGATAAAGGGGAACAGGTTGAAAGTAATGATAGATTTAAAGGTAATGTTTCAGCCTCCCCTGTTTCCAGCTCACCAGCCGCCATTGATGCTTAAGGTAGCAGAGAGTTATTTAAACTAGGGTCTGGGGGGGGCAGGGAGGTTACACAGTGAGATGGGTAGGGATAGACAGACTGCTGGAATAGAACACATCAAGTGTTTTTCTAGTAGTGAGGGAACCATGATTGCAAATTAGTCAGAGCAGCACTGTAATAGAGGTGGTTTTGAGCAGCTGGGAGTGGAAAGGAAAGACAGGAAATACACATGCAGTACCCTGAAATTCCTCTGTTGAAATGCTAGAAGCATAAAAATAAAATTTTGGAACTAGAAACTGTTTTGAGTAATAGTAATTATGATGTTGTTGGGATCACAAAGACGTGGCTTGGTGCAGGGGATGGGGAGGGATACAAGCTGGTAAGAAAAGACAGAACCAATAGAAGAGGAGGGTGCGTAGCTCTCTACATGAAGGATAATATTCAAGAAATTCCAAGAATGGAGCCCCTTGGTGTTAGTGAAGACATATGGATTAAAATATTGGGGGAAAATGAAAAGGGTCTGTATGTTGGAGTATGTTATAGGCCACCAGCCTCAGACAACAGTGTTAACAGTATGCTCTGTGATAATATTAAACTAGCAGGTCAGGAGGGTGAGACAATAGTAATGGGGGACTTCAATTACCCTTCAATTAATTGGGAAGCTGTGTCAGGTCAAGGTAAATGTGAGGACAATTTTTTAGATGTTGTAAATGGCTGCTTTTTGATACAGGCAGTTAACCTACAAGAGAGAACACAATTCTAGATCTGGTTCTGTGTAATAATCCTTTTTGCTTCCCTTATTTTTTTCTTAACTTGAGCTCGCATATTACTGTATTCAATCTTATTACTCTCTGAGCTGTCCAACTTGTATATTCTAAATAATTTCCCTTTTTTTTCAAACTGTCTCATAACAACTTATTCATCCACTGTGGATGCTTCTTTTTCAACTTCCATTTTCTCACTTGCAGAATCAATTTATGCTGTACATCCAGAATAATCGTTTTAAATATGCACCACATTTCTTTTACAGTTTTGCCATCTAGAAGAGGTACCCAGTTTATATTCCTTGTATAGTTACGCATCTTAATAAAGTCAGCTCGTCTAAAGTTGAAAACTCTAGCATTGGAGAATGCAAACTTAACTTGCCAAAAAACTTCAATGTAATTGCACTATGGTCACTTGTTCTGAGTGGCTACCGGTAGAATTCCAATGAAGACTACCATGGAGGTTCTGCTCCTAATCTTCCCTGCTAGCTCAATAAATTTGTCCTGCAGAACCCCGGACCTACCCCTTCCTATGTCATTGGCTCCAACATGGACCATGACCACTGAATCTTCCCCTGCTTTGGCCAGGCGCTTGTCCGCACAACCTCCAGGAGGTCTCCTACCTGGGCACCAGGCAGGCAACAGACCATGCGAGACTCCTTGTCGCGTGAACACACTACGCTGTCTGCCCCTCTAATGATTGAGTCCCCCATTATCCCTTTTCTTGGAGGAAGAGGCCACGTGGGTGCCCTGGGGCTCTTCAGTTCTTCCATTCTCAGGATTGTGGGCCAACTCGTCCTGCAGTGGCATGAAACAGTTGTTTACCACAATCTCCGGAGATGCTGCTCCTCTTGGAATTGTGTGCCCATTTCTATGCCTACACCCTACTGTAGCCCAGCTCTCTTGCCCTGTCTGGTCTATATCTTCCCCCCTACCCGGCTTTGGTGAGCACACTATCTCCCTATAGGGCGTACTAATCAGTTCCTGGAACTGTAACAATTCAGGATTACTGTGGAGTCCAGCTAGTTGGGCCTCGAGATCAAGAATCTTGTTCTCCAAGTGCTCAACAAGTCAGCAATGATCACAGATGAACTCATCCTTGAGGTCTCCCTCCAGAAATCCGATCATCCGGCAACTCTCTCACAGTTTTGGCCACATTTTTTTCCCCTAACTGAACATGCATTCCCTAAATAAAGATTTACTGCCGAGACAGAATTAACAGCTAAAAAAGTGCTAAAAGCACCGAGGTGGCTCAGAACAGTCAAAGGCAGAAATTAAACACAAGAAATGCCACTTAGTCAAGATACAATAAACTACGCCTACAGTTCAGCAAAAGCAAATGTGCTAACACAACCAGAATCAGGATATCCTAAAAGGAAATGCAGAAGAACTGTAAAAAACAAAGTAAACAAGCCAAATGGCTGGCTAGCTAAACTACCCAACGAGCTAGCTGAAGTATGCTACCTAGAGATTTAAAGATTTGCTCCTGAGAGGGCAAAAAAACACAAAAAAAAACTCTCGTCGGCTAGAATATGTGCCAAAAGGATAGTTAAGGATGAGATAAGAGGGATAAAAAATAAGAATGGAGTTATGGTTTATAAGATTATGGATAACAAAGCTATTGCTGATACCCTAAATAGTTACTTTGTGGAGAGTTTCACTAGTGAAGTGTTTTCACATATGCCTTCAGGTGCACTCAATTCTCAGAGTCTTATGGAGGAAATTGATGTAAATGATGCAGAAGTACTAGATAAACTCCAAAAACCTAAAACAAATAAGGCAGCAGGCCCCAATGGAATATATCCAAGAGTTCTCAGGGAACTAGTGGAAGTGGTTTACAAGCCTCTGACAGTTATTTTTAAACAATCTCTCAAAACTGGAGAAATACCAGGTGACTGGAAACATGGCAGTGTAGTACCCATCTACAAGAAAGGTGACCGGACTGATTCAGGAAATTATAGGCCCGACATCTTAACTTGTATCACATGTAAATTACTGGAATCCATCATTAGTTGCTCAACATAACATAAGCTCAACAGTTTGGAATTATTCCTTGAACAAAATCATAAATGATAGCCAGCATGGTTTTTGCAGAGGGAGGTCATGCTTAACAAACCTCCTGGACTTTTTTGAGGAAGCTACAGTGTGTTTAGACTCCAATCAACCTTTTGATATTATCTATTTGGACTTTCAAAAGGCATTTGACAAAGTACCGCATTCAAGGCTCATAGTGAAAATGAAATCTGCAGGAATTACAGGAGCTATCACTGAATGGGTTCGAAGTTGGTTGTCTAATAGAAAGCAAACTGTAACTGTGGGAGGTATTGTATCAGAGCAGGGTCCTGTACGAGGTGGAGTCCCGCAGGGATCAGTGTTGGGGCCTTTGCTATTCCTTATATACATAAATGATCTGGATGCAGAGGTTAGCAGTAAAATAGTAAAATTTGCAGATGATACAAAACTACGGGGTCTAGCTAACAGTATGGAATCAACTAAGGTAATACAGAAAGATCTAAACAGCATCCAAAAGTGGGCAGATACCTGGCAGATGACATTCAATTTAGCTAAATATAAAGTCTTGTATGCGGGAAATAAGAATCTTAGACAAGACTACTTCATGGGGGGAAAAACTAGAATGTGCTCAATTTGAAAAAGACTTAGGAGTAATAGTTGACCCAAGCTTAAACAGGATCTAGGCAGTGTGCTGTAGCAGTAAAAAAAGGGCAACAAGATATTGGGATATATAGCTAAAAGTATTGATTATAAATCTAAAGAGGTTATATTGAAATTGTAAAATGCTTTAGTCAGACCTCACATAATGTGTGCAGTTCTAGGCACCGCACTATAAGAAAGATATTGAGGCTCTTGAAAAAGTTCAAAGAAGGGCAGCTAAATTAGTTCCTGGCATGAAATATGAAAGCGACGAGGAAAGACTCAAGTTACTTAACCTATTTAGCAAGAGGAGACTTAGGGGTGATCTAATATAGGTTTTTAAATTTATAAAAGGACTCAATAAGGTTAACTATAATAGATTTTTTTTGGGTAAGCTCAGTCTGTAGAACAAGGGGACATAAATGGAAACTAGTGAAGAGTAAGTTCCACACCAATGTAAGAAAGTACTATTTTACAGAAAGAGTTATCAATACATGGAATAGGTTGCCAGGTCATGTAGTTGACGCAAAGACCCTTGCTGTGTTCAAGTCCAGACTTGAAGCAGTTTTGGATTCTCTTTAATTGTAATGGAGAGGGTGAAAGGAAGGCCTCAACCTACTCCAAGCTGACATCAAGAGCCAACTGACAAAGTTGCAAAGAGCTGAGAACTTAATGAAGCTGCACAGAAAGAAGGAACAAACAAGAACACTGTTCTACAAAGACCCCTTCAGCTTCGTCAAAGGTCTCTTCACAATTGAGAAAAGTGGAACCCTGAAAACATAAAAGCAGGAACTGGAAGAGCATCTGGAGAAGATTCACTCTGACCCAAAGAGGCAAGAGCAAATGGTCATTCCACCCGACATCCCGCCACTCCAGCCACCTGCCTACCACCTGGATGCTGGCCCTACAAAATGGAGAGAAGTGGAAAAGGCAGTCTGACAGGCAAGAGGAGCATATGGAGTACCATATAGGCTCTGTAAGAACACACAAGACTTCTTATGCTTTCTCTGGAGGCTCATGAGGGTAGCGTGGCAGAAACAAGTAATACCCAAGGTGGGGCAAAGGGCAGGTGGTGTCCTAATTCCAACAGAAAAGGACACAGGAAACATTAATCTCCTTAACCAATCTGCTTTCTGAACATCAAGGGAAAAATCATCTTCAGTGTAATTGCACAGAGCCTGTCCAGCTACCTGGAGTGAAACAAGTACATTTGTACAGAAATCAGGAATACAAGCGTTCTCTGGGTGCCTGGAACATACAAGTATGATCTGGCACCACATTCAAGCATCTGGGAAGGACAAAAGAGATCTCCATGTGATCCTCCTGGATCTCGCCAATGCATTCTGCTCAATTCCCCATGAACTGCTTTGGGGATCTTCTTCCAAGTACCAGAGGCCATCACAACACTGGTGAAGTTGTACTTCCAAGACCTGCAACTGTGCTTCACAACAGCAGAGTTTACCACAACATGGCGGAGACTGGAAGTAGGCATTATGGCAGGATAGACCATCTCACTTTTGACCTTCACAATGGCCATGGAAGTCATCATCAGGGCCTTAAGATGGGTAGTAGGCAGTGAAAGGACAAATACTGGACTTCGTCTTTCCCCTATCAAGGTGTACATGGACAATATAACAATGCTGACCACCACTGCACCATGCACCAAGTGGTTACTTCAGCGTCTGAACAGCCTATCAAAAGCCTCGGTAGATGGTACAACACCAGCCTCACAGACAAAGAACAAGTGCAGCAACAAACACAACACATCATCAGCAGTCTGGAGAACATCAACAGGACCCTGCCTCCTGGAAAACTGAAGTTCTAGTACTTACAGTTTTGACTCCTACCCTGGATGATGTGGCCACTCACTGTCAATGAGATCCCACTGACAATCGAGGAGAAGATCCAGTGAACCATCACATTCTATGTGAAAAAGTGGCTCGGTGTCCCAAGATGTCTCAGCAACATCGGCCTGTGTGGCAAAGGAGTCCTTGAACTCTCTCTCACCGGTCTCACAGAGGAATATAAATGCTCTAAAGTGAGACTACAGATGACACTCAAGGACTCTTGTGACAAGACCATCAGCAATACTGCACCTACCTTAGCAAGTGAGCAGAAGAGGACCCCATTTGATGCAATGCAGCAAGCAATATCAGCCCTAAGGAACAGAGGCATCAAAGGGTAGGTCTAGCATGGAAAGGGTGGCTTTGGTCTGGCAACAAGCGTACCCACCTGGTACAATGCCACAACCCCAGAGAGAAGGAGGCTGGTGGTCAAGGAAGTGCGGTGCTAAGAAGAGACAAATAGAAGTGCAAAGGCTGTCTAACTGGCTGAGCAGGGGCAATGGGCATGGTGGGAAAGCATTGAGAGAAGAAAAATCAGCTAGAGAACATTTGGGAGATGGAAGCAAACAGGCTCAGCTTTATCATCAGAGCTACATATGATGTGCTTCCCTCACCAAAAAATTTCCATCAATGGTTTGGCAAAGATCCAACCTGTGCCCTCTGCCCACAAGCACATCCTGACAAGCTTCAAAAACAGCCTCACACAAGGCAGGTACACGTGGGACTACAACCAGGTCTTGAAGAGGCTGGTAGCAGCAATTGAGACTAAGCAGATGACAACCAACTCCTTGCCCCCAAGAACAACCAGCACACTGAAACCAATGGCATTCATTTGGGAGGGAGAGAAAAGACCAACAAAACTCCCTTGTAAACTAGAAACAGGACAGCTGAATATGGCCTGTGACTGGAAGATGCTGGTGGATGTCCATAAGCAACTCATCTTCCCACCGAAGATTGCTTCCACCAACCTTAGGCCAGACTTGGTGCTCTGATCAACGTTATGGCAGATTGTCTACATTGTCAAACTCACAATCGCATGGGAGCACTCAGTAGACAAAGCACATGAGTACAAGAAGTTACGCTATGCAGATCTGGCAGTGGAAGCACAACAATGGGGCTGGAAAACCATAGTCTGTCCTATAGAAGTGGGTTGCAGAGGTGTTATAGCCACACCCACCATCAAACTGCTGAAGGAGCTAAGGATCCACAGTCGGACTCAACGAAAAACCGTCAGAGCTGCATCAGAAGCAGCTGAATGAAGTAGTCAGTATCTTTAGATCAAGCGGAAGGACCACACCTGGGCTAAAGGTGTCATCAAGAAAGTGGGGAGACACAACGGGGGATGACTCTTAGAAGCCAAAAGCCATTGTTGAGCCCTCTGGAGATGTAGTGGGCTAACTGATGAAATGCTGAAGAAGGAGGGTGCCCACTTGAAAACCTCTGCGTGTTAACCCTGTGCCACTCCCAACATTAAGGCAGTCTCAGGCAAGTGCTCACCACCCATTGGCATGAGGGATTATTAACATCCTGTTAACAACCTGAGTTTCCTGATTCTACAAGATTAAACCCTGAGAAATCAAATATTTATATAGATATCCAGGAATAAAGCGCATTCTGCTTTTTTGACTTTAAAGTCAGTTAAACTGCAACAGCTTCAAGAGGTTAACTATGCTAACTACTGTATGTCCAGAAACTACTGTTACCTAGAGCTAGCTCATCTGGTAGCTAGGTAGTGTTAGGTAGCCTGACTGTTTACACCAAAGACACAACCATGCTTCTAAGCCAGTGACATAGTTGAGCTTCTCCCCTTGTTACTGGCATCGCCTGCCACTTAGTTGCCTGCCAACAACATCCATTCATCTGCTTTTCTATGCTAATAAACTTTAAATAGACATTCTGAACTGGAGCTGACAGAAACTGATTACCACAGTACATCAGGATGGAAGCTTTCTTGAAGGGAAAATTACTGTTGTGTTTGAATTCTTTCAGTGTAATCCTTAGCTGTAAAACTCCCCGGGCCAGTCATAGGTAAGAACCAAAATTATTACAAGATAAATATACTATTGTAACTACATGTGGAAAGTTACTGTCAGGAAAAAGGGCTGCTTTTTACAGTCACTCACTCATATTTGGAAGTGAAAGGACTGCTGGCTTACCTAATCACACAGCCATTTATGTGTTGGACTTTTAATAAACCATCTGCCTGCTAATGCCCCTCCACAGAATCTATTCATTGTATACAACTATTACCTTTTGTGATGCACAAAGTAAACATGAAAGGCTACTTTTCCTGGAAAAAATACCCACGTTGTGAGAGTAGATGGTTCAAAATGTAATGAATAGCAATCATCTGCCCTTACTTTACCCTGTGTTCTGAGCATTGTCTTTAAAATGGTAGGTAAGTGTAAACAGAAATGGAAGTAAACAGTTCTCAAATCTTGAGATGCTCAGAGAACCTGCCTGAGAAAAGGCTACACTAACCTAATTTCACTCACACGGTCCTTTGTCGAAACACCGCTGGCAGAGGAGGGCTAACACAGGGTCACACTGCCTTCTTTTGGCTTTTCCCAGAAACTGTCTTTCAAAGGGTAATTCGAAGTTAGTGCAGACACAGTAGTCTTTGCACTAAAGCATCTGTTTGTAGCCTCATTAATACGTACCATCTAGGTCGAGCTTTAAGCAGTCAAACTACCACAGACATTTCTTTGTGTGTCACTAATGAGAAAGTGGCAATATAACTATTTTGTGTCAACATTTGACACCAAAAGCAACTTCTAGCAAAACATACACGAATGTAATGAACCTGTCAGGGCTCGGGCAAGGACTCAGTCGCAGACCACCGTGCGTACATATCCGGGCAGAAGTAATCCGATGAGCAGATCGTAAACAGTATACAGGCAGGGTCGAAAACCAGAGAGGAAATCCGTGGGAAAATCCAGGAGAGGGTAAACCGGAACAGGCAGGATTGAACAACAGGCAGGCAGAGAGATCGGGCGAACAGTACAGATCAGCAGGCAAAAATCAGGTCGAAAAACGGGCAGGTTGAAAACGGAATAAGGCAACGAACAGGAAAAATTGCGGGGACAAAGACAGTCAGAAAATGAACTGCTACGAACTAGCAACAGGACAGGGAAACGCAGGGCAGATATAGGGCAGGGCTGACAAGGGGATGGGAAGCAGGTGTGCAGGCAGGCAGGTGAAGGCGATGAGAAATCAGATGTGCGGAGAACCGGGCGGGGAGCAGGGCAGGGCTAAAACACAAGGAAAACAAAAGCACATGGATCGGGAAAAAACAAAAACACAACGGCTAGGGGGCGGGAGCACTCACAGAACCTTGCATTTACATTTACATTTATTCATTTGGCAGATGCTTTTATCCAAAGTGACTTACAAGTGAGACAGAGTATAACACAAGCTAAAAGCCATACAAGGAGCCAACAATATTAGAAGAGCTGCATGACCAAGTTTCAAGTTGGCCAGAAAAGGTACAAGCTAGCTGGTACATTACATTACATCATTTAGCAGATGCTCTTACCCAGAGCGACTTACAAATAAGTGCATCACTATGCTAAGAGTAGACGTTGAAAGGTATTACAAGAGGTCAGTAAGGTACAAAGTTGAAATGCTAAGCTAGTATGGAGCTTTTTTATTTTGAACATAACAATACATAACAAACATAACAATTGAGCTTGAACAGCTTGAACAGATGAGTTTTAAGTTTTTTCTTGAAGGCATCCAGGGAGTCTGTTGTCCGAATCTCAACAGGAAGCTCATTCTGCCAGTGTGGAGCCAGTACTGGGAAGAGGCAGGTCCCAGAGATGCTGCCCTTGTATTTTGGGATATGGAGGTGACCTGAGGTAGCAGAGTGCAGCACTCTTGCAGGGCTGTAGGATTTTATCATGTCCTGTATGTATTGGGGGGGCTGATCCATTAAGTCCCTTAAAGGTTAGTGGCAAGCTCTTGAACTTGATTCAGTTGCAGCCAGTGGAGGTACTCAAGGAGAGGTGTCACATGGTCCTGCTTGGGGAGGTTGAACGTCAATTGGGTTGCTGCATTCTGGATGAGCTGCAGTGGTCGGATGACATATGCTGGGAGGCCAGCAAGCAGCGAGTTGCAGTAGTCCAGACATGAAAGGATGAGGGTCTGGATCACCACTTGGGCTGAATATTCAGAGAGGTAAGGCCTGATCTTCCTCATGTTGAATAACAGGAATCTGCAGATCCCGGTTGTGGCTGCAATATGCTCTTTGAAGGATAAGTTGCTGTCCAAAGTTATCCCTAGGTTTTTGGCAGCTGTGGTTGCCAGAAACCTTTGCGTTGTCCACACAAACTGAGAGGTTCCTAGGAGGGGTCATGAATGCTGGGACGTGGACGATCTCAGTCTTATCAATGTTCAGCTTGAGCTGATGTTTGTTCCTCCAGCCCAAGATGTCAGTGAGACATGTTGAGACTTTGGGATGATTTCCATCTCAGGAGGGAAGGAAATGAACAGTTGGGTATCATCTGCATATGAATGATACGACAGGCCATGCGCTGTTATGACCTCTCCAAGTGTTCTGGTGTAGATGGAGAATAGGAGTGGTCCCAGCACTGGTAAAGATACAAGTGCATGATACCATTTGATTTTTTTTTTTTTTGCACTGTATTTAAAAAACCCATTGGAAGACATTTTGGGCATTTCTCTATGTTCAGATGAACATTTAATTGAAGCTAAAATTACAATATAATTTAGGCATTTATTCATAATTTATCACTCAGTTTACCTCGTTAGGTTCAAAAACATTCTTAAATGTCTTTCCTCTTGCCATCACAGCCTACTTTGAACTGAAATGCTATAATCAGTACTTGAACTGAATGCAGTAAGACCACAAATGAGGCAAAATCTGTTTTGCTGTGAGTAACTAAAATAAGAGCAGTTATTGGTACATTGTATATGATTGCGTCTCTGCAAACCAGGATGAATCCGTTCGCAAGTCTTTCGTTTGGGAAACTCATTAAGCGGGCTCCCTGTGATGCGTCTCCTTGTCGTGGAATCTAGTACCATTTCACAGTGTTAGGAACTCCTGGGAGATTATACAACAGCGTTGTTATAATGAGCAATATAATGGCACAATTACAGAAGGGTTTAATGACTCCGAAACTGCAGCCGCCGTCAAAGGAAGTCGCCTTTGCGACTTCCATTGCGCACTTATATGCATGTGTTAATTAATGGGTAATTTCTAAATGTACACATTGGTAAACTCACATTCCCCAGAAGATAAATGTAAGTATTAGTATTAGTAACATTAAATTTAATTTCTCAGTACGGTTAGAGGTCGTCTCCAACATGACCTAATGCACTGCGCTGCCTTGGTACTATTCGATTAACGTTAAATGGTAGATTTCGCGCTGCTTTCAAAGACACTGGCGCTTGCAAACTGGTATGCGATGGAAAGTGGACGAAAGGTGGAGTCGCGGGGGAAATCATACGATATATCATATACAGACAGTAATTGTAGTTATTCTAACTGAATTAAGGCTGTGATTTGAACAAGCCAGAACCATGGCTCCGAGGGTAGTTGTGATTAATAGGCCTCCTCTGCTCGTGCTACCAAGCCAGATTTATTTCTTACCCAATTAACCCAACTCCGAGACGTACCTGACCTCCGCTAACTCATCGCGAACATGGAGCGGAGGGGAGATCTGACTCTCTCTGCCAACCGCAGATAGCTTTTCCTGCGGCCGACAGTGCTGTGCCGTTTCCTTCACCTGAACCACGTCCAGCTTTGCCACAGGGGCCGACATCCATCACGCTCCACAGCGAGGTTCGGATGTCTGCAAAAACCAGGAAATTCATTTCATGTTCCATCTGGTATATAGAAGGGTACTGTAATCTCGTCCCGTGATATCACAGGTACCAGCAAAGTTAATAGTATTTATAAAGATCGCGGTATCTTAATTTTAAGATAAAATCATAAAAATAAAATAAAATAAGTTAAAGATTATCAACAGGCTCTCCAAGCATGGGAAGATTTTTTTTCACAGGGTGCACTGCACTCCCAGACGGAACTCAGTGCACCCCCAGTTGTCTCCTTATATCCCGATGTCTACATACTATTTATGACTTTTTCTGCACCCCCGTGGATTGCGATTGCACTCTCCTGTATTTTCTCCTGGCACCGAGCCTGTCCATCCGTAATCTTGACATACACCCGGTGTTTTAAATCAATTTCTATAAATTCGCATGCAAAGTGATGCTGAATCGCTCTTTAATGACAAAGAATTAACAACAGCCACGAATTACTTCTTAAGAATTGGCTTTTAGCTATTAGTTGTATTTCTTTCTTGTAAGGGTTTGTCAGTTAACAACATTAATAAACATGTATCCTCTGACTGTGATGTATAGATTAAAATGTACGCCTTCATGAGCACGCTGTAAATTATATTTTAACGTTGGTATTTTTAATTAAAGATGGAGCTGTCCAGACAGAATTAGGAGTTGGCACAGGTGAGTGATCGTTTTCAGAGTTTGGGTAACAGAAGGGGAAAAACCTAGGGAAAGCAAGCGATTATTTTTACTTGACAGTTAAATTTAACGAGTGCCGACGTATCGAGGAAAGACACTATTTTAATTAAACTCCAGTGGAGACATGATTTGACACGTATTTAGTTGATTATGATTAATAAAATAAGTGTTTCTGTGTTCAACGCAGCACTTCTCGATGGTACAGCCAGCAACCCGTATATTTTGCTCCTCGTGCGTCAAATTGTTGAACTGTCAATGTCCTTTTTTGGCGAATGCAAACCGGCTCCCTAATGTGTACATCCCTCCGTGACTCTCCCGGGTTAAGCCTTGATAAATGGATGTAGCTGTTAAAAGATCTTTTTTCTCTTCTGTACACAGGCATGCATAATGAGTCTTACTGAGACTTCACCACCACGTCTGTTTCAGTCTGTCAAGGCCATCGCTTGGCAGAGGCGCATCTGTGCCTTGAAATAGTCTACATGTTGACGCGGTTCATAGCATAATACGATTTCGATTCAGCAAAAGTGAGGATAGCTTTAAACGTACAGTCACGGCAGAGTAGATATTCATAGTCGGCCTATAGATATAATTTCATGGACAGTACCAGTTTGTTTTCATTCAGTGTATACTGTACATCTCACCAACCTTCTCCAAACCTCGTACAGTCTTGACATTGAGATTAAGATAAAAGATTAATATACTGATGGTAAATTGAAGGTTGATTATTAATCTTCCATAATCTGAAAGGCCTATTTGCAAATGTGTTCTATTGACAGAATATTTAGACTGCAGACAAATTTACTGTGAATTATTTTGTTGTTTATGAAAGATCCACAATTTACATATGAATATTAGTGATGTTCCACAGTCATCATAGACAAATTAAACTCATAATATAAAATCAGAGTTCTTACATTGAATTTCATTTAGTGAACTAACACTACATACAATTTGATTCAGTAAAAGTATTCAAAGCAATTGTCATGATTTAGTGCTCTTTTACACAGAAAGTGAACATGTTTCTTGAATGCACTGTAGGAACGCTGGTGCATCTACTGCATACATCTGTTAGAGATGTATTCAGGTAGCGTAACACTGAAAATAGGTGTCTGTTGGTTCATGCAGAATGTGAACATGCCTCCAAGGCATTTTCAATGAATTCTTCTTCCACCTCTTCATACAACAGAGATATGGTAAAACTGCTGCAGAGCGTGTATTTATCATAGGGACTCATTTGAATGCTCTTTCAGTTCTTTAATTGTAGCCTTGTGGCCTTGTCTCATATTGGCACATATTTTGCTTCTTTGTACTCAGACTTTTTTTAAAAAAATAATATCCATATTGTAGTTAATTCATCAAAATTACAGTCTGTACAGTTGTGTCACTGTAAAGATGGAAACATATGCTAATGATAGATTAGCATCTGTTTTCATAAGCTAATACCAGACAGAAAATACTGCTTTTATGGGCCTATCTAATTTGTAAATATTGAGAACATCCTAAAGGATGGAGTAAAAACACAGTCCTCACCCATATAATAATAATCTTGCAGCACAAATAATATGGCAAAGGGCCCTTGTCTGATTGACCAACACAGATTGAGAAGTATAATAGACCTTGAGGCCTGTCTGTCATAAACAAGGCCGCGTTGACCTATTGGGCAACATGGACTGCAGCCCAGGGCCCCAGCAATTAGGGGGCCCCGGGAACAGAGGGTTACGTTGAATTTTTGAATGGGGTTTTCTGGTGTTTTGATTGTATACTGAGCATTTTGGTCCAGTTTCCCACCTGTAGAATAGCCTACATTGTCCTGTCGCAACAATTAATCGTCAGTGTCAGTGAGAATGGTGTTTGTAGGCTAGTCATTTCACAGCCTCACGAAGCTATTAGAAGGTTCTTTGGCACTTGCATTGACCAGGCTTCCCGTTAGCCGGTAATTACCGGTTTTTGCCTGGTAAAATTTATAAAAAACGGATAAATTAAGGAAGTGACTATTCTTACGACGAGTCGTAACAATTAATTTTAGTCTATTCTTATGGCATTATTTGGAGTTCCGGTGGCGCATGCACAGATGTTATTTTCGGACTTGGACTTAGAGAAAGACATGGATGGAGGCGTTATTTTCGGACTTAGAGAAAGACATGGAAATGGCGGCGTCTGCTCTCCATGAAGGGGCAGAATTTGACTCCTACGAGTCACTTAAAAAGGCCATGGGGGAGTGGGAGCAGGCGAATCATGTCAACCTGTACCTGTTCTAAATTTCGTGGTTTTGGCAAACAACACATGTAGTGGAGTTCTTAATTTCGTGGTTGCGATGTATCTAAACATGAACAATGCCGACTTGGCAGTATGTTTTGTTATGGTAGAATTTCATTGGTAACGTACAATTTGGAAGGAGTAACTACTTTAACAACTTGATGAACTTGCTTATTATTACATTTCAATATGTTGAATAAAAGTTTTTTGTCCACTTCATGAATGGGTTTGTTAGGTGATTTTGTCCACACAGGCAGACAGACACACACACACACACAGACAAGACAGACGGACGGACAGACAGAATGATTTAGAGATAGATAGACGCAGCCACAGACGCAAACATGACATAACTTTTTCCCCTCCCCAATGTAACGGCGCCGAAGGTGCGACCTGTGTTTTATGTTTATTTTTCATATTTGTACACGTAACCGTAAGAACAGTTGGAGGTTGAGAAGTGTCTCATAAACAATAATCAGCTATCACCTCTAGTGTTCCCAAGTAAATCGGTAATTTCCGTCGTAAGAATAGTGAAAATTTATATTATTACGACAATGAACGGCATCCAAGTCCGAAAATAACCTCTGCGCATGCGCCACCGGAACTCCAAATAATGCCATAAGAATAGACTAAAATTAATTGTTACGATTCGTCGTAAGAATAGCCACTGCCATAAATTAAAAAGCTGCCGGTCAAAACGTCCAGTAATAATGCTCTTACAAAACGTAGCTATAACGAAGGCTATCCCTAAACAGGACATTTGTGTTGTAACAATCTGCACTAAATAATAGTGTTTTAGTTACCAATCGCTACGGGTATTATCTGAATATCTTTTCAATTGACCGCAAGCACAAAAACACACAATGCATAAAATTAGCTCGTAAGCACAATTACACACAGTACACGCACACAGCTCCGTTGATCACCATATATTTACAAATTATCCCTCTCCCAAGTTATAAATGCGTCTCCCCACATGACCATAAAGTCCGATAAAGTCCCGCCAGTCTCACAAACACGCGATCGCGAACCCCGACGTTTCTTCAGTGTCACCCGATAATCCCAAAACAGTCCGACACGCGTCTTCAGTGAACACTCAATAATTCCTCGCAATACAAGAAAACAAAACAGTCTCACAGCTTCCGTTGAGTCTCGGCCGAGATATTCCTTGTCGCTGAGGCGTTGTGGTCAGAGCTAGAACCACCTTGACAGAGAGTTTCTTCGTCAATCCAAACGCGCGCCGCTTCCACCTTTCAAAAGCCCCCTCTTCACTCTTCCGCGTTCCCATCAACCTCTCACATCAATCAGCTGACTCGTTCCCCTACTACGTCAGCCCCCCGCTGATTTCACACTGGATAATCTTCACATATTCAGGCATACACACAGGTAAACACACATTTTTAAAGGCTTATTATAAAACGGAGCTACCCTAGTTCATACAAAGGAAAATATTGTTAGCCTCGTCACTCTTCTTATTTTCTACGACTGGCTAACAAGAAAATGCTTATGTGGCAGTGTCACATATACCCCCCCCCTCAGCTGAAGGCTTCTAAGGTAAGACACCATAAAATCTTTTAAGGTTTACCACATTAATTGTATCTTGTTTCTCCTGTGGGTTATTCCATTGTATCCTATAGTTAACTGGCCCCAATTTCTTCAGTATAGTTGCTGGCCCTTCCCACTTAGGCGCAAGCTTAGCTGAAAAGCTGTCACTGGTCTTAGAGAAGGGGTGTGCCCGAACCCAGACTAGGTCTCCCGGCTGGAATTGCGCATGTTTCCGGCGGGAATTATAGTGCCTAGCTTGTCTGGCCTGGTGCACCCCTACCCTGCTTTTGACCTCTTCAGCCATCTTCTGTTGTCTCTCTAGTAAATTGTATGCATCATACTGGGCCGGAGAGGGAGGTTTATGGATTAGTCGCTCCAGAGGTCCTTTGAGGTTCCTTCCCAAGGCTAGTTCTGCAGGACTCCTCCCGGTGGTTTCCTGATATCCTGTATTGATTGCAAAACGGAACTCCGGTAGCCATTGATCCCAGGTGTTGTGATGTTGCCCTACATAGGAGGAGATCATGGTTTTTATTGTTCGATTGAAGCGTTCAGTCAGGTTGGTCTGAGGATGGTAGCTTGTCGTCAATTTCTGAACTACCCCCCACGACTTGCATAATCCCGTCAACAGAGTGGAGGTGAATTGCGGCCCCCTGTCAGACACCAGGTATTGTGGAACACCCCAGCGAGTGAAAATTTCCTCCCTGAGGATCTTGATGAGACGTGGTGTTTTGCCGTCCTTGAGAGGGAACATTTCCACCCACTTGGAGTAATAGTCTACCACCACTAGTAGGTACGAGTTAGCCTTCTTACTTCGGGGGAGGGGACCCATAAAATCAACTCCTAGCATTTCTCCAGGGTGGTTGACTTCTGTGCTCTGTAACAGACCTAAGGGCTTGATGTTACTTGGCTTGTACTGTTGGCATGTCTTGCAGGTTTTTATATGTTCCCATACATCTTTGCGAACATTCGGCCACCAGGCGCACTCCAGAATCCGTAGCAGAGTTTTCAGTCTCCCCAGATGTCCGCCCAAGGGATTATCATGGTAGTATCGCAAAAACTCTGGAACCAAGGCTTGTGGTACTACCAGCTGGAACTTTTCCCCATGGTCTGACAAAGGAACCCTTCGGTATATTATTCCCTGATGTTCCACAAAGCTGATTCTGTCTGATGAACGTGATGAGCTCGCACAGTCTGCCTTTAAATCCATCACACCTTGATCCTTCTCTTGCTCCCGTGCAATCTCATCCAGAGTGCTAGGTAGACTAGAATGACATTTTGGGGAGATGGTGAGGCATGGAGATGGTGTACTACTGAGCGGCTCAGGGGTCCGAGACAGTGCATCCGGGGCGGAATTAAGGCATCCCTTGCGGTATTGCACTTTGAAATTGAACTGCTGTAAACGGAGAATCCATCTAGTCAGCCTGGAACTTGTCTTCGGACAATTAAATGCCCAAGCCAGTGCAGCATGATCAGTAATGACTGTGAACTCAATGCCCTCCAGGTAGTGTCGCCATTTCTCAACCGCCCAGACCACCGCTAGACACTCCTTCTCCGATGTAGAATAATTACGCTCTGGACCCCTGAGTCCCTTAGAAGCATACGCAATCACCTTCTCCCCCTCCTCTGAGTTTTGTGTCAGGATAGCTCCGAGACCCACCTCGCTGGCATCCGTTAACACCTGAAAAGGTAGGGCAGGATTGGGTTGCATGAGGACAGGAGGCGTTCTTAAAGCGTCCTTCAAGGCATCCATGCTTGCCTGGCATTCGGAGGTCCAATTCCATTCCACCCCTTTTCTCTTGAGCTGATTCAATGGCATCGCAATGTCAGCGAAGCGTGGAATAAATTTATGGTACCAACCAGCTAAGCCAAGGAACCGTTGAAGAGCTTTTATATCTTTGGGTACAGGAAAGTCTGTCACAGCCTGGGTTTTGGCTGGATCCACTTCAACACCATTCTTTGACACAATATGTCCCAGAAACTTCAGTTCTTGCTTGAAGAAATGGCATTTTTTCATGTTTAAGCTTAAATTGGCACCCTGTAACCGTTGAAACACAGAGGCCAGATCATGGAGATGTTCGTCGCGAGAGCTGGAGTACACAATAATATCATCAATGTAAACAAAACATATCTTTCCTCTTAGCTCTCCCAAGACCCTCTCCATAAGCCGTTGGAATGAGGCAGCCGAATTTCGAAGACCAAAGGGCATGGCTTTGAATTGAAATAAGCCAAGAGAGGTTATGAAAGCAGTTTTTGATTTGCTCTCTTCTGCCATGGCCAATTGCCAGTAGCCCGATTTCAAGTCCAAGGAGCTGAACCATGAAGCACCCTCCATAGACTCCAGAATGTCGTGTATGATTGGCATTGGGTAAGCATCTGGTAAAGTTTTTGCATTGATCTTTCTGTAATCAACACAGAATCTGTATGATCCATCGGGCTTGTTAACCAAGACTACTGGGGAGGAGTAGGCTGACTGGGATGGCTCAATGATGTTGTCTGCCAGCATTTGTTCAACGTGTTCTTCAATTACTTTCTTTTTCATGGGTGAAACCCGATAAGCCTTAGTACGCACTGGAACTTCATCCTGAAGAAAGATGGTGTGTTTCTCCACATCTGTCCTTCCCAGTTTACCTGAGGTTACAGAGGGCCAGTCCTTCCTGAGCTGATCCAGTCCTTCTGGCCAGTCGGAGTCATAGTTGATCACATGATCCGTCAAGCTGGTAGAAACCCAACATGGTGGCAACTCTCCTGGAGTTAAGGCATAATAGAGGGCTACCTCCTTATCATTGGATGGCTTTGTCTTGCTCCGCCCAGCTATGCCCATTGGTTGCTGTAAGAAGGAATGATAAGAGTAGCCTCTATCCGTCTTCCAACCATAGCTGTTCTTTGCAACGTTAAGAGTAACCCCTGTTGTGGACAGGAAATCCAGTCCCACAATAATAGGAAAGGCTAGATGACGATCCTCCATAACGTGGACTTCGATTGCCCATTGCTGCTCATGCCACTGAAGACAAATGCTCTTCTTCCCTAGAGCCTGATGAACTGTTCCGTCAGCCATTACAAATCGCTGCCACTCTGCAGGCATAAAAACTTCATTGGATGACGCCACCTGCTGCCACAGGCTTTCCTTCATCAATGTGAAAGTGCTTCCCGTGTCCACCACTGCTTCTCCCTGCCAGCCTCTGATGGAAATGGGCACCAGCAGGAGGCTCTGTTGACTCTTAGCCGTCTGATGTTGCAGTACACTGACTTCAGCTGTGTGTCGGGTGTGTTTCTTCTCTGATGTCTTCTTTCCTTGTTTATCAGATGTTGCATTTACCTTCTGCCAGTACTCTTTAGCCCCAGCACAGTCTTTCTCTACCATTGAGCCGACCCTGACCAGCTCTGTCACTGTGTTTACTGTTCCTCTCAGGCACCCCGCCACTTTTGGATTGATGTTATTCAATATACGCCTTACTATCTCATCTTCTGCCATGTCCTTTTTCCATTTTAGACATAGGGCCTGATAGTCATAGGCAAAGTCCCTGAGGCATTGATCCGGCCTCTGGACCATGGATCTCAGCTTCTCTTCTACTTCGCTTAAATAATCCGTAGATAAGAAAGCAGTCATAAATGTTTCTTTGAAGGATGGCCAATCATGGACTTGCCCTTTTGTGGCCTTCCACCAGCTAAGTGCTGGGCCTTTTAAAACAGATGACAAAGTCCCCAGTAGCTCAGGGTTGGATAGGGGTCTCAATTCCAGAAAATTCTCACATTGCTCTGCAAAGTGCAAAACATCTGAGGACTCTGTGCTGGGGCCGAACATGGGAAAATCCAGCTTCACTGGCGGTTTAGGGTAATAGGTTGGTGCACCAGACAGACAAGGTGAGGCAGGAGTAAGAGGAGGAGCTATTGGGCTTAGGTCAGTAGCAACAGCTATTGTTCTTTGTGTACAAGGAGTACTAGTTAACCTTATTTTGCTAACTTGTTTTTTCCACTGTACATCTCTCCTTAAAAGACAGTTATAGATTTCCCTGTCCAATTTACTTAGGCTATCCATTAGCCCTTGCTCCACCTTTTGTTGTACAGTGTCACAGTGTTTTGACAGCGAGTGATGATGGCGCTCCACGGTTATGGGGGCTTAACTTTTGCAACAGCTTACAACGTGCTTATTTATGAGCTCAGCGAGCTGTACCCGACTGAGCTACACTAGCTTTTGCCTGTGTTCTGCCCGTGTCAAGCGTGCCAACAGAGAGGGGCTCCTCTCTGCAGAATCGAATTAAGACGGCGCTGCGAAGTCGTCTGGGGGATGAGAGAGTTACGCGTGTTATGCACATTGCAAGCTGCAAAGACACACTGGACACGTTTGATTTCAAGTCGGCAGCAGAGGACTTTGCTACAGTGAAAAAATGAGAAAATAAAATGTTACCTGGTAGCCTGTGGGGTACATTTGATGCCATGTAGACCTAGCCTTTTTTTAACATGTTACAGATGTTTCGTAATACATTTTAGCGACTAATGTTGAAGTTTTGCTCAATCGTTACTGTTCGATTTGCTTAATCGTTACTGTTCATTAAACAGTCAAACTGATTTGAGGTTGTTGTCATTCTTTCGTCAACCTTGGTGTACATTATATCTGCGTTTGTAACATAGACTGTTATTGAAACGTGACCGGTAAGTTAAAAAAAAATCTTTCCAGACACCGGACCGGCAAGAAAAAATCCAGCAGATTCAGATTTGATTCAGACTTGTGCCAATTTTCACTTATGCGTGCGGACTGTGATTCATTTATTTCGCCTTCAATCTGCTGTAGGTATGTGGGGTAGCCACAGTAACTTGCAATTCTCAAGTATGATTCTAACAAAAACCTCATTATTTACCAAGCCCTTTACAACAGTTCAATTTGATGACCTCTTTGGGAAGTACATTCATCTGCATCAACTCAACCGTAAGTAGCCTACGTGTGTGTTCATCTGCTGCAAGACAAAAAGAACTCACGAAATTTAAAGATTCAGTCCGCGATGCTGACAACCCAAATCGCGACAGACAACATGTGGTAAACACGTTTATGAAACGTTTTCAACACGTCGGTACTCTGTCTAAAACCACACCATATAGCCCAAGCACCACCATTACTTATTGGGCTTCCGTGGTTGGTGTAAATTGACACATCAAACAAATCAACACCTTTGTTAAACGTTGTGTTTATTGTGCGATTAGAATGTTTAAGAAATGTTTCTTATTGGGTTCCTTCCAATAAGTGGACGTAGTTTACACGTTGGTTTTGTTGAACACTGTAGCGAAGGGCGAGAGCAGTCACTCGAGTTCAAGGCTGGGTGGGGTGACTGCTCTTGCCTTTCGCTACAAATACCAAAATACAACCCAAATCAAACATTGGTTTTGGTTCAAATAACGTGTTTTGCTACTTGGGTTTTAAGTTTCCCTTGAGAGGACATAGAGGTGCAGGAGGTGTGTTAGCCCTGGGCCCCGGGGAGGCTTAATGCAGCCCTGGTAATAAATCAGCACCTTTTTCCCCAGATACTCACACATGTACATGGGCTCGGTGATTATTGTAATCAACAATAATCAAGTTATTGGTTACAGTTTTTTTTTTTTTTTTTTTTAAGTGTGAGACTTCCTGTAGAGTGTTACTTACAATCAAGGCCCAAACACACTTTACCTGCACTGAAAAAGAGGCATCTGAGACAGTGCAGAAAAAGATGAACCCCTTTTTATTCATTTAATGAAAAGTGATGTATGCTGAAGATTAAGCAGCAACACCATGTAGGAACAATGTCATCCTGTTTAATCTTCAGCAGACATCACTTGGAAGCTGGAAAGTGCAGCATTTTAATATCTATTCATTGCACCATCTTTAATTCCACAGCAGCCTTGTGTCTGTGCTGTGTTTATTTTTCCTCATTTGTTTTTGCCAAAATATTGGAACAGAGTTTATTGCAAAGCATATTATATTATAATATAGTATATTATACTATATTATGTCAACCCAAAGAAGCATAAAATTCTTCCTAACAAAAATTTTATCCTTGATGTTAGAATGCATGATGTTAGAAACCCAGGTGTCTCTAAATAGTCATTCGTTAGAACAGGTATAAGCACATGTATTGTGTCTGAAACATGCTTTCTAAAATTCTTTAAAAACCTGCATGACGTATGGACCACACCACTCCTTGAGAACATAAAATGGTTATTTTACCTGAAGAAAGAAGAAGAAACTGAATTTTTGTCAAGCTGGATACTCAACATGCAGCTCAAGGGCCAACAACCCATTTTTAGATGTTTCAACTGGTGCTAATTTAAGCCTTCTTAAGCAGCTTGTTACTGCAACATTGCCAGTTACCTTTTTTTAAAGATGGTCAATTAGTTGATATGACGAGGACTGCCTCCTAGCAGCTACCAGAGAGAACTGGAAAGTAAGCGGCAAAGTCTTCCTAACCTTACATTCACCGCTAACTTTGAGATCAGTTACGTCACAATTATTGCATGCTAAACCGTAGTTATAGAGGGTATGCGCTGACGTCACTTTCCCACTGGAATACGCCCCCTAAGTCGAACTGAGTGGCAAAACATCCTGCAACATGGCTGCCTTTTGTAGTGGAAACTGTGAAACCGGGAGTAAAACAATTGGACTCGACAGTGATCCTTACAACTTACCAAAGAACCAGTGGACATGGACATTGACATGTGGCCAGGAATCAGGTTTCCTGACATTTATATGTACCTGATTTCAACGCTGGGGAAATGCACAAAGCAAAGCCTGAAGGCATACAAAAGCCTTGACACGTGGTTGTACTTCAAGGCGGGAGTTGTTGCTGAAATTAAAGTGACAAGGACACCAATGAATATTATACAACTTGCCTAGCTAGCTAGGCCTACTTTGTTCATAGCTACACTGCCACTTACTAACGTTTTATATTTGTGCAGGTAAAACACAGCCAGAGAATGAATAAGCCCCCATTGAAATCTTGGATAGCTGCAGAGAAGACAGGGACAGTTTTGACAGCCCATTGTACATGTACGGGAGGACTTGGAGAGACATGTTTGAATGCAGCAGCATTGATGTTTGCAGTTATGTCCAGAGTGAGGATGCGTGATGACACACCGCATACTTCATTGCCATGTCAAAAAGTTTTACTTGTAATGTAATATTCATTTATTTGCATCTCTGCACAGGAAATATACATGGTTTCATCAATACTTACAACATTTGACTTGTGTACCTGGGGGGGGGGGGGGGGGGGGTATTCCACAAAGCAGGATTACAAAGGTAGCCTAGGAGTGTGATTCAGCCACCCATAAGGATGCTAATAATAAACAAAATTTAAACATATTTTGTAGAAACTTTTAAAGTTATCTGACTGTTTAAACTTGCTTTTTGGAGTACCCCCTTATAAGGAAAACTGGGTTTGTCTTGGCTAGCTAACACTATCTAACCATCCCCCCCTTTGTTTGCAGAACACAAGGCTCCTCATTGATATTTTTTAATAAATTCTAAAAAAAGATTTCTGTTTCCGATTTCTTGTTGAATCTGTTTGTACAGTCAATCACACAACAGCTCTTTCCCATTTTAGATGTGTTTTTGCGGCATTTAAGCTGAACGCTAACACTGCCACTCATTCTTTCTGCCGCTCAGTGGGTGTAACCCGCAGTGACTTCTGCCTACTGTGACGTCATGTGCATAGCCTTACTGGTAATACCACGGCTTGGTTAAATACTCCTTTCTGATTGGCTGGAGGGGTGTGCATTATTTTCCAGTAAATGCATGGTAGTAATTCACAACTATGAAGTAATTCTGGTGAAAGTGGCCTTATCACTGTTCGAAATTATACACAAGCTCATTCACCTTTACTGAAGATTCCATTTACAACCGAACATGACAGCAACATTGTAATAACATTTGCTAAAATTACAGTTAACAGCAACAACATAGCTAGAGTATCAATAAAGTGACATCGCCAATACACCGTGACATTTGCCACTTAAAATGGAGAATTTCTCAGGAGTAACATTTTCGGCAAGAATGGAGACTTTGAGACTTCGATGAAAACCAACCTACAGGACAGCGAGGTCAGAATTTCAAACGTCAGGTCTCCCACGTACCTCGTTGATCTACCATTTTCAAATTTTACAATAAATGGAAACATTCAATTTAATTTCAATAAATGAGTACAATGTAGCTTATAGTCACCGTTTCCACATACATACATTTAAGATGATGGATAGGAATGTCATGTTATCCACTTCACCAGCTAAGCGACACTGTGTAGCTGGCTATATCAGAAATTTCTAGTTAGTGGGCTAAGTTACTGTAGCCGAAGCCTACTTGTGTAACGTATAGTATTTTTTAATGTAGACTAATATAGTACTTTTTAAAATAATTAAATTTTAAAGTTTGGATATGTCAAGCTAGCTATATGAATGGACTATATTCTGCAGATGTGCACATATTGTAATATATATTTTGTTCAAAAATAATAAAATAGTAGCCTAATTTGAGTGCTAAATCATTTCTTTGCTTAGTAGCCGTGGTATAAGTGGAATAAACCACTCCTGGCGGTGCTTTTTCAGTTCTGCCCACAAATTTTCTATTGGACTGAGGTCAGAGCTTTGTGATGGCCCCTCCAATAGCTTTGTTGTCTTTAGGCTTTAGTACTTTGTTGTCCTTAAGCCATTTTGCCACAACTTTGGAAGTATGCTTGGGGTCATTGTCCATTTGGAAGATCCATTTGTGACCAAGCTTTAACTTCCTGGCTGATGTCTTGAGATGTTGCTTCAATATATCCACATCATTTTCCTTCCTCATGATACCATATTATTTTACCAACTAAGTGCACCAGTCCCTCCTGCAGCAAAGCACCCCCACAACACGATGCTGCCACCCCCGTGCTCCACGGTTGGGGTGATGTTCTTTGGCATGCAAGCCTCCCCGTTTTTCCTCCAAACATAACGGTGGTCATTATGGCCAAACAGTTCAATTTTTGTTTCATCAGACCAGAGGACATTTCTCCAAAAAGTAAGATCTTTGTCCCCATGTGCAGTTGCAAACCATAGTCTGGCTTTTTTATGGCAGTTTTGGAGCATTGGCTTCTTCCTTGCTGAGTGGCCTTTGAGCTTATGTCGATATAGGACTCATTTTACTGTGGATATAGATACTGTACTTTTACACCTGTTTCCTCCAGCATCTTCACAACGTCCTTTGCTGTTGTTCTGGGATTGATTTGCACTTTTTGCGCCAAAGTATGCTCATCTCTAGGAGACAGAACGCGTCTTCTTCCTGAGCAGTATGAAGGCTGCGTGGTTCCATGGTGTTTATACATGCGTACTATTGTTTGTACAGATGAATGTGGTACCTTCAGGTGTTTGGAAATTGCTCCCAAGGATGAATCAGACTTGTGGAGGTCCATAGTTTTTTTCTGAGGTTTCTTGGCTGATTTCTTTTGATTTTCCCATGATGTCAAGCAAAGAGGCACTGAGTTTGAAGGTAGGCCTTAAAATACACCCACAGGTACACCTCCAATTGACTCAAATGATGTCAATTAGCCTATCAGAAGCTTCTAAAGCCATGACATCATTTTCTGGAATTTTCCAAGCTGTTTAAAGGCACAGTCAACTTAGTGTATGTAAATTTCTTACCCACTGGAATTGTGATATAGTGAATTATAAGTGAAATAATCTGTCTGTAAAAAATTGTTGGAAAAATTGCGTGTGTCATGCACAAAGTAGGTGTCCTTACCAACTTGCCAAAACTATATTTTGTTTACATGAAATCCGTGGAGTGGTTAAAAAAATGAGTTTTAATGACGTCAACCTACAGTAAGTGTATGTAAACTTCCGAAATCAACTATAGACACTTGATTTGTTGATGCATACCATAAAATGCCCAACATGACACATTTTTTCATTTTGATATGTTTTAATTTTGTGATGAAAACCAAAACGGTGACTTTTTGTTGCTGTTTGAAACTCAAGGCAAATATTACATGCAGTCAAATCTTTTCTTCCTAAGAGTATTGCCGAAGATTAAAGTTCTAATCCATTCAGTCTCCTGCTGCTTCTATGGTTTCAGCTCATTTGAAAGCTTTGAAATTAATCCATACTGACATATGAGTGCCGCATGCAATTTTCTTTGTAATTTTATATTGAGCTCATATGCCTCATCATGGCATCTGATCAATATGTTATTGCTGAATTGTGAAATAAGACCCATTTGCTATTTATATTCTTGCTGGCGGCACC
This sequence comes from Megalops cyprinoides, assembly GCF_013368585.1. NCBI lineage: Eukaryota > Metazoa > Chordata > Actinopteri > Elopiformes > Megalopidae > Megalops > Megalops cyprinoides. The sequence goes on from NC_050602.1 coordinate 1,889,427, forward strand.
AGTGTCATTTTCCCTATTCAGAACAGACCAGTGAGACTGAATTTGATCAGATCATTTTTTTATTAAAGGAATGTTTACATAGATCATCAGGAACCTTTTTGAAGTGTAGTGTCATAAGACAGACCATTATCACACGTTTATGCTTAAGACCCCTGTTAACAATGATTCACGAAATCAAGTGCAAACTAAATGTCAAGTCAAGTTTATTTATAAAGCACATTTAAAAACAACAGCTGTTGACCAAGTGCCATACAATCGGAATAGCAAAAACCATAAGAAAACACAATAAAACAGAGAGACCAGTTAAAAATAAAAAAGACAGTAAATAAAAGCAATGAGACCATAGCGATAAGAACGAAAGAAAAAGCAACTCTCATACTGAGTTAAAAGCCAAGAAATAAAAATGTGTTTTAAGATGGGATTTAAAAACAGGCAGTGTAGGGGCCTGCCTTACATGCAGAGGCAACTGGTCCCAGAGTTTAGGGGCTATAACTGCAAAGGCATGACCTCCCCTATGCTTCAAACTTGATTTTGGGACAACTAGAAGGAACTGGTCAGCAGACCTGAGTGACCTTGATGGGACGTGTGGTTGTAATAAGTCAGAAAGATAGGTTGGAGCAAGCCCATTTAACGATTTATAGACGAACAATAAAATCTTAAAATTAATTCTAAAACGTACAGGGAGCCAATGAAGGGAGGCAAGTACAGGGGTGATGAGTTCTCGCTGTTCCTGTTAGAAGACGAGCTGCAGCATTTTGGACCAACTGTAAGTGTGAGAGGGAGGCCTAACTCACATCAACATACAGAGCATTACAGTCGTTAATTGTCGTTAATTAACAATGGAAGGTAGAACAGACTGAGGTTGTGCGAGATGGAATTTTGTGATCAATAGTCTGTCTAAAGAATAGGACTGATACAGATGGTACTCAGCATAATTATTGGTTTTGAGGCAAGGAAGAAATTTGATTTTAGGGTTTATGAAAATGGCTTGATTTGAGTACAACTTGGGTTGGTTTTGATGCGTTGGTCAAATTATTGGGATACACAGCAGTCATCATTTGTAACCAAAACAAAATCAACATCTGTCAAACATTTACAGAATATACACTCAAATGGCCAGAGAAAAAGCAAGTTGGCACAATGTCTTTGATGAATCGCTGCAAATGCTGAAACAGCTAAACGGCCAATTAATGTGACAGTTAATTAGAAAATTGTAGACTGGAAATTGGTCTCTTAGGAAGGCTAGTCAACATTCACCTTATAAACATTCAAAACCACAGAGAAATAATATCTGGAAATACAGTAAGAACATTTTGTATTGAATTAAAAAATTAAGTTCTCTGGTTTTTGTAAAGCCACTGTTGAGCCTGTTGTCTTATGTTCTTCTCATGAAAATGCTGGAAAGACTTTGTTTACTTGGCATAATACATATTTATCAGCATTTGTTTGTAGATAGTAATCAAATGTTATGAGAACATTACTCTGCTCCTACTTGGAAATGCACAACATACACTTGTCTTGAGCTAATTAATGATGAGCATGTAATTATAGAGGAAAAACAATTCCAGGAAACCTTTTGTTGGTTATTGAAATGGAAACAAAGATCATTTCAATAACAGTCTAAATCACCCTGTGCCATAACAGTGCATGGAGGAAAGCTAATTTAGTGGCACAATGGGCTATTGTGGTCTGTTTGTTTTGATTTTTTGAGGCTTGTCTCGCCGCTATGACCTCTGCACTCATGGGAGTGGGGGTGAGAGGAACGCAATTCTCTGACTGTTTTTCACAGAAGTCCCACAGTGCAGTACTGAGGAGTGGGTGCTAAAAGGAGGATAGACGCTACTCCACCAGCATCACCTGTGCAGCTTGGCAGGACTGCCGCATGCAGACAGCAGTGTATCGAAGAGAGTCATAACAAGCCAAACACTCAAGGGAAAGTACATGTAACTGCAGTTTAATGCTGCATGTTACTCACTATGTTACTGCCCATTTATCCAGCAAAGGAAAACACCCTCTAGGAGTTGTCAGTAGCTGGTGATGTAGACAGTAGTTACACTGAGCACAGGCCAGGGGTTACTCTCAGATGTGTGGCTGGTATCTTGCAATGGAGGCAAATGAAAGGGAGTAAGCACCCAGGGCATTTATTTTCAGGAAGGGGATATCCTCTTCTGTGTCTGTGTGAGAACCAATCCCAAGAGCAGCCGAAGAGACGTCAAGGTGATGGGGGGAGGGGTGGTTTTTTTCAAATTGCGACACTTGGGGATGAATTTGCTATGCTTAACACATCGATCAAACAGGGGCCAGGGAACAAGGTGAGATGAGCAGTGACAGAAGAACACAGCGAGGGGTTAATTGTGTGCTCCTCTCTCCCAATCAGAAGCCTCCCTGGTGATTGTGATTCATGCCAGAGGCTGCTCTTAGAACCCACTAATTAGTGTGATTGCCAAGCAAATACACTATTGTTATCTGATAGTTTTATTAGTGTGACTGCGAAGCAAATACACTATTGTTATCCGCTAGTTAGTGTGATTGCGAAGCGAACCTTCACAAGCACACTATTGTTATCCGATAGTTTTATTAGTGTGATTGCGATGCAAAGCATCGCAAGTGTAGCGGGTGGGGTCTTTGCTGCGTTGTGTATTTGACGTTACGAGGGTCAGCGAGTGAGCGAATTTCAAACCGTGGTTCTCACTGCTCGCTGCCAACCCCTTGCGGCCAGTGTTGTTGCCCGTTGAGCTAAAGGCAAACTGCCCCAAGCCTGTCAGCAACAACGCAACTAGGTCTCAGGGAGTGACGTAACCTCTACAACTGCTCGGCTACCTGCTACCCGCTACCAAGGCTTTTATGCAGGACTCCGATCTGACCCCGATCAAGTTGCTTGTATATAGCTAAGCCACACCCACACTGTGGGTTTTTGTCATTTTTTCATCCCTTTTTTCCCATAGACTCCCATTCACTTTCAAAATTACCCCCTCACACTTCATGGCCTTCCCACTCGCTCCCTTTTAACCCCATAGCCCCCATACCTCACATGTTGACAAATCAACCAACACTAATCCAAGACCATGCTGACCTGCACTCGTCTTTTTGTCATTCACTCATCCCTCCATCCTCCCATTGACTTCAATGCATTTTTCAAAGTCTTATCACACAGTCACACTTCAGCAAATGTACCTCATATGCTGGCTCAGGTCATGCCACCCAACACTCATTGAAACCCATACTGACCCGCACTTGTCTTTTTCTCGTTTATTTATCCCTCTATCCTCCCATTGATTTCAGTTCATTATTCAAAGTCTTATCACTTGGTCACAATTTGACCAATAGCCACGAGACCTGATATGCTGCTTTGGGTCATGTGACCCAACATTCACCAACGGTGGGTGTGCCCCTAGCAACCGCCTAGTAACCACTTAGCAACACCCTAGCAACCAATTAGCAACACATTGGCAACCACGCAGCAACGCCCTAGCAACACTCAGCGACCATATTGTTTACTCTAGCAACCAGCTAGCAACACCCTAACAACCACCTAGAAACCACTTAGCAACACCCTGGCAACCAGCCAACAACGCCCTACAAACCATCTCATACACCTTTGTAACCATCTAGCAATGCTGTAGCAACCACTTAGCAACACGTTAACAACCACCTAGTAACACTGTAGCAACCACCTAGCAACAGCCTAGCAACCACTAAGCCACATCCTAGCGATCGTCTCATATACGTCTCATCGTCTCATAGCACGTTTTTGCTGCTGGGTCGCAATCACACTCTGCATTTTCTTCAGGAAATGCACTTTTCTAGTTAGTGTGATTGCGATATGAAGGTTTTTTCCCCCCATAGATTCCCTTCATTTTCAAAATCACCCTCCTCACACTTCATGGCCTTCCCACTCGGTCACTTTTCACCCCATAGCCACCATACTTCACATGTTGCCTTGGGACAAGTCATCCAACACTCATCCAAGACTGTCTTGACCCGCACTCATCATTTTGCCATTCACTCATCCCTCCATCCTCCCATTGACTTTTTATTCATTTTCAAGTCTTGCCGCTCGGTCACCTTTCGGCCTGCAGTCACAGTACCTCATATGCTGGCTCAGGTCATGCCAACCAACACTCACTGAAACCCATACTGACCTCGCACTCATCTTTTACTCGTTTATTCTTCTTTCAATCCTCCCATTGACTTCAATGCATTTTTCAAAATCTTACCATTTGGTCACCATTTGACCAATAGCCACGAGACCTGACATGCTGCTTGGGGTCATGTGACCCAACACTCACCAAAGGTGGGTGTGTCCCTAGCAACCATATTGTTTACCAACCGCCTACCAACACCTTGGCAACAGCCTAGCAACACACTAGCAACCACCTAGCAACCACTTAGCAACACTTTGGCAACCAACCAGCAATGGCCTAGCAACACCCAGCGATAATATTGTTTACCCTAGCAACTGCCTAGCAACAACCTGGCAAACACCCAGCAACGCCCTAGCAATGCCCCAGCGACCATATTGTTTACCCTAGCAACAACCTAGCAACACCCTAGCGGCCACCTAGCAACCACTTACCAACACCCTGGCAGCCACTCAGCAATGCCCTAGCAATGCCCCAGTGACCATATTGTTTACCCTAACAACCACTTAGCTACATCCTAGCGATCATCTCACATACGTTACCACATTTTTGCTGCTGGATCGCAATCACACTCTGCATTTTTTTCAGGAAATGCAGTTTTCTAGTTGTCATTTATGTTCTGCACTGTCGTCTGCTCACGATCTTTAAGTCAGCACAGATAAGCATCTCTGAGGATTAACAAAAAGGTTAATCATAGCAATAATACTAATGTTGTGTGTCATGGTGCATTGGGAATGTGGCTCTGAGAACCCAATGGGGTCTGTCCCTGAGGAGTTACTCTGGGCTTTCCTCCAGGTATTCTGGTGTCCTTGACTTGTCCGTAGACATGCTGCCTAAGTTAATGAATTGTCCCATGTGTTTGTGTGTGTGAATGTGTGTGCTGTTGGTGAATGATATGTTTTTGCTAATATTTTGTTTCATAAACATAGACTACACTGGACATGCAATAAATTGCCCTGTGGAAGAAACTTTCAACAGTAAGAGATGGTTTTTCCCATCTGATAATTACAGCCATTTGGGCATATGTGCAGAGGAAACATTTTGATTGGACTGCCCTGAAGATAAGTGGCATTGACTACTCCTGTTTTTGAGGAATAAGAGTCTATGAGTCCAGGTTTTACTGAAGTGTTCTGACTGGCTTTTAAAATGAGTAGATTGTTTTGAAAATGAATTTCATTTGGAATATATTAGAGCTTTAGCCCTTGTTTAAGAATGTGAGGATATAAATGACATAAGTGACACCTTTAAGACATTTTACTGTAAGCTATATACATCTGAACAGCCAAGTGATGCATTTGATTTAATGGAAGAGTTCTTCTCTCAGTTCAACTTGCCTACTATAAACAATGGAACAGCAATCTGATCTTAACGCCCACATTACCAGAGAGGAGGTATTGAATGCTATAAGATCTTTACAGAACGGAAAAGCCCCTGGACCTGATGGGTTTGGTAGTGAATTTTATAAAGAATTTTGTGATTTACTAGCAGACCCTTTGCTTGACATGTTTAATCACTCATTTTTACATAATGACCTCAGACTCTAAGGGCAGCGAATATTTTGCTCATTCTGAAAAAAGGGAAATGCCCAGAGTCCTGTTCGTCGTACAGACGAATAGCCCTTCTTAATGTGGACTGGAAGATACTTGAGATCGACTTTAAGATCTTTTGCCTAAAATTATAAAAGATCAGGCTTCATAAAAGGGTGAAATTCCTGTAACAATGTCAGGTGCCTCCTTAATGTCATTCAGGCTTTCCAGCAAAACGATGTTGATGGGCTAGTGCTTTCTTTAGCTGCTGAGAAAGCCTTTGACCAGGTAGAATGGGCCTATTTATTTTATTTTTTAAACAAATTTGGTCTTGGGGACAATTTCATTAGATGGGTCAAGGTCCTGTATGACAATACCCAGGCAGCTATTTTGACTAATGGGCTTAGATCAGATAGTTTCCCAATGTATAGAGGAACAAGGCAAGGCTGCCCCTTGTCACCCCTCTTGTTTGCCATTGCAATTGAACCGTTGGCGGAGGCCATGAGGATGACGCCCTCTATACAGGGTTTGCAAGTTGTTTGTGTGCATCATAAGATATGCCTATATGCAGATGATGTTTCGGTATTTATTTCTAACCCAGAGACATCAATACCAGCTCTGCTTAACGTTTTTGATTTATTTACACAAGAATCGAGCAGAGGTGAGATCCAACATGGCGGCGCCCGGCTGTTGACAGGCGCAGCAAGACAAGACTACTCTGTGACTTAAACTTTTTTTCCGGACTAAGACAAATCAACATTTCATCGACTACCAAACACACAAAACAAGCTACACACCGATTACATTCTGGAGGATTTAACGGACTTGGAGTCTTTCATCGACGATCACTATTTCCACCTGCAGTCTAGCATGGACTCTAACCAGGACTTAAACACACCCAACTCCAAGAGGAGGAAAAGAGACTCCGCAACGGACACGGCTGATCTACAAACCACCACCGAAGTTGAGGTTAGTGTGCTGTCGAGCATTAACAAAAAACTGGATATGTTGGTGTCAATACATGGGGAGCTAAAAGACATGCGTAACAGTCTTGAATTTGCCCACAACCAAATCGAAACACTACAAAAATCCAATCAGGAACTGCAAACTAATGTTACAACACTCACCCAACAAATGCAAAACATCACTGCCGAAAACAGACATATGAAGGAAACAATTCTAGACATCCAAACACGCTCGATGCGCGATAACCTCATCTTCTCAGGCATTCCAGAAACCTCACCCGACAATCCAGAACTGCAGATCAAAAACTTTATGGTAACTCAACTAAAACTGCCCGGCGACGTTGTCCGAAACATCACCTTCCACCGAGTTCACCGTCTCCGCAAACAACAAGAGCACAATAAAGCCAGACCCATCATCGCAAAATTCGAACACTATCAACCAAAAGAACTGGTCAAAAGCAAAGGAAAACAACTCAAGAACACCAATTATGGAATGAATGATCAGTTCCCACGGGAGATAAACGAACGACGAAAAGTTCTCTACCCCATATTAAAGGAAAACCGAGGAAATAACATACGCGCAGTGCTGGTAGTCGATAAACTCTATATAAATGGACAATTATTCCGAAGCCCTGAAATAACACCATGGCTCTTTTGAATAAATAACCCACAAAATTAGGCTCTCTTCTTTGACACCTCTGTAGGCCTACAGCATTATTAGCTAGCCCATCGCCTACACTTCTCCTGAGCTAACCATCTTTTTTTTTGTTTTTTTGTTTTGTTTGTTTACTGCCCCTTAGCACCTTTCTCAATACCCCCTTCTCTCTCTCTCTCTCGCACACGCATTCATACACACACGCACGCACACACTCTCTCTCCCTCCCCTTCTCTCTCTTTCTCCCTCTCCCTCTCTCTCATCAACTCTAATCTCTGATAAGGCATGTACTTCTCTCTTTGTATTGCTTACTTATGTCTTGTTCTCTCGTCAGTCCTTGTCTGCGTATGTAGGATCCCCTTGTCTAGCGTCTGTCTATCAGTTTTGTGTTCATGGTTGACATCACAACTACCTCTCAGCTTAACTCCATGCACAAATGCTAGAAAACATGTGTAACCCCCACAAGGTCACTAAGAGTATAGCAGGTGTAAACATTCAATTTAACACCAAGCGGTACTTCTCCAGGAGTGCTTTTACCTCAAGTTGTTCAGAAGGAGAGAGGTTTGGCCACTGCAGGCCTGTTAAGTCCACCTGGGCGGTGTTGGCAACTTCTGCTGTCTGGATAAATGCCATGTGGTCAGCATCATCACGGTGCGAAGATGGAGAGTCTGTGATGTGCAGGGTCCCAAGTACAGTACGGGGGTGGAGCCACTGGTCTTCCTTCCCAACATTGACCACTGGGATGTGTACTTTCCCTTGCATGATGGGCAAAAGCGCAGCTGAGATAAGAAGGTTTGCTGGCAAGTGACCCTCACCATAGGGCAAAGGCTCCAGGAAGCAGGAAGTAACAGCGCCCACAGCAAGAGAACAAGTAGCTGGGACGAACTGAAGACAGCCAGCTGGTATACGTAAAGTACGGCCTGGTTGAACTATGGCCCGACCAATGCACCCGGAATTAGAGATGCGATCTAGACTTTGACATTCAGAAAGTGCTCGCCTCCATCCTTTGCCTGCTGCTTGGACTGGAGGGTATTGGAACATCTGCTGGCCATGCTCCCGAAAAAGTTCTGTATAACAGCTGCGAATGGCATTCATCCCTAGCAAACCTGGAACTGACACTTTCTGTTGCTTAGTAAGAGGGTCCAGGGAGTCTTTGACCACTAGCACTCCGATCTTCGGTAGCACTCTACCCAGGACCTCCAGGTCAAGTTCCAGGTAGCCAAGGTATGGAATGGCTAGCCCGTTAGCTGCTTTAAGTTGGAGCCAATCACATGACTGCATATCTTCTGCAATTCGAGGCTGAATGAAGTCCTGGAAAAAGCTCTCTGTTACGGTGGTAACCATCGAGCCAGTGTCTAAAAGGCAACGAGTAGTCACACCCCCAAAACGAACATCGATAATGGAGCAGCTTCCGATGAGCTGTGAAGTCGATGGGGACGGGACTGCATGTTCCATAGAGCCCAGTAAAACCCCTCCCAGTGCCTGGCTCCCAACACCGGAGGGCGCTAGTTTCCCTGTACCACCCCACTATTGGTTACACCTTCAGCCTGGCCCCCCCTGGCAGATTCACTATGAGGCTCAGGCCCTGCTGGAAGTAAAGCTCTGCACACTCTGGCTATATGACCTGCTTTATTACAACGCATGCAGATAGGTTTACCATCCGCCTGATAACGGTAGGGGCGAGACCGGGGGCCAGGTGGACGTTGAGAGGGACTGGGGTCTACACGTGCCTGCCCCAACTGACTTAATATAGCATCCAGCTGAGCTTGTTGCTTGCGAAAACACTCTTTGAGCTCCGTGAGTTCTGAAACTGGGCCAACAGTAACGGCGTTGGTATCTGCCTCATAAGAGTTACAAGAGTAAACACGAGCTCGAGGTGGCTGGGTACGTCTATTCAACCACTCCAGAGCTTCACGGCGTATAGCACGAAAGGTTAATGCACGGTTAGATGAAATTTTGTCTAATAAGTCAACTTGCAGTTTATCATCACGGAGGCCCTCAACAAACTGATCACGCAACACACGGTCATCATTATCTAGGTTATCATCCCTGTCCTTAATTTGCTCCATGAGCTCCATTAAAACATGGGAATATTCCCTAACTGATTCACTCTCTTGTTGCCGGCGGTGATAAAACTGGCGATACAGGGTATTAAGAGACTTAGAGCAGCGAAAATTTTCCTTTAGAATGGAAAATATCTTTTCAGGGTCATTTCTGTCAGCTAATGGACTGAATTTTACTTCCCTCTTAGCTTCCCCATCGAGCAAATCATACACAAACAAGGCCTGTTCTAACAGAGGGGCTTTACAGGCAGAGAGTGACCGTCGCGCCTCTTCAATCCAGTCCTCCACTGAAATATTATCAGCCGATCTCTTGCCTGAAAACCTGGGACACTTGCGCTCCCGGGGCACACACACCAGTTGTTCTGTGGGTGCCTGACCTGGCACGGTGCTGACAGGTTGAGCAGGTGGCTGTTGAGAAGAGCCTGCTTCTTCCCCAGGAGGCGGAGTCTCTCGGAGTCGTTGATTGTCGGCCTGCAGCTGCTTTACTAGCTCTGTGAGAGCCCTCACCTGGTCCTCCAGATTTTCAGCGGTTGACATAGTGAGGAGAGGCCTGGTGTGCTTCGATGGGTAATATGTCCTATATGCAACCACTGTTTTCCCACACTACCATAAACTCACTACTAACCACCTCCAAACAGACAAGAAACTGAGAAACAAAAATAGCAACAATTACAAAAACAAACCAATGAATAAATACACAGCCTCCAACCCTGCTCGCAGCGCCAAATATGTAACCCCCACAAGGTCACTAAGAGTATAGCAGGTGTAAACATTCAATTTAATTGAATAAAGAAAGGGAGGAGGCTTGTGTATAAAAAATAAGTCACTTTAATTTCTGATATTTCAGGTTAAGGGGTGTGCATTCATGTGATATTTATTTATTTTTATCATTAAAAAAATGCAGAGCTTATGGATCAAAACTGTAATGAAGTATACAAAAAAATAATAAACGTAAATAAAAGTCAAACAGGTCCGCTGTGGCTATACTAACCCGGTGGAGACTAAGGGCTGCACCAGAAGTACACCCTACAATAAGGCAACCTTGATGGGAATTCACTACACACTAAGTAGGAGCCAAATCACAAAGGCTGTTCACTACACACCAAACAGGAGCCAAATCACAGAGGCTATTCACTACACACCAAGCAGGAGCCAAAGCACAAAGGCTGTTCACTACACACCAAACAGGAGCCTAATCATGAAGGCTGGTTCACTACACACCAAGCAGGAGCCATAGGCTACTTAATTAATCTAGGCTTTACACAGCACAGCACAGCACACCGAGAAGGTACTGAAACCCAATCTACTTCCCCATGGAAAAGTTCCCAGCCACAGCTACGACCAAAGAAAAGAAAAGAAAATAAGAAAACAAAACCAACAAAATGAAAGATTGGAGGTGGTTTCACAATGAGATTTCCTTGAGGCTACAGGCCCAGCTAGCAGGCACAGTAATAGTTAGTAGTAGGCCTGTGTAGCCTCCTAGGTTGAGCACTGACTACAAAATAATGATAGGGAAAACAGTGGCTACATAAACATTCTAAAGAAACAAAACACAAAAGAGGATAGAAACATCAGTCTCAAATCCACTGTATAAAGTTTTAAAAAGACAAATATCACAATGTGTAACAGGGCTACCTTAATGTTTGTAGTTTGCCTTTGTTTCCTGATCAGGCAGGCACACGGGAATCGTTGATAACCTGCAGTACCAATAAATAACATCATATACTTGATGCAAAGCGGGCACAGGGTCGCCATAAATAGCATAAATACAACCATTGGCAAACTAACAGCAGCCACACATAACATTACATTCTAGAGTCACAAAATAAATACAAACGCCATAAATAAAATATAAATACAATCACCATGCATAGAGCATAGCTAGCCCGCAAAACACTCTTAAATACACGTTGTATAAATTACCTCTGTAAACTTCAAACAAACGTTGCTCTAAAGTGATGTCCTCCGTTCCAAGCTTCCTCAAGCAAAACTATGGCACAGATAACGCGAATGCATGAGTAAGGTACACGGATTGACTAACAATGAATGGGAAAATACCAAGAGATACCTACTTTCAAATCGCTAGGTCTTAAAACTCAACGGGTCCACAACTCGGTCTCAGTTATCCGTTTTTCTCACCGCCAGCACAGCGAACTTGTGCAGATGCTATTCATTCGGCGTTTACCGCCTGAATGAAATTTAAAACGACAAAAGAGAGCCGTGTGCTGCGAACTACCGGTGTCGCGTCATGTCACATGACCACCGTGAGACTACCTGAGATTTAAAGTGAACGTGACCCCCGCCACACATGTTATGCGAGACATAAGACACATCCACCAAACACTAACAACCAAAAACACGCACGTTATGTTCCTTCAATCCAACCCCTTTCCCCCTCTTTCCCTTTCAAAACTTTTCCCACTTCTTCATTGCTTCACTTCTTCCTTAACCAATACATGCATACAGCTAGCCCACAACTTAGATATACCTGACATGCATACATGCAACCATTTAACTTGATAGCATGGAATATACGCGGCTTCCGTACTCAATCCAAAAGACTTAAAGTAATTGACCATCTCATAAAATTAAAGGCTGATATTTGTCTTTTACAGGAAACACACTTAACACACACAGAAGTACAGTACCTTAAATTCGAACAATTTGACAAAATATTTTCTTCAACATATAACAGTAAACAACGAGGTGTCTCAATTTTAATAAATAAAAATATTCAGTCTACGCTTAACCAATTAATCACTGATCCAGATGGAAGATTCATCATCATTAACATATCCATCCACCATACAACATTCACACTGGCAAACATTTATGGCCCTAACAAGGATGATCCATCTTTCTTCCATAACTTTTTTTCCATACTGTCCAATTCAAACAACCTCATTATAGCTGGAGACTTCAATACCATCATTAACCCCACAATCGACCGCTCCAGCACCTCTGGCAACTCAAGGAGCTGGCACTCTACTGACATAATAAAGCAATATATGGAGGACTATGGCCTTAGCGATAGTTGGAGAATGAGAAACCCGTCTTTAAGGGAATATTCATACTTCTCATCAGTTCACCAATGTTCATCTAGAATCGACCTATTTATTGTCAGTAACTCGCTTATACCCAAGATTTCAAATAACACAATTCACCCAATCGTGATTAGTGATCATGCTCCTGTCTCCCTGTCTGTAAATACACAAACATATGTTAAGACTCCAACAAGATGGCGCTTGAATACCTCACTGCTAGAAGACCCCAATTTTATAACATTCATAAGGCAAGAGTGGGCTTTCTTTCTGGAGATGAACAGCTCTCCAGACACCTCACCCTCACTCTTATGGGAAACTGGGAAAGCCGTAATCAGAGGAAAAATCATATCATACTCTTCACATAGGGAAAAACAGCAACAACAATTGGAAAATACAATAGAACAAAGAATCAAACACTTAACAAACGAAATATCCTTCAATCCCAGTGAAGCAAAACAAAATGAATTAAAAGAACTCCAAACACAAATGGAAGATATCATACAGAAAAAAACACAGTTTCTAATTCATCAGCTGAAATATAATGGTTTTCAATACAGTAATAAAGCAAACAGTAAATATTTGGCAAATCTACTCCAACACAAAAAAGAGAAATTAATCATCCCATCCATCTTGGACTCCACAGGAACCATCACTCAGAACCCGCAAGATATAAACAACGTATTTCAAAACTTTTACAACAATCTTTACTCCTCTGCTCACCAACCCACACAATCTGAAATTGATGCTTTCCTTAACAATCTGACCTTACCGAAACTAACTGCTGAACAAATTAATTTTCTAGATGCACCTCTTCACCTCAGTGAACTCACCACAGCTCTCAACAACATGCCAAGTAACAAATCTCCTGGACCAGATGGATTACCAGCCGAATTCTACAGACACTTTTGGGACATATTATCACCACTATTCAACAGAGTAATTACAGAAATAAAAACCTCTTCCACCATACCCACACACATAAATACCGCTGCTATGACATTACTATTAAAACCCAACAAAGATCCAACTCACCCCTCTAGCTACCGACCTCTTTCACTAATGAATACCGACTTGAAAATTATCACCAAAGCGCTAGCAACCAGAATAGAAACAGTCATCCCCACGCTCATTCACCCAGATCAGACAGGCTTCATAAAAAATAGACACGCCACAGATAATATACGCAGACTTTTCAGCCTAATCAATATATCACAGCAAACCCAACAGAAAACCATTATCATTTCACTTGATGCAGAAAAAGCTTTTGACAAGGTAAATTGGTCCTTTTTATTCAACACATTACACAAGTTTGGTTTTGGAGAGTCGTTCATCCACTGGATTACAACACTGTACACATCACCTAGAGCCACCATTAATACTAATGGAATCACTTCACCAAGTTTTACACTGCACCAGGGCACCAGACAGGGATGCCCACTCTCGCCTTCTCTCTTTGCTATTTTCATTGAACCTCTTGCAGCAGCAATATGACAGAACAGCCAAATCCAAGGAATTCAGGTAGCCAACACACAACATAAAATCAGTTTATATGCAGATGATCTACTACTCTACTTACAGAACCCATACGTATCACTTCAAGAAACTTTCAATATCATCAATAAATTCTCAAAAATTTCACATTACACTATAAACTGGAATAAATCAGTTGTATTACCCCTCTCAGAGGATGCCTGGGATTCTGGAGCTCAGGACTCTCCCCTCTCTCTTCACACTGGCAACATCAAGTACCTAGGGGTTAATATCTCCCCCAGGCTGTCAGAGCTCTTTAACCTCAATTATACTCCCCTCCTCAGAAAAATTGAAGACGACTACAAATGCTGGACCAAACTCCCTCTCACACTTATGGGAAGAATTGCCGCAGTCAAAATGAAAACCCTACCCCAGATTAACTACCTATTTTCTATGATCCCCACTACCCCTACAGATAAATGGTTTAAAACACTCAGTTCATTAACAACACAATTTTACTGGAAAAACCAAAAACCCAGAATTTCACTCTCAACACTACAAAATAAAAAATCATATGGCGGGCTTGAGGCACCAAACTTCCTTCACTACTTCCTCGCAAATCAATTACAGTACTTAGTCAAATGGATCCAAATACACAAATACAATTACCCCTGGCTGGAACTAGAACAAAACCAATGTACAAACATCTCAATTGCAGACCTCCCTTCCTCCCACAATCAATCAGAAAATCTAACTACTGTAAACTCATTACTATCTCCACAACTCTGACAGCCTGGTGGAAAACGAATCAAATCACTAAATCATCACTAGCACTAAATAAGTTCACCCCACACTGGCACAACCCAGACTTCATGTTACAGAACAAACCTATTTACTTCTCCACATGGGCACAAAAGGGAATCACACACCTTCACCACCTGTTTGAGAATCATCAAACAAACCTATTTATTTCTCCACATGGGCACAAAAGGGAATCACACACCTTCACCACCTGTTTGAGAATCAAAAAAGGAAGAAAATCACAGACAAGAAGCTAGCACCTTGGTATAACGACCATACTCCAGCTCTCAAACAAGCCACACGAAAACTCGAAAGAAAATGGCGCTCCACCAAATTACAGGTTTTTCTCCTGGCGTGGAAGGAAAGTCTCCTAAATTACAAGCATGCCCTCACAGCTACCAGATCCAAATATTTCTCTACTCTTATTGAGAGAAACAAGGACAATCCTAGGTACCTGTTTAGCACTATCGCCAGATTAACCAAGAGTCCTGCATCAGTTGACCCTACCATACCAGCAATTTATAGTAGCAGTGACTTCATGAACTTCTTTGATAGTAAAATCTTAAAGATAAGAGACACAATACAAAAATTCTCATCAACTTCTGGTTCCTGCCTGGCCAGTCCCATTCCAGATTATGTAGGCATGTCTATTAGGCCCGCCTCGCGCTTTGACTCTTTTATACCCATTGAATTTGGCGACTTTTTTTGTCTTCTCAATTCATCTAATAACTCTACCAGCCAACTTGACCCCATACCAACTGGCTTCCTAAAACAGCTATTGCCTGCAATTGGCACACCACTATTAAATCTTATCAATGCCTCTCTTATGTCTGGACACGTACCTCAGCCCTTCAAAGTAGCAGTTATCAAGCCTATTCTGAAAAAGCCTAATCTTGATCCCAATGTCAAACTATAGGCCCATCTCAAACCTTCCATTCCTCTCAAAAATTCTGGAAAAAGCAGTATCAAAGCAACTCTGTGCCTTTTACACTCTAACAACATTTTGGAAGTTTTCCAGTCCGGATTTAGACCTCACCACAGTACGGAAACCGCTCTCCTGAAAGTGCTCAACGACCTTCTACTCTCCTGTGACAATGGCTGTATCTCTCTTCTTGTGCTACTAGACCTAAGTGCAGCCTTTGATACCATCGATCATTGTATCCTCCTTGACCGCCTCGAAAACCTGGTTGGCATAAGTGGACAGGCCCTATCTTGGTTTAGGTCTTATCTATCAGAACGATATCAGTTTGTCTCCATCAACAACGAATCCTCCGCTCGTTCCAGAGTAAAATATGGTATACCTCAAGGATCTGTGCTTGGACCTCTGCTCTTCTCGTTATACATGTTGCCTCTTGCCAATATCATCCATAAACATGACATTAATTTCCACTGTTACGCGGATGACACTCAGTTATACATATCAGTCAAACCCGATGTCCCTCTGAATATTTCAAACATGGAGGCCTGCCTAACAGATGTAAAGAATTGGATGGCCCGAAACTTTCTCCTCCTCAACCCGGACAAAACCGAAATATTGGTCATAGGCCAAAATTCAATCAGGAGCAAACTCACTCATTTTACACTGGACCTTGATGGTGTCTCCCTTGCCCCGAGTGCAGCCATCAAAGACCTTGGTGTTGTTATTGATCCCGAGCTCTCCTTTGAAACTCACATAACTAACACCTCTAGGACTGCCTTCTTCCATCTGAGAAATATTGCTAAAATCAGGAAAATCGTATCAATTAACGACGCTGAAAAACTAATCCATGCCTTTGTAACATCCAGATTAGACTACTGTAATGCCCTCTTGTCAGGATGTGCAAACGTCTCATTAAAACCCCTTCAGCTGGTGCAAAATGCAGCTGCTCGAATCTTAACTAAAACTAAACGCTTTGAGCACATCACCCCAGTTCTGGCCTCTCTCCATTGGCTACCTATTAAATACCGGATCATTTTTAAAATACTCTTACTCACATTTAAGGCTTTAAATGGGCTTGCCCCCCCCTTGCCCCCCTAAGGACCTTCTTCATCCATATCTTCCGCAGAGAGCTCTTCGCTCCCAAAATGCCGGGCTTCTCACCATTCCAAGAGTGGGCAAAACTACTGTAGGCGGTAGAGCCTTTTCCTATCAAGCCCCTCTCCTGTGGAACAGTTTACCCTCTGAGATTCGGGGAACAGACTCTCTCTCCACCTTTAAGTCTAGGCTCAAAACATATCTATATAGTAAATCCTTCAGCTGAGGGACATGGCCTGGTGCTGGCGTGGATCATAGAGTCTCTGGTGGACTAAGTGGTCATTGCTTTCATGGACCCTGTGCCGTGATCTGGTGTTGACTGTCTTAGGGTCGCCCTCATGACTATGCCGGTCCCTTGCCTCCCGTCCCCTAGGTATGCTGCCATAATGTTAGCCTGCCGGGGTCTTTCCTTGTTGCACACCTTCTTCTCTGCCCCTCCTCTCCTGCCTCTCTGTTCTACATCCCTGCCATTCTTATCATCCACTAACCACTGTTTTCTGTTTGCTTCCTATTCCCTGCTCCGGGCTCCTGTCCGGAGCTGTAGCCCAAGCGTCTCATCCCGTTTTCCAGTCCTGCTACCTCGCTGCCCTGCCCATCAAAGCCAACTGCATTCCAAGACCCGGACATCCTAGGAGACATTCTTATAATTACTCTACTGTTAACTACTATTGTTCTATCTGCCCAGTGCCGGCCAGAAGCAGATGGGCCCCCCCATGAGCCCGGTTCTGCTCAAGGTTTCTTCCTGATAGGGAGTTTTTCCTTGCCACTGTTGCCTTAGGCTTGCTCTCAGGGGGTCTCAGGGGTGACAACTTGTGTTGTAAAAAGCGCTATACAAATAAAAATGAATTGAATTGAATTGAATCAACTCATATCATTCAACACACTCATACAGAAATATGGGGTTGGGAGAGACCAATTCCTTCAATATCAACAACTTAGATTCAGAATTAAAGACAAAACCAGTTTAACCAACAACACATTACAACCCTCTCAATTAGTTGATGAACTCATGAAAATCAATAACTCTAAAAATTTAACCTCCAAACTATATATACTGATCTCCAACTCAAATAATATAATAACAATACCAACAACCAAGTGGGAAGCTGACCTAGCCCTCTCTCCCAACCGTGATTTCTGGGAACAAATCTGTAAGAATACCTTCTCCATGACCACTAACACAAACCTGCAGCTCATACAATATAAAGTCATTCACAGAACTCACATCACTGAAAGTAAAAAGTTTAAAATGGGACTAGCCAACACAGATATCTGTTCACAATGCACTTCAGGTAGCACACACAACTATCTTCACGCCATCTGGCTCTGTCAACCAGTCCAGTCTTTCTGGATCACGGTTACTGAGACACTCTCCACCATCCTGAGCTACAGAATCCCACCATCCTCAACACTCTGTCTCCTTGGTGATATCTCCAAAGTTCACATCCCATCAAAACTCAGGAATCCATTGCTCATTTCTCTAACTGTCACTAAGAAAGTAGTCCTCCAAAACTGGAAATCAAGGAAATCCTGTCACATCACTCACTGGACTAATCTAATTTCAGAATACATTTCAATGGAATGGAAAAAGTAATGCTCACAAAAAGAACCAAATATCAGCCTTTGAAGACATTTGGTACCCATTTCTAACTTTTCTAAATTCAATCCAAATATAACTACAAGCCGTGTATATTACCAGACACATACCCCCCCTGCTCCCCTTTTTCTGGCGCCCCCCACCCCAGCTCACCCCCTGACCCCTAACATTCCTACTCTCGGTTCACCCCCCCCCCCCCTTTTTTCTTTCTTTAATTTATTTACTTATTTTGCCTATTAGTTACCACAATTACACATAAACATAGACACATGTCTCTTACACTCTTGCAGAATATATCTGACAACCTCCTTCAGCATCCCTAAACCGTGACCACCCAATGTAAATCATAGCTTACTTTATTCAATCTTTAATAACTTGCCTCTTCATGTTCGTCAACTGTCTTGTCTAGTCCTGTCTTCCCAGTCCTTTGCTATTGTCCCATCCTACTCGTCCCGTCTTACTCGCCACTTTGTTTTTTCTTGCGTTTTCTTTATTTCACATTCTGTATGTTGTGCTATACACAATCCCCCCCTTTTATGGATATCCATATTATTATCCATATTATTACGAATGTATTGCCTTTATTTAAAAATAAAGTTGTCCTCCGAAGAGGGGGGGTGGTGGTGGGTCTTTAATTAAAAAAAAAAAAAAAAAATGTACAAAGCAAACTTTGTTCCCCTGTTTGAGAAGGTGAGGCAGGATTTGGACCGATGGAATTCTTTGCCTGTTTCTTGGCTGGGACGTAAATCCCTGGTTAAGATGAATATATTACCTCAATTATTGTATCCTATCCAAATGATCCCTGTTTTATTCTTGAATAGAGTGATGAAAGACCTAAACGGCTGGCTTAGTTACTTTACATGGAGTAAGC
This sequence comes from Megalops cyprinoides, assembly GCF_013368585.1. Classification (NCBI taxonomy): domain Eukaryota; kingdom Metazoa; phylum Chordata; class Actinopteri; order Elopiformes; family Megalopidae; genus Megalops; species Megalops cyprinoides. Next base: position 1,908,575 of record NC_050602.1, read on the forward strand.
GCAGACCAAAGCTTAAGATGGCTACATTGCAGCTACCAGGTTCGGTGGGGGGCCTAGACTTACCAAATATTAGAACATATCAGCTGCGTACTCATATGAGATATATTTATGACTGGGTCATAAATAACCCAAACTCTATCTGGCTGGGTGTCAAGGCTTCCCTTTCAAAATATCCACTGAGGGACTTACTGTTTTTTAAGAAATTTAAAACTATCAGGTCGAGTTGTGACAACCCTGTTACACTTAATACACTTAAGGACTGGCAGTTAGTGTGTCGACTTGAGGGAAGGTCAAAACTGACATCTGTTTTCACTCCTATTGTGAACAATCCTGATTTCCAGCCTGGATTGCTTGATGCTGGTTTAGAAAATGGGGTAATAGGGGCATTAGTAGACTGAAGGACTTATTTTCTGATAATACAGTAATGACGTTTGAACAAATGATTGAGAAATATGGTATCTCCAGGCAGGATTTCTTTTGTTATTTGCAGATTCTATATTGCACAGCACAACGCTAATTGACAACTCTGAAAGATCTCCTGTTGAGAAATTATTATTTCAAACAGTTGGAAAGATGTCTGTCAGTCTATTTTATGAGGCTATACATTTTGCACCCCCTGTTACTTTACAGGAGCTTAGGGGCACATGGGAGAGGGAACTATTTGTCATAATCAATGATGAGGAGTGGGAAGATATCTGGAGATATGCTAAA